>NC_084721.1:16103199-16818918 GCF_033807575.1 Cydia pomonella | reverse complement strand
TATTAGTGTTTCCATGTTAACCCATTAACGATTTGACAGTTCGTGGACATATTATTAGTCTAGTACCGTTTGAGAAATGGGCATCTAGAGTATTATATATTCTTAAGAATACCACTGTATAAATAAATAAATATTTTATAGGACATTATTACACAAATTGACTAAGTCCCACAGTAAGCTCAATAAGGCTTGTGTTGAGGGTACTTAGACAACGATATATATAATATATAAATATTTATAAATACTTAAATATATAGAAAACACCCATGACTCAGGAACAAATATCCATGCTCATCACACGAATAAATGCACTTACCAGGATTTGAACCCGGGACCATCAGCTTCGTAGGCAGGATCACTACCCACTAGGCCAAACTGGTCGTCAAATTGTAACCGGTTGTATCATCTTATTAAATAAATAAATAAAAATACGCGGTATGCCCTCAGTGTTAATGACGAAGATCGTAGATCATTCTATTCTATCTAGCCTCTTGCATGAGACCCCGACGCATTCCTGTAATATGTACAAAAAAATTACCAAGGGTCTCAGGAGGCTATCATACCCATCATATAACTGATCCAATTTTAATTCAGTATTTGATAGGGTTTGTAAGTTTTGTGTATACATTGTGGAATTGTAGAAAAATAAAATAACCCCGAGCAAAGGTGACAAATCGACCCATTCTCCATACAAACGTAATCCCTATTGTCCTGTCTGGATATTGACATTATGGAAAACATTTTCATAGATGTTTATTAAGTAGGTAGTTATATCTAAGCCCTTTGATATTTTTTTATATTATTTTTTGTTTATTATAAGAGTGCCGAGCAAAAAACAAATCCCATACAATTCGTTAAAAGCTCCTTACTCTTATAATAATTACAAAATCGAAAAAGATCAAAGAGGCATAGCTATAGTTAATAAACAATAATTTTATAAAAAATATTTTCCATAATGTCAATAGGGAATATTTGGCGAAACTCTGCGTAGGGTAGGGGGCGCCACTGCCACAATCCATCACAATCTGAGGGTCTACCGCGAAACAAGAAAATCGAAATTTCGTTATGTAACCTCTCAATCACTCTTGCATATTCGAGCGATAAAGTTAAAGAGGCAGATAACTAAATTACGATTTTCGTGTTTCCCGGTAGGCATTTTGTAAACAAACCCCCTTAACACATCAATGTCATATTTTATTATCTGTGAAAACTTGTCAAAAAACAGTATGTATAAGATACTCTATGGATTACGACAGGTGCTAGTGCTGCACTCTGGCGGCAGCACATTGCAGTAATATCCCCTATTCCTCACTTTAAACACTTACCCCCTTATTAATAAACGTGTACTAAAGTTACGATGCCGCTAATCATCGTTTGTCCCTTTCCATCATACCAATACGTCGGAAAGGGACAAACGATGATTAGCGGCATCGTAACTTTAGTAGTCGTTTATGAATAAGGGGGTAATTGTATGCCTTTATAATATAGATATCACGGGACTGCGGTCACTCTGAGAGCACCCAGCAGGACTGCGCGATGGGCAACAAGGATCAGACTGCTGGCGTCATACTGCCCGACGCTCAGCCTGTGGATATTAAAAGTAACGTGGAATTCAATAGAAATGGCAAATAATGTTAACAAATATGACAGATTTTTATTTGACGTGAGTTAAAAATAGCCAATCGAGATACAGTTCTACTAGCATACCATGGACTAGTAGTATCAAAAATCAAATATGGCATTATTTTTTGGGGCAACTCTGTAAATCGCGAAGCCGCTTTTATAGCCCAAAAGAGATGCATAAGAGCTATCTGCGGTGTGTATGTAAGAGATAGTTGTATTCCCTTATTCAAATCATTAAAACTTCTAACACTGCCTTCATTATATATACTAGAAGAGGTAGCTCTATTCATAAAACGTAATTTAGATTTGTTTACATATGCATCAGAGAGACGTAAGGTACCAACTCGCTCTCAATATGAGGGACAGTTGTACATTCAGGCTATGAAAACGGCATTAATGCGAAATAGTTTCTTTGGAATGGCGCCAAGAATATTTAACAAAATACCTATACATATCAGAAACCTCCCAGTTCATCGATTTAAGAAGCAGTTGACTATCTATTTAATCGAAAAATGTTTTTACTCAATAAAAGACTTCCTAGAGGCTCCTTAATAATGTTAGTTTAGCTATTATTTGACCTAACTAATTATTATATGTATATAGGTACTTTTATGGAATGATATTTTGTTATTTACAACGCTATCATTTATGTATTTACATTGTTAATTTTATTTTATTATTACCTGCATGCAGTTTTACGCAATACTTATTATTTCTATGCCTATTCAGGCAGGATGTGCTGAACAAAAATTGTTTTATTATATCATACTATTGTACCGCATTCAAAGAAATAAATAAATGATTGATTGATTGATTGATTTTTTCGATGATTAACGTAATATTTTAACTAGTACTTATTTGATGTAAGTACCTAAATATTTAAATCCCTATATGAATTGTTGATAAAATCATGGTTGTCCACAAAAAGGGCGAGATTACAAAGAAATGAAGGTGAATTATTGGTTTGTTTACATTATTTGCATTATTTGTGTTGTGTTCCTGCCGGTGAGTAAGGTTGCCAGAGCTCAACGAGGGGGGGCGGGTTTAGGGTCGGCAACGCGCTTGTAACTCCTCTGGAGTTGCAGGCGTACATAGGCTACGGAGACTGCTTACCATCAGGCGGGCCGTATGCTTGTTTGCCACCGACGTAGTATAAAAAAAAAATAACCTCCACTTTAGGTATGAGAATTTCAGAATTTTGAGATTAATGTCTGTCCGACCGATGTTTAGGTTTCGGTTGTAGCAGTCTGTATAAACATTATTTCACAAAAACTTATGATAGATGTCGCTAGGCACCTCCCTTGAGGCACTCGCTGACTTCGAGTAAATCTCGTTAGCTCAGTTGGTAGAACGATCGGCTGGTATCGGTGAGTCGCGAGTTCGAGGTTCGCTCGAGACAGTATTTCCACTTTGCCTTTATATCTGAGCACAAAGAAAAATAACAACTACCTACTAACTGACCAAATTTCACATGTGATGTTTGCGATGCAAGTCTTCTGCCCCCCCCCCCCCCCCAGGCCTCCGGCGATATCAACTTCCCCCCCCCCCAGGCCTCCGGCGATATCAACTTCCCCCCCCCCCCCATAAATCACTGGCTGGTTTCGCCCTTGATTGCCCTTACCACCCTCCAGTTTTACCATTCCAGGGACCTTGAACGGCGAAGTGGTGAAATACCTATGGGAGTCATTGGGGTCCATCCTGCCCGACGCGCTCTATGACGTGTGCCAGCAACAGCCCAAGAACCCCATACACTATCTAGCCCACAGCCTGCTTAGACACAAGTAAGCTCTTACATTATTTAATGTATATATAAGTCATAGTCTGGGCTTGGCCAAAATTTTAAAAAGCGGCCAAGTGTGGTAAATGTAATCTGAGTGTTAGCATGTAAGGTTTATCTGTTAGTGCTAATATTAAATAAATAATAAATAAATAAATAAATAAAGTGCAAGTCGGACTCGCCCATGAAGGGTTCCGTACCATTTATGACGTATTAAAAAAAACTACTTACTAGATCTCCTTCAAACCAATTTTCGGTGGAAGTTTGCATGGTAATGTATATCTTATATATTTTTTAGATTTTTCGTTCTGTTATTTTAGAAGTTACAGGGGGGGGGGGGGGGGGGGGGGCACACATTTTACCACTTTGGAAGTGTCTCTCGCGCAAACTATTCAGTTTAGAAAAAAATGATATTAGAAACCTAAATATCATTTTTGAAGACCTATCCATAGAGACCCCACACGTATGGGTTTGATGAAAAAAGATTTTTTGAGTTTCAATTTTAAGTATGGGGAACCCCCAAAATTTGTTTTTTTTTTCTGTTTTTGTGTAAAAATCTTAACGCGGTTCATCTACGTACCAAGTTTGAACAGTATAGCTCTTATAGTTACAGAAAAAAGTGGCTGTGACATAAACGGACAGACAGACGGACATTTTTGCCATTTGGCTACGGAACCCTAAAAAGGGGCAAAGTTGTTGTTAACCGCTCGTTAGCACGAGATATTGATACCCAAGCAAGCGAAAGACTCCAAAATTGAACCATACGAGCGTAGCGAATGGTTCGAAAAGTGGAATCTTGAGCATTGCGAGGGTTTTAAGGCACGAGGGTTTAGCAAATTTTGCCACCGAGTGAAACACAAAAATCTCACCATGCCAACGCTAGGAAAATACTAACTGTAAAATATAAAAAAAAATCCAAATGAATGTTATTATTACTACTTAAATATTTATCTTTCAAATCATCATTTAAAATTCAATACTACCACATAAGGAAACAACTCAAAATTTGCATCACATTACTTTACCACACATGTGGATAAAATGCAACTTACTCATCCGTTTTTGAACAATCAAGAGGGCCTTTACCACCTGAGGGCTTACCGCGCACCACGTTCGACGTGTTGCCTCTCTGTCGCACTTGTAAATTCGTACGTAAGTGTGACAGGGAAGCAACACGTCGAACGTGGTTCGCGGTAGGCCCTAGGTGTGGTGAAAAATTATAAAAGTGCCATGTAAGAAACGAAAGTGAAACATAAGTATCGTATAGGTAAGAGCAGTCGTTTTCAAAAAAAAAAAAAAACGCAAACTTGAACATCTGACAGGTGACAGGACATCCTCCTTCCATACTAATATTACAAATGTGAAAGTATGTCTTGTCTGTCTGTGTGTGTGTTACCTATTCACGCTTAAACCGCTAAACCGATTTAGTTGAAATTTGGTAGAGAGATATTTTGAGTTCCGGGGAAGGACACGGTACTTTTTAATCCAGAAATCACCCCTAACGGATGGTAATTTGTATGGGGAGTCAACTGCTGAACCGATTTTGATGAACTTTAGTATGGACTATGGAGATAGTTTTAGTTATGAGGAAAGGATATAAATAATAGTTTTTATCCCCGAAATCATCCCTTAAACCCTCGTATGCAGCCTGTCAAATTTGATCATAGAAAAAGTGACCTTGACATTTAAAACAATTTTAAATTCTCACGCACGGATCCGTGTCTAAGCATACGAGGGGTTAAAGGGGTGAAAAAAAAGGGGGGGGGGGTTTGTATGGGAAATCAATCAATAACCACTGATCCGATTCAGATATGACAACACAGGATTACGGACATAGTTTGAGTTGTGTACTTTTAACAGGTACAGCAAAACTCATGCAGAATTACTTCAGAAGAAAAAGCAATCCGAATCGTATCGCGCCAATATACTCAAGGAGAGAAAAGAAGTAAGTTTCATAGTTTTCAATGGCATTGACCTCGAGTACCAGTGCGTTAAGTCAGTGAGTTTAAAAAAAAAATAGCGTTTTATAGATCATAATATTCATAATACGACGACCATAGTATTCATAATTTGACGACCGGTTTGGCCTAGTGGGTAGTGACCCTGCCTACGGAGCTGATGGTCCCGGGTTCAAATCCTGGTAAGGGCATTTATTCGTGTGATGAGCATGGATATTTGTTCCTGAGTGTTTTCTATAAATATTTATATATTATATATATCGTTGTCTAAGTACCCTCAATACAAGCCTTATTGAGCTTACTGTGGGACTTAGTCAATTTGTGTAATAATGTCCTATAATATTTATTTATTATTTATAATACGGTTGGCAAAAAATATGAATAGCAATCTTGAGACCTTTCTCTGGTAACTTCATTGATTCAAAACCTGATTATGGTCAGAGTCAGACAAAGATAAGTTGGCAGCGATTTTGACAGCCTAGACCGTGCAGGTACAGGCAGGCACGCTGTGCAAGGAGGGGGGGGGGGAGTGTAATTTTTTATTTCTTTACTTAATAATACATTTTATGCAGCTCTATTTATTGTGAATTTAATGAATATTTCTTGGTAAATTTATTATTTTAATACGGGGTGTTTATTTAGTCACGTGCAAATAATTTACAGACTGAATATATAGGTCATAGTGAGCAACCTTTACTATGGGACCAACCCCGACATCGCGGAAATAAATTTACTCAAAATGTCAAGGTCAGAGCCAAAATGTATGAAACAGCCAATTCTTTTTTCGCGATTTTGGGGTTGTTCCCGTAGTAAAAGTTGTTCAGTATGTCCTGTATTCGCCCCATAAATTATTGCAGGTGATTAAATAAACAACCTGTATTTTACTTGGGCGAAGTCGGGCATTCGCGCCATCGACGGCAAAGTTAGGGTTAGGGTGGATACTTTTGCTAACCATGTTTTTCAATGAATTTGGCGTTGCAACATTTGGCGTTTGACCGTAAGTAGTTTTAGTATTTAAATACTTACTGTGCTTCTGCTACTGACTGCACAGTCGCCACAAGCGCGCGGCTAGGGTGCTTACAAATATCTAAACACGCCTCTATTGTCAGGACGCTAGTGTTCAGATATTTTTGATCACCTCGGCCGCTCCGATATATCTGCTGACTGTACTATTTCCAGAAAGCGATAAAAGAGAGCGTAGCGTGGAAGGCGGACCAGGTGAAGCGCCGCAAGCCCGAGGAGTCCGACGACTCGTACAACCGCGCCGTGCACGATATCTACGTCGCCACCGACAAGTTCATCATGTCGCTCGATTATTATAACTAATCCTCCAGTAGGCTCAGCATGGTCACATTTTTATCACCTGTCACTTTAGAACGTGGCAGGTTATAAAATGCGACCATGCTGAGCCCGCAGTCGGGGGGGGGGGGGGGGGGGGCAGCTGCCCCCTGGAGCTCAACTTTTACATAAAATGCATGCCCCTGTGTGGCCTCCGGCGATATCAACTTAATTAAGAGAGACTCTTCTTTTTAACTTATTAGAGACTCGAGTCTTTTGCAGAGACTTGTCCTTTTCGGAGAACTTGCATTTCTTTACTTCGAAATGCGTTGTCTTTATGTAAAATTCATGGAAGTACATAACATAAATCATACAATAACGCCTATTTACTGTTATTATTACAAACCTATAAAAATGTTGACCGAGTCTTTATCCGGAGACTCGAGTCCTTTTGAGTTGAGTAAAAAAGACTCAATAAAAGGACTCGACTCGGGACTTAAGTCTCTGAAGTTTTTTAAGCTCGAGTCTTGTAAAAACAAGTCGAGTTCTTCAATTTAGACTCAAAAGACTCGAGTTGCTACGAACACTGCTGACCTAGGAAAATATCGTGATCGAGTTTAACAAGCGAACTAGATGACACTATAATACCTTATTTTTTGTGGTAATTGAATTGTCAAACAACTTAGTGGGAGTACAGTCAGCGTCAAATACTTTGTAGCAACCAAAGTAGCCAAATAGTTCGGTACACCATATATTTAGTATGGTGTACCGAACTATTTGGCCACTTTGACTGCTACAAATTATTTGACGCTGACTGTACCATCGCTCAAATTGTGAACATGGACAGTTCACAATTTGAGCGATGGTAACGGTGGACCTTATTGCAAAAGGCATAAGGTCCACCGATGGACAATGAAGAGTGTTGCTGTTTGTACATCATTTTTATAATGCTAATAATATCGATATTTGTAAACAAATGTTTTCTTATTTTATTTTATTTTCTTGTTATATGTTGTAGGCAAAGAGAATTTGAAATAGAGGTGGATTGTCAAAGAAGATTCTGTAGCCACAGTAAATTTACTATCTTTCGACATACAAATAAAACATTTAGAACGCCATTTGACTTTATTTCACTGATGTGTTAAATTTGTTAAATATCAAAAAAGTGGCGCCATCTTACCGGGCATTGGCCAAAGGTTGTGGCGTCATCGCTTGAAAAAATGGCTCCATACCTTTGGCCTTTGATCTGAGATGGCGCCACTTTTTGGTATTTAACAAATTTAACACATATCAGTGAAACAATAAGAATCAACGTCAAGTGGCGTTCTAAAAGTTTTAATCATAATCATGGCAGTAAATTTACTGTGGCTACAAAGTTTTCTTAAACAATCCACCTCTTTTTCAAATTCTCTTTGGTTGTAGGTAATGTAGACAGTATGTTGCAAGTTGTACCTCTTTTTTTAGTAGTCAGTTCTGGTAAATTTCACCTACTCTAGAAATATAAAATTCAATATTGGCTAATTCTCATTTATATTCCGGTCAAAAGTATTTGAAAGGTCACTCAAATGTTACCAGAACCCCTAGTGTAAATTTATTCGATAGCGTGACGTGACGTACGCGTTTGCGTTAGTTTCATTTAGGATTTAGAAACAGCGCGCCTAGCGGGACGTTTTAGAAACTCAAAATCCCATACAAAATCCAATCCATCCACGCTATCGAATAAATTTACACTAGGGGTACAAAGCATCATAATTGCTATTGCTCGATGTAATAAGGAAACGAACAGGTAGGACAGCTTTCATAATTGTGTTTCAATAACAACAATAATCAAGAATTGTAATAAACTTAAACTATTTATTTTTTCCTTTTACAAAATGACCTCTAAATAGAATTTACAATTTCTCATCCGAATGTGGTTATAGTTCAATCGCAGCGGCTCAGGACAATGATTTAAAAAAAAATGGCTCTTTCCAAAAACTGCCAAGTCCCCCGAAAGTGCCTTCAAAGTTTCAACATTTGTGTAACATTAGAATTTAACTTTTTAACCTTTTGAACGCTTTACATCATAAACAAAAACGTCACTGACACGCCAAGATCCCGGGCGCAAGCGAGCTGATGTAAACCTTACTAGAAAGTGTGAAAGTTTACTTGACAGCGTCCGCCATAACACCTATAGTTGTCCGTGACGGTACACGACTAATTACGAAGCCTTTAGGTGTTCTTGGCGTTCAAAAGGTTAAAGTAACATGCACCTGAGCCAAAAGCGGGTTCCGGGACCCAGAAATCAACACAACAACATACGGCTAGACAATTACGTCAAATCAAACACCCATTACCAGACCCACTGCTTTATTGACTTACCAGTGTATACAATAAATCATAACAATTCGTCAAACAAAACAACATGTGCGAACTTATAAATACGGTCTGGTTATAGCGGAGGCTCAGTCCGGGCGGGCAATAAATATCAACCTATGTACACGAGATTATCGTGCCCTCCACTATATATTTATAACGTTTTTTAAAAATTTATAATTTATTTCGTTATGTCCTATCTATGTAGGTGCCGGCGCCTCTGAACGCCGCTAACTGCCTATTCTAGACGTACAAAATGTACAGGAATTTGGCCAGTATCGGATGATGTGATACTAATTTATAAGGCGAGTTACCTTGCCAGTGGTCGTGCCAGTTACTAAACATGTTCAGTCCACATTTATACATGTCCACTAAACCACGTCGAGCGAATTTTCCGCGAATTATTTTAACACATTCGCTACCAACGTTTTCGTAGCGCTACGCTCGTAGCCGATCCCAGCGTTTTCCCGCTTTGTAGAGGAAAGCGACTACGAACAGAGAACCCGCCGAGCGAGTTCCCGGTACTCAATGTGTTAACTGTTGAATGCGCTATGGCGAATGCCCTTGAATGAAAAGTAAAATGTGGACATAGCTTTACACTGGTAACCTCTCTACGACCCCA
This sequence comes from Cydia pomonella, assembly GCF_033807575.1. Classification (NCBI taxonomy): domain Eukaryota; kingdom Metazoa; phylum Arthropoda; class Insecta; order Lepidoptera; family Tortricidae; genus Cydia; species Cydia pomonella. Next base: position 16,809,305 of record NC_084721.1, on the reverse strand, counting down.
GACCACTGGTCGGTATACGGTTTTGTGCAGTTTCTGACAGTGCCGATCTTAGTATATGGTCTTCCAATAACCACGAAGGTTAGGCCTTCAGTTCACCATTCAATGACATTAACAATTTGTACCTTCTGTCAATAATCATTTCAAAAACAAATACATCTAAAGAATAGTCCTATAAAATACAGATCGTTGACAGTCATACTAAATAATGATAGAACCCTTACAGTTACGTTGCGTAGAAAACATTACAATTCTATTTTTCTTACCATGCTTTGGGTTCTAGTCTTCTAGAAAGGATAGCACTTTAAATAAAACCTAGCTCGTTTCTATACCTTATGCCAAACTACTCGATTTTTATATTAAATTAATAATATTTATATGCGACAGGTATAGAAACTGACTAATGGCGTGCAACACCTTTAGGATGTACACACACTGATACCACGGTAATGACAGATAACCATGTAAGCAAGCCGACGCAGGACGATTCAAAGTAGCTCAGCTCGCCGCGGCTGGTGATGTCTGTGTGTGAACAGCCTTAATAACTTTACCAACGACTTTATAATTACATGTACCTTATTGCCGATAAGTATGTTACATTTTTCCGTATAAAATACTTCTGTATTTCTACAAAGTGGAATTATATTTATGCAGGTATGCATAGGACATATTTTATACATCGGTCTTAATTTTATAGTAGACTGTCAAAAAAGCTAAATCCAATAAAAATTGAACCTAAAACGTCTTAGATAGAACATCCGTCATCATCGATGAAATAGGGAGTCAAAACAGTTGAGATTGTTTCGCAAGTCAAATTATAATTTGTCCACACAGAAAGAGCCGCCTAGCGAGGAAATTGCCGCGCCAAGCAAGCTCGGTCGATGGAGACTCGCCTCGCCAGAGGCATTGCGGCCGCGAGTGCGTTTGCTACGCCCGAGGCACGTCTACACAGACCGAGCTTCTTCGCGCGGCATTTTCCTCGCGAGGCGGTTATATATATGTCTATAAATTATATTTTCGCTACGAATCGAGATATGTACGAGTATTCAAAACGCCATAAATAGGAAATGAGACTACGAGTTTCAGGTAACAACATCTATATCCATAGTTATTATTGACTTGCCTGCCATCCAATCCCAAAGGTTTTAAAGTCTAATTAGTATTTCAGCTTGTTATAATGAAACTTCTAAGCTTTCGTTCTCTATCATTTACATTACAAGCGCAAATAAGCCAGGTCGCTTTCTACAAAACATTGCATATAGTGACCTATTTTTATTGCACTTTAGTGAACAGTCACCTGGGATAACTGGAAACAAGAGGATCTAATGTTATCAGACGGTAAATATTCTCCATATGAATGTGGTGGACAGCAGTGTATTTGTTACAATCTTTGAATCAGAACTTACCAGTATTATCTAGCGTCCATTTTTTAGCTAACTAGATTAGTTGGTAGTAAAAAAAATTGTCTAATGTTATCCCTTTGTCCCCAATCACCCCACTTGACGGTATATATTTTAACCCTCCATAAAGTCAGAATTGGTCCACCAACTGCTTTTTTAATAATTCCAAAAACAACCTCATATCGTCAGATATCTTCTGGCAATTGAGTATAATCGTATCTTGAGGTATACAGTCGCCATCAGTTATATCGGAGCGGCCGATGTACTCAAAAATATCTTTGCACGCCTCTTTGACAATAGCGGCGTGTTCAGATATTTGTGAGCACCTTGGCTGCTTCGATAGATCTGATGGCGACTATACAGACACCTGCAAAAATATATTAGACGCTTTTATGTCGTTGTGTCTATGGTTGTTTCAGATATTTTTGCGCACTTGTGACAACTTTCCAGAAGACGAATTAGTGAAATATAGACTGTAGGTTATTGACAATGTAGATAAAATAGTTCACAGAACTCAAAAAGCGAAAAAACGTGACAAAACTTATTGTCCTCCGAACAAGGCTGTCATAGTATTGTATGTAAAGACTGAGAGCGGTTTCAGACTAGCGTATACGATGGTTTCGGCAAACGAGCGTATAAGCGCGCTTAAAAACTCTGGACGTTCGTATACGAGCTTATACCGGCGTATGCGCTGGAATCGGTGCGTGTGAGCTCGCGCGGCTGGTACGAGCGTTGTCGCACTAATAATAGTGCGACAACGCTCGTACGAATAGCACACGAGCGTATGCTCCTACGGGCTCTTCTAAAAACGAGCTTATACGCTCGTATAAAACGCTAATTTGAAACCGCCCTGAAAAAGGAAGTTTTTCCAATAAAATGTAGAGCAATTCAAAGGAATATTCTTAGAACTGAATAATGGCAGCCTCATATGTTCCTAACAATTGAATCATTCCAGTTTTCTTGGTTATGTCAGGCACTTTACTATAGTCTAATATTGCTTAAGATTCGAATCGTACACTGAATCAAACTGCCAGTATACCAAAACACAAACACTCTGGTCACATCTACATAATTTAATAAAATTGTTAAGCCATTTATGGTTAACTTTACATTGGACATTTCATACCGACAACCAAATTAGTATGAACCCTAAATGGCTCAACAATTTAAGTCCGTCACTGAACCAATAGCCTCAATTGCTAGTGACTACGCCATCTCTTTCATAAATGTCAGTACCAAAAGATGCAATGTAAGGTACTTTACGCAGTCGTTAGCAAATATGGCGGTGTTAAAGTCGTAGTAGGGATACTGATTTGATATGGATGTAACCTATCATATCCGCATGTATCTTTACTACACATGTGCAGATAATTTTGTTCATATAACTTCTTCTGGTAGTGGTATACTGGCACTTTTGATATAGAGAACTATAATGGAATGGAATAATCTACGAACACAATACACTGTTATATTAATCTAGCTTTTTCGAATAAATGTTTCAATAAAAATAATATATTCGTCGTTGCGCTTGTAATTAAAACCTTATACAGAGTTCTTAAGATTTCAATTCGGTTTTCAAAAATCGAGCACATGTCGGAATTTACAAGCGCCGCGACGTTATACGAAAACTTTACTGATTTAACAGTATCTCTGTATTTTTCTAATTGGTCATTCAAGCCCAAAATGATGATACCAAGTTTCGAAAATGTATTCAATGATGACATCATTCGCTTCAATCGCTTTTGTAAGGCCGCGTTCCCACTAAGTCGTAACAACAGCACAGAATAAATAATAGTACTATACTCTGTATCTTTAGGTATTCAAATAAAAGTAAACAATTTGTAAATTGTCGGGTAGTTAATACATTTATTGGTTAACCAATCAAATACAAAACCACCTGGATCTGTCACTGGCCGACCAGACTTTGGCCTACATTATTTGATCATGTAATGTTTTCATCTACCATCAACTGGCTTAAGAAGTCATTTGAGAGTAGATTTTGTTTACTTTTGTTTAAATACCTAAAGATTAAAGAAGGTTCACTCTAACAAAACGCGTCTATTACGACAGATATGACCGCAAGATGGTGCGCGGCCGCCGCTGCTGCTAGACACCGGGGCTGGAGCGGCCGCGTGCACTTGGCGACGCGACGACACCGCGGAGTGAGCCAAGCTTGACGAAAGACAGTCGTGCGTCGTGGCATGTATGTTTAAATAGAGTTGTTCACACCATAACGGTAACGGATGTGTTTACATATCGGATGGTACGACTGTCGTTACGATATAGTGGAAACAGCCTTAGTTAAAGAACATATTACTAATATTTGTGAAAAATAAGTCATTTCAGAATATTGGAGATTTCTTCTTTCTTTCTAAATACTCTGAGATACTTCACAAGGTTGAACGTATTTACCATACTTGTCAATTTTACTCAAATTTCAACTGTATTCTAATGGATTATGGAATATTTTAACTTTACACATATGATCAAGTGTATTCACCATCTTGACAGTTCGACACTATTTTGAAAAAAAAAATGTGCATTTGGAGAATCAATTTCAAAACGACGAAGTATGTCATTTGATACTGTAAGTACTGGTTTAAGACATAAGACGAGATTTGAAGACATTGGGAAGGCTTGAGCGACTGTCATTTTTGGACGAAGATCAGGGGATTGGCACTTACTTTGCGATGAAAAGCAATTCATTGCCGCATAATTTTTTACTTATATTTGGTAACTGAATTCAAGTTAAGCAAGCGAATGAAGAATTGTGTATGTGCCAATCCTCGAAAGCCATATTAAGTTTAGTAAGTTTGGACGTAGGTATTTGTATGATATAATGATATTGATATATCTCATACATATCGTCTTGAATTTACTTCTGTGGGTAAAACTCAGAGTATTTTTGGTAAATCCGGCCTAATATTTTTTCCGTATAACCAGCATAACGCATCGACAAACCGTGTAGATGTTTAGAGGCCCTACGCGCTACAAAATTGTATGGAGGAGTTTTGGAGCACTTCCACCGTTTATATCATCGTTAACCGAACATTATTACCGCTTTTACACTATTATAATAATTGCTGAGATAACAATGACCTAAATAGATACCCTCATACTGCCCACAATACAAAATATTCGGGAAACTTGAACTTAGTTGTTTAATTTGAAATTATTTTGAATTAGCAAAGCAAAAAGAGGTGCTACTCTTTTAGTGTACAGTTCAATTTTCAGTCTACACTCGCCATCGGATATATCGGAGCGGGCAAGGTGCTCAAATATATCTAAACATGCCCTCAACGGCGATAGCAGAGGCTTCGCTCAGATATTAATGAATACCGTGGGCGCTCTGATGTATCCGATGGCGACTGTAACAGCGGTTCCAGACTAGTGTAATTTTACGCGCGTATACGGTCATTTCGGCAAACGATCGTATACGCGCGCTTCAAAACTCCGGATGTTCGTATACGAGCTTACACCGGCGTGTGCGCTCGAACCGGTGCGTGTCAGCTCGCACGGCACGAGCTTATCAGCGCGGTGCGAATGGCACGCGAGCGTATGTTCCTACGCGCGCTTCTAAAAACGAGCTTATACGCTCGTATAAAACGCTAATCTGAAACCGGGCTAATAGTCTGTCACGGTCTTACGAGGGTAGTTGCTCAGGCCTCCGGACGGTGTACCGAGTGGTGGTCGCAGGCGGGCTCGGCGGCGCGGGGCACGGCGCGGGGCACGGCGCGGGGCACGGCGAGGGGCACGCGCGCTACTGCGAGGGGTAGGTGGGCGCGGAGGGCACGGCCTGGTACACGAGGGGGGCCGGCTGCGGCCCGCTCCAGCCGCCGCCGCCCGGCATGCTCATGCGGTAGCCCGCTACAAATACAAACACATGCTAACGATGAGGTTCCTTTACTTTTTTTGTTAACAGTAACTAAAAAAAATAATGATATTCGCGTAGAAAATGCAATAACCAGTCAAATCCCATTACCGGTTATATAACCGGTTATAAACGATAATCGCTTTTGACAAAAGATTTATAGATTTAAAATAAAGTAATTAAAGAATTACCCATGAGACTGTAGTGTCAGATAATGGGAGTATACGTATTCGTTTCTTAATAAAATACACATAAGTTTTTATCAAAAATTTAATTTTTGGTACAAACTTTTATCGCTGACAGTACTTTTTTTCCACAGGCAACTAATACTCATCGAGACAATTCTAAAAACCCCAAACACAATTAGGTTGCGTTGTTTTATTTCAGTTCCTATGGCTACCTCCTGTCTCCATCATCAGATCAGCTTGATGATACCATAATATTGCATTGTCACCCGACTTACATATGTATGCAAATTTTCAGCTTCATCGGAAACCGGGAAGTGGGTCAAGTTTAACTTGCAAGGTTTCCTATTACATACTAAAAGGGCAAATTTTGCGGACACACGTCGCTGTCTGCTCAGGGCTCGGCTCGGCCTGGCGGCCTACCACGAAAACCGAAATTCGCATATTGCGGGGATCTTTCTCTTTTACTCCAATGAAGGCGTAATTAGAGTGACAGAGAAAGATGCCCGCAATTCGCGAACTTTGATTTTCGCGGTTATAGGTCTGAACTCCTGGCGCATTTAAGTACATTGTTGTAAATATCTTTGAAAGAGTGTCAGGTTACCTGCTGCTGCGGCCTGTGGATTGCTATAGGCGGTGGCGTATTGCTGGTAGTAGCCGGGGGCCATGTAGCCCTGTATCGCGGGGTAGCCCTGAAACAATATTCATGTTTTACACAACACAAAGTAATAATTAGCAGTAATAATGTTTCAGCTAACGGTCTCATAGCGAAGAGTCTCGACCAACACCTTGACAGACTCTCGCTAGGTGGTTGGATCAAGCGTCAGATGCAGAAGGCTGTGATCTTGGACACGCGGATAGTGCGGCGGTTCCTCTCTCTGCGGCCCTGACCACCGGCAGCTTGGGCCCTGCCCCGCTGCTGGCGGCACCCTAGGTTTGGTTTTTCATAATGTGTTTATATGTATTTTGTGTTGTTTTGTAAGTGTTTTTTTTTATATTTTACTTTTATATTCATATTATAAATCTTGGGTTAGGCAATCCAAGATTTTAAATGAATAAAGAAGTTATAATTAATTACAACAACACGCAAAGTTAATTATAAGTTGTAACATAAATATTTCATTATTGATACAAGCTTTTATCGCTGACTGTACTTTTCTTTCAACAGGCAAACTAATCGTCGAGACATTCTGAGAAATCCAATCCAAACACAGGTAGCGTTGTTTTATCACAGAGTTCCTATGGATAGGTCTTCAAAAATGATATTAAGGTTTCTAAGATCATTTTTTTCTAAACTGAATAGTTTGCGCGAGAGACACTTCCAAATTCTGAGAATGTCTTCGTGTGTGTGTGTGTGTGTGGGTGGGTGTGTGTGTGTGTGTGTGTGTGTGTGTGTGCCTCCCCCGTAACTTCTAAAATAAGAGAATGATAAAACTAAAAAATATATGATATACATTAGTACATTTACACACACATGCATTTTGCACCACCCGTTAACTTCGCTTCGTTCGCCATCTCACTATCTGAAGGTTGTCTGGAAGAGATCGCTGTTTAGCGATAAGTCCGCCTGTTGTTACCTACCAATGTGTATATTTTATCAATTTCTGTATCTGTTTTTATGTAGTGTGCAATAAAGAATTTTATTATTATTATTACCATGCAAATTTCCACCGAAAATTAGTTTGAACGAGATCTAGTAAGTAGTTTTTTTAATACGTCATAAGCACGTACGGAACACTTCATGGGCGAGTCCGACTCGCACTTGGCCGCTTTTTTTATTTTAAATTGTTATTGTCGTGATATATTCCATATTGTAATGTCTTGTCTTGTGTCACATGTGCTTTTGTGTCTAGTGTGTACTGTGTAATTAATTATATATACAGTTTCTCGAGTTCCTGTAATTGGCTCTGTATTACTATTTAAAAAGTTTAATGTACCTATCTTTTGTAGCTGTTGGAATTCCTTGTATAAATAAATACATAAACATTATAAACGACGTCAATGCCTCGTATAAATACCGCATTACGTTAGTACGTTTTTTCCTTCCTCTAGTTCATGAGATATTTGTGATATTTTTGATAATAATTTTCCTAATAATATTTTTCATGAAGCTTACGGCTGAACTCACGTGTTTTTAGTCATTCGTGCGACATGTTTTGAAGAGCCTAGGTCTCCTTTTTCAAGCACTAACAGTGCGAGTAGCGTTCACGATGATCGCGCTTCGCGTACTGCTGCACGCCGCGTCGCCCGCTTAATGTTAGTGTCTCACAACAGTTTAAATTCTATATTTTTCCTTGTCAAATAAACGCGCTACAATCCTCAATTAGCTATTAATCGTTTATCTTAATCTGTCATTTTGACATATGTATTTGTAAGAAAGGGATAAAACATAAATTAATTGAGGCTTGATAAGTTTTATGAATAAGGGGGTTAATGATCATGTTAAGTTAAGCTCAGTCTCCTTAATGACAATTAACCTAACGAACCTAATTTATTGTTTAAATTAACACACGCGTTCGCTCCCTTTCGTGATACACATTGTATGGAACCACAAATTAAAGTGCATGTTTAGATATTTTTAGCACCTTGGCCGCTCCGATATAATTGATGGCGAATGTTCAACCATACTGCAACGATATAAGGCCTAGTGATGTTTAGTTAACTGTAAGAACATGTAATTTTTAATCGCATTCACGTTTAATTCATTAACTAATGAAACGCTATTACGTGCTAATAAGGGTACTTTCATGTCATATGTATTCATGTCACGTGTCTAAATAATTAAGTGAAATAGCAAAATTCTAGAAGAGTTGTTTACAAACTGACAGACATTTTTACACCTATAATACAGGTGTACCAACTGAAAGCTCTCACTGTTTCGCGTTTAAATCCGTGCGTGCGGCAATAAATAGAGAAGCATGGCGTGAAACAATGAAAAAGCCCGTACAACGTCCGCAACAGCCACGACTACTCTGAGAAGACTAAGAAGAAGAAGAATACTGAACCAATTTTGAAGACATTTGGCATGTAGAACTATTAGATCCTGCAGTGGCAGCATGATTCCATTTTTATCGCTTGTCACTATGCCCGTCATTCGCGCTTACATACTTGTTAGAAAGTGACAGGCATGGTGACAAATGATAAAGAGCCGACCATGGCCATCAGTGGCGGAGTGTTCCAGCGGAGTGGAGAACAGAGGGCCTACCGCGAACCACGTTCGACGTGTTGCCTCCCTGTCACACTTACGTACGAATTTACAAGTGCGATAGAGAGGCAACACGTCGAACGTGGTTCGCGGTAGGCCCTCTGATGTGGATTATAAGTATTATAACTAATTTAATGCTATTGGCTGATTCCTCTAATCTACACCTTGGTGAAATGGCAGCCTAAGGTGTGTTTCGACCAGAGGTGTGCGAGGATGCGTAGCGAGGGATGATTGTTAAGTACTACGTATTTTTATAATTTGATAAGACATATATATTTTTTAATCAAATTTCTATAATGAAAAGTAGCTACTGTATGTAATTGCATGATTTCTATAGTAATCTAAATTGTATGTTTTCTTATTTAATGCATGTTAATTATAAGATGTAATGTTTTGAAAAGATGTGTCCCGCTGAGCTTCTTGCCGGTCCATATTGGGATACCCTCCTCCAATTGAGGGGGGATTTAAATCTTCTCGGGTCAGAAGCTTTATTTGACGTTCATAAGTGCGTTGTAATATGCCTACTTGAATAATAAAACATCTTTAAGAACAAATAAAAATCACTACACGCAAACAAATCAAATTATTCTATTTGGTTCTTAACAAACACATCCCTCGCTACGCATCCTAGCACATATCTGGTGGAAACGCAGCCTTATACAGTTTTACCGCTAGAGTCAGTCCAAGCTAAGTTGGCAGTAATTTTGATAGGACAGACTTTGCACGTATTAACTAAACCTCATAATTTCATACACGTTTGAAATTTAGAATACCCTGGCGCAGTCTGTGCTAATAAAATCGTTGCCAACTCAGCTTGGCTCCAGCGATAAACGCGATAGGACTTCGTCGAATAGTTTGTGTGATGGCGACATATATGTAAATAACATATGCCTATAAAAGATGCAAACAAATGTAATCAGTGATTAAACCTACGAGTAGCAATTAGAGATAACACTGCTTCGAGTTAAATCAATTAGTTTCCGTTTCTGATTATTTTGCTGTGGTCTTTTCAGCATAATATTTCATGATTCATACTTGTCTGGAGTTAACAATTGCAGAAATGTTTCACCTTTTTAGGGTTCCGTACCCAAAGGGTAAACGGGATTGACTGAATTCATTGTACTATTTGGGAGCAGGGACTGAAAAGGTACCCTTAAAAACGGTTTTGACCGGTCTTTTTAAAGGGTACCCGACCGTTAAACTAGCATTTCGGTACCGATATCAACGCTTTGGGTATCCAAATAAGCTTCCGTCCAAACGGTACCGTTAAATAAAAGTACCTTTAAAACAATTTTGAAACGGTACCCGACCGTTGAAATAGCATTACGGAAGCGGTATCAATACTTTAGGTATCCAAACAAGCTTCCGTCCAAACGGTACCCTTAGACTTTAAAACAATTTTGAAAGGGTACCCGACCGTTAAAATAGCATTCCGGAAGCGATATCAATACTTTGGGTATCCAAACAAGCTTCCGTCCAACGGTACCCTTAAGTAAAAGTATCTTGCCACGCGATCGGATACCCGAATACAAACCGGTCACTCAATTTGAATGATCGCCCGCCATCTTGGATTTGGGCATTTAAGCTCAGATTAAGATGAAAATCGATATCTGTGGATCCCAGAGGATCTTTATTATGATTCTGAGGTCAAATTTTTAGAAAACGCACGCCATTTTTGATTTCGGCATTTAAGCTCAGATTGAGATGAAAATCGATATCTGAGGATCCCAGAGGACCTTTATTATGATTCTGAGGTCAAATTAGTAGAAAACGCACGCCATTTTTGATTTCGGCATTTAAGCTCAGATTGAGATGAAAATCGATATCTGAGGATCCCAGAGGACCTTTGTTGTGAATCTGAGGTCAAATTTTTATAAAACGCACGCCATTTTTGATTTCGGCATTTAAGCTCAGATTGAGATGAAAATCGATATCTGAGGATCCCAGAGGACCTTTATTATGATTCTGAGGTCAAATTTGTAGAAAACGCACGCCATTTTTGATTTCGGCATTTAAGCTCAGATTGAGATGAAAATCGATATCTGAGAATCCCAGAGGACCTTTATTATGATTCCGAGGTCAAATTTTTAGAAAACGCACGCCATTTTCAATTTCGGCATTTAAGCTCAGATTAAGATGAAAATCGATATCTGAGGATCCCAGAGGATCTTTATTATGATTCTGAGGTCAAATTTTTAGAAAACGCACGCCATTTTTGATTTCGGCATTTAAGCTCAGATTCAGATGTAAATCGATATCTGAGGATCCCAGAGGACCTTTATTATGATTCTGAGGTCAAATTTGTAGAAAACGCACGCCATTTTTGATTTCGGCATTTAAGCTCAGATTGAGATGAAAATCGATATCTGAGGATCCCAGAGGACCTTTGTTGTGAATCTGAGGTCAAATTTTTATAAAACGCACGCCATTTTTGATTTCGGCATTTAAGCTCAAATTGAGATGAAAATCGATATCTGAGGATCCCAGAGGACCTTTATTATGATTCTGAGGTCAAATTTGTAGAAAACGCACGCCATTTTTGATTTCGGCATTTAAGCTCAGATTGAGATGAAAATCGATATCTGAGAATCCCAGAGGACCTTTATTATGATTCCGAGGTCAAATTTTTAGAAAACGCACGCCATTTTAAATTTCGGCATTTAAGCTCAGATTAAGATGAAAATCGATATCTGAGGATCCCAGAGGATCTTTATTATGATTCTGAGGTCAAATTTTTAGAAAACGCACGCCATTTTTTATTTCGGCATTTAAGCTCAGATTCAGATGTAAATCGATATCTGAGGATCCCAGAGGACCTTTATTATGATTCTGAGGTCAAATTTGTAGAAAACGCACGCCATTTTTGATTTCGGCATTTAAGCTCAGATTGAGATGAAAATCGATATCTGAGGATCCCAGAGGACCTTTATTGTGAATCTGAGGTCAAATTTTTAGAAAACGCACGCCATTTTTGATTTCGGCATTTAAGCTCAGATTGAGATGAAAATCGATATCTGAGGATCCCAGAGGATATTTATTATGATTCTGAGGTCAAATTTTTAGAAAACGCACGCCATTTTAAATTTCGGCATTTAAGCTCAGATTAAGGTGAAAATCGATATCTGAGGATCCCAGAGGATCTTTATTATGATTCTGAGGTCAAATTTTTAGAAAACGCACGCCATTTTTTATTTCCGCATTTAAGCTCAGATTGAGATGAAAATCGATATCTGAGGATCCCAGAGGACCTTTATTGTGAATCTGAGGTCAAATTTTTAGAAAACGCACGCCATTTTTGATTTCGGCATTTAAGCTCAGATTGAGATGAAAATCGATATCTGAGGATCCCAGAGGACCTTTATTGTGAATCTGAGGTCAATTTTTTAGAAAACGCACGCCATTTTAAATTTCGGCATTTAAGCTCAGATTAAGATGAAAATCGATATCTGAGGATCCCAGAGGATCTTTATTATGATTCTGAGGTCAAATTTTTAGAAAACGCACGCCATTTTTTATTTCGGCATTTAAGCTCAGATTCAGATGTAAATCGATATCTGAGGATCCCAGAGGACCTTTATTATGATTCTGAGGTCAAATTTGTAGAAAACGCACGCCATTTTTGATTTCGGCATTTAAGCTCAGATTGAGATGAAAATCGATATCTGAGGATCCCAGAGGACCTTTATTGTGAATCTGAGGTCAAATTTTTAGAAAACGCACGCCATTTTTGATTTCGGCATTTAAGCTCAGATTGAGATGAAAATCGATATCTGAGGATCCCAGAGGACCTTTATTATGATTCCGAGGTCAAATTTTTAGAAAACGCACGCCATTTTAAATTTCGGCATTTAAGCTCAGATTAAGGTGAAAATCGATATCTGAGGATCCCAGAGGATATTTATTATGATTCTGAGGTCAAATTTTTAGAAAACGCACGCCATTTTAAATTTCGGCATTTAAGCTCAGATTAAGGTGAAAATCGATATCTGAGGATCCCAGAGGATCTTTATTATGATTCTGAGGTCAAATTTGTAGAAAACGCACGCCATTTTTGATTTCGGCATTTAAGCTCAGATTGAGATGAAAATCGATATCTGAGGATCCCAGAGGACCTTTATTGTGAATCTGAGGTCAAATTTTTAGAAAACGCACGCCATTTTTGATTTCGGCATTTAAGCTCAGATTGAGATGAAAATCGATATCTGAGGATCCCAGAGGACCTTTATTGTGAATCTGAGGTCAATTTTTTAGAAAACGCACGCCATTTTAAATTTCGGCATTTAAGCTCAGATTAAGATGAAAATCGATATCTGAGGATCCCAGAGGATCTTTATTATGATTCTGAGGTCAAATTTTTAGAAAACGCACGCCATTTTAAATTTGGGCATTTAAGCTCAGATTAAGATGAAAATAGATATCTGAGGACCCCAGAGGACCTTTATTATGATTCTGAGGTCAAATTTGTAAAAAACGCACGCCATTTTTGATTTCGGCATTTAAGCTCAGATTGAGATGTAAATCGATATCTGGGGATCCCAGAGGACCTTTATTGTGAATCTGAGGTCAAATTTTTAGAAAACGCACGCCATTTTTTATTTCGGCATTTATGCTCAGATTGAGATGAAAATCGATATCTGAGGATCCCAGAGGACCTTTATTATGATTCCGAGGTAAAATTTTTAGAAAACGCACGCCATTTTAAATTTCGGCATTTAAGCTCAGATTAAGATGAAAATCGATATCTGAGGATCCCAGAGGACCTTTATTATGATTCCTGAGGTCAAATTTTTAGAACACGCACGCCATTTTAAATTTCGGCATTTAAGCTCAGATTAAGATGAAAATCGATATCTGAGGATCCCAGAGGACCTATTTTATGAATATAACGTAACTTACTTTTACTTTTCACTTTATCTAAATCCACGAATTCCATGGTGAATGTCTTGCACTCGCGTTTTGACTCTGGCCTTATCGGTGTCAGTCTTACTCATGGGGCGACACTTAGAAATGTAGTTAACATTAGTTAAGATGGACGCGATTTATATTAATTGAATCGAGACATCTCTAACTTTTGCTTAAAGTCGACTTCCAATTATGCAAACTACGCCACCAGATGTCACTATAGTGGGTCCCCACGGCCCAAGGGTTTCCACCCCAAAAGGCTCAAACATATAGCTCAAAACTTAGCTAATTTGGTTGGAAAAATAATTAGTTATTTTTATTCTTTTCAAAATCTTTGTATGGCGCGTATCAGAAAAATCGAGTTTTCTCCGAAAATAAAATTTAACCGTAATATCCTGACAGATGATTTTAAAACCAATTATTCTTGACTTTTCCACATAATTAGAATTTTCCTACGGGGTGCACTTTTTTTATAATCGATATATATATATTTTTAATACGGTTATACTCGTTATTTTGACTACAAAAAATGAATTTGAGTTTGATCGAACCAATAACTTACGCGTAGTGAATGATGGATCTAATGGTTTTATTTTCAATTTTCTACTTGTAACTCTTGTATGTTTATTATTTATCTACTTAATTAAAACAATGAGCAAAAGTTATTTCAGCATGAAAAAATAAGATTTTTATTTTTATTAAATAAGTGCATACGGTAGAAAAGTTCGCGTAATGTCAAAATATCCTTAATAATTGGTACTTAAATCATCTGCAACAAAAATTCACTACGCGTAGATTATTGGTTCGATCTAACTCAAATTAATTTTTTGTAGTCAAAGTAACAAGTATAACCGTATTACATTTTAAAAAAATACTAAAAAAAAGAAAAAATACATCGATTTAAAAAAAAAAGTGCATCCCGTAGGAAAATTCGAATTATGTGGAAAAATCAAGAATAATTGGTTTTAATATCATCTGACAGGATATTACGGTAAAATTTTTTTTTGGAGAAAACTCGATTTTTCTGATACGCGCCATACAAAGATTTTGAAAAAAATATATAATTAATTATTTTTCCAACCAAATTAGCTAAGATTAATTTTTGGACACAATAAAACCCAACAAAAGCTATTGCAATAAAAAAAGTTCAAAATTAATACTTCGGTTTCTATTTCTATGAAGGCCGATTTTCAGCCCACCGTGCGGCCGCCATCTTGGATTCCAAAATGGTGATCATTTTCGAAATCTGCACTCCCTAAAACCTATGAAACGATATCCATGACGACTTTTATGACAGAGTGCACGGCCGCCATCTTGGATTCCAAAATGGTCATCATTTTCGAAATCTGCACTCCCTAAAACCTATAAAACGATATCCATGACGACTTTAATGACATAGTGCACGGCCGCCATCTTGGATTCCAAAATGTTCATCATCTTCGAAATCTGCACTCCCTAAAACCTATAAAACGATATCCATGACGACTTTTATGACAGAATGCACGGCCGCCATCTTGGATTCCAAAATGGTCATCATTTTCGAAATCTGCACTCCCTAAAACCTATAAAATGATATCCATGACGACTTTTATGACAGAGTGCACGGCCGCCATCTTGGATTCCAAAATGGTCATCATTTTCGAAATCTGCACTCCCTAAAACCTATAAAACGATATCTATGACGACTTTTATGACAGAAAGCACGGCCGCCATCTTGGATTCCAAAATGGTCATCAATTTCGAAATCTGCATTCCCTAATACCTATAAAACGATATCCATGACGACTTTAATGACATAGTGCACGGCCGCCATCTTGGATGCCAAAATGGTCATCATTTTCGAAATCTGCACTCCCTAAAACTATAAAACGATATCCATGACGACTTTTATGACAGAGTGCACGGCCGCCATCTTGGATTCCAAAATGGTCACCATTTTCGAAATCTGCACTCCCTAAAACCTATAAAACGATATCCATGACGACTTTTATGACAGAGTGCACGGCCGCCATCTTGGATTCCAAAATGGTCATCAATTTCGAAATCTGCACTCCCTAAAACCTATAAAACGATATCCATGACGACTTTTATGACAGAATGCACGGCCGCCATCTTGGATTCCAAAATGGTCATCATTTTCGAAATCTGCACTCCCTAAAACCTATAAAATGATATCCATGACGACTTTTATGACAGAGTGCACGGCCG
This sequence comes from Cydia pomonella, assembly GCF_033807575.1. Taxonomy (NCBI): domain Eukaryota; kingdom Metazoa; phylum Arthropoda; class Insecta; order Lepidoptera; family Tortricidae; genus Cydia; species Cydia pomonella. Next base: position 16,793,537 of record NC_084721.1, on the reverse strand, counting down.
CCATCTTGGATTCCAAAATGGTCATCATTTTCGAAATCTGCACTCCCTAAAACCTATAAAACGATATCTATGACGACTTTTATGACAGAGTGCACGGCCGCCATCTTGGATTCCAAAATGGTCATCATTTTCGAAATCTGCACTCCCTAAAACCTATAAAACGATATCCATGACGACTTTTATGACAGAATGCACGGCCGCCATCTTCGATTCCAAAATGGTCATCATTTTCGAAATCTGCACTCCCTAAAACCTATAAAACGATATCCATGACGACTTTTATGACAGAGTGCACGGCCGCCATCTTGGATTCCAAAATGGTCATCATTTTCGAAATCTACACTCCCTAAAACCTATAAAACGATATCTATGACGACTTTTATGACAGAATGCACGGCCGCCATCTTGGATTCCAAAATGGTCATCAATTTCGAAATCTGCATTCCCTAATACCTATAAAACGATATCCATGACGACTTTAATGACATAGTGCACGGCCGCCATCTTGGATGCCAAAATGGTCATCATTTTCGAAATCTGCACTCCCTAAAACTATAAAACGATATCCATGACGACTTTTATGACAGAGTGCACGGCCGCCATCTTGGATTCCAAAATGGTCATCATTTTCGATATCTGCACTCCCTAAAACCTATAAAACGATATCCATGACGACTTTTATGACAGAGTGCACGGCCGCCATCTTGGATTCCAAAATGGTCATCATTTTCGAAATCTGCACTCCCTAAAACCTATAAAACGATATCCATGACGACTTTTATGACAGAATGCACGGCCGCCATCTTGGATTCCAAAATGGTCATCGTTTTCGAAATCTGCACTCCCTAAAACCTATAAAACGATATCCATGACGACTTTTATGACAGAGTGCACGGCCGCCATCTTGGATTCCAAAATGGTCATCATTTTCGAAATCTGCACTCCCTAAAACCTATAAAATGATATCCATGACGACTTTTATGACAGAGTGCACGGCCGCCATCTTGGATTCCAAAATGGTCATCATTTTCGAAATCTGCACTCCCTAAAACCTATAAAACGATATCCATGACGACTTTTATGACAGAGTGCACGGCCGCCATCTTGGATTCCAAAATGGTCATCATTTTCGAAATCTGCACTCCCTAAAACCTATAAAATGATATCCATGACGACTTTTATGACAGAGTGCACGGCCGCCATCTTGGATTCCAAAATGGTCATCATTTTCGAAATCTGCACTCCCTAAAACCTATAAAACGATATCCATGACGACTTTTATGACAGAATGCACGGCCGCCATCTTGAATTCCAAAATGGTCATCATTTTCGAAATCTGCACTCCCTAAAACCTATAAAACGATATCCATGACGACTTTTATGACAGAGTGCACGGCCGCCATCTTGGATTCCAAAATGGTCATCATTTTCGAAATCTGCACTCCCTAAAACCTATAAAACGATATCCATGACGACTTTTAAGACAGAATGCACGGCCGCCATCTTGGATTCCAAAATGGTCATCATTTTCGAAATCTGCACTCCCTAAAACCTATCAAATGATATCCATGACGACTTTTATGACAGAGTGCACGGCCGCCATCTTGGATTCCAAAATGGTCATCATTTTCGAAATCTGCACTCCCTAAAACCTATAAAACGATATCCATGACGACTTTTATGACAGAGTGCACGGCCGCCATCTTGGATTCCAAAGTAGAAGTCTAGTTGAAACGGTACCGTACGGTACCCTTTCAACTGTAGCGGTACCGTTTGAAAAATGTACCTATTACATTTTATTTATTCGGGTACCGTTACAGTTGTATACCTTTTCAATTGATACCCTTAGTTTAGGTATCGGTCTTGTGCGATTTTATTCGGGTACCGTTAGCTTTGGATACTTATTCAATTGATACCCTTTGTGTAGGTATCGGTCGTTTGCGATTTTATTCGGGTACCGTTACAGTTGTATAGCTTTTCAATTGATACCCTTAGTTTAGGTATCCGTCTTGTGCGATTTTATTCGGGTACCGTTAGCTTTGGATACCTATTCAATTGATACCCTTATCTTAGGTATCGGTCTTTTGCGATTTTATTCGGGTACCCTTAGCTTTGGATACCTATTCAATTGATACCTTTATTTTAGGTTACCGGTCTTTTGCGGTTTTTCAGTCCCTGTTTGGGAGAAAAACGCCGAAATGAGACCGGAATGGCGTCACGACATTACACTGAAAAAAATAGATAGCCGAACTGGTTTTGTAACTTTACTAAATAACTAAACTACGGTTATAAGAAAATAAACTTTGCATAAATTTACAAACTTATTTTGTAGTGTATACCCAGTACCTGAACACTGATAGCCAAACACGGTTTTGTAACATATAACACATAGTTCGCAAGTCCCAATTAAAAAAAAAAAAAAAAAAACATTAAAGTACGACGATGACTGGCTGGCGAACCGTCGCAGAAAAGTCTTCGTCGTGCTCTGCCACCTCCTGTGGAATCACGCTTTGTAGCAAGAATTGCCGCGCAGCTATCGATTTTTATAGCCAACAAAGGCGATGCGGGATCCCATAAACCCACATGCACCGCAACAAACATCTACTTCATCAGCGCTCACGCACTGCTCAACTCCCTGCTCGAGGCACGGCCACAGTGCGATTTGTTTGTGAGTGCGATGGGACGAGTGATAATGGAATGCAAGAGGATATTAGAAAGAGAGATGCCTGAGAGTACTATACCGTTATGAATTCCTGTGTCTTAGCTGCTCATGTGTTATTGCTTTATAATGTTAATGCTTTATGTTGTTAATGTGTTCCAATTTGTGCCTCTTTGGCATTAGCTGTAAGGTGCAATTTGTTATTTGAAATAAATAATTATAAATATGTACATCATGCATCACAGCAATGTGTTGAATATTCCATGATCCGTTTAAATGGGGCTTAAAGGAAGAGATGACATTTGGTTGCACTATCATCTGTTCCTTTAAGCCCCATGATATATGTGCAGCTTACCTGGGCATACCAATATCCCATGCCTTGCTGCTGGTACGGGTAGCCGGGGTACCCCTGCGTCTGCGCGCCCATGGCGGGCGGAGCTGCTGTGGTGCTTGGTGTACTCTGAAACAATTATGTTACACTTTAGTACCGTCCTGTTGTAACTTTTGAGCCAGTGTAAATTATACGGATAACCATTAACCTTTTAACTGCCGTAGTCTGATATATGTATAAAACATACAATATCCAGCTCATTTCGCCTTCGTACCGGCAGCGACAAGAGCATGCTTGATAAAAATTTCTAAGCAATTAAAAGGTGGAGGTACCATTCACTACAGGTTTAACTGGTTAACCCCAGGTTAGTGGCACTAAATGGGGCTTTATTTCAATTACAACATTCAACTCATTCAATCATTCATTTATTTATTATTCAACTCATACAATTTGTTAGTATACAATATTAATTCTTATATCTAATGTTAGTATATAATTAATAAATTAAATAGCCATACCATACATCTATAGCTATGCCATCAGTTGACAACCCAAAACTCATCAATTAAAAAAAAAAAACAACCTTGTTTCGTTACTTTCGTTATCACTCAGTTTTGGTTGTCACCTGATGATACACTCGAAAGCAATCAAAACTGGTCACTGTAATTTCCATGGACAGTGACACAATTACACTGCTTTTGAGATTACATGGTTGCAATGTACAAGGTCGTAAAATTATTGGTACTGTGCAAATATATTGAAACAGTCGGTCTGGTAATTGAATAAAAATTTATGAAAGTGTAATGTTTTTATACAAAACCACAAACAGCTGTATTATTAAAAAAATGCTAAATAGAACATAGTAGTTATATACCTTGTCACACTTAAATTTAACTGTAAGATTGATTTTCAAATCAGATATAACCATAACCCTTCATCTAACAAACTCCTCAAGTGGGAATGCAAGTTTGATAATTAATTAACAAAAAGCAAAAAAATCCAATACAATGTACAATTGTACAGTCAGCAACACACGTAAAGTGGAGTTTAATAGAAATAGCAAATAATGTAAACAAAAATGACAGTTTTTGTTAGCATTAGACATATGACCTCTAATAGGTATTATTACTAATTGTTTTAATTGAAATATTATTAACTAACATATATTTTGATGACCGGTTTGGCCTTGTGGGTAGTGACCCTGCCTACGAAGCTGATGGTCCCGGGTTCAAATCCTGGTAAGGGCATGTATTTGTGTGATGACCATGGATATTTGTTCCTGAGTCATGGGTGTTTTCTATATATTTAAGTATTTATAAATATTTATATATTATATATATCGTTGTCTAAGTACCCTCAACACAAGCCTTATTGAGCTTAGGGGGCGTCCATTAATCGCGTCATATTGTATAGGGGGGGAGGGGGTCAGCAAAAAATCACCAATGATCACCACAGGGGACGGGGGGTATGGACACGTATCACGTGTATTTTTTTTTTCATCTGTGCTATACTGTATTATAGTCAATAAAATAAAAATAATAGTTTTCCGCCCTTCAATTAACCAAACTGTCAAAACACGTGTACTTAGGTTCATTTGTTAGAAAACTGTTCTTTAGTTATCGAAAAAAATACACGTCATATTGGATGGGGGGGGGGGGGGTCCTGAAAATATCACCAAAGATCACCATGGGGGAGGGGGGGGGGGGGGTCTAAAACAAGCCAAAAACGTATGACGCGATTAATGGACGCCCCCTTACTGTGGGACTTAGTCAATTTGTGTAATAATGTCCTATAATATATATATTCAGTGCCGGATTAACCATTAAGCAAAATAAGCACTTGCTTAGGGCACCACGTGTAGGGGGGCACCAAAATCGTAGGAAAAAAAAAACGCGCAGGCTGCATCAGCATCGCAGTCGTAGTGTAGTACTTATGTACACGAAACTTTTTGATACGTGTGCAACTACCCATCTAATAACGAAGGGTCGTAAGAGAGTGAGGACACGTAAGCACATCTCCAACCTTACGCGGAGGCCATCAAAGCTCATGGCCAAAAAATCTTACCGTCGGGCTTGTGGCCAGCCGATTTTCTCGACGTAGATTACAGATTTTGTAGCGTATTTTGCTCTCTTGTACACCAGATATATCGGCCAGGCCGAGTGCTGTAGAGCCGCGATCCTGCGACCTAATTGTCAAAGTGTAATAAAGGTTGTATTATACGAAAACGCGCCGCGATCGGACGCTCCGGACGTCCAGCTATCCATACCTCGCCTTTGGTCAAATTCAAGCCTTGTTTTCTTGCAGCTCGACCTATGACTTTACCTTTAAAAACACTGATTTAAACCTTTACGATTTAGGCCAATCAAATTAGATCCAATAATAGCGTTTTGAGAAATTAATTCCCAGCAAGCTGGAAATTGTTTTAATACATTTATTCGGTCCTAAATGCGTGTAATCCGAGTTTGTTCTATCCCAGGAGGTGTGCATACATTTTGGGATCCTAAGGAGATAAGTTTTTCCTTTGGATTGCCAAACCACTCGATGTAGAAGGAACCCACTATCAATTACAATAGCACTTGGTGGATCAGACACTGGTAAGAAAGCGTTTTCGGATCATTAACATGATTTTACCAAAAATAAAAAATGTCGACCTTTTTTTACAATTTACTACGAATACATATTAAGGTACCTTAAATCAATCAATCGATCAATCAATATATTTTATTGCAAGAACATAGTTAAATTACATTTCGGATCCTCAGATATCAATTTTAATAATACTCGTAATTAGAACAGATTTTCCGTCCGCCGTACCGTTTTCGATTTACAAGCAAAAAAATTAAAAATGAGGAAACATTTATGCACACCTCCTGGAATGGAGCAAACTCGGATTACACGTATTTTTAGGTCGAAAAAATCTAATTGTATTGGCTTAATTGTGACACATTATTATTTAAAAAAAACGGGACTTAATCGCGTTTGATTAAGTTCTAAAATTACCTCCAACGTCAAAATAATGATGTCGACTTTATACAGTCTTCTCCGAGACCATGGGGACAACGCCGGCCTTGAAACGTCTGGTCAGAGGTAATTTTAAAACTTACCCTATTAAGTCCCGTTTTCGTAAACAATAATTTGCTATTTACGACATTTGTTGCCATTGGTACTGGTTCTGACAAGAACCAATGGCCAATGGCTAAGCCCCTACTGAAGTTCGGCCTTTGCCCTCACATGAATGAGCTTCGCAGGAAAGCTCTAGAGGTTGCAAAACCCTGTGCGGAGAACGGCTTATGTCTTACGTCTTCGCTTACACTTAGACATTGGTTGGCTTGGCCTCCGGACTTATGCGAAGCACGGTTTTCGAATTTGCTTACACTTGACCTTACCTACTCTTGGAACAATACTGCTGCAGTACTGTCAATTTCCGTGATAAAATGATGTGACGGATTGAACATTCTATTCTCAGCAGTAATCCGGCAATAAACGTCACTCAATTTACCAATAAAATTCAATGTAATCTTGATGAGGGGGCACCATGGTCTAGAAATGCTTAGGGCACCAAAATGTCTTAATCCGGCACTGTATATATTAACTAATAATTGATATAAATAAAAGATTTAAGTAATATAAACTGTTGATGAAATCATAGTTGTCCTTATAAAGTGCAAGATTACGAAGTTTTGTTTATATTATTGGCAATTTTGTTTGAAGTCCACTTTAGCTAAACAGGTGAAGTTATCAATGACTTTCACTCTTTTATTTTCTCTACAGTAGGTGACTAGGTGTATCAGTTCATTTTGAACAACCCGCCAGCTCAGCACCTTCTGCTGCTGACTTTTTGTCCAGCTGAACAGATAAATAATATAATTTCATACTGATATGAATTCCAAAAAAATAAAATTTTTGCTTTCAGTTATTATCAAAAAACATTCCCCTTTTAAAAAAAAAGTATCTTCAAAGGGGCCCATTGATTATCAGTTTGCCGGACAATATCAGCCTGTCACTTATACGATTTTCAGCTCTTGCGAATAACTAACATTGAGAGGCCATTGTCGTCCGCAAACTGGTAATCAGTAGGCCCCTTAATACTATGGCTAAAATAATAAATATCCTGTTATTATTTTAGCCGAAGCAAGCTAGCTAATGTTAGAAAAAATACAATATACTGATAAATACTATGGGACTATCTTACTAGGAATCTAGGTTTTTACCAATTAATCACCAGAGTTCCAAAGTTCACTCAATTAGGTTTGCGATGTATTGTACTAGATGTGACTCATTACAGTAATATTAGAAATATGTAAAGGGAAAGTGGAATTGTTTACTGCCTCTAGCAGGATACAGATTATTAATGACTCTGGCATCAGGCATAAATTATTGACTCATTTTTTGATGAATTTAGTGCATTTTAATGATCTCCCTGAAAGAGACAGAAAACGGGTGACGGAAATAAGAGGCCACGAAATTAGAAGATGTAACTCTGAAACAAAAACTCTAAATTGGAAGTGGGCAGGCCACATGCTCAGGGAAAAGCAGAAGTGGTCAAACATACTGACTGAGTGGACCCCATGCTACACAAAAAGAAAAATATTATACAGACTATGATAAAAGTATCATTCAAATTGTATATTATGTAATTGTGATTGCATTATATTTTTATCTATATATATATTACATTTTTTAAATGCTTCAAATTTGTAAAATAATGTAAATGTTAGTTTAAAATGTGTACCTAGTGTACCTACATTGACAATCTCATTATGTGTGCATATTTTTGTTTGTATTAATGAAAATTGTGTAATGCTATTGAGAAATAAATATACTTATCTGAATCTAAAAGAGGCAGACAATACAAGTGATGGTCAGATGATTTAAAGAAAACTGCTGGTCCACTATGGACACAACTAGCCAGAGAGAGAGGGATGGAAGGCAATGGAGGAGGCCTTTGTGTCAAAAGGACATGTCAAGCCGACAGTTGTTGAGCCGGTTGTTGCAAACACATAAATAAATATTGTATTAAATATTATTAACTGTGTGTTCAATAATATATGGCTTTGAAATTGAAATTGAATGATCTCCCTTAGTCAACATAAATAAAAATTGCAATATCAGCTTTGAATGACACCACAAAAAATAATAGTACTATCGTACAGAAATTACACTTCCTACGAAAATCTAAGTTTGACAGCAATTCAGGGACCAATCATCCTGTCTCATTCCAATGTAAGGCACTACCCCTTTCAACTATTTAGGGTTGTCAAAATTCATGTAATTATCTGTTTTTGCTTGCAAAGTGACGTCAAGCTGTGCCAACCCTATTAATTGCTCAGAGCAATTCTGAGCCAGAGCACCAGAAAGGTTTGAGTGTCACCCCACTGACTACACACAGCTGGGTGGTTAATGTATAATTGTTTATGGGTTATGCTGTTTTATGTGATTCTCTACTTATATTTACTGTATAAATATATTGATTTATACTGAAAGTGTATAAGTAAGAATTAATTGAACTGAAATTAAACGACTTCAAGAGGATTATTCGAATTAGATAGCAAGCAATACTCATAGTATTAAATAAATAAATAAATTATTCAACCTTTATGTATACATCCCAATGCCAAGCACAGACTTCCTCTTGTGCTCTAGGGCTTGGGCTACATTCCCCACGCTGGCCCATTGCAGGATTACACATACATCTTTAATTTACTTCAGGCGTGTATGCAATTTTGATATTTACCACTAGCTTTTCAGTGAAGGAAAACTAATAGTATTAATTAAAAATAATTACCTGGCTCTCTCCCGTTCCTCCATTTTCTTTACCCCAGAAACATTTTACTGCATGTCCACTAATCTCTGTGTTATGTGTGCCCTCAATGGCATGTGCTGCCGCCTCTTTAGTTGTGAACCTAATAAACGCATAGCCTTTGTCTCGGAATACTCTAATATCCTGTATCTGGCCATACTGTGAGAATGTATTCTGCATCAAATCCTCAGTGATAACATTGCTGGTGAAGCCCCCGCAGTAAACAGTTGTGTTAGTTGGTGAGCTCTGGTTGTACACCTCGTCAAATGTGGGCTGCTTAGCTCGCTTGCTGCTCGGCGCACCCTCGCTGGGCCTGTTAGTCGGCGGCTTGCGTGTCGACCAGTTAGTGCGTATGGACCTCGACCCTAGCCACTGTCCGTTCATAGCCTGAATAGCCGCTTCGGCATCAGCCTTCTTCACAAACGAAACGAATGCGTACCCCTTAGATTTGAGCGTTTGTGGGTCGCGGACTATCCGGCAGTTTGAGATCTCACCAAAGGGCGCGAAAGCCTCTCGCAGTATGTGCGTTTCGATCTCTGGCGACAGGTCACCGACGAATATGTGGTGGTGGTTGCTAGTGTCCGTCTTGGGCTGGTTCCCGGGACTCGTCGCCCAGTTAACCTTCATCTCCTTGTCCAGAAACACTCGCTTGTTCATGGCGGCCAGGGCCGTAGCCGCCGCCGAGTGATTCGTGAACTCGAGAAACGCATAAGGATCATTTCCGGGCTCACGGATTATCTTACAACCTTTTACTTCGCCAATTTGGCCGAACAACGCGCATAGAAAATCTTCTGTGACACTCGCGTCTAAATTACCGACGTAGAGAGTTTTCGGGTGGCTTTCGTCGCCCATATTAGAATTAATCGTAATCTAGCGGTTACTTAATTACGACTATGAACACTAGGATCGAAATTACTCGCTAACCAACGTGTTATTTCATTACACAAAACATTGGATGACGGATAAAGAAAGAAAAATGTCGCAAACAGCGCCTATAACTTCTCGAAAGACGTTGCTGTTGACTCGTGAAACGTTCACTTTTCGGAAACAAACGCATCTATAGACGAATTTCCGGTGGAATCAATTTAAAAAGTTGGCGGGAAAGCAGAATAATGTACTTTCCTAAAAGATTTTGTTTGAAAAAATGCAAATCCAAACCAACCAACGAACAATTTAACATTTGTTACACATTTTCATAGCCAGAAAATAAGAAATTATAAAATTATATATTTTGTAATATTATGCCATAAACAAAATTTATATGAATTTGACACAGAGTTCTCCTTAACTATTCCGGAAACGAGTGTCATTCGAAAGTCTATGACTCATCAGAAATACGATTTCGTTTACAAACTCATAACTTTCATCCCTTATTTTGATTGGCTATAACGCCGCTGAAGAAAAAAATAGCCAATCAGAAATGGGTTAGTGTTTTCCAAATCTGTCTGTCATGGTATGAAAAATATTGGTATTTTTTATTTGATCATTTAAATTCCTACGCTGTAATACCTAATGTGGGTTAAAAGCTACCAAATATTGATTTTAATTAATTAAAATTTAATTATTTACATTTCCTTAAAAGTGGCAACAATTTTAATTTGACATATAATTTTTAGTGTTGCCTGTGCATTAAGTGCTACGCTGGCTGTCAATGAACGCCAGATTTCGGCGATACGGCACGATGCAATCGGGCTTTTAATATTAATAAAATCTCAATTAAAACATGCATTACTCCATTAGTGCGTGCTCGTAACTAACAAAACCCTTTCAATAACTGAATTACTTTCAAGTATTAACTTCCAATTGCTACGGCTTAGGTTAGAATAGTTCAAGTCTCGTACACGTATGCAGTGTTTCGGTTTTTGTACGTTTCGGTGTTGAAAATATGACGTAAAGTGGGATTTCCCTATTGTAAGACAAAGTTTCCAAGATGCTGCCGCTGACCCAAAAGGACACCCGGTTCCCGCGCGGGCGTATCGCCGGACTCCGCGACAAGTTGACGAATTGGTTCAGACTAATTTACTCTGATAAGAATTCCAGGAATTTGTTTCTATTCCTTTTACTGAACTTGTCGTTCGCCTTCGTCGAGCTGTTCTATGGCGTTTGGACAAATAGTTTAGGTAAGTACATTTACAACTGTTAGTAAATACGCCAAGCAAGTGGCATATGTTTATTGATTTAGCTACCTCTTGTATATATTTAATATTTATGATATAAACTTAAATGATTTGAAAATAACATTAGAAAAGTTTGACTACATAATAACCTTGTACATTAAAAGAGTTCTTTAATTCCATTTTTTTATTATTATTGTAGCTTATGTGAATCCTTCTTGTAATGACTTTTTATGCATTGTTTACAATGCTGGTCGCAAAGCAGTAAAATCATTCTTATTATTAAAAAAAATCTAATATAATAAGAGAATCATTTATAAGTTTTAATAGCCCTTTCAGATTTCAAGTTAATTTCATCAAAGTTTGAAGTATCATTTTCTTCTTAGCTTAATTATATTTACTTACTCCCTAATACAACACCTTTAGGGACTAGTTACACCATCTATAACTGAACTGATGTATACACATAACTCAGCAGACCTATGAAACTACCCACACAATAAAATTCAATAAACATTCTTACAGACTTCAACTTCAACATTTATTCAGCAAATAGGCCACAAGGGCACTTTTACACAACTATAATACCTATTCTCTTGGGCATGGCCAAGCCCCCCTCTAGAAAACAAAAATTCTAACTATTCCCCCCCCCTGGCCATCTGCCATATGAACTGCCCCCCCTATCCCATCAGCTGGTGATGCATTTGCCTATTCTGCGCAGATGGTATTTAAATTTATAGTTTGATAATGTTGTTTCATGTTTCAAATATAACAGAAATTAAAATAATCAGAGTCAGACTCGTAAAGTTCCCCACATTTTTTTCAAACAGCTAAGACTTTTTCAACACTTTTCAAACCAAAAAAATTTGTTGGGTGTTTCAAACTAAACATGGCTAAAAACTTTTTAATACTTTTCAAACAAAATACTTGTTAGGTATTTAAAACTAGCCAACACAATTTGTCCTTACACAAAAATCAACATTTAACTAAATATTCTCTTCTCACATTCGTCAATAGTCTACAGCTCAACATTGACAGAATCAACCTTTCTAATATTAGCGAGGAGTAAATGCCATTAGAAAAAAAAAACAGGTTGCACTCCGGAAGCGCCGAAACTGTAATATCGTCGGGGGTAGTGCAATACCGCGCAACTAACAAAGTCGTAAGAGTTCGAAATTCAAACAATGTACAAGGTAATTGGACCTTACTGCATTTGTTAGTTACGCGGTATTGCACTATCCCCGACGATATTACAGTTGTGCATTTTTGATATTTTGGAATTGTTATGGAATAATTTTGCATGAATTGCTTTAATTATCAGTATAAAAGTACTATCATTTATGTGGTACACAAACATGATAATTTATATTACATACAAAATTTAACACTTCAGAATTAACTATTACAAATTATTTAACATTAAAAAGTTTATCGCTCAGAAAAATCAACTTCCATCCATAATTTCAACGACTCTTACACCATCATCATTTCTAGTACTATCATGGAGTTTTTCGATCAGGTCACGTGTCCGTCTTACGAATTTTCAATCTGACGAATCTGTCGGTCACGTGACCTGTCGCGAGTTTAAAATTTTTTCCCCATCACAAAAAATGCAGTGCCGAAAGGAGTTTTCACTTCGAAAAAAAGTTTATCAGTTGAGCTTGTACAGTCACGGACTTTAATTGATAAGCCATTTAGGGTTCAAGCCAATTTGGTTGTCAGCCATAATAACTATGCGTGTCATTTAAAATGTCAGTGTGTTGCGGTGTCATCATTAATGTCAAATGTTTATGAAAAGAAAATAACATTTAGACACTCCCTCACTTGGTTCTTTTCAAATCCGGGCAGACTACACAAGTTAGACTATAAAACTTCCCTCTTTGTCTCTTGCCATACGGATGAGATTTGCTTGTATCTTTATACAAATAACCTGTCAATGTGTCCTTCTGGCAAGCGACAAAGTAGGATATTTTACCAGCCGCGGTCAGTGTAAAAAAAGCCCGATCAGGAAATATGATCATTGTCAAGAGGGCGCTGTTATTCTCATGTATAGGATGACAGTTCAGTTTAGTAAGAAAAAATTAGTTCCAGTGAAATTCCGCAACATGGCGCGTGATCAATGATCATATATTACTCATCAGGCTTTATGTTTAGTGTTTAACATCCCTCTATTTGTGGGCATTAAAATTATCCCCCATTTTCTTCCAGGTCTAATCTCAGATGCATTCCACATGTTCTTTGACTGCACGGGCCTGGTGGCGGGCCTGGCAGCCTCGGTGATATCAAAATGGCGGTCCAACGAGCGCTACTCGTACGGGTACGCGCGGGCCGAAGTGGTCGCTGGCTTCGTGAACGGCCTGTTTCTGCTGTTTATAGCGTTCTTTATTATGAGCGAGGCGGTGGAGAGGGCTATTGAGCCTCCAGAGGTAAGTTACCATCTAAACTTTGTTTTTATATTTCTTAAAGCTTTAATATACAGTGTTTTTTTAAACTCCCTTAATTTCAGGGGTGTATTCCTAAGCTTAAGTAAAATTACTTTCTCAAAGATACCGGTAGTGATACTCTAATTAACTCCGTTTTAGAGATAATAATTAATTTGATTTTACCTGGTAAGGCCCCTGCGAGTGTGTACACTTGCCTTAGGACATGTTTACACGTTGATTACTGTTTAGTACGAGTTTATACTTTTGCTAATAAACGCAAGTACAGTCACGTCTGAAAATATCGGTACGAAAAATGTGCCAATAATATGTATACACTACCTTAATATATATTTGCACTTGCACTTGCACTTTTTTCGTATCGATATTTTCATACGTGACCGTACTATCTCGGACGACGATGTTCGAAAACACATTAATATTTCATAGTTTTCAATTATTTGGTTGATTTCTATATAATGCCCGTGCTACGTTTAAGTACTTTTTATGAAAAAAAAACACATTTCAATTTAAAAATACTATGACATTTATAAATAAAAATAAATCATCAACAATTCCAAAATACAAATGCAAACATAAGGCACTCTCTAGCAGTACTTATTTATTCATAATTATATTTATTACGCAAAAAATACAGATAACAACAAAAAATAAATATTACACACACACACACACACACACACACACTCGCACAATTAAATGATTTAAAACAAACAAACATTAATTCAATAAAATATTATAATTAGATAATTACTTGGAGATGTATAAACTCTATAAGTATCGAATTACATAAAATAAACAAAAATTGATACTATAGTTAAAAACCGGACAAGTGCGAGTCGGACTCGCCCACCGAGGGTTCCGTACTTCTTAGTATTTGTTGTTATTGCGGCAACAGAAATACATCCTCTGTAAAAATTTCAACTGTCTAGCTATCACGGTTCATGAGATACAGCCTGATGACAGACGGACGGACGGACGGACAGCGGAGTCTTAGTAATAGGGTCCCGTTTTACCCTTTGGGTACGGAACCCTAAAAACTACTAAAGTACAAATCCTAAAAAAATCTAAAATTCTTTAAAGGTGTAATGTCAATCAAATATATGACGAAACCTTTAATTAATTAGATAAGTACCTATCAGTCGTTATCAAGTTGTTACTTAATTTAGAGAATCTAAAGATAAGTAGGTATATTAGAGTATTTACTGCTTAAATTGTATAAATTACCATTATCAGCTCAATCTTTGGATTACATTATACTATTTATATTACACTCCATATCTTCATTTTAAATACAATCATATTATGAAATCGAGTAATTACTGACAAATCTTACTAATAGTTTTTGCAAACATATACTGAAATTCAAATATGGTTTTTTAGGGTTCCCATACCTAAGGGGTAAAACAAGACCTACTATGACTCCGCTGTCTGTCCGTCTGTCACTAGGCTGTATCTCATGAACCGTGATAGTTAGAAAGTTGAAAATTTCATAGATGATGTATTTCTGTTGCTGCTATAACAACAAATGCTGAAAAGTACGGAAGCCTCGGTGAGCGAGTCCGACTCGCGCTTGTCCGGTTTTAGAAACCCATTTTGTTTTTGAAAGCCCTAACAATATCAAAAATCACCCACGTTTTATACAAACTGATGAGTAAATTTACCCAATCCAAAAAAAATGTGATTCACTTCCATAGTGCAGTCTCGTGCGAGAATAGTAAACGGAGAACGTTCTCGAGAACGACACAAGTCGCTATCAGATATATCGAAGCGGCCGAGGTGCTCAAAAATATCTGAACACGCACTCGAGGGCTACCGTTTTTGTGCTCACCAGTTGGCGCCACTGTAGATGTAGGTCCAGAAAATCAAATCTCAAAATTTTGATACCTATATTATTACCTTATTTTTGAAGTGAAAACTTCTTTAGCGGCGCTGTGCACTTTTTGTGATGGGGAAAAAATGTTAAACTCGCGACAGGTCACGTGACCGACAGATTAGTCAAATCGAAAATTCGTAAGACGGACACGTGACCTGATCGAAAAACTGTTACAATGTCATTGAAGCCAGTAGACCGCCGGCGCGACGTAGGAGAGGAAGTATTGTATTTTACCACATAAATGATAGTAATTTTATACTGATAATTAAAGCAATTCATGTTAAATTATTCCCTAACCATTCCAAAATATCAAAAATGCACAACGTTAATATTCAAGTTTTCGCTTCTGCCAGCACTCCCGGAGTGCAACCCGTGTTTTTTTAAATCTATGCGTTTCAATATGTATGTATACACAAAGGTATTTTAACTAGAGATGTGCCGACTACGGTTTTGGCCGACTAGCCGACTAGCCGACTAGTGGGCAGTCAGGTGGCCGACTAGTCGGCCGACTAGTCGGCGTAGCCGACTATGGTCTTCGCCTAAGTTCGGGCGTAATCGGGAACGTTCGGGTCGCCTGATTCGCTGCCGCACGTGGTTGCGTTTTCATGTTTTGACTAGTTTTGTTTACCTTTCCGATTCACTTGTTGCTCCGGTGTGTTATTATTAGAAAAACATACAAAACGAATCGTAATTGTTGTTTAAAAGTTTAAATAAACAAGTAGTGATCTTTATAAACATTAAGTATGTCTAAAAGAAAATCACGCGTGTGGACATTTTTTGACGATGTTGAAGGTGATTCAAGTAAAGTAATCAATGCCAAGTACTTATTTCGTGAGGTGGACTGGTACCAATCGGCAGACACTTCGAGTGTGGTGGTTTTTTATTTTATTTCCTTATTTTTTTGGAAGATCTAGGCAGCCGACTATTCGGCTCATTTTGCCGACTAGTCGCCGACTAGTCGCCGACTATAAATGTAGCCGGATAGTCGGCTTTCCCGACTAGTCGGCGACTAGTCGGCACATCTCTAATTTTAACGTCTAAATTTGCCCCTTTTTCAACTAGAATAAATTTGCATATATTTTAGTTAACACTTTTTTTAAACCACTACCATCTATTGAACTAAGTATAATAATGTTTACCATGATTTATCAAAGATGGAAAAAGATTTACCACAGATCTAAAGACCTCCGTCTACGCTAGCGGCGAAATAAAAGCCCTCATAGGGGCGTGTTTAGATATTTATGAGCACCATGGCCGCTCAGATATATCTGATGGCGCTTGTACAACCATTTTAACATTGACTGGCTTGCACAACGCCAAAGTAAATGTCAACACTATTGCACGGGACATAATGTCGAAATTCCATCGGCACGTGTTCGTACGTAACCGTCAATCAAGCACGTACTTTCTCCGTCTCCCTTCGTTCGTCTTTTATGTGTTTTTGTGTTTACCGTGAAGTTTTAATAATAGTTTGATCAGTCAATTGTATTTCATTAAGTAGGCTATTACTAACAGCAACGCTTAAAGGGGAAAGCGGACAACCGCTTCTCCATACAAAGGTAGTCCCCATTTCCTCCCTGGATATTGACATAATGAAAAATATTTTACATAATTTGATGTACTATATTGATCACAGCTATGCGCATCGTTTGAATTTTTTCCATTTTTGGATTATGTATGAATGTAAACACCTTATTGTACATAAGACAGGTTATAATACAATAAAACAGAATGTACAGTGAGTAATAAAATAAAAGCTGGGATTAAAAATCACATATTTTTGATAAACTTGTTTACAGGAGCATTCCATGGTTATGTAATCGACATTCGTACTATATTTTAAGACTTTACAGGTCTGTTACTCGATTCATTTGAGTTTTCGTCATTTGCTAATTATATAATAACAATACTATATGTGTACTTAAAAACATCCATTAACTACTTTTGTCATAATGTCCAAGTTCGTAAAGAAACTAGGTATCAGCCAAACGTTATGTAAGCGACAACAAATCAACCTAGTCTGAAACATAAGTGATATTTTCGAAAGTTTTAGCGAAATACGAGACAAAGAGGAATAAAGAAAAATTACACTCATAAATAATACAATAGTCGTTTATTTACAACAAATAAAAGTTTCGTTCTTCTAATAATTTTAAAGAAAATAAATAAAATGTGTAGCGTTATGTAAGCGACAGCAACGTTATGTAAGCGACACGTACGATTTTACACCAAGAATCTCGCATGCTTTGGTCTAAATATTTTTTCTTGCGTGTCCAATGCATGGACTTTACCTTTTAATATTTCACCATTACAGTACAAAATATGAAATTTTGATATTCCAGGAACTACATCCACCTTTTCCCATGGATTTTTTGCTGCCACTTTGGCGTCTATTTCTGTTTGAGATATATATATTACTTTCGTATTTGACACGAGACTTAACGCGAGGTATGCAAAATCTTCTGCTGATTGTACGGGTGTTACTTGGCCTTGCGACATCCTACACCATCTATTACTCCTTTACCATGCGATGTGGCCGAATACTTCCAAGAAAAGGTTTTCTTATATTTTTTGGATAAATAAAATAACAAACGAACCATGAATTTGTTTTTGAACTCCGAGGATGGGCCATCACTCCAAATCACGTCGGTAATGTTGTCTTCAGATATTATTAATAGTCCATTGAATAAAAAGTTCTAGAGTGCGTGAGTTAGTAACGTAAGATGTTTCTTCGGAACCATGTCAAGAGTCCCTAGGTAATAAACATACTAAAACCCCGGGACACTAGGAGGAGCCCCGGAGTGGGGGGAGGGGGGGAAAGGGTCCATTTTTTCATTTTTCGCTTAAATCTCAAAAACGGTACATGTTAGAGAAAAACTTTCAAGGAAAAGTTGAAAGGCCATAAAATTATCTACAAGTTGTACCTAAATCATTTTTTTCTATTCCCAGCCGTTTCTGAGTTACACGCAGTAAAAAATGATTTTGGCTCAAACAATTTCCCCATACTACATACCCATGTTTATCACATCAATCGATCAAAAAATATTTCTTTCTTCCAAAAAACTCAAATGTGCAACTTGTGACCGGTACTGATAGATTGCTCTTAATTAGGTCTATAATTGGTAAAATAAACACATTCCTCCATGGAAGCCTTTAGGAGGAATCGATTGTCAAAATATTATATTAGGGTAGTTTGAGTTACTGAACTTGATCTTTTTATTTTTTTCTTCCAAAAAACTCAAAAGTGCAACTTGTGACCGGTACAGATAGATTGCTCATAATTAGATCTATCATTGATAAAAATACCAGATTCCACCACGGAGGCGTTTACGGGGAATTGAATTTTATTAGGGTAGTTACGATACTTGAACTTTTTATTTTTTTTCTTCCAAAAAGCTCAAAAGTGCAACTTGTGACCGGTACTGATAGATTGCTCTTAATTAGGTCTATCATTGGTAAAAAAAACACATTCCTCCATGGAAGCCTTTAGGAGGAATCGATTGTCAAAATATTATATTAGGGTAGTTACGCAACTTGACCTTTTTATTTTTTTTCTTCCAAAAAGCTCAAAAGTGCAACTTGTGACCGGTACCGATAGATTGCTCATAATTAGGTCTATTATTGATAAAAAAACCAGATTCCACCATGGAGGCGTTTAGGAGGAATTGAATTTTATTAGGGTAGTTACGATACTTGAACTTTTTTTTTTTTCCTCTAGTGCCTCTCATATGACATCAATGTCCCAACATTATCCGTTGTTCGGATTTTTTCGATGAAGGTTCACACGTAGCATGGGAAGGGGTCCGCCCTCGTTAAGCTTATGCTAAAACCCCATGCTCATCCGTGTGAACTAGAGAAACGGGGGCGAGGAATTTTTCACCTTTCATGGGATGTAGCTCGAAAACGGCTGGGAATAGAAAAAAATGATTTAGGTACAACTTGTAGATAATTTTATGGCCTTTCAACTTTTCCTTGAAAGTTTTTCTCTAACATGTACCGTTTTAGAGATTTAAGCGAAAAATGAAAAAATGGACCCTTTCCCCCCCTCCCCCCACTCCGGGGCTCCTCCTAGTGTCCCGGGGTTTTAGTATGTTTATTACCTAGGGACTCTTGACATGTTTCCGAAGAAACATCTTACGTTACTAACTCACGCACTCTAGACCCCCCTTGGAGGGACTCATTCAATGGACTATAAGTCGTACAAATGATTTATAAAGACAAAAATGGTATCTTTGTTTTTGGGACAGTCAGAACAAATCACATAAGTCAAGTAACAGCATACATTTTTGAAAAATTACATACATTTTTTTTTTTTTTTTTTGTAGTCTGGATCTTCTTTTTTTTCTCACGATACTTTTTCTGTCTCGCTTTGTTCGAGCTCTTCTTAGGCGGTGGATCCATTAAAATTTGTAGACGAATCAAGCTTAGAACACGCACTAAACGTTTGTTTAGTCTACGTATTCTAATAAACACGTTATGTAAGCGACCGTTATCTTTTAATAAAATCAGTACGAATAAACACGCAAATCACAACAAAATCCACTCGACAAATGCTATCCTGAACAAATTCTGTTTAGAAAATAAGTTTTGAGATACACTTCCCTCAAGTTTGGTTTATAATTTACAAATTATGTTTCTTTGTTAGGTAAACGACAGTTTTCGAGTGCGAGATCATTTTTTCAAATAGCAATTAGAAATCACGAAAATACTAATAAATTCATGTGCCAACGTCAAAAGTAGACATATAGATTTGATTTTATACCAGCCATGTTTAATTAAAATCCAAATAAAAGTTGTTATTAAACATAGAAATCGGGGTTGTTTCCTTACTTGACGCGATGTTTATTACAGTGTTCTCGAAATGTAGGTATTATTAAAAAAAATGTTAAATGAATTACAAGCTGTATATAAATTCTTAAAGATGATACTTTAAGCCGTAATTGAATAATGTGAAATTATATAAAATGTCAAGAAATTTTTGACGAGAAAGTTACCGATTTCCATGGAATGCTCCTACAAAGGTATTTACAGTACCTGTACAAATACTAAACTAATAATTGTACCAAGGATGCTGGCGGCATTTCCTCGTTGTATCGCAATGCTGATACGTTGTGTGAGGTAACCGCCAGCTCTTCGGTCACTAGTTACGACCAGACCAGACCAGCCAGCCAGAAGCTTCGCGATTTCTCCAAAAAACTTGTGCGCGCTGGGTTCCCATGCACCTAGTTTCATCGCCAAATGGTACAAAATGGTACTCTCTACCGAGGCTCTTATATGTACAGAGTGTTTATTTAGTTACTTGCAATAATTTGCAGGGTTAATATATAATTATATATGTCATACTGAGCAACTTTTACTATGGGACCAACCCCGAAATGGTGAAAAAAAATTTGGCTTTTTCATACATTTTGGCTGTCTGACCTTGACATTTTCTATGGGAGATTTTTTTTTTCTGAATTGGGCCTATAGTAAAAGTTTCTCAATATGACCTATATAATCAGCCCGTAAATTATTGCATGCGTTTTAAAATTAGGGCGTTTAACATCGCTCCGCCCGCTTTTACATTAGTCTGTTGGAGGTGGAACGTTGCCAGTGTGTCTACGCAAGTAGCATCCCACACTAACATCCGTCCCAAGCTCCAAGGAACCAAGGACACTCCATCAGGGCACCGGTTTTTGAATTTCGACCACTCGATTTCGTGTATTTTGTTCAATAATATCTCCACTATTAGGCATTAAGTTCTACTAATAATGGAATTGAAAACGAGTGGTCAATACCACTCGATTCCCAATTTCTATCGCTCGTATTAAAAAAAATTGCATTTCGCCGTTTTCCTCAGATTTACGAGTGACGAAATCGAGCGCTCGAAATTCAAAAATCGGCCCACTGGCCTCCTGCCTTTGCCTGGATTATGTTAAATAACAGGCGTTTTGACATGAAAGAGGTTCAGGAAACTAGACATTTCTACGGGTATTGGTCGTTCAGAGAATTGGACGTTCGAGGCCAGAACCAACTTAAGAAACCTATACACTAAAGACTTGTAAAGAAAATGAGATTGAAGTGTAATGCAATGTTCCATTAATTCCATTATAAATACAAGCTATGAAATTACCTACCTCTTTAGAAATCTAATTGAAGGCCGTTGGCTTTGTACTTGAACATGACTAGTTGAGTAATAAGTTGAACATAATTTATACTGTTTGCTTCTGTATTGTGGTACGGTCACGTCACAAAATATTGATATGAAAAAAATTACATAAATATGTATACACTACCTTAATATATGGGCAATAAAGTCGTGTATACATATTTTTGGCCCTATTTTCGTATCGATATTTCATATTTATTTATTTATAATATGATTCATATTACATGTCAATTTATTATTAGGTACAGTATTATATTATAATTATTTATCCACGTAGTACGTGATTTATTCAACATATGATATACTATGTATAGGTAGTATATTATATCTTTACATTTAAAAATTCATTATAACTATAAAATGTGTGTTTGCTGAGAAGCCATGCTTTTAGTTTAGTTTTAAAACATTGCAAGGATGGGGCGGATATTATCAAGACGTTAAGGGCTGATTTAGACGGCACGCGAACTCGCATGCGATTTTAGTTACATTGCGGACTATTGAGGTTACAACCAATTCGGCCGACCGATCAAATACCGCAATGTAATGAAACTCGCATGCGAGTTCTCGCACCTTCTAAATCAGCCCTAAAACGCACGTTTAGATATTTTTATGTATTTTGGCCGCTCCGATAATTGATATATAATCAACTGTACAGCCACGGACTTTAATTGTTAAGCCATCAAGACTTTTTCTAGTTAAGTTGTGCTACGGGAATTCGCCAAATAGGATCATTTAAGTCTTTACATGTTATAAAAATATTAACTGGATGGAGATGCTTGTTTTTATTTAAAAGACAAACCGCTTCTTGCGTTTGTGAACTTTTTTTTTAATACTACGTCGGTGGCAAACAAGCATACGGCCCGCCTGATGGTAAGCAGTCTCCGTAGCCTATGTACGCCTGCAACTCCAGAGGAGTTACATGCGCGTTGCTGACCCTAATCGATCGTGACGAACCACCTGCACCCGGCACCAGATAAAAATTTATACACGTTGTTTTAATTTTTCGTTAATATAATAATTATGAGTAAAATAATAACGTATTGAACAATAAAAATACCTTTAAAAAGTTATTAAAAAAAAAAATCAATTAAAAAAATAACAAAATAGGTACTTCATCAAACGATATCTCTTCTACCCTTATTTTTCAACCTCTACAGCGCGATATAATGAGATCACAAAAGTAGCGAAGCGTTAAATATTCCTGGACCAATCTGGGTGACCCACTAAGGCATGAGAACGCTTTTCTTACTTTACGAGTATCAAAATGCCCTAGACTCCTACAGAATTGGGAATTTTAAACTTTATACGTTACCTGATATTTTATTTCAGGTCAAACACGAGCGGCTCCTCCTCGTCTCAATCCTGGGCTTCCTAGTCAACATGGTGGGCATATACGCTTTCCACCACGGCCATGCGCACGGCCACGGTGGCCATGGGCATTCCCACGGCGGCCATGGCCACTCGCACAACGGCCACGGCCATAGCCATGACGAAGAGGTGAACACTGGAGCTGGCAGCGCCATCATGAGAGGGGTCTTCCTACACGTGCTAGCTGACACACTAGGCTCAGTTGGGGTTATCATATCAGCTATCTTAATGAGGATGTTCGGCTGGATGAGAGCAGATCCTATATGCTCCATGGCCATAGCGTTACTCATCGCTGGTAGTGTCATACCTTTAGTACGGGACTCAGCAGGTGTTTTAATGCAAAGGACTCCTACAGCTTTAGAGCGCGCGTTACCAAACTTGTACACAAGAGTGGTAGGGCTTGCTGGGGTCCATGGGGTCCAGGAGCCTCATTTCTGGACTCTGTGCAGTGATGTGCATGTGGGGGCCCTCAAGTTAGAAGTGGCGAAGGAAGTGGATCCGCGGTATGTGACGGAGCAGACTGCTAGGATTTTTAGAGAGGCTGGTGTGAAGCATTTAACTGTGCAATTGGACTATTCCCCGCTCTGATCGTAAATTAATGTAAACTGTAGGGTTTATTTAAGCGCCTTATTGAAAACTGCTTGCGATGACTTTAGGCGTCGTTGGTGTTCAAGGTTGTCCATGGACCTCCAAAGGTTACATTTCGGCTCAAAGCCTTATATTGTTTTATTTACGCTGATGTGTGCAGTTTTTTACTAGTTAAACACATTCAAATACAGCGTTTTAATCGCTTTTTGATTACTCTGTCTCGAAAAATAATAACAGTTGGATCTACCGAGAATGAAGGTAACACACCAACCAAAAAATAAATTTATTTTTTATAACAGTATAGAGGTCCATGTATAAAAATAGTACGGAAAATCCTAGGTTTATACAGTTTTTTAAGTACAGTACTATATACAGGTGCGATTAGCAAAAATGTTTAATATTGTGATGAGATGGTAGTTATATGGAGGTGTAAATTCATTTCACATTTACATGTGACAATATGTAAAAAGGTATTTAATTTGCTCGTTTTGACTTCTACTTTTAAGTAGGTACAATAGCCATCAGATATATCGGCGCGGCTAAGATGCTCACAAATATCTGAACACGTTTCTATTGTCAAGGTGTTAAGAGTCAATCAATCAATATAATACTAGTAACTATTAACATTCTACGTCCAGTTTTGTTCGCTTACATCGACATCTTCTTATTGTTATATTGTATTGTAGTTCGGGCGATTTTCCGCAACTCGACGACTGGCGCCTATTTTGCGTGACAAGGGGGGGTGGAGGGTTGGCTACTCTTGCCAGCCCAACTCCTCGAGGAATCCTATCAAACCTTTGATGTTGAGTAGGACCTCGGGGAGGTCTCTCGGGGATCCGAGATGTTTTGCCCTGTATGGGGCCACTCCGCTGCATTCCAGCACCACGTGAGAGGCTGTTTCTTCTGTCTCCATGCATCCTCGGCACAGGGGACTGTCTGTGACACCTATCTTCCTATTATTCCACTTCCTTCCTTGCCAACAATATGTCACAAATAAGCCAATAAAACGACGTTGAAAGGGTTAAATTTGTACCTTTTATAAATTGTCATTTATATATTAATTTTGTAAAAAATATTTCAGTATCATCTGCCAAACACAAATGTAGCTAAATACATTTATATTGTGGTATGGTTAGTATTACTGATGTGCCGAGGGAAAAATCTAAAATTGCGAATTTCCTACATTGGAAAGTTCCGGAAACTTCTTATTATTTTGTATGGGGATTGAAAGTTTCCGAAACATGAAATGGAAATTTCTTTTATTTCTGTGAAATTTCCCAGACCTTTTCCTATTTTTTGGAAACTTTCCGCAATTTGCACATCTCTCGTTAGTATTAAAAGTAAATGATCGTTTTTGTTATTTATCACTCGAAATTCATACATATTCAGACATTTTACTGTGTTGTAATGTTTTTTTTGTGATAGTTTACCTGAAATGATCATCTTCTGTAAATACTGACTGTTCCATAAATTCTACTGTAAATTGAAGTCGTGATGTATATAAACTTATATCTTTAAAATAAGGTGAATATGAAATTGTATGTTTGTGGCTTCGATGTTTATTTATGCATTATAACTGTTTTATAATTGCATTTTCAACCAAAATTACTTGTGTAAAAAAATATTTAGTATAAAAATGTACACTGTCAATCTTTAGTAATTATGAGTGCGTCTTAATCGTCTATCGCGGCAAGCGTCACTGTCGCACTTGCTTGTTAGAACGTGACTACCACGATGACTGACGATGAAAGCGCAACCAGCGTAGACTTTTGACTATCTAACTACATCTATCTAGATTGTACTGTAAACAGTTAACCTTTTGAACGCTTTATGTCAAACAAACATCACTCAAACGACAAGCTCTCGGGCGCAAGCGTTTCTTTGCAGATTTATCGGATACTCCACCGAACACTGTCTATGACCGTAATAAGATTCATATACTAGCCGTGTCTTATCCAACCTCGACATTGGCAGAATCATCAACACCTTGATGGAGCCATAACACGAAAAATTGATTGATTGAGTTAGTAAACCTTACTTGAAAGCGTGAAGGTTACTTTGACAGCGTACGCCATGACACTTATAGTTGTCCTTGGCGCTGTGGGCACGACTAGTAACGACATCTTTAGGCGTTCTCGGCGTTCAAAGGGTTAAAGCAATAAAAGCCAGTTGCACCAGCCAAGATTAGCGAACTCATCAAGGTCACTCAACAGTGAAATATGAAACTTCCCATACAATTATAAAATTTAGCAAACATTAACGAGGACGACTTGGTGTAATCGACCCTGTTTCTAAAGTCAACTATTCCTGACAGTATTTCCAATTAATAAGTGCAATAACCTATACCCCTGTGTATGGTTAAATTTAGAAACATTGTCCTTCATAAGGTTAATTATTGGCACACAAGCCAAGGAATTATATAATTTTTGGATGCACAAAATTGTGTTTCCATAAATCCCTTTGTTTGTTGCATTTGTTGGAAATGCAGCATAACAATCATTAAAAAAACACCTAGCGAAATATTACAGACACTTCACTCATGTTAAATATATTTTTTCATTTATAAATTGTTTTTATGCATTTCCTATTTATTTCATAACTAATATAATATATTAGTTATGAACTTTGTAGGAATTCATATTATGAATTCCTACAAAGTTATTACGTCAAATTAATTGTATGCATTTTAATTACTTAGGCGTTATATTTTTTTATTGTATTGTAAGTAGTTTATTTTTACTTCGATATTTGAAGCTTTAAGGGGTATTGCGTTTCAGAGAGATCTTTAAATTTACATTCCATGTAATTGTTTTTGAAAGTACCTTTACTTGGAAATGGTCTAGAGGTCCATACAATAGTCATAAATACTGTTTTAATGGCTATATTATGGGTACATAACCAGTACCCAATCATAGCAGAAAGCTAATCTGCGCTTTTACATCTCGGATGGGCCGATTTTTTTTTTCAATAGATCTGGATAAAATTTGGCTGGTTCGAAGAGCTCCTCATTTTGGGCCAAATAAATACAATATTCCTATTTAGGAAAGATAAAATATTAATTTTCATTTGAGTTACAAAAATACCATACGTACAGTCACGTCTGAAAATATCTATACAAAAGACGTGCCAAAAATATGTTCTCACTATCTTAATATATGGGCAATAATGTCGTGTATAGGTACATGTTTTTGATACTTTTTTTGTATCGATATTTTCAGACGTGACCGTACGTACCATTTTTTAGGACATACCTACAGTAAAATTATGCTTATTACCAAAGACATACATATAACTGCGTATATTAAATTCTCTTTGTTATTCCATACAGAATAGGGAACTCTTATCGTTCAAATTTTATCGCAATTTCATGAAAAGAAATCGGTTTTATAATAAAAATTGGTCCATACAAAATTAAAACGCAGGATAATTGTGTAATAAAGCCAATCAAACTGCCATTTTAATATCTGAGATGTAGAAACATGTTGGACATGTAAAACCCGACCAGAAATATATGGTCATTGTCAAGAGGGCGCTTTTTTTGGGCGCAGTTTAGTATGAAAAATTTAGTTCTAATGAAATTCCGCAATATGGCGCATGATCATATATTACTGGTCAGGCTTTAATTTGCTCCGATGCAGGTGTTTTCCTAAAAATTATGCCAATCCGCGTCCAGCGCAAACACTGCCCCGCTAAACACGATGCCGATCGGCGTCCAGCAAACACCGCCCTGCTAAACACGATGCCGATCGGCGTCCAGCAAACACCGCCCTGCTAAACACGATGCCGATCAGCGTCAAACAAACACAGCGGCAAGGCTCGGAACTGGTTCTCGTTCTCGTCGGAACCTTTTCAACGCTTTCTCCCTCGCATCAAAATGTGGCATGCACGCCAATATGTCAACTATTGAGAAACTAATTTAAACCTTATCTGTCAACAGTAAAATTGCTTTGACAGCGTCTGCCATGACCTCTTTAGTGGTCGTTGGCGTGGTAGGCACGACAGCACACGACCACTTTAGTGGCTCTTGGCGTTCAAAGGGTTAAATACCGGTAAAAATCGGTTTATTTCGGTTTTCCTCCGAACTTTTATAAGAACGCGAAGGTTTTGAGAACATTAACTTAAAAAAAACCGGGATAATCGGCGAGCGACGCAATGGCCAGCCAGTCTGGTGGTATGCCACGCAAACATACCGACATAGAAACAACCTGTTTTTATTGCTCTAAACCCGTTAATGTGACATGAACTTCTCTTACAAAACCGGTTTAAAAATAACAGTGTTTCGAGCGAAACTGAAATTAAAAGGTTTTGCGCCAAGTACATGATAAGGGTTTGGAAATTTAACCGGTTTCCGAGCCTTGCACAGCGGGGCAAAAATGACACAGATCGCTGTCACCTGTACTAAATGGGTTAACTTAACAAGTATTAGTTGAATATGGGTTTTTTTCAAATGTGCAATACGTACTAATGAAAATATTATTTCAAAAAAGTTTGTTGGATATGTTGTTGCATTGGCCCGCTGAAATTAAATTTAATCAAGAAGTTTATTGCTTTTATTTGTGATTTTCTGTTAGCTACAAAACGGTGTTAATAGTACACTATTGCAGAGGCCGGAAAAGCGCAATTCGTGGATGAGTTTCGATTTTGTCGGACGACGCGAAGCGGTGTCAGTGTGTGTGTATGTGTGTGTGTTACGTAGGATGGACTGTTTCATAAAATAAAACAACTATATCAGTTTCGTTCAACTTTTTTACATTCTTAGAAACACATTGACATGAACGCAATTCTTCACAACAAAATAATTACATAATGATTATTGTTAAGAATCGAAATAAAAATCATTTATAACACTGCAATATACAGAAACTATAGTCCATTCGTTGTTTTTACTTGGTCTACAAAATTCTAACCTCAAAATGTATCTGTTATATGAAAATTATTGGTATTTTCCTTTGTCTATGATGAAAACTCGTATTTTTCACTATAACTAGCTTCTGCCTGGTTCTTCGTCTGTGTGAAATGATGATGATGATATTGATGGTTGATAAAAACTACCCTATGTCCTTCTCCGGGCCTTAAGCTATCTCCATACCAAATTTCATCTAAATCAGTTTAGGGATTTAAGCGTAACGAGACAGTTATTTTCGCTTTTATCACTTATATTTGAAATGGCAATACCTTAGCTATTAAATAAAAATAGGCGATTTAACTAAAACCACGTCAATATTTTGAGGTTAGAATTTTATTGAAAACGAATCAACTGCATTCTGTGATGTAACATTTGATCTACTAATAATAAAAAGTCCATAATATCCTGTTCTAAATAACGAACCACTAGTGGCATTCACTCATAAATTGAATCTTTATTACTGTCTCTCTCACACTGTCTCAGTCAAGAAAAGATTGAAAGAGATAGCATGAATAATCAAATTTATATTTTTGACGTAAAAGTCCCAGTACATTTTTACACTAAATCAGTGTGGGAGAGATGATCGTAAGTCGCCTGCGATTGGATACAAAAATAATATTAACTAATTTGGACTTTAAAAAAACTAGTAACATTGATAATTGGTAAACCTTATAACATGGCAATAAAGTTTGCGAATGATCAACGCCCCCTACCGGCGTTAAGGGTAAATACGACGGTACGCCGCATGCCAGCTCCGTGAGGCCGCGAACTGGACGCAAGCGGCGAGCGGCAAATCAAGGCCGTTCATATATTTGGTCGAACGCAATGAAGGGCCACGCGCCGCTCGCGTCCAGTCCGCGACCTTATATTTTCGAGGTACAAAACTCAATCGACCGATCGAATATCGCTTGAAAGTTATGAATCTCGCATACGAGACGTACCATCTAGGGCTAGTTGCGCCAGTTTGTAAACGTCGTTTTTCCTTGTATGAAATGTTTTGACAGTTCTTAGAATGACAGCTGGCGCCGCCATATTTAACGTCAATTGTGCAACTCGCCCTATATCAGAGATCTCCAGACTTTACAGGCATCCGCTTATTTTTCGAAACCATCTAAGCTAACACTGTGCCGACTACCGTGACAAAGTGAGGCGGTTCCACTGCAACCTACTTTCACAGGAATTTGATGTTAAGGGCGCCGACTGGACGCATGCGGCGCGCGGTCATTCATACATTGCGCTCGACCAAATGTATGAATGGCCTTGGTTTGCCGCGCGCCGCTTGCGTCCGGTCAGCGGCCTTATAGTTACACTTCCACACTCTGTTGCTGCAAATTCAGCGCCGAGTTAGCTTGGTGAGATTTTAACCTTTTGAACGCCAAGAACACCTAAAGTCGTCGTTACAGTCGTGCTGTCAAAGTAACCTTCACACTATCAAGTAAGATGTAAAATAGCTCGCTTGCGCCCGGGAACTTGGCGTTTGAGTGATGTTTGTGTTTATGACATAAAGCGTTCAAAGGGTTAAGGCCCTTGAGTTTCCTGCTTCTTGCGGGCGTAAGGGCCGTAGTCTGGAGACCCCTAACGTTAAATATCGTCTATTCAATAAGCTTCTTGGCCTTGAAGTACCGGCGGAGGTAGAGTACCTGCCACGTGGCGAGGCCTAAAAGACACACCATCGAGAACACGCTGAAGAAGAGTACCCTGTTGTTTGTTGACTCTGGAATATGAGAGGGAAATTATTTTTGACTGAGTCAAATAAAAGTTATGTTATGAGCAGGTAACCTGCGAAGGGTACACGAGGGGCTCTGTGAGCTGTAGGCCTCCCAAGCATAGCTTAAAACTAAATTAATGTATGGCCGTCATTTTGAAAAAAAAAACAAAAACGGAACCGACAAAAAAGAACTCTATTTACCCATCGCACCTGTCGAAATTTTACAAGAATCGGTTGAGAAATTCGACCTGCAGAAAAGAACATGAGACCTTCGCTAACGCTCGGTCAATCAAAAGGACGTGGTTTAGCGTAAAGCCTCTAAAATTTGTCATTTAAATAAATGACTTCCTTTTGGCAGAAGATTCACATTATATTGACAGAATTTTGTGGATCCTTTTTCCCTAAATTATGTATATTATTATTTCGATTACTGCAAAACAAAATTAAGAGTCCTGAGTGTTTTGCCTTTACAAGTGTTTTGCAAATGACCATTCCGAATTCAAACATTCTGTTAGTAGGCCTCAAGGGCTCCCAAAAAATTTTTTTTTTGCAAATGTTGAAAAAAAAGGAAAACCTATACTTAATCCTAGTTTTTTATTGTGTCAATAACACTAAAAAATCATAGAAAATATTTAGAAGTGGAAAAACGTTTTTTCTTTTTGTATGAACGACCATGTGGTAAGTATACATATTAATATATGGGCAGTATGGACGTGTATAGATATTTTTGGCACTTTGTCCGTACCGATACCACACCATGCCTGCACCACACCATGGAACTCACCATTAGTATCCCTCATCTCTTCTTCCCGCTTCCTCATCAGGGTGAAGTCCTGCACGATGGCCTCTGACAGGTCCTCGAGCCGCTTCAGTTCGACTTCCATCGGCTTCAGCTTGGCGGCTTCACCGATCTGTCGAGACATGTTTGTTAACAAACTTTTGTAATTCTTTGAACGCCACAGACGTCAACTGACGCGCGCGGCACAGCGTAATATGAACGTTCGTCCATTCAGACAAGGTTCACGAAGACGCGCCGCACACGATAGACGTGGCGTTCAAAGGTATAAAATTATTATGGAATAGCCGGGCCAACACTGAGCAAGCATACGAGGCAATTTCCTTACGCACGGCCAGTGTAGACGTGCCTCGGCCGAGGCGACGCGCTTGGGCGAGGAAAACACGCGGCCGGCTTCGGCCGAGGCACGTCTACACTGGCCGTATTGTGTGTGAGGAAATTGCCTCGCTCTGTGTGGACCCGGCTATTTATTAAGGCCCCGTAGATTTCTGAGCGTAAGCGTGAGCTATATCGATGTGCGTGCTCGGGATCACGATATCATGTTTTTGAATTTTAATTAAATTTGTTGTAAATTAAAAAAAAAGAAACTGCTTCCCTCAAAAATATCCCTCAATTTTCAGCTTTGTGCATAATTCTTTGCATTTAGCGTTGTAGAATTCTAGACCAATTTTCGTGATTTTTTTCTATCGAGCAATAGTCAAAAAATCAGGATTCGAATCGCTGAAGTCCCTAAAAAAATCCTCAAGATTGCTAATTTTTTTTTTTGGCAATCGTGTTGTTATCTAGTAAACCGGTACGATTTTTCAAAAACATATCTCACTGAACCTACGAGACCTTAAGTAGAATTAGTAAATATGATATTAGGATGAATTGATTGGGTCTTTCCGTGACTACCTGTCAATATAACATGCCAAAATAGGAGGTTAAACTAGCAACATGCATACCAATGAAAAAAACCACTACCCATAAAAAACGCAAAAGGGTCAATTCCACGATAAGACTGCCTTTCCAACTGAGGCTGAGATGAGTAGAGACATTCAGGAATCAACCAATAGCATTGGTAGATAGATAAATAGATAATAGTTTATTCAATTCATCAGTCATCATCATCACCCACGGTAATAGATACATCATTTAAAATATATGTCATGTACATAATGTCTATTACTACTAACAAAGTGCGACTTCTTCCTCGCGTTGTCCCGGCATTTTTGCCACGGCTCATGGGAGCCTGGGGTTCGCTTGACAACTAATCCCCAGAATTGGCGTAGGCGCTAGTTTTTACGGAAGCGACTGCTATCTAACCTTCTAACCCAGAGGCTAAACTAAGCCTTATTGGGATTAGTCCGGTTATACCTCACGATGTTTTCCTTCACCGAAAAGCGACTGGTAAAATATCAAATGATATTTCGTACATAAGTTCCGAAAAACTCATTGGTACGAGTCGGGGTTTGAACCCGCGACGTCCAACAAGTGCTACTAGTCAGGAATTTTTAAACTAAGGTGTCGACATAATTTGTAACATTTACAATTCATTAAATGCATTAATCATTGGTTATAGTGGCGGGTCGTTGACGGTTTTCGCTTCAACGAAACGAAACGTTAACTTAGAAAACGTCAACTAGTTGAAAAACTAGTTGATTTCGTCAACTAGGTTTTTGGCGTTTTTGCTTTAACTGAAGAGAAAAAGGCTTTCGCGTCAACGGAATCTAGTCAGTTGAATTGTCGATCAACGAAGTATCTTTCAATCAACGTCGACTAATTCCATCTCGTTTTCGAGCACTTGCTGTTACGTCTTTGCTTCTCGCTCGCACTGGCGTGAAAGGAATCGGGTTGAGTTGAATCAAAAAATGAAAGGAATGTTGATCTCAACTATACTGCCATGCCATTAGCTTAGCGTTCCATTTCGATTACGTTTGTACGTTAAAGTCGTCAACTGGTTGAGTCTGTTACACAAAACGTTTCGTTCGTTGACGAACGAAGAACGTTTTATCAACTAGTTCGTTGAATCAACGACCACCACTATTGGTTCTCTGCTCTGCTTTGCTGGATTCATCATAGGGCCTTTACCATCTTGACAGATGATTTATGCACCGTTTTTATATCAGGTACAACGTGTTTTGTGGCTGTATAAGCTAACCCGGGACCGGCATTTGCAACCACATTTGTGGTAGCTAAAGTAGGGATCCATACAACCAATTATATCGTGTGACAGAAACAGCACGCCCACGCGTTTGTTAGAAGGGGGTGGCACTCCAACTGTGCGTTTCGTCTTCCCAACAAACCGAATCGAGGTCGACCCCCGGCTCGCTTCTAAACAGATTAAGCCGCGGATCAATTTATAGAGGGTACGTGCGCAGCCACATGTTTTTGTATGTTAACTTCAGTGCCGGTTATTATTTTATTATACCTTCCGCTATACATTGCTTTTGGCTGTTTCCCTCACGTCTCCTCTTATCTCCGCTCGTCTACGCCTCAGTAGAAAGGGACGCGAGTCACAATTTTATTGGGTGTTCCTTTTAGGATGAAAATTTGCATCATTAACCTTTTTGACGCCAATGACGGATACATCCGCGCCGTAGATCCAGCGCCGAAACCGGATTAATCCGTCACATACCATAGAGCAACATAGACCTACATGTATATGCATAAAGTTCAATGTCAGTTTTGCCACATCGGTGACGTAGCGTCGGAGTGACAGCTTTTGTGTTTGACAAGGCGTCGAAAAGGTTAATTATTAATGACCTTTTGTGTCCGACCGAAGATTCGGTTTCGATTTCGGACAAAAATCATGTTGGGCCGTTGTTTCGGTATCGGCCAAAAAACGGCCGAACCTTTCCACCGGGCCGAAACTTACGAAATGGTACTTCTTAAAATGAAACTAAACCATCAGACAAAGACCAAAAGTTGGGTAACAAGTAGGACAACAATATTAATATACTGATTTATAATAAATAATAAATAAATAAAAATAAAAATTATTTATTTTCAGATTCCTCCGATCCATAGATTGTTAGTTACAAGACACTTATAAAACTACATTAGTAAACTATCTTATATTACAGGTTTCATACAAATATCTATTTCTTAGGTCGTATGATATGGAGTTCGGTATAACGGCGGAGAATATCCGAATCCCACCTCTCTGCTATCATTCTCAGGATGCTGTTTGCGCTCCCCCTCATCCGCCTCACCACAGATGCCGTCTTCTTCCTCACTATAGCATAAAAGTCCTCTACAGCGGCATCGGCAAACATTCCAGAGGCGCTACAGAATCGAGGAAGCCCAAACAGCATTCTGAAAATGTTATTATATTGGATACGCAGGGTATTATAAGTCTTCAGCCTGAAACTGGCCCACAGGCCACACGTGTAAAAACTTTGACAGTAAGCTTTGAATAAAGTCAGCTTCACTTGGGCACTACAGCGTGCGAACCTGTGTGCCAGCATCCCACCTCGGACCGACAACGCTCTGCGCTCCCTCTCGATATCAAGATCGTCTTTCAGGTCCTCGGTCACAATATGCCCTAGGTATTTGAAATGTGTGACACGATTCAAAGGATATCCGTTCAACATTATTTTGGGCGTGTAGGCTGGACACTTTAATTTACCCCTAAAAATCATGAACTCGCTTTTGGCAGCGTTGTATTTCAAACCGTGCTGCTGCGCATAAGTCTCACATGTTTCAATTAGCTTTTTTAGCCCTGATACTGATGGGCTCAACAGCACCATATCGTCCGCATAACTTATATTATTTACACAAACGTTATCAATTCTACAGCCGGCATGAACGCTGCTGAGCCCCTCAATCAGTTCATTTATATACATACTAAATAATCTAGGCGAGGTTAGCCCCCCTTGCCTTACCCCACACTTTAGCACATATGGATCTGAATATTCTTTAGCCCATTTTACCACGTTTATCTGCTTACTATACCAGTGCGACATGATTCCCGTCACAGCCGGATTTATGCCTGTCTCTTTCAATTTTGACCACAGTATATCATACGACACGGTATCGAAAGCCTTAGAAATATCTAAAAAACAGGCATAAACAGGCGTATTTCTCTTAACATAATAGCTTGCTGTATGTTTTAAGGCTAATATTGCATTTTCCGTAGACAGTCCTTCACGAAAACCGAATTGCGCATCATGTAATTTAACGTGTTGGTTTAAACAACTATCAAGAAACCTATCTAGTACCTTGGCGGTGACTGTAGCCAAAGAAATCGGCCTATAGTTACTTTTATCCGCAAGATCTCCTGTAGAGTTTTTAACAAGGGGAATGACCACAGTTTTCATCAAATCAGGAGGTAAATATGTATGTCTCAAGCATAGCGTGAACAGCATAGATAATAATCTTCCAATGTGCGAACCCGCGTGTTGAAGGTGTTCAATGCTGAGCCCGTCGTGCCCCGGAGACTTACCTCTTTTCATATTAGCTATAGCTAGTCTAACGTCTTTAGCGGAGACTACAATAGGCGTATCTCTCATATTGGACTCAGCATTGAACCCCTTACATACGGGTTGAAAAGGGGGCTCCACCTTAAAATAATCCCTGAACAAGTTAGCAACATCTTTGGGTTCACTAACGCCATCTACACTAGCCGACAGACTTGGTTTACAATTTAACTTTTTGGTACTTTTCCAGAATTTATTAAACTGTTTAGTCGCGTGTTGTGTTGCTAAAATGTCAAATTTAATCTGCTCCTGATTGTTTTGACAGAACTTAAGCCTAGATTTAAAATTTTTACGACTAGTGCACATCTTTTCATAAATGGGACCACTCCTGGGTTTCCCATGTAATACATATGTCAAAAAATCTAACCTAGCTTGCTTGTGACTGTTGGATACATGTTTATTCCAGCCTAGAATGCTTTTACGCTTATTTTTCTCATTTGACTTATGCACACTACTTTCTACAGATGCTCTATTTAGCGCGCCAATTATGTCACAGTACAGTTGATTAATAACACTTTTATGTGAAATATCCTGACACATATTATCCGCACAGTAGTGAAGTTCCTGCGGAAAATCAACTACCTTTAAATAGTTATTACATAACTCTGAGTATTTAGCGATCTGTTCAGGGCTTCTCACTCCCCATAACACTTTATTACAAAATTCATTTTTCTGTATGTCTTTTGACCTAATTACGTTAATATTACATTCAATTTTTAATGGATAGTGATCCGACCAGTATACATCATACAGAACCTCGATATTATTTAAGGTGTAAAATGCAGAAGTACTTACCAAGCAATGATCCAACCACCTTTGCGATCCGTGCGCATCACTCACAAACGTGTGGGTTCCAGACGATGTACCCAGTCGAATCACATCCGCACATATCCACTGCCTTTCATTACAAAATTCGAACATTTCTTCATAAAATTGAGCCGATGGGTGTGCATTGTAATCGCCTAACATATACACATTTTCTACACTGTTGTCCTCGATAATAGCATTCATTTCGCCCAAACATTGCGTAAAAATTGGCAAATTATCCGGTACATCTGTCGGCATATATACACATAGCACCATGAACTCCTTTCGATCCTTGGTTACGACTTTTATTCCCGCGATACGCTCACTACTGCACTTTACAACGGTGACACTGTGAAACGCACTATTTCGCCAGAGAATCGCCACGCCGCCGTGAGGCCTACCGCGAAGAACACCAGCCGACAAATCCACCGCCGATTTGCCTGTGTAACTGAAGTCCTCATCAATTTGCCCTAGAAAGGCCAAATCATGGGGCATCAGCCAGGTTTCTTGAAGAGCAATCACATCCGCCCCCTTACAAAGCGATCTCACACAGTCAACGCTTCTCTTTATATTTTTGCAGTTATATGTTATAAAAGCACTACTATTATTACTCTGGGCCGTTCTCACAAATATTGTTTATTAGACCCTGCCCCCCACTTCTTTCAGCGGAGCCACTGGGTTTGAAGCGTATGAAACGGCAAAATTTAATACCATCGGGCCATAATTTATCGTCTAGATACATTTCTAACTTGCGTTTATTTACAAAAATTTTATATGCATTGTAAGACCTCTCAACTTTCATGTTTATTTTTTGAAGTGTGATTTGGTCATTAGTTTTACATTTTATGTAATCACATATATCTTTCTCCGACGTTTCTTTGTCTACATTTGAAATAAATAGCGGTATTTTTATTTCTGCCGCCTTAAATTTCATTTCAGGCACTGCAGTGGCCTTACCGAGACGACCTGTAACACGATTTTGCGATTTTTTCTTTTTCCTTTGTACTAATGTCCATTCGTTGTGCTTAATTTTATTTTCGCTTAACACCTCCTTCTTAGCTATATCAGAAAAACGATTCGTCTTCCTTGGCAACGTATCCTCCGATGGTTTCGCTATAGATTGCTGATTATCCACCACTTCCGTTGTATTATTTACGGGCGAAGCCTCAATGGACGATTTACAATTAGTTACAGAATCGTTACTTTGTCGCGGGACTGGTTCACGGTTGCGAGGCCTAGGAGTGACGGAGAGCGCGCTCTCCGCATGGAGCGCGGCGACGCCCACGGGCGACAGAGACAGTTGCGGCTGCGCTGATTCACACTGCGCTGGCTGCGCCGTCGACTCATTGTCGCGCACGCATTCATCAACCGCTCGGGAAACCTGCGAGCACATACCCGCACAATCCAAATTTATGCTGTGCGGCAACCCAATGGGACCGCTATCATAAACGAATCCACCTCGTTTTCTCATGTTAACGTTACGAGTATGATCGCTAACCATAATAGATGCATGCTTTAAATTATCCACGTCCATTTGCAACTCCCGCAATTGTGACACCGTTGCAAACATATCTTTGTACGAAATAAGTTCGTTTTTGATTTTTATAACGTCTTTCACTAACGTAACTGCATCGACGTGGTCAGCCGACGTTGGAGGCAATTTTTGAAGGTCACGAGCCACAAAGATCGGGATCAGATGGGCATCCGTATCGTCATGCATGAAGAAACTGACTATATCATCCAGGTTTCTTATCTTTTTCCCTTCGCTCCGCCTTGATATCACCGGCTCCTTTGTTGTAACGGATTCAAATAAAAGTTTCTTTGCACTTTCCACTTCACTTTCCGAAAAATGAGCGTCACACATTTTTATTAAACTGTCCTTGTCCATTACATCATGTTTGTATTGAATATAGGATAATAGTTCACAGATCACTATATTGCAATTGCCACATTTTAACGTATTATACGCCATTTTAGACAGCACGAAACGCGCCCGAGTGCAACCGCTGCGCGAACGTCACTGATTTATGTATACAGAAAGTGAAGGAAGCGAAAGAGGTATATGTCAGGATCGTAGCAAGTGGAAATCCGTGGTCTCTGCCTACCCCTCCGGGAAATAGGCGTGATTATATGTATGTATGTATGTATACAGAAATTAATTGGTTTATTAGAAAACACAATTCCCCTAATGAGGGCGCCTCTGAACGGTCGACACAGTCTTAATATGTGTATAAAAGCGGGTTTATGACATTTTTTTCAACGATTTTATCATGTCTATAAAAGTTTCGGTTTCGGTTTTGGCCGAAACTAGAGCCAAACCCGAATCTTCGGTTTCGGCATAAAAACATGTTTCGGTCGGACACGAATGAAAATACATTCAATGAAAATGTGACTCTTTTTCTTTTAAATGACCCAAAAGTTACAAAACAATGAAATTGGTATGTTCTTGATTACTCTTTGTTATTCAGACAATTTTAGCTCAACAGAGGTGCTGTTAGTATTGTTGCATGACAAACACACATTAAGTGCATCTAAAAACCTAAAACAACACTTCGGATCAGAATCGTCTGAAATTACCCCAAATCTCTGGCAGATGGTTGATTGCAGAACACCCATTGATAGTGATCGTAAGAATTAACAAAAAAAAAAGATATAACAAGCTGTGGGAAGTAAATAATACTTTAAAAAAGAACAGATAAAAAAAAATGAGGGATTTAACAAATAATATATTGAAGGTGAGCATACATTCACATTATAGTGTTCAAACTTTGCTGTTATTCAAAGGCTTATTTAGACGGTTCGAGAACTCGCT
Organism: Cydia pomonella; assembly: GCF_033807575.1. Classification (NCBI taxonomy): domain Eukaryota; kingdom Metazoa; phylum Arthropoda; class Insecta; order Lepidoptera; family Tortricidae; genus Cydia; species Cydia pomonella. The sequence goes on along the minus strand of NC_084721.1, from coordinate 16,754,723 downwards.
TGCGAGTTTAATTACATTGTGGCAAAGAGAATTAAGAAGACCAAGAGTGCTCACTCCATACAACGGTTTTGTTACCAAAATACTATTATTTTCGTAGTCTACATCTAGCGTCAAGTAGCGGAACTCTCAGTACTGCTACTCGACAATAGATGACGCGGCAAACAAAAAGTCTAATGCCTGCATTCCACTGCGAGCGGAACGGGCTCCGTACATAGTCCGTTTAACTAGCAATGGCGAACTGCATATATGTGCTTCTGCTTTTTAGGGTTCCGTAGTCAACTAGGAACCCTTATAGTTTCGCCATGTCCGTCTGTCTGTCTGTCCGAGGCTTTGCTCTGTGGTCGTTAGTGCTAGAAAGCTGAAATTTGGCATGGATATATAAATCAATAAAGCCGACAAAGTCGTACAATAAAATCTAAAAATTTAATTTTTTTTAGGGTACCTCCCCTACACGTAAAGTGGGGGTGAAATTTTTTTTTCGCTTAAACCCTGGAGTGTGGGGTATCGTTGGAAAGGTCTTTCAAAACTAATAGGGGTTTTCACGAAACATTTTTTGATAAAGTAAATATATTCGGAGATAATCGCTCCGAAAGAAAAAAAAATGTGTCCCCCCCCCCCCCCTTTAACTTTTGAACCATAGGTCCAAAAAATATGAAAAAAATCGTGGAAGTAGACCTTAAGAAACACATTAAATGAAAACTATAGCGGACATGATCAGTTCAGTTCAGTTCAGATCAGTCGGTGGCAAACAAGCATACGGCCCGCCTGATGGTAAGCAGTATCTGTAGCCCATGGACGCCTGCAACTCCAGAGGAGTAACATGGACAGTTACACCGACAGGAACACAACACTATGAGTAGGGTCTAGTGTTATTTGGCTGCGGTTTTCTGTAAGGCTGTATTAGATGTCACCTCAATAGTCCGCAATGTAACTAAAATCACATGCGACTGCAATGAGCCCTAAACAGACTAGTTGTTCAAAATTATCTAAACAAATCTTTGTTGTTATCAAGATAACAGGGCGTGTAGATCATTGTGGCTCATTTAGCTACTTCTGCTTCTAATTTGACATTACCTACGTGTGAAAGCGTGAAAACAAGTAGTCGCTGAACTAAGTAGCTCATGCAGAGCCGTCAATTCAGCGCTATTTATAGCATTGGCTGTTGAGCATCATAAATAAAGTCAAAGAGAATTTGGAATAGAGGTGGATTGTCAAAGAAAACTTTGTAGCCACAGTAAATTTACTGCCATCGAAATTTACTCATATGTGTTAAATTTGTGAAATATCAAAAAGAGGCGCCATCGAATAGATTAAAAGGCAAAGGAATGGCGGCATCGTTTCAAGCGATAGCGCCACAACCGATAGCCGGTAAGCTGGCGCCACTTTTTGATAATTAACAAAGGGTCTAGCCGCAATCCTATAGTGAAACTGCCCCTGGCTGAAATGTATACCTTTCTTAGAAGCGTTAATTGGTCTTATTATAAGATATCATTTTACAATATTTCAAGCCTGGAATCCCCTTGGTTTGGATAAAAAAACAAAAATATATAAAATCTTTTTTAATTTTTCTAAGCTAAACTAATGGTTAGATTTCTTTGAAATTCGGATTATACATGGCACTAATAGCAATACATTTTCAAAAAAAAAATCAAGGTTCTAACTTATTTACAAAGGCCTAAAAAAATATTTTTTTTTGTTTAAATTTTTTTTTATTATTTACAAGAGGGCGACAACCTCAATTTTTAGGTATTTAATGCACAATACAATATTGTATGAAATATATTTTTTTCATAAAAATCCATTTGGGGCAACAAGGTAAAAATGTCTTACTAATGCAGGCCATTCGACTTAAGGCGTCTGTAGGTTACACATTGGGCCAACGTACTTGGCTCATTGTGTACTTCCGCCTTTACAACCATTTAGTAGGTATTAACGAGCAGCAGCTAGTCGAGCAGAAAAATTGTTTACACTAAGTATAATTATATTTTTTAATGCAGTATTGCGTATTTCATAATAGGAATGTTTACGTAGTAGTTGTTTACGTACAGCAATGGTAGATTACATACCGAGGCCAATAAAATAAGAAATGTCTCAGAACACATCGGACTCGCCCATGAAGGGTTCCGTACCATTTATGACGTATTAAAAAAACTACTTACTAGATCTCGTTCAACATTTTACCACTTTGGAAGTGTCTCTCGCACAAACTATTCAGTTTAGAAAAAAAATGATATTAGAAACCTCAATATCATTTTTGAAGACCTATCCATAGATACCCCACACGTATGGGTTTGATGAAAAAAAAAATATTTTTATTTTATGACGTATGAAAAGAACTACTTACTAGATCTCGTTCAAACCAATTTTCGGTGGAAGTTTGCATGGTAATGTATGTCATATATTTTTTTTAGGTTTTTCATTCTGTTATTTTAGAAGTTACAGGGGGGGGGACACACATTTTTTCACTTTGGAAGTGTCTTTCGCGCAAACTATTCAGTTTAGAAAAAAATTATATTAGAAACCTAAATATAATTTTTGAAGACCTATCCATAGATACCTCACACGTATGGGTTTGATGAAATTTTTTTTTTTTTTTTAATTTTATGTCGTATTAAAAAAAACTACTTACTAGATCTCGTTCAAAACAATTTTCGGTGGAAGTTTGCATGGCAATGTATATCATATATTTTTTTTAGATTTTTCATTCTGTTATTTTAGAAGTTACGGGGGGGGGGGGGACACACATTTTACCACTTTGGAAGTGTCTCTCGCGCAAACTATTCATTTTAGAAAAAAAAATATAAGAAACCTCTATATCATTTTTGAAGACCTATCCATAGATACCCCACACGCATGGGTTTGATAAAAAGGTTTTTTTGAGTTTCAGTTCTAAGTATGGGGAACCCCCAAAATTTATTGTTTTTTTTCTATTTTTGTGTGAAAATCTTAATGCGGTTCATAGAATACATCTGCTTACCAAGTTTGAACAGTATAGCTCTTATAGTATCGGAAAAAAGTGGCTGTGACATAATCGGACAGACAGACGGACATGACGAATCTATAAGGGTTCCGTTTTTTGCCATTTGGCTACGGAACCCTAAAAAAATCAAGGTTCTAACTTATTTACAAAGGCCTAAAAAAATATTTTTTTTTTGTTTAAATTTTTTTTTAATTATTTACAAGAGGTCGACAACCTCAATTTTTAGGTATTTAATGCACAATACAATATTATGAAATATATTTTTTTCATAAAAATCCATCTGTGGCAACAAGATAAAAATGTCTTACTAATGCAGGCCATTGAGGTTGAGGTTGTCGCCCTCTTGTAAATACTAAAAAAAAAATTTTAAACAAAAAAAAATATTTTTTTAGGCCTTTGTAAATAAGTTAGAACCTTGATTTTTTTTTTGAAAATGTATTGCTATTAGTGCCATGTATAATCCGAATTTCAAAGAAATCTAACCATTAGTTTAGCTTAGAAAAATTAAAAAAGATTTTATATATTTTTGTTTTTTTATCCAAACCAAGGGGATTCCAGGCTTGAAATATTGTAAAATGATATCTTATAATAAGACCAATTAACGCTTCTAAGAAAGGTATACATTTCAGCCAGGGGCAGTTTCACTATAGGATTGCGGCTAGACCCTTTAACACATCAGTGAAAGGATAAGGATCAAATTCAAATGGCATTAGGCAGGTCCACACAGTGCGAGCATACGCGCGTGGCAATTTCCTCGCGCACAAAACGGCCAGTGTAGACGTGCCTCGACCGAGGCGGCGCGCGCGTTTTCCTCGCCCGAGCGCGCCGCACGTTTTGTGCGTGAGGAAATTGCCTCGCGCGTATGCTCGGTCTGTGTGGACCTAGTAGAATACAGTATTCTTACTACTTACTACTATGGCAAATAGTATATTACAAACTATGAGCTATGCAATAAGTTTCTTTCTAAGCTAGCTTCATATAGAATGCCCCAACTATGAAGTGTTATTTAAAAAAATATAGTACTTACACCCTCATAGTTTTTAGCTTCAATTCCAACTTTGATGTCTAGATGTACATCCTGGCTCACGCTACGGCGTTCTGAAAGAATTATAAATTAGAACAAAACAAACTCTAGAACCCTCAGAATAGATGAGGCACAGAGCTGGCAAAACTATTGAATTGTGCATTTTTTAAATGTTGATAACTGCAGTGAACTCTAGTCAACGTTCGTGTAGCAGGGGTGCAAAATAGTAGATAAAACAAAACAAGACCGCTTGAACACCTCGCCTATGGTCACAGAATAAATAATAGTACTATGGTACAGAAATGACACTTCCTATATACAAAACCGGAGTTTGGCAGCGATTCAGGGACAAATCACATCCCTTTCTAATGTATTTATTTTATTTTTTTATTTTATTTTATTTATTTAACACAGTGCAAGCTTACAGTACTACACCAATTCGCTTACACACTAGAAAAATAGATGTCAGGAAAATAAAAACATACAAACAGATAACATTGTACTATCCCTTTTGGTTATTTAGGGTTGTCAAATTTCAAGTAATTATCTTATCTGTGGTTGTGCAATTCTGAGCCAAGGTCGCGTGTTACCCACTGCTATGGTGTGTGGCGGGTCATCGTGAACCTTATCTGAATGTAGGAAAGTTGATATTTGGCTGTGCGTTGACGTTTTTGGCCGTCAAAGGATTAAGGCAATTATTTTGCAGAAAGAGCATTTGGAGAACATTTTTCCAAGGGTAATTATGCACTTTAACCCTTTACCAGGCTGACAGTTCAAAAATGACGATTGAATGTCAGTCTTACTCATCGAAAATAGAACACGTGTTTGAAGAGCCGCATGTGGGAAATATATATCCCTTAGCCTGGTAAAGGGTTAAACAATCTGAATGCACATTATTATACAAAAATCGTTGAGGCATTCAAGCTTTCAGTACACAGTATTTTCCTTTGTAGCTCTTCAAACCCTGTTTACTTAAAACATAGCTGGCACAGGATGCTAGTATCATAATCATACAAACAGCATCACTCTTAACTTCAGTGTACCTTATGCCTTTAGTAATAAGGTCCACCAATCGACAGTTAACAGTATGGGTGATGGTAGAGTGGTAGGTTTTTTTTGTGCCAGCTTTGGTAAATCAATCCTAAAACAATGCTGTATCTACTACTCGTTCATGATAACTATCTTTATGAATATTGGATACAGGTCATATCAGTTGTCAAACTGCTTGCCTGCTTATTAAATAATAAAATAAATAAATAATAAATACCCATGACAGTGCAGAAGAGTGAATAGTGCAAGTGAATCAAACTTTTACTATAAGTATTGTCAACTTACGTCTTACATCTTAAACAACAAAATTTTAATATTAAATTAATAAGATAATTCAAAAGAAGTAGTATATAGTAATAAAAATTTTAAGCAAAATGTGTTAATAATATTGCATTGCCTGCATTACTTTGTAGTAGGGTCACCATCAGATATATTCAAAGCATCTAGTATAAAGACGTTAACACTTTCAGTGCAAAGAGCCCGATAGGTTCAGGATCCGGTTCATATTGTATTGGAATTGCGGCACTTGGCACTGAAAGTGTTAATATTAATGCCCTCCATATCCTGTCTTTCAAAATTAAATTGAGCAGCTAGTAGAAAAAACATCGATAGCATAGTAATTAGGGCTGTAAGTTTTATAATATTTTGAACCAACCTGGCGGCACTTTGGAAATGAAGCACACTTCAAAGGTGTCATACGTTTCTGTAACAAATGTGAATTTTCCCTTTGTAATTGTGTCCTTCTGTGACAGGATGTGACCTTTTGAATCACGTATCTGTAATCAAGTAAAAAATTTGCTATGACATATTGCAAGTTTACCAAAAGGATTTCTAATAGGAAAAGATGAACTAGTTACACATAAAAGGAGCACTAATCCTCAATTAACTAACTAGTATTTAAGTACAATCCTTCCTTTATGAACAGCTAATTACACAGTTCATACAATATTGGAGAATAACTTAGATATGAGCAAAGACGTTAAACCAGTAGGAACTATGAATTATTGGTCAGGAATTACAGCTTTAGTTGACTTACAGTGTAATCTACTCTCTGGCCGGCAACTTCTGTTACTTCATACTCTCCGGCCACGAGGACATTTGCGTGCAACTCCTCTTTTAAACACTTTTGGGTGTTCGGAGCCAGGCTCCACATAATACCCTCTGAACCATGCCAGAAAACACTCAAAATGAATATGAGATAGTAAACCTCCATATTTACTTTTCACTAGATCTAAATTATTGCAATAAATTAGTTTCAGTTCATTACAATCAGGAAAGGAAAACAAACATATTCTGTGTCAAAAAGACCGATGAGTTGGCCCGAGAGAACGTCGTCGGCGGCGTATTGTAAAAAGTTGCCATATTGCTGCTCTTCGTAAATTGGAACGGCTACAAATGTGGCTACATCAATACGTATCATACATGAGTATCATCCAATAAAAAAGCATTTTCAAGTAAAAAATACGGTTTTAATAATATAGCATTGCAGATAAAGAGGGATTTCAGTACTGTTAATTTCTAGGTTTGGTTTTGATTAATTTCACAATAGTGAAACGCTGCGTAAAAAGAAACACGTGGGAAAATTACGGTAAACGACATTAAGCTAAAAAAATACAAAAATACACAATACACTATCAAAGTAGTTTCTATTACAATATGATAAGGTATATTTTTGAATATGATTCTTCTCATTCTTCTTCTTTAATCATGTGATTTTTGGAAAGTAGCGTAAGTTGTAAATAGTTTATCACTAGCGTTGTATCTTTCGTTGCACAACTGCATTTTATCGATAACATAGTATTCGACTCGAACCAATCTGATTTATACTTGATTGATGATTTTAATGATGACATTGTCTAAGTTTGTCGTGGCATTTACAATTTCCACACTTTATTATATTTATATTCAAGTCGACGCAAATCACGTAAAGTTTGCTTTGACGGACTCTGCTACGAGGGTCTAAATTTATTAAATTTCCTACCGATTGGCTTATATATAGTTTTCCTTATTCTTATTTCTGCCTATAAACGGACTTCTAGTACTTTCAAAGATATTCATTATTAAGAAAGATTTTTGAAAAATACATTTTTTCTTGAGTTGATCAAGATAAGTCTGCAACGATTTTGATAGAACACGCAGTGCAAGTGTTATTTACTCGTGTTAAATTAATACGTTATAATTTTATAGGAGTTTGATGATTAAAATAACACTTGTATATACTGCGAGTTCTATCAAAATTGATACAGACTTCTCTTCTCTTATCAGCATATTTGCGTCCACGTTTGTTTCATGGATTTACATATTGTTCTGTATGCGGCGGTTCTATGCCAGGTCAGCCCTGCCGTCTTTCTAATATCGTCCGACCATCTGGCTCGTGGTTTTCCGTCACCTTGGCTTCCCAGTCGAGGTCTCCAGAACAGTACTTGCTGGCCCCATCGGTCATCATCCCTGCGAGTGCGACATATAAGGCCGGCCCATTTACACTTCAGCTGCGCAATTCTTTTAGCGTTGTCGGTAACTTTTGTGCGTTGGCGAATTTCCACATTCCGAATTCTGTCTCGCAGGGATATCCCGAGCACTGCGCGCTCTATAGCTCCATAGCTGCCACTTTTAACTGGCGGACTCTTCCAACAGTCAACGTCCATGTCCCGCGACCATGGGTCATTATTGGGAGGACGCATTGGTTGTAATCCCTGGGTGCAGACTCATTTTGGTCTAACGCTATCTCTAAAATGGAAGCTTCTTTTGAACAGATTTATCTATGTATTATCAAATATATATTTTTTGTATTATGCATGTATGAATGCACAGGCAGCTTATAACGTGCACACCAATGTCCTGCACTTGTGTTTTGTCATATTTTTTTATACTACGTCGGTGGCAAACAAGCGTACGGCCCGCCTGATGGTAAGCAGTCTCCGTAGCCTATGTACGCCTGCAATTCCAGAGGAGTTACATGCACGTTGCCGACCCTAACCCCCTCCCTCCTCCCCTCCCACTCGTTAAGCTCTGGAATCTATCATTTCGTAAAGCTTAGATCTGGAATTTATCATTTAATCTATCATTTTTATATCTATTTAATATATATATGTGTTATCAATTTTTGTATGTCTTTTGTCGTTCTTTTTGTAAGCTAATATGTAGAGGCCCTTTTGACACTTAAATGAAATGTAAGGGGTACACTGAGCGGATGTTGCCCTTGCCCGTGTCATGGAATGCACGCTGAGACAGCACCCGCCAGGTTTTAAGAACTGTTTGAGTTGATTAAATCCAAACTGTGCCAACTCGCGTCTTATGCATGTTTCACTTCCACCCCTGAAGCTTATAGCTCTAACGACTCCATTCTGGCCAGTCGGCTAAGGCAAGGCAGAGAATCCTGTACCACCCACCCTAGTTGCGGGTAACAGAACTCCCCGGGAGCACTCGGGTATGTGGGGTTGCTACTCCCCAACAGCTTACCACAAGCTGCCCTGCGTTATGATTTATATTCTTATATTTTTCTTAGGTTAGGCTTTTTACAATATGTATATAAAAGTAAAATATAAAAACACTTACAAATCTACTATCTTTAAAATACCAACCCATTTAGCTAGAGTTAGGTCAATATAAATCTGCAACGATTTTGATAGCACACGCAGTGCAAGTGTTATTTTGAACGTCAAAAATTCTATGAAACTATGCCGTAAATATAAATAAAATAACACTGGCACTGCGCGTGCTATCAAAATCGTTGCAGAGCTATCTTGGTCTAGTTTTATCAAAGTATTTTTTAGTGGTCAATATATTTAATGTCGTTTAAAACCTTCACGTGTTAAAAAGAAATAAATTTGTGTATGCCTGCTATATTTTATATCGACAAGGAAATGCATTTTGTTGTCGATGGTCAAGCTGTCAAGACAGCACTATGTAAAGTAAAAGTAAATGTCAAATAACAGTTTCTAACCCTAATTCTGCGATTTTTCCAAATATTTTCGTTGTGAATCATACAAATTAGATTTCGTGTTATTTAAATACTGTTTTTAAGGACGACGAACTATTGTATTGAGTGAACCTTGAGTTTTGTGCGTCGTAAAGGGTGTGATTGACCTCTGAAAACCTGACAGTTAACAATTTTCTTATTTTGGATAAAATATTAGTGCCAATATTTTTCCGGACTTTAATTTTAAGACTATTCTGTTGATCCCAGTCCACAATAAACGTACCAACCTCCTGAATTTACAAGTAAGTTACTTTTATCATGTTGCAATAATGTTATAATATGAAATGTTTACATAACATTGTATACCACATTATTCATACTTATACTGATATTTCAAATGTATTCAGAATACTGAGGACGTGAATTATAACGTAGTGGACTATATTATCTTTTAACATGTTTCTTTTTAATTGCACATGTTGCTAGAAATGCTAGAAGTTATAGTAATTCATGCATTATCATTGTATTATAGTATTTGGGTATCTGCCTTTGTATTTAACATGTCAATAAAAGGACTGACCAAATCAAATCTGCCATGGAGGGCCCCTGAACGCATTTGCCAGGAGGACCTCTAACTGCGAAAAATTGTATGCCAAGCAAAGAGTACAATGACAAAGAAGAAGATTGCATACAGAACGTTCACAAGTTCATTTTATGTTTATGGAGCATTCCATGAAATTGTCTATCATTGTCCTGCACAAACACAAATGGTCTCGCCGGAAGATCAGCGCCGACCTTCAGGTCAGCATTATGCTGAGGCGAGCCCATTTTGTGATAAACAATTTCAATATGTTTTAATCTTATTTTTTTTGTACTTCTCTATGTAATTCAAGTTACCATGAAATAAATGAATTATGATTATGATTTATGACAAACACATTTTTTTTTCTCTATGACTAATGGTCTAAAATACGCACAGTAATATAATTGCCGACTTTAAACGCCGAAATAAAGATGCAACACAGGAAATAAAATGCGCCCGTGGAATGCTCCTATGTTGATTTTGTCAACTCCATGACAACTGATGGCAAAGACTAAATAAGAAAACTAACCGCACTCTGAGATGAAGGCATTTAAAAAGTTCCGAACTGGCAAAATATGAGCTGCTCAGGATTGAGAAAAATGACTAGCTTTGGAAGAGGCCTTCACACAAGCGATTCCTGTCAATTAAATTAAAATGGGATCATTTTGTATAACTCACTTTCACTTGAAGGTGGTGGTATTGTAATTGTAATGGCTCTATTATCCCTCATCAGGTACATAGGGCTCTCAGAAGGGTTTTCCATTTTTCATGTTCCAGTGTGGCCTCCTTCAGATCCACCCAGCCGAGGCCAACTGATGCACCCTCCTTTTCCACTGTGTGCCTCCAGGTGGTACAGGGGTGACCTTGTTCCCTTTTCGGCCTTTTCCCTTTTCATTTAAAGATACATATAAATAAATAGATTTTTTCATGCACTACATCTGTGGCAAACAAGCATATGGCCTGCCTAAGAGAGCAGTCTCCATAACCTATGTATCATTGCCTAAGTACCCACAACACAAGCTTTAATGAGCTTACTGTGGGACTTAGTCAATTTCTGTGATAATGTCCTATAAAAAGAAAAAAACAATAGACCAAATAAGACACTCTAAAATAAGAAAGCTCTGGAGTTGCAGGTGTACATAGGCTACGGAGACTGCTTACCATCAGGCGGGCCGTATGCTTGTTTGCCACCGACGTAGTATAAAAAAAAAAGAAAAAAAAAACAGCTCATGCTCATAGCTATGCTCCTATGCAAAAAAATTAAGTGGAAGTTGGCAGGACATACAGCAAGACTAACAGATCAGACTTCTTATACTTAAAGTAACTAAAAGTACAGGCCCTCTTGGCGAAAGAGTCCATTGCAGACCACTGATGTGTTGGGACGAAGATATAAAAAGAAGAGCCGGTACAATATCTTTGATAAAAGAAATATTAGTTATTTTATAACACAAAACCGATTAGGAAAGAAAATTAAATGAAAAAAAAAAACGATTATCATTCCGAAAACTCGTTGAACTTTACAACGTATTAAAATATTTAAAAATAATTTTGGTTACTGATGATGTTAAAGTGACGTCACAAAGTTTGACTCCCCCTCCACCTTGTCACAACATTTCACATTTTCTTGACCCCCTCCCTCCCCTTAACGTGTGATGTAATTAATGAATGACCCCCTATTTAATAGTAGTTTATGTGACTGCTACATAATAAAAGGCATTAAAATACACGAGGGAGGTTTAAGAAACGAACGAAATGAGTTTCTTAAAAAGATCTCACGAGTGTTTTAATGCCTAATTATGTACAGTTACATACACTATTTTATCTACACATATATTATAAACTTTCTATGAAATATTCACTAACCCAAATTACAGCCTCCGTTGGGGCATGGCGGAACTCGCGGATATATGGTGGCGTCACCGAAATATTTTTATCGCTTGTTTTACACGAAACTTTTGCTATAGTTACCTTTGAAAACAACAAAACATATTCATTTTATACTTAAAACGAATTAAAATATAAACTGTACGTGAAATGGCGGTAAATGAAAACTTTTTTCACACATTTTTTTTTAATTCAGAGACAAACTAGAGTCGGGGGCCTGTTTCCGTATCATTCGATACAAACTAACATGCGACATATGTCAAAATTGTATGCAGTTGACATTTCATTTCGAACAAAAAGGCATCTCGACTGATATTAGAATAGAGGTCAAATCGAATTGCTTTTTTTTTCAGAGATGTTCCAAATTTAAATGCATAACCAAACCGATTTTGATGTAGTTATGAAGCTATAACTACATTATCACAGATAAGAAATTTGTTGTAACAAAACAGTTTATCGTAATGTTGGCCATAATTTACGGATTTTGAAGGCATCATAGAGGGTTTATGATATGTGTGTAGATAAAATAAATTATTTCACACCATGCACGAAACATAGATAACAATTATTTTTAAACACAATAGATATTACTTAACTAAACAGTGAGTAGAGCCCAACAATTTGTTTTAGTGACTAATTTAAGTTGGCATGTGGTTTCAGGTGTGACATGAGTCGGAGCCCTGGCGCTGCAATGAGGGCCTCATCAGAGATATGTAGCGGCCAGCCGCATACACATTCGCCATAGAGCTCAGGTACTTCAATATGACATTATTTTTATTTTTATCACACATGCTCGATAAATATCTTATTTCATGCAGGTGTACTGAAGGACAAAGGCCTATATTGTTCCCGCGGGAGTTATAGATTGTGAAAAAAAAAGCTACAACTCCCTAGCGAGTTATATATATTTTTTTGTGATGTCACGTATTCATACAAACCAAAGCATAAATGAGTTTCACTTTAAGAATACTGACGTTTATAATTTAAGTAGTAGTAGTAAAACACTTTATTGTACAGAAATTTGGTTTGTATACATAAAAAAAAGCTATCCCCTTACTCCCTAGGGAGTTATAGCTTTTTTCTTTAATTATGTCACTTATTCATACAAACTATAAGTAGCATATGATTTTTACTTTTAAAGTACTGACGTTAATAATTTAATATTTTTGTTAGTGTTTAAATTATTTAATCTGATTAATTTAACAGCCGTATGAAATATTTTTACATAATTTTCAATCGTGGCTGAATGACGAATAGGTCTGTGCCTTCGATGCCTCACTTGCCAAGAAATTACAAAATGGCCGACGAATGTTTGATATGTCACCGTATTTAAGAATTATTTTGCTTAAAATTTAGTTTTTTCTTCGCAAGTGTGATGAAAAACATTGTGTGTAACTCCGGAGGTAAGAATATTGCAAACCTGGTCTTTAATTACCACCCTCGTATCTAAAATTTCACTTACTCGTTCGCACACTCGTTGCACAATGTAGTATTGCTTGTAGAAACTATAGCAGTGTAAGCGTAAAACCTATAAAGCCTGAGGGCGTTCGCTAACGGGCGCGGATGCACGGAACGGGCGCACGCACGCGGGTGCCATTGCTGGGCTATAACTGCGAAAATCGAAGTTCGTCAATTGCGGGCATTTTTCTCTGTCACTCTAATTACGTCTTAGTGAGAGTAAAAGAGAAAGATCCCCGCAATTAGCGAATTTCGGTAGGCCCCCAGGTTAAATCCGTCGCACGCGTCCGCGCCAGTTAGCGTGGCTCATACTATTTTTCGTTAACCCCTCACCCGCTCCATGCAACCGCGCCAGCTAGCGGACGCCCTGAACTTACTAAACCAACGAGTTCTCCGTACAACGTAGTCCAACCGATAGAATACAGATGGCGCTTTTAGTCAATCTTAGAAATTATATAAAGAAGTGCATCTCTATAAGGAAGTGCATCTCTTATAGAGAGTTAGGTTAGACCAAGATAAGTCTGCAACGATTTTGATAGCACACGCGTTGTAAGTGTTATTTTAAACGTCAAACTTCTATGAAATTATGACGTATAAATAATACTTACACTGCGTGTGCTATCAAAATCGTTGCAGACTTATTTTAGTCTACCCTACAACTATAATTCAAACTATTCCCAGTTATGTTTATGCCTTGTCTAAAAATGTTTTTCTTATGCTTTATAGTACCTAGTATTGGCACTGGTTTCTTGCGATTTTAATCCACCATTTTATTAGACCACCATTTTACTCGGATAGGGACCGTGCGCGTGTAGGAGGAATGGTGGTGATATTTTTCAGTTAGTATGGCTTGTTTACACTTATTTTTAAAATTACAGAATTTGAAAAGTTGTGCGTATTCCGTTTCGTACTTCTTTTTTACATGCTTAGGTCCAATTTATAGGTAACATATTTTTTCTATATACGTTTTAAAGGTTCTACCATAAGTATAGCATACGCAAGGTTTTGTACGGTAATTTGTACCGTAGGGTTAATATTTTACTTAGAATGGCTCTTAGTTAATTGTACACATAATATGGGGTCCCCAGTTGAATCTGTGGTCGATTATGAGCCCAAGATACATGTATTCTGTGATCACTTCGATTTTTGCACACTGACACGTTGTGATATTATGCTGGTGCAGGCAGCTATGTTGATGTGCACGTGAATAATATTATGAGTAGTTGTTGTGAGCCGAACAAATATGCATTATTTTCGGCTTTTGCGCGTTAATTACTAAACCGACGTCATGCGCATTTGCAAACGGTGTTGAAGTTAGATTGCATTGTGCGCTCGGCGGCAGCTACGTCACGGTCGGCTGTCGGGTGTCGTCCGCGAACTGGTAGACAGAGCTCTCGGTTATTACGTTGCACATATCACCAGCTACAGCATTTCCGAAAGAATTTCTTTCAAATGACTCTGTTAAAAAACCGGCCAAGAGCATGTCGGGCCACGCTCAGTGTAGGGTTCCGTAGTTACTCTTCCGTCACAATAAGCTAAACTGGAGCTTAAAGTATAGTAAATTGTTAACCAAGGGATGAAACGGTACCTTTCACGCGAGTTAAACAAATAGGCAAATTTGCATAATCAGTACCTAAAGTAAGTCTTTTTACTATGGGAGAAACTTTTTCCGATAACTCAAAAACAGCGAAACTGATCATGTCCACTATAGTTTTAATTTAATGTCTTTCTTAAGCTCTACTTCCACGTTTTTTTTCATATTTTTTTGGACCTATGGTTCAAAAGTTAGAGGGGTGGGGGGACACATTATTTTTCTCTTTCGGAGCGATTCTCTCCGAATATATTCACTTAATCAAAATTTTTTTGTTGAAGACCCCTATTAGTTTTGAAAGACCTTTCCAACGATACCCCACACTGTAGGGTTGAAGCAAAAAAAAGAATTCACCCCCACTTTACGTGTAGGGGAGGTACCCTCAAAAAAATTAAATTATTATATTTTATTGTACTACTTTGTCGACTTTATTGATTTATATATCCATGCCGAATTTCAGCTTTCTAGCACTAACGACCACGGAGCAAAGCCTCGGACAGACAGACAGACAGACAGACATACAGACAGACAGACAGACGGACATGGCGAAACTATAAGGGTTCCTAGTTGACTACGGAACCCTAAAAATGGCTTGAGTTTGTAGGCGGTTCTCCGCCTTTATTAGCATCGCCCATAGTGGTTAAAGTAGATGCACTATTAGATAGTAGTCAAAGAATAACTCACTTCACAATCAAAAGCTATTTAATATCAAATCAAAAGAATAATCACAAAATAAATGCACTGGTAATTAGGAAATCACACATTTCATCGATTTTACACTCTTTCAATTATAAATGACGCGAGATTACGTGGAACAAAAGCGATTCGTCGGTTCCGTGGTGCGCTCGTTGAAGTTTAAAATCATTCTGCCATTCAACATGGCGGCGCTAACCATCGACCCAACGCTCCGCCAGACTGACAGTTAATAGCTGTCAATCTAGTTCCATCGTAACTTAAAAGATGGCGCTAGGGAAGCGCCGTCACGGCCGGACTGACCTGCGACCGTCCTCGGGCGCTTGGTGTTGCAGTTCTGTAACAATCACAAAATCAATCGAGCAAGTATCAGTAACTTAGCTTAACCGCTCGTCCAACCTGACCGAGCAGTTAACTATTATTCCAACGCTGTTCTTATCACTATGGTAGAGAAAACGTACATCCTTTCGACCACGCATGGACCGGATGGCACCTTTCTGTCAATATCGAAACAAGCAATATTCTCAATCGCAACTAGTATGTCCTTTCAACCAACCCTAACATGAAGGTCTGGCCCGGACGATACAGTTAGATCAACCTCGCAATGCTGCATTAATCTGGACCGGACGGGTGTGTCCTTTCGACCAGCCCCGTGTGCATGGCCCGGACGACACTGTCCCTTCGACCAGTTATCACTTAAGGTTGGACCTGACAAATGTGTCCTTACGACCAGCCGCTTGCAGCTGCATGGCCCGGACGACATTGTCCCATAACCACCTTCACATAATCAATTCAACCGTTTTTTTTCAGACTTACTTGTAAAAGAAACTGATAAAACATTTGGTGTGTTAGACATACCTAATAATTAAAGACTGTCTTGCTCTGCGTGAATTTCGACATCAAGCTCAATGACTTCATGGTCGGAATGATAACTTAACGTATCTGAACCTGCTGTAAGTGTACCTGATTCTGCGGTATTGGTATCTGAGCTTGCAGTTAATGTATCAAAACTACCTAATGTGTCGAGGTGGTCATTATTAAGTTCTACGTTTTCCGGCGCCGTCGTGGCCTCGTCCTGACTCATTAAACTAGTAGATATTTCAACTAATCCTTCATGCCCTTTAGGTACTAAACGCAAGTTCTCGTGTGAGTATTTAAAGGTATGGTGGGAATCACCCAACTTTTTTAATTCGTATCGGTCATTATCTAGCACGGCAGTAATAACAAATGGACCCTTAAACTTTCTATTTAATTTAGTCTGGTTGCGTTCGCTACTTTTGATAAATACGAAATCACCGGTTGCGAATGGTTTAATAGTCGCGCGACCTTGGTTAAACCTTTGAGCATCTGATGCGGCTGCTTTCTGTATGTTATTAGATGCATCTTGTCTAGCAGACTCTAGATCGATTCGCTGTTCACTTTCTGAAGTAGAAGTCCTAATCTGTGATATACCCAAAGACTGTGAACGAATACCGAACATAAGTTCGGTTGGCGTAAATTTGGTGACTGTGGAAATGGTACTGTTTAACGCTAACTGAACATTTCCTAGCTCGTCACGCCATATTTTGTTGGCGTCGTTTTCGATAATTGTTAACAGGCTTTTCAGGGTGCGCATGACTCGCTCTACCTGTCCGTTTGCCCTGCTAGAGCCCGTAGCTATAAAGTGAAGCTCAATATTATGATCAGAGCAAAAGTTCTTAAAATCTTGGCTGACGTAACACCTGCCCTGGTCTGCAATTATTCGTTTCGGAGCTCCAAAAAGATAAACGGCGTTTTTGAGAGCTCGAACTGCACTAGCTGAATCAATGGAAAAGGTATGTTCTAATATCACGTACTTAGTGAACGCATCGATAATTACGGAACAATATTCTCTGCGGTCGCTCTTTCCACTTAACTTCCCGGTGAAATCTATATGAATTGTGTGCCACGGCACAGAACTCTTTGGAATAGGGTGTAACTGTACAGGTTGAGCACCTGAGGGGCCTTTCGATGCTTTGCAAACAATGCAAGAGTCAATGAATTTTCTAACAGATTTGGACATCTGGGGGAACCAGTACTGTTCGTACAATTTGTCCAACGTTTTATCACTACCTAAATGTTGCAATTCACTATGAACGTGGTTGATTAAAGTCCATGTCAAAGAACGAGGGACTACTGGCAACCATGAAATAATCTTGTTTCTTACTACTTTCCTGTACAGTATACTGTCCCTAACATCATATGTTTTGCCGACTGTGTCAGGAAAATCGTTATTATTGTGCTTCTTGATTAGATCTTGGATCTCTGCATCACGCTTTTGTTCTACAGAAAGCCAGCCTTGATGCAATTCCACAAAAAGTATCTTTTTGGACACAGAAGTAGCTTGTGATGAGGAGGGGCCTGGTAACGGGTTTCTGGACAAAAAGTCCGCATGCTCCATACCACGACCTTCGCGATATATGATGTCAAAATCATAGGCCTGTAAAAATGCCCACCAGCGATGAACACGTGGGGTCAGATCGGATTTTGATTTCGACGCTTTCAACGAGTTACAATCCGTAAACACACTGAATCGTCGGCCATATAAATAATGACGGAAATGTTCTACCGCTCGTACGACTGCCAGCGTTTCCAGTTCGTACGAGTGGTAGCGGGATTCGACTTCAGATGTACGTCGGCTGAAATATTCAACCACATGCGGAAAATCATTTTTCTTTTGAATAAGTATTGCTCCATACCCTTCAGAACTAGCATCACAATGCAGCTCAACTGGTAAGGCTGGGTCGAAAATGGTCAGAACTGGTTCAGAAGTGAGAATCTCTATTATAGTAGTGCGGATTTTCTCGTGTTTTCCCTCCCATTTTACAGGACCCTTCAGTTTTGTAAGAGGATACAATGGTCCAACAATTTTTGTAAATCCGGGAATGAATTTTCGGAAATAGGACGCAAGGCCTAGAAACTGACGAACTTGCGTGGCTGTCTTAGGCGGAAGGGAATCTATAAGAGCCTGTTTCTTGCGTGGGTTTGGTCTTACCTCACCACACTGGAGGGAATACCCCAAAAAATCTATTTGTTTCTTCATAAATTTACATTTATTTAAGTTGAAGGAGAATCCAGCTGTAGAAAGAGCATTTAAGACTGCTTCAAGTCGTTTAAGACCATCAGATATATCCTTAGAGTAACATAAAACGTCATCCATATAAATTAAGGGCTTATCCTCGAGCTGACGCACGGCCTTTGTGATGCAACGTTGATAAACTGAAGGGGCATTGCGCAACCCGAAAGGCATTGCGAGGTATTCGTATTGCCCTTCGGGTGTCACAAATGCCGTCTTCTCTATCGAGGCCGGGTGTATGGGGATTTGGTGGAACCCCGACGCCATATCCAGTGATGTAAAATAATGTGCACCACTAAGCTGATCAATTTGTTCCTCTATACGAGGTAGAGGGTAGTGCTCAGGTTGAGTATTGGAGTTGAGCTCCCGATAGTCGACACACATTCTATCGGAATCATCTTTTTTCTTTACGAGAAGAATAGGGCTCGCGTATGGTGATGAGCTTTCTCTAATGACACCGGCATCTAGAAGTTCCTGAATTTTTTCCCTGACTATTTGCTTTTCTACCGGTGCTAACCTGTAGGGGCGCCTCTGTACAATTTTATGAGGATCTACTAAATCGATTTCTAATTCCCCTGTATTTACGCGCCTATTGGGGACACCCTCTATGAAACACTCAGCATAGCGATTCAATAGTTCGATTAGAGCCGCTCGATCATTGCCTGTCAAATCCGTATCTACTTGTGAAAAGTCTACCTTAGTAGGGTGAGACTCACAAACATTTGTGTGTTCTTCAGAATAAAACACCAAATCATTGTTACTAATTTTAGCAGTCCACCCCTTTTCTATAATATCCCTTCCTATTAAGACAGGTTCTACAAGGTGTACGTCTGGTACTACATGAAATTTCAAGGTTTCTGAAATTTCTCCAATATTTACCTTACTCAAAATTTGAGACGTACACTTTATATCACCGCCGAGACCCGTAAGACAAACGAGATTATTGCGCACAGTACCTGGGATTTTACTAAAGAAGCTTTCTTTCACCAAAGAGCAAGACGATCCACTGTCAAATAAAAAAGTGACTGGCTCACCGGATGACGTCCTCAAGACACCCCTCGACAGTCGTTGTTCACAAACATTGACCTCTTTTTTCTCGGCGACTTTACTACCGCTCTTCCTTTCGTGACAATTCGTAGCTAGGTGTCCAGGGTTTCCGCAGCTGTAACAGGTTACAGATGAAGTCTTCTCCGAGGCACGCGCAGGAGCTGAGGCATCTCGTTGGTTAGGAGTCGCAGAAGAATCTTCTCGTCGCTTTCTACACTCAGATTGTCTGTGTCCAGGGATTCCACACCAATGACATTTGCCCGGAAATCTAGCATCTGCCGTTCGTGATCGCTTCGATTCAGGTTCTTGAGTTTCAGTGACATCCAATCGTCGCTTTACGGAAATGCCGCCTAGGATTCTGAATAACTGAGCTTTAGTAGTAATAGCATGTGCGTTCAATTCGCGACGTATATGACTATCCTTTTGGCACAACACCGATATAACAAAACCAGTTATGACATCTTCCTCCATTTGAGTTTTAGGAATTCGTTCGATCATATTCCACAAACGTAAACCAGCTTCTGGTGCGGTCTCCTTCATTCCGATTTGGAAACGTAGAACTTCATCAAAGTAATCTTGTAATAACTTGGGTCGACAAAACTGGGCCATCAAAGTTTGCTTTACCGACTCCCATGTCAACTCGTTCAAATTTAATTTAGTCAAGCAGGTAGCTGCACGTCCTTTTAAAGCACTCGTGAGCGCTACAAGCAAATCTACACCTTCTAGGCACTTAGTCTTTACTATAAGTTCAGTAACCTTGCACCAACCTTCTATATCCGCGTCGGCATCTTCAGGGTTAAACTGTATAAGTTTCACTACACCGGTCTGAGAGCTAGTACCAGCCAACGAAGCCTGTGACGATGCTATCATACGGGTAAATAACGCTTCCATGTTATTAAAAAAATTCAACGCACTATTTTCATCTGGCGGCCGTTTCTCGGACTGCGGTTCGGGCGTGATTTCTGGCACTTCTGATGTAGGCGGTTCTCCGCCTTTATTAGCATCGCCCATAGTGGTTAAAGTAGATGCACTATTAGATAGTAGTCAAAGAATAACTCACTTCACAATCAAAAGCTATTTAATATCAAATCAAAAGAATAATCACAAAATAAATGCACTGGTAATTAGGAAATCACACATTTCATCGATTTTACACTCTTTCAATTATAAATGACGCGAGATTACGTGGAACAAAAGCGATTCGTCGGTTCCGTGGTGCGCTCGTTGAAGTTTAAAATCATTCTGCCATTCAACATGGCGGCGCTAACCATCGACCCAACGCTCCGCCAGACTGACAGTTAATAGCTGTCAATCTAGTTCCATCGTAACTTAAAAGATGGCGCTAGGGAAGCGCCGTCAAGTTTATATAATTTTGTATGGCTGAGAGCCAATTTCTAACACTCATTGACATACAGGTCCGATTATGGATCCCTGAGCCGTGCCTTGTTCGGTTATTTGAGTTATTTCCTCACTGTATGTGTTGTTTATCTTTACTCGTGTATGTCTGTTTTTGTAATAGCTTTTCAATGAGTTAACTAAAGGGACCAGTATATGGCTCTGTTCTTGTTTGTAATACAATTTCATAATCTTGTATTTCAAAGGCTTTGCTGAAATCAATTAAAACTTCAAGCACATGCCTATTTTCATGCATATGCTCGTTGATTTCATTATTAAAGTCACAAAGTATCTGAAAAATATTTCGGTTTTGAAAACTGTATTGTTTACTGTTTATTATATTGTTGTGAGTCAAAAATTCACTGATTTCGTTAAGGTATCTCTCAACTATCTTATCGATACACGACAATATAGTAATTGGTTTATAGTTTTTATAGTCTGTATGTATCATCGGGGTATACAGATGTGGCAAGTGAGTAAGAATTGGTGTAAGTAATCTTAAGGCAATTTACCACCATACTACATTGGGCCGATGTCGCCACTGAAATTCGTTTCTTTTTTTATTTTATTATTATTGATTCTCAACAATAATTATTGTGTCGAACATAATTACTTAATGATTAAAATTATCTACATTATATTAAAAATTAAAATAAATATTGAACATAATTATAAATAATTACAATTACAAGGTCAACTTCAAATGTACACTTCCAATTTAACAATCACTTACTAGAAATTACAAATGCCAATCTCAAGTCTAATCAAATGTCAGTCTACTTAAACTTTCGATCGTGTATTGATACGTTTAGTGACGTCTAGTTACTTATGCCGTACCAAACAACGGAGAACTCTTCTTTGTTGGAAACTGTCGGTCCATATTTACTTTGGTCCATGGTAATAGATTGACACGGGGGCACGTTTCCAATATGGGAGTATTACTGCAATTTTCTGCCGCCAGAGTGCAGCACCAGCAAACTGTAAACCATAGAGTAACTCATATATACTATGCCGTAAACACAGTTTTTTTACCCGACTGCCAAAGGGAGGAGGGTAAAGTTTTTCGAGTGTATGTATGTATGTATGTTTCTTTGTGGCCTCCTGTAGCCTAAACGGCTTGATGGATTTTGATGTATGTATGAGGTATCGTTAGATTCATCTTGATCACGGAAGTGTAATTCTTTTTGAGGTAACTAAAAAGTTATAAATAAAAAAAATAATTATTATAAAAAAACAAAAAACCCGACTGCACACTAAAAAAGAGGAAAACAAGCCCCACAAGAACATTGTTATTGATGGTAAGTATTGCCCGACTTGCATCGCGCAGCGCGGTACGCTCCTAGCAATAGCAACCACACTTGAACTTGTTTTGCATGTTTTTGTTCTACCTGACACACACCACTTTTATTATAGATTGTATTTCTACTACTTACTAGCGCGGCACCATTATTTATGTATTTACTTTTATCGCTCACTAACTTAATTTGTAATTGATTGTTGTGTTTTTTCTCATATAAGTGAATTATTGTTATTCTTTTGAGAAATAAAAATCTTTAAACGGAAGTATCGCAGGCGGGGACCAACTGAGGGTTACTTATAGTCTTTTTGGTTGTTGCTCCCCGCCTGCGATACTTACCATCAACAACAATATTCTTGTGGGGCTTGTTTTCCTCTTTCTTAGTGTGCAGTCGGGTTTTTTGTTTTTTTATAATAATTAGTTTTTGACAGATTGTAACATGGCAAACCTGCACGGTGCAGCCATCGCGCGCACTGGCCGGTGATGAAAAAACTATGCCAGTGTCGCTTGTCTTTTGTTTTTCCATGTAAAAACTTCCTCGACAATTTGTAGACGAATAGCACAACTCAGATTAATTTAATGTTATTTAAAGCTTAAATGCTATATTATTGTTTAAAATTACTTCTTAATGGGCTGCCTCTAACGCAGCCCTTTCTTCTGGTTTAAATTAAAGACGCACGATTGAACCCATAGAAATAGGATAGTATAGAACGACTGTCAAACTTCGAAAGTGTGACCAAAAATGAAATGCAAGTGTGTGCGTAAATTGTCTATGTGCGAACAGAAATAGTGATTTCATGTTACAACATATTAATAATCTATCGATGTTTAACTGCTTTATCGACTACTTTTTCAAATGTGTTTGAAAAAGTTGAGAATGAAAAAGTTGAAGTTGTTTGAAAATGTGTTCGTGTTAAGAGTTGACTTACCAAAGAAAATTTGAATTTCGCGCCTTTTCCTGCTGATAAGTTGGGTTGGGTGTGTATACGCTGTGTACAAGTATACGCTGTCTTGTGTTTCCTTGTGTTGGCGGCAAAGCCGTGGAAAAGTGGTTAAAATGTAAGTACTGTGTTGGAAAGTGAAGTTTAAACACGTGCACCTTCAAAAAAGGTATTATAACGATCGTTATTATTTTAAGTCGGTTATAAAGGTAATATGTTAATGATATCTTGTGAACAACTTAATTCCATACCTACTAATATACCGACAAGTTATCGATACAGTCATATGAACATTTTGTCAAGCCCTAGCGTAAAGTAACAGTTTATGTTTTTACACAAAATATTCTAAATTATTGACTAATATGATGAAATATTAACACACAATTGAAGAAAAACTTATAATGAACTGTATAAATTGGTTTTTCACACTTTTTATGCTGTTAATTTGATAAAATATCGTTACGAAATTTTGCTAGGAATATCATAATTACCTGTGAAATTAGTATTTTCCTGGGTTTTTTGGCCCTGAAACACTACAACCCGGCACACAACATGACACCATCGCCACTAAATTACTTAATATATATTTTTCTTTTTGATTCTCTTATATTTTTCACGTTAAAAAATACGGCAATATGATCTTGGCCGCCTCGGCCGCCTTCGAACTCAAAATTGGTTACGTTTTCTCATATGTAGTCTGCCTCTTTCGCACTTATGGCTTGTTCATATACGTCATGGTTTCCCTTTCACTCACTTCATCTGTCTGTCAAGCGAAGCGACTGACATGTCTCTGATTGAACCTACTTATTTTCTTGATATTCGCTGCTGAAGTTTTTATCTGCTTGCTCCTGGTGAGCCCGCGTAGCCCGTAGTAGCACCCGCTGCTGGAATTCATCCTTCGGCTCGACGAAGATTGGAATTCGAGATGACGATATGCCAGTGACGAAATTTATTTGGTTTAGACCATAGACAAAGGAAACTGGTTTAGACGTACGTATTGACGGATATTATTATATTTCATTGTAGATATTTTAACTATTATATTGTTTTACTATAAGAAACTAGTTTTCATTTACCGCTCTAGTTAGCCGGCTACAAGGTTTTCACAGATTATTTGTAACGAATAAATATGACATGCACATCAAGGCAGTTTGTTTACTGTTTGTGCCAGTAGCGCCCCCTACGCAGAGTTTTGCATAATATTCCCTATTTTACATTGGTGCACGAGTTTCTATTCATACGGCCCGATTCGAAGAATAAGATACGATGACGATAAGTTCTCATTTAGATATCGTTTGTATGTCGTATAATTGACAGAGGCAGCTCGATTCGGGCAACCAATATCACTTTGACGTTAGAAATATCGTAGATAGATCTTATTGGGATCACAGCGAAATCGAAATAAACGTCAATTTTGACATGTCTTTTAGTTATCGATCTTTTAAATATCTTTCCAAGATCTTAAACTTGTCTTAATTATTCTTCGAATCGGGCCAGTACGATGGTTCTGTTGTTGGATTTACTCCCGCATACTACTTACTCTACGTACAGTCAAAGAATTTAATTTGTGACCCATTTCGTACCTTGTCACAGTGGCAATAGTATGAGGTCTCTGGCGAGTTTCATGTTGTTTGTCACTGTGATAAGGTACGAAATGGTACTGAAATTAAATTCCCTGACCGTACTTAGTACGCCTTACTCTTCTCTGGTGGATGGTCAATATGATCACCCTAATTATTTTGTTTTGGGGTCTGTGAGGACGAGCTCATGAGGATGAGGAGTTTCTAACCTGGATCATAGGAAGTTTCTATATCATCATCATCATTTATTCTTCTTCTTCCTCGCGTTGTCCCGGCATTTTGCCACGGCTCATGGGAGCCTGGGGTCCGCTTGACAACTAATCCCAAGATGTGGCGTAGGCACTAGTTTTTACGAAAGCGACTGCCATCTGACCTTCCAACCCAGTGGATAAACTAGACCTTGTTGGGATTAGTCCGGTTTCCTCACGATGTTTTCCTTCACCGAAAAGCGACTGGTAAATATCAAATGATATTTCGTACATAAATTCCGAAAAACTCATTAGTACGAGCCGGGGTTTGAACCCGCGACCTCCGGATTGCAAGTGGCACGCTCTTACCGCTAGGCCACCAGCGCTTTTTTATCATCATCATCATTTATTCAATAACAATATTACATTGTATTAAAAAAATAGAAATCTAGGCACATGTATACAGAAAATATAACAAAATAAACATCATAACATAAATAAAATAAAATAAATATTGAATATTATAGGACATCATTACACAAATTGACCACAGTAACCTCAATAAGGCCTGTGTTGTAGATACTCAGACAACGATATATATAATACTTAAATACATAGAAAACACCCATGACTCAGGAACAAATGTCTGTGCTCATCACACAAATAATAAATGCCTTTACCGGGATTCGAACCCAGAACCAGCGGCTTCAATCTTCATTGGCAGGGTCACTAGTGTCACTACACTAGACCAGACCGGTCGTCACATAAAAATAAATATTAAAACTAAGTAAAAAAAAAATATAAGGGTTACTCTCACTCCATAATAGTCCGATTGAGAAACAAATAGCGTTTCTTTCGCTACGGCGCAAACGATTGTCAACTTGGCTAGGCCTCTGTACAGATATGTTAACTTACTGAGTGCAATAAATAGGATAAGGTTACTCAAACGGAACTGGGAACACATCTGCAGAATGGATAATACCAGGTGGACGAAAAGTATATGAATGGATACCTAGAGACGAAAAGCAAAAAGATGGAGGCCAAAGGAAAAGATGGCGAGACATTTTCACACAACGGGTTGGGCCAGGCTGGACGACAGAGAAAGGCAATTGTGGAAAGAGATGGAGAAGGTCTACGCCGCTGAGGCGACTTCTACCTACTTAATTGTAATATGTAATTTGTATTTATTGTGAAGTGTATATTTATGGCAGTAGAAATAAAGGCTTTTTATTTATTTTATTTGCAGATATTTTAAACTGCATATTACTAATTGTGACTGTAAATAAATAATCTCTAGTGGATTTTTGAAAAATAAAATACTTATAAACTAGTTAGGTACCTACGACACGACACGAAATAGTCACGAATGTTATGCATGTTGCGGGAAATTTCCTGTTGGAAAAACATTCTCATAAATTTCTGGTTATATTTTAGAAATGCAAAGTATAAAATATACCTAATATATTCATACAAAAATATGAGAACAGTTTCCCTTTGTAGAAATGTTGCAATTTCGGAAACTCCAGCTTCACGTCAGTAAGTTATGACTCGGAAACAAAAAACGAAAAATGGCATCCGGGCTCAAAAGTCTACCTTAAACTCTTTTAATAGCAATCGCAACAATAACATTGTTGTGCTTTAACGTATTGCGACGGCGGTGACGTAAGCGCGATGAAAGCGAACGTTTCAGCGGTAGCGTGTTGTTCCATTCAGACGACGACTCGTTCGAAACTAATAGGCGTAAGCGGCTTACAACTACACGGCGCTTAAGACGTTTTGAACGGTATTATCGCAGCGGGGTGCGCGGGGCTCGAATGTGGGTCGCGCCGTGCCAGTCAAGTTCAAGGCCACGCACGCGCGCCGGCCGCAAGATGGCGCTGATGTTCCAAGTTCGAAATTTTGCGAGCG
The DNA here is from genome assembly GCF_033807575.1 of Cydia pomonella. Taxonomy (NCBI): domain Eukaryota; kingdom Metazoa; phylum Arthropoda; class Insecta; order Lepidoptera; family Tortricidae; genus Cydia; species Cydia pomonella. The sequence continues at coordinate 16,728,091 of NC_084721.1, read as the reverse complement.
GGGCGCGGGGCGAGGGATCGGCGGGAACGAATTTTCGGTGCAACACATACGGAGCTGCACTCGTTTACTGGCAACCGCGACGCGTGGTAGTCTCTCGGTCTAGATTTCTAACATAACCTAACAACAAGCTACATGGATTGGATGGAGGAGGTGGTGAGTACTCTTTTTTATTAAAATACCGGCCATGACCCACCATAACATTGTTAGGATTGCGGCTTGCTTTCAACTTTTTTTTTTGACAGTCACTTTCCCTTCCAATATGAAAATTTTCACGTGGTTTTCCACCTATTTAGTAACTAATTTAAAATACATATTATCACTGAGTCATAAATTAGCACTATTAGCAGCAAGAAAATGTTGAATTCCGCGGAAAAAAGACGGTGTACCAATAATTCTAATCAAATTGTATGAGACTTGGACAAATGCTGTTTTCTGTATTAATTATCATCCAATCAACATACGGCTAATTTTAATACGAGTATTCTTCGTTTCTACGCAACAAATACTGTCGAGCGCAATTTATATCCGTATTTTCATAATCAATTTTAATTAACCATTAACGCAACTGTTATTGCTTGATTGCACTACATATACTACGTTAAGCATTATTGTGTAACATTATAAAACTATTTAAAAAGCTTTTTTGACACCAGACATAATTATATTCAATCTCGTGTAGCGCCAGCCAAAACAATAGTAAAGGCGCAATTGAAACGATTGTTGCTATAGTTTCTTCCGGTACGAAAATCCTGGCATGGCGCGACCTGCCTCAACAGATCGCCTATAGCGACAACGGCGCGCGCAGTGTCTAGCCTAACGGCATTTGCCATGATGTTTTAAACTTTTTTTTTCATCCGCGCTTATTTCTTTTCAAATGTATTCAATTATTCAGCCACATTACTCTGAAACTTGTGTATGTGTAGCTTGTACACTTTTGAGAAATCAGAAGTCTCAAGACTAACCTTCCAAATTGGGTAACCGTTCTTTATCTATGTATAATAGGCTGCTCCTTGATATGCTATTAATTTAAACAAGCTCTTTGTGCCGATAAAAACGAGTCGGATCTTTTGTTGAGTTTTTATCACGTCTGCTATATAGCTAGTATGCATATTTTTAGGCAGAGTTATCTGGTGCCGCGGAGGTATTTAAAATATTGCGGAATTTATTTCTACCTATCTATTTTTCGGATCTATCGGATCATTATTAAAATTCTTTTGGATTTGATGTTATCCTCTACATCTACACTGTTTACATTGAAATACTAGCTTTGTCCTGGGTACTCATTTTTCGTCCTGTCTGGGGACATTGTTCGTTCCTGGTTTTCAGGATCTTCTGCTTTTAGTCCTCTCTCCAGGTATTTAGAGGCTCTCTAACCCCTGGAGTTGCAGGCTTCCATATCAGTGTTGGTCGAACGTTAATTAGAATTGCCCATATTGAAAATAAACCATTACAAATTTATTGATTGATTCAATTTTTATTAGTTAATTTTTAATATGGTCAATTTTAATTAACGTTCGGCTAACACTGGTCCGTAGGCTATGGTCACCGCTTACCATTGTTCGCCACCGACGTGCTATAAAAAAATCCTCTCTCATCTGAACATTGTCTTCTAACTCTTAATCCAGTGGCCTCCAAACTACGGCCTGAGGGCTGGACTCGGCCGGCCAGCTTGCCAATTCAAGCCCTGAACAGTACAAAATTCCACCCAATGCGGCCCTAAAAAAGAGACCCTGGCTCTTTGGTTTAAAAGTTTTTATCTAAAAGGATTTATTGGAGGATTTAATTTAATTTCAACTGTGTATTTTATTGCTGACATGTAAAATTGTATATTTTACCAATAAATGAGTATGAGTATGAATCCAATGCCAGGTCTGAACTAACTGAATCACAAAATACAAAGTGCATCAGTGTGCGACAGATCAGCAAAGATGGATTCTTTGTTATAATTTCGTACAGATTAGGTAGGTACCTATCTAATCTATGTGCAACACGATGCATATGATAATGATATGTAGCGGCCTTGACTGCACCTTATCTCTAACTTCCAGCGTCACACGATCGTGATATACTGAGTTACTGACACAATTTTATACTTCTCACCTATTTGAGAGGCGTTCATTATTAACATTTATATAGACTATGATTAGCGCGTTTTGATCACAAATTATTAGTAAATGGGTTTGGCTCCAGCCAAAAGCATGTTTGATAAAGGATTAGTCTTATACGATCTGTTTTTGTAATGTACTTCTTGTAAGAGCCAAACTCCATACAACTTAGACTGCGTTCCGACCAAAGTTGTGTTTTTTAAACCAATAGAATCACTTCATTTGTTTTCCTCTATCTCTCTCATTCTATTTTTACTTAAAAACATATATCTTTTGTCGAAATGCAGCCTTATAGTCATTGCTATTGATGCGGATGTAAAAAAGCGAATAAAGCAAGGAAGATTCTACCACGAAAAATAAAAATAAATCTAAGGGAAATTACGAATTGGAAATGATGCCATTTGGATTAAGAAATGTGTCTTGGTCATACAAAATATTAAAGGGATAACCCTAAAAGATTTAATATTCTAAATTTGATGAAACGGTACGGGTAACCTTTAATATTTAAAGACCTGTTTAAAAAGATGTCTTCCCTCCATGTGGAGGGGGCGATAAGTTTTTATGTTCACGACCATGAGAACTATTATCGAACATCGGCAGACAATGCAAACATGTCTGCAACTATGTTGCTAGGTGTGTACAGAAATATATATATTTTTTTGTATTTACATACATTTGAGCTACATATTTTTAGGTTTTGGTATGAATAAAGGATCTCTTTATTCCGACGTCTTTCCTTAACATTTCTACATGTATAATTACATAATACTCATGTAACACTGCATTGAAGAAAATAAGCAACCTTGAGTAGATACTGATGATTAAATAATCACGAATAGTGATAACTGTATGTATGTCACTTTATTGCACGTGAACATATTTTACAAAAGTATATCGCAAATAAGAAATGTTAATTTCTAAAGAAATATATTCCGGTAATTTTAAAGAAAATAAGAATGAATTAAATTAATTAAAAAAACATGCACTAAGAAACCAACGATCACATTTGGGAAACTAACTGTTTTTACATAACTATAATTATCTGCCCTTGTTTAATTATCACAAGTAATATATTATAGTAAACTTTCCATGCTTTAAATATTCCTTTTCACAAGCTACTCCTTCAGAGATAAATATTACGTAGCTATTTGATTTCTTCTTATCTTAGCATTTTCTTAGCATACGATAATTTCCTCCCTCTTGACGTATTTTTATTTTGGTCTTGTTAAGTTTTCGATTTTTTTCCTCCACCTATTTCTAGAATTTTGGCGTTTTTGCCTGGCTAGAATTTTTTGCCTTATTTATAGTAAAATTCCACTGATCTGTTCATAATATGTTACTCCTAGTCCCATTACTTGAGATAAATGATGCTTCATTTGTATTTATCTAAGGTTCATTATTCGGTCAAGGATGACATCGAACGATAAGTGTTTCTGTACTATTTATTGCACTTCCGTGGTTTATTAATTAATCAATTAATATTACGGGATCTTAATCTTCTTCAACTTTAGTATTCTGTAAAGCAGCTCTTACCCCCTAATTTTCCAACCAGAGAAAGTTTATGCTAAATTTTGGACATACTATGGATACTATACAGCTAATGTCTTAGTTGCTGGCTAGGCTGGCTAGGCTAGATTTACTTTATTGTCCTTACCTTTTATGTAGGTGGGCTATGAGTAGCTTTATCTAAACCAGTATCCAGGAAGGCGAAAATAATGGCTTTACCGCGTAGAGTCACGTGCTTTGTATCATGCATTTATGTTACTAGTCTATGCACCTAGTTCTATTTTTTGTTTTGAACGGCCAATTTGAGCCGGCCTTGAGTTGATTCCCGCCCGCGACGGAATCATTATTTAGGTATATTTTGTTTTCGGTTTTTATGATGAGTATTTGCTGTTCAAGGCTGCTTGCAGAAACGGTATCTTTGAAGTTCGCATAGTCTAGTCATTTGTTTTTTTAACTGTGTATTAATTGCTATATAATCTTGATGATTAGATTCAAATACTAATGGAATGCGATATGCAGCGTTAAAAATACGTCGTCGGTTGCAAGTGTAAATACTAAACAGCCTTCTGCACGCGGAATTTTCGCACCTGCAGCATACATAGCTGTTTCTTTCCGCGCCTGGGGATTTTTTCTGCAGTAACGCAGTAGTGTAACAGCAATGGTATTAGTGTGTCGGATGGTTCGGGTGGCCGGGTCGGGGGGTGGGGGGGCCGACTGGGAGATTTGGAGTTGGCCTTGGCAATGAACCGGCGGCGCGCACACCAGGACGCTAACGCACACTAACGCACGTTCCACGAATGGCCTCCCACACCAGCTGCTTAACAATTTATTATTGTTAGGGCTGTGTTAGACGGTTCCTTGTCAATAAGTTTGGATTTATTGGGTCCAGTCCATCTAACCTCAAAATCACTATAATTCACTCTCGAAATCTTGCACGAAAGTTTCTGTAGCTCAAAGCTAAGCTGAGTCAAATATCAAAGAAATTCATCCAATGCATTCACTAGATAAAAAACAAGGCAAGGCTCAAGATAAGCAAAATTATTCTTCAACTTCCAAGGAAAGATTGTATGGCCAGGCGCAGTGTTTTAAACAAATAAGTATACTTAGATACCTACATTATTTATCACTTGTCGAGGAAGTGGCACTAGTTCTTGTTTGTTACAAAAAGTAAAAACATACGCAAACATACCTATGTATGTAAAATTGTATTTACAACATGGATTATGTATGCTGCCTGCTATATCTACATGTAAATGACAATATGTCCTTTTAAATCACCTCAAGCCGTTGTATTTGAAGACACTTCTGTATCTAATTCCACCCATGCATTGAAAGAGTTTTTGCCAGATAGACCGGACATCTTATCTTCTAATTACCGGGGGCCCTTGCGGATACACTTCGACCCATAGGGATCTTTTGTGTAGTTGCCCCCTAAGGAAAGACCCATTAGCTACTCAAGAGCCTTTTTGACCATTTTCATGTGTCGGATGATGGAGCTTGGGTAGCCTTTTGAATTCCTTTGGTTCCAGATAGCCTGTTCCAAAGTCCTTCATTCTTTGTCTGGCGAGGGCGTGACATTCACACATTAGGTGTGTTACTGTCTCTTCCTCTTCACCACACATTCGACAATCGGTGTTATCAGAGTGTCCCATCCTGGCCAAAACCCCGTTGACCCCATAATGGCCCGTAAACACCCCTGTTATAATTTGGAGTTGTCTCCTGCTAAGTTTCCATAGCTTTTTGCTCCAACCGGAGTCTACTTCTTGTATGAAGAGCTTTGAGTGCTTTAGACCCGTCAGACTGTCCGGACATAACATGTCTATGTATGTCTCTAGCTTTTAAGTTATTAAACAATTCCAGAAGATTCTGTCAAGAACCTCATATCAGTGGCATGACGTCAAAAAATTGCCTATCTAAGGATAGTTAATTAAGACTTTCTATTGATTACTGGCGAATAAGTAATATCCGATACGTAACGTTATAGAGTCGGACCAAGATAACTCTGCAGCGGTTTTTGTGCAAGTGTTATTTTAAACGACAAACTTCTATGAAATTATGAAATTTATGAAGTTTAAATAACACTTGGATTTTTGTGTTATAAAAATCGCTGCAGAGTTATCTTGGTCTTACTCTAGGTTTCATTATTCAAGAATAGAATTATAGAAGCACTGTCTTAATTGGCGAAAATGGACTTAAAGCAATTTATTCGATTTACTAGTTAGATACCACATAATTTTATAATATATATGACAGTACATATCGCCCTAGTGCGGTAACTAGCACTAGACGTGCGTATGTCGAAAATTTAAAGAGACATATGTACTGTATATTGCACAATACACGTGCGGAAAGGTAATTTAACATTTAAATTTCCCACTTTTCGTATCGTAATGTACTATTACATGTGTCAACCCTACAGCCAAAAAAAGCAACGTCTACCGGCGCGCCGGTGCCTGCCCTAAGACAACACATACATGGGCAGCCTAGGGCTGCGCTATCGCCTCCCGAACTGAGACTCGTTTGGTTTGAGCTGATTATTTGTATACCTTATTGCAAGGGCATAAGGTTCAGCGATGGTCAGTGAGCGTTGCTGTTATTACGCAGGGTACAAAAGAAAGATCGATAAGGAAGGTATAATTTGCGTTTGTTAACCCGAAAGGCATATGATATGTTTATATGTAGTAGTTTATGTGACTGCTACATAATGCCTTATTATGTACAGTTACTGCTTTATGTACACATATATGATAAGCTCTCTGTGATGTGTTCAGGAACCGCATGTTACGACCGCCAATTGTTTGCAACTGACATTTCATTTTGGATAAAACGTCAGCTCGACTGATAGGTATTAGAGATGAGGTAAAAACAAATTTATTTGTATATCAGAGACTTGCAACATTTGAATGTTATTATTACGCAATATATAATAACAGTTTTACAGATAAGAATTTTGTTCTAACAAAATAATTTATTTTTATGCTGGCCGTAAGTTGCGGTTTTTGAACGCATCGGCATATAATGTGTGTACAGGGGTGTACCGAAAAAAACTGTCGACTTCAAATGAAAAAGATACCTTTAATTTACATACATACAAAATTTCAAGACTGTTCTAGAGATGTCGAGGTTTGTCATAATCCGATTATGCTATACAATAAAAAGCTACTATCTTTTTTAAATTATTCTTTTCTGTAGGATTGATATGCAGCTTCTTCCTAGCGCATTCAGTAGGAGCTTTTTACGCAGCCGTTTTTCATATTTGCCTGCATCAACCCTGATGGGTTATAAAATAAATAAATAAATAAATATTATACGACATTATTACACAAATTGACTAAGTCCCACAGTAAGCTCAATAAGGCTTGTGTTGAGGGTACTTAGACAACGATATATATAATATATAAATATTTATAAATACTTAAATACATAGAAAACACCCATGACTCAGGAACAAATATCCATGCTCATCACACGAATAAATGCCCTTACCAGGATTTGAACCCGGGACCATCAGCTTCGTAGGCAGGGTCACTACCCACTAGGCCAAACCGGTCGTCAATATGTCGGTGTGGTCGGTATAGATGGGTTATAGAGGTGATCCTCATCACCTGCTGGAGTTCAAGTTTTTTTGGCTGTTTTATCCTTCCCATAAAACACTTGATTTGAGCTCACTAATAGTCTAGAACGGCACTGTAGGACGTTTGGTGCTCCTACTCTGCTCTTCATCAATTACCAAATGCGATTTTTTGTACGAAAGAAATAGTATGATTTTCGACTTGGCATAGATTTAAATAAAGCAAATTTATTACTTACTATCTCTTACTTCTTCTTATTTATTTCTTACTTTAGCTATCCTAACCTTCATACGAAGAATCAACAGACTTTCGTCGTAGTTCGTTGCACTTTAGCCGCATAATGTACCATAGTTATTACGATAAATATGACAGGTATGCTTAGTTTTCGCAAATTCTATTAGCATAATTTCTGATGGACCTCACTGGTCACTGGACTTGTTTTTAGAGATCTGCCACTTCGAGGCCTCTGTTCAAGAGACAACTTACTAAATTAGTTATTTATTATGAAATGCACGAAACTTCGAGGTAATTTTAAGTGTTTCGAAATGCATGTAGGATGTTGCAAATGTTCTCGCTATTTGGAAAAGACCAATATTCAGTGATCTCTTCTATTGACCGGTGTAACGTCGCACACTGTGAAACCAGAATTATTTATATTGGAATATATAATGCAATAATAAGACTTTATCGCTGTAAGAAATCCGTAGTCACGTTGCTTAGAAACAAAATTACAGTTTTTGAAATTTACCGTTTTTTTTTCTTTTCTTTGTATGATATCTGGATTGTCTGGTGCCAGACGAACATAACACAGGCATACGCTACACGCAGCCTAGGGCCTTGTTATCGCCTCCGGATACTGTGACGCAGTCGCTCAAAATACGCGGGATACAGAACGATCAATAAGGAAGATTGTTCGCAGTTACCGTTTCGTAACCCGAAATGCGTGAATGTCTAATTAGAAATGGAGGCTAAAGCGCCGCAAATATGCTGGTCTGGTGTAAGACTAAGACAACACAGACATAGCAATACTCAGCCTAGGGCCGTGTTATCGCCCCCGGATACTGTGACGCAGTTTCTCAAAATACGTGGGATACAGAACAATCAATAAGGAAGATTTTCGCAGTTACCGTTTCATGACCCAAAATCCGTGAATGTTTAATTAGAAATGGAGGCTAAAGCGCCGCAAATATGCTGGTCTGGTGTAAGACTAAGACAACACAGACATAGCAATAGTCAGCCTAGGACCGTGTTATCGCCCCCGGATACTGTGACGCAGTTTCTCAAAATACGTGGGATACAGAACAATCAATAAGGAAGATTTTCGCAGTTACCGTTTCATGACCCAAAATCCGTGAATGTTTAATTAGAAATGGAGGCTAAAGCGCCGCAAATATGCTGGTCTGGTGTCAGACTAAGACAACACAGACATAGCAATACTCAGCCTAGGACCGTGTTATCGCCCCCGGATACTGTGACGCAGTTCCTCAAAATACGTGGGATACAGAAGGAACGATCAATACGATAGATTGTACGCAGTACCGTTTCATAACCGGAATTTCGTGAATGTCTAATTAGGAAACGAAGGGTAGAGTGCTAAAGCGCCGCATTGATGTCCGCGCTGATCTCTTCAACAACCATATTGCGGTAGAGACCCTAGAGGGCCATGGAGTAGTGACGCCCATATCTTATTCCGGAATTTAAAAAAACATTTGCCGAGTAGGTATTCGTGGTAACTCTAAACTAATAGTACATTGTGTATTAAGGCCGGTAAACAAGAATTTAAGAACGAGTGTGAATTAAAGTCGGAATCCGCAAAGGCGAGGGCTTATTAAATATGTTAAAACGATACGTGAGTGACCCGTTTTAACATATTTAATGTCTCTGTCTCACGGAAGTTTTGTTACAAAAAAATTCTAATCTTTAGGCGAGGGCTTAATAAACGAGTTCGTAATTCCTGTACCGCCCGTGTCACACACAATGTTTTTCACAGCCCTAGGTAGAAATTTAGGATTTACAGAACGCATCACCTACGCGTTATAACACCTTTTACGAGCAAATGTGATGAAAAAGGAATATTTAAATAATAGCCTCAGTATGTTGTTCCGCTAAGTCGATGAGTCAATACAACACGTGCCTAGGCAGAGTTTGTTGACGCTCCCCCAAACTACGCAGCTACGGTTGAAACGTAGTAGTACACGTAGGGATCGATAAGAAAGACGTAATTGTGATTATTAGTTCCCAACATGAAAGACGATTTGACACAAAAAAATGCCCTTACCAGAATTTGAACCTGGCACTTGCTTCGTAGGCAGGGTTACTACCGACAAGGTTAGGAGGCTGTATTTATGTGTCCATCATCACTTCTCAGGCTGAAGCCGGGGATATTTTTATTTCAATGATCTGTATCGGTATAATAAAGAATTTGAACAAGGAAAAAACACACGGTCATGTCAAATACCTTTTTTGTTTAAATCAAAATCTAGTCCAAGATAAGAAAATCAAGAGTGAGAATATACTCGTAAGTAAATTCGAATTAAGAACTGAAATATCTGACGAAGCATTTGAACGTCAATTGAGGATTTTTTTATTGGAAAACCCATTATATTCAGTGAATGAATACATGGAATTAAAATTATAATAACTGTTTAACATTATAGTTTATGTAAAATTGATTTAAGATGACATTTGTTCTATAATATTATTATTACTGCTCTTAGTTATGTGTATATCATTATGTGATATCTACTAAATATTTAGTTTGACATGTATTCCATTATTTCTTTTTAGTTTCCTGTTTCCTTTGTTTCGTAGTTTTTAATTTGACGGTAATTTCAAATTTGCTTTTTTTTTTTTGATAATTATTATTGACGTTTTATAATTATATGTTTGCATGCCAAATCATTGACGATCATAATGTAAATTCATATAGATTAACATAAGAATAATTTATACTGTAATTTATCGTTATGAAAATAAATAAATATAAATCTAAATCTAAAATCTAAAGTTCCAATATTTTTTGACAGCTTTAAAGCGTCTGGTAAAGGTTACCGCAGCGCCGGCGCCAATTTTTTTTATACATACCTACATAAAAATCAGCTGTGAGAATTTAAGAAAAGTTAGTATTATTTTTACCCACCTTTAGCACCTTGTACCGGACAAATGGCCGTCGGGCCGATATAGCAAGTAAGCAAACATTAAAACTACATACTAACACTACATTATCCCATACATTTTATTCATGAGAAAATAAGTAAAGGTGTGGCGGCTCTGAGATCTTGCTCTAATCGCTTACATAAAATTTTCTTAAATGTAATTGTAGTATTTAATTAAATATGTTTAGAATACAGTATGTTTATGGTCCTCGTTTTTATGGCTTCGCCTTGAATGTAAGATTAAGATAACGCGCGTAAAAGATCTATGTGTCTGCGTTCACTCATGCGCAACTGCGTACGTTGAGTCAGCATGGACTTCACGCAGACACATAGGCATCTTGTAAGGCCTCTGTAGAGAAGACAGTCTATTGTCTGATTTACATGCGTGGCAAGCCTCGACAAGCGTAAGGGACGCAATTATGCGTTAAAGGGAGCAATATTGCTATCTTATTCCACCGTATAGCTGCGTCCCTTGAGGCTTGTCGAGGCTTACCACACATGTAAATCAGGCTTCAGAAGACCGTCTACAAGATCCTTCGTCGCTGTTACACACACAGAAGTTGAGCAGGAGTGGAGCTCTTCCTTTCTAACTGTGTCTGAGCGTCGTACGTATACACAAACACGAGTGTTTTTGGTCTTAGGTATGATATCTTCTCTGCAATAAATAGCGTGTTTTGATCGTCGGCGTCTAGTAAGCTTTTTTGTATGACTATATTTTGTAAAATTTTTAGTATTAAATTTGATCTATGAATTATATTCATTAGTATTATATATGGAATAATATTTACAACATCAATAAATTGCTTGCAATTGGTTTTGCACTGCCCAATAACTTTATTTCTAGCCACTGAATCGCTATCTGAAGGTTGTCTGGAAGAGATCGCTTTTTAGCGATAAGTCCGCCTGTTGTTACCTACTTACTTATGTCCTTTTTTTTTTGTTTGTAACATGTATGTTTCTTTGTAGTGCACAATAAAGTATTTTATTATTATTATTATTGCTCTGATAATTGGATTAAGATAATTATATGTAATACTGTCTTACTATTCATAAGTGCTTGTTGCTAGGCCTACATGAATAAAGTATATTTGAATTGAATTGAATTGAAGCTGAATCAGCGCTATGGCAAATGGCGTCGCTGCGCAATTGCGCCAACGCTGCGTCGAGCAGCAGCCGTAGAGTTGACTAGACGTCGACGCTCGGGAGACGCTAGGGTCGGGTGGATCTAAGGGTTGGATTAATAAGTTAATAACTGTGTGGATGGCAGGCCCTCTGTACCTACTTTTATTACCACGTCGCCGGTAGCTTATCTTATATTATTGTCAGACACAACAAATTATTTTTTTATGTCACTGACCTAAATATTAAACTTAATTAGTGTTTGGATCAAATACTTCCATACTATTTTATATTACAACGATTAGCAATTTGATAAGTACAAACGTCAAAGCTCATTAAACCTACTGCTTATAGTGCTTATATACACGGTAGTAATTATAACCAATTATTTCCTTAAGATAATAAACATCTCTAATTAACTAACGATAACCTCGAACTCATGTTTGCGACAATAGCAGAAAATATATAAAGGGAAATGTAAATACTTGCGCCGGCGCCAATACGGATCGTCAGCGGAAAATACCCCATATCATTGGTCCATTGAAAATAAGCCAATCGGAAAAGCGCAAAAGGGTTTTAGATGGTGCATTGAAAACGACGCGAACCTCGACTTTAATGCGATCGTTATAAAAGTGTGCATGATGTGCAACTGCAACGCAGTCACGCCCGAAATCCCAACTTTAATGTCAAGGGTATAAGGGCGTCGTAACCAAGGGACCAATGCCGGAGTGCGTGCCTGATGGTGGGGGGAGGCGTGGTCTGCGCGCACGCACTGCGTGAACGTCTGACAGTGCGTGGACGCGGCGGCGTGGCTTATAGTCGGTTTAGAATTTGTACCACGATAACGTAAGAGTTCGTATTTGGAACGCTTGCTACGTAAATCGAGTGTCATTTTTGCGCTTTCTTGTTTTAAAATTTATATATTGTTGACCGTAATAAAAATTTAAATCGGACTTTTGAATTTGGAATAAAAACGTTAAAAATCTTAGTTTTTGAGTAAGGGATTGTAAGTGAACATTGCGTTTAGTTTCTTAGTGAAGTTACCACAATGTGCACAGTTGAAGACAGCTGGCTTTTCTCCAACTTTGCTAACCTGGATTTGATGAAGAATGAGGATCTGATAAAGCATGAAGTAAGATACAAGTTTTAAATAATAAATCATTAATTTGCTTAAAAAATGCACAGTAGGTACAGTTACAGATGTTCACGTTTGTTCATTTGTTATTTGTTTATTCGTACATCTAATTTCTGAGCAACATAATTGTTATTACTCATTAGTGGAAACTGTTTGGCTTGTGAATGTGTAATCTGATTAACTTTGTGTGTTGTTTTTGCCTGTTTGTTTCCCAAAGGTTTAAATAAATAAATAAATCTAGACGGTGCAAGAACTCCCATGCTTTTTTCGTTACATTGAAGAGGTCCAATATACTTCACGCGTCGAATGATGATCCTTATGACCCATGACAGTTCCTCCAAGTCCCTTTTGGATTTATTGAAAAAATAATTGAAGTAATATGTTTTTATGTTTTGTTTTTCGGCCTAGCGTGGCGACTAGCCCAAGCCCTCTCGCGCATGAGAGGAGGCCTGTGCCCAGCAGTGGGACGTACATAGGCTGAATTATGAATTTATTAGGTTTTTACGGTATTTTAATTCCTTAAATGTTACATCTCTACATCAATTAATGTGCTATACTTCCTAAAAATGATCGCAAACATTTCGCGAGAGCTGCTCCATATAAAAATGATCTGTCATTAGGACCGCGAGGTATAGTTGCATCGATCTGTCCAATGCCGCAATCAAAGAAACTTCGCAAGCAGGTTCTCGCACTGTCTTATACAAAAGCGTTTATCCATGTTTACCGATGTTACGTTAAGTTCCCCCGTTGCCGCTGGATTCTGGGTTTCACCTTCCAAACGTATCAACATTCTCTTTCGCATTTCTTTTTTCAAATTTCCTAAGCAAACCAAGATGAGTTGGCAGCGATTTCGCCGCAATCGGGTAAAACTATGTAGGTGTAGTTGGTTTAGGGCTGTTGAATACCTAAGGTTTAACCGAATTAGTCTCCTCGCCTCGACTTAATTAAACTAACTTCAATAGGCTGCTTTTCACCAGAGATGTGCTAGGATGTTAAGAACAAATATAATCTTGATTTATTTTCCTCGTTCATATGTAGTGATTCTATTGGTTCTTAACAAACAAGTCCCTCTGGGGGGAAAACAGCCTTACTTGCCGTCATTCCTTCGTTCCAAACATTACACTGTAATTAATCATGACATTTCTTAAAAGTAATGTCATTTCATTACTAGTAGTACCTAGTGTCTGGTCCGTATAAGAGTTCGAATGTCACACAAGGCATGGAATTTTCCCAAGCGCTGGTCGCCTAGCGGTAAGAGCGTGCGACTTGCAATACGGAGGTCGCGGGTTCAAACCCGGCTCGTACCAATGAGTTTTTCGGAACTTATATATGAAATATCATTTGATATTTACCAGTCGCTTTTCGGTGAAGGAAAGCATCGTGAGGAAACCGGACTAATCCCAACCAGGCCTAGTTTACCCTCTGGGTTGGAAGGTCAGATGGCAGTCGCTTTCGGAAAAACTAGTGCCTACGTCAAATCTTGGGATTAGTTGTCAAGCGGACCCCAGGCTCCCATGAGCCGTGTCAAAATGCCGGGTCAACGCGAGGAAGAAGGAACATCAAAGGTGGGTCAGCGATGGTGCTTACGCATCTACACGTGGCCCATTCCATGGTGCGTGCTTTCAACCGTCGCATGGCCATTTCACTGGTCCAGCGCTGAGCCATCGTGTAGAGGAGCCATAAGAGCAAAACTCGTAACTGACCACTATAGTTCAATCAAACGCTCGCTGCACGCGAATACGTAGTGTGCTCTCTGTCACACCTACCTAAGGCGGGAAGGTGTGACAGACACAACTACAACAACACCTATACAATGCCAACTATAGTAGATTTTATGTCTTTGCAATAATGTTCACGAATTGTTAATTAACAGTTTGGACGATGGTATGAGATAATTACAATATACAGAGAAAAATTACTTAAGACTAGCTTAAGCCTAGTCAAAAAGTCCCCCTCGAGTTGTACCCGGCGCAAAGGTACCCATTAAACTAGCCGCAGCTAGATAATTACTAGTTTCTCAAATTTACCTAGCGATATAATTATGATTAAGTAAATACAGACAGCTCCACCCTCCACCCAAATAAAAACTGGTAATAAATAGAACTTTCTGGCATTTTGAAACATTTCATTTCACAATATAGAACCATCATATACTTAAAAGCATAATGTTATGCAAAAATGCACGTGTGTGTAAATAAGAGTGAGATAAGTCATCGCGGACGTCGGTGCATTCACCTTAAAACTATCAAGGCTACAGATGCATTTAAAAAAAACGGCAAGTGTGTGCAAAGTCGACTTTGAACACTGCTAAATCAATAAAAACTACTTAATAATTATTTACAAAGAAAGAACACAGACATCTTATATAAGCAACATACATAAGTTATTTTTGTACCTTAAAGTCTTCTGCTCGTAAAGACACGGACATTCATGGTTGAGCCATGTAGGGTTTACTGTACATTGGACATTTCATACCGTTAGTATTGACAGCCAGATTAGCTTGAACCCTAAATGGCTCAACAATTAAAGTCCGTGACTGTACATGTAAATGAATGAAAAATGGAAAATAATCACTGCCTCGGTGGAAACGCGAATTCGCGCCTCCTGGATATTAGCCCGGCGATCTGCCATACCAACTGATCTACCGTGGCTTACCCGTCTGCAGAGAACATTTGCATCATATACTTTATTGTTAGGTACATATGCCTTACGATGGCACATACATAGCGATATCTACTGGAAGTTATTAAGTACACCTCTTACCAATTAAAATCATTTAAGGTCTTATTTATTTAGTCTCACAAGGAAAGGTACCCAACTGTCCGGTTCTGATTTGATTTATATATGTTTTAGAGTAGTCTAAAATAACGGACACGTATTTTTTATTAGCTGCCCAAACTCAGTCTATTGGGAGAAATTGTCCTCCAAGTATTAAAAAAATACTGAATCTTCTAACGCCTATGGAAAGTGATGCTCAATTGCTCAAGCCACTTGCAAGTTAATGGCTTTGTTTGAGTACTTATATGTTTGAGAGCAGGAAAAAATTATGAGCACGTGTTTTGTTATATCTGCTTAAACTCAAGTTTTCCTAAAAGAAACACCCGTCTTTATGTGTATCTTTAGCGATAAGATATTATAATTATAAAACTTCGAATGTCTATTTTTTAGGTAAACATGAGTTTCGGCCGATATAACAAAACACGTGCTCATTATTTTTTTTCTGCTCTCAAACATATACTCAAACCAGCCATTAACTAGCAAGTTGCTCGAGCATCACTTTCTATAGGAGTTAGAACATTTAGTAATTTTTTAGTACTTTGGAGGACAATTTCTCCCAATAGATTGAGTTTGGGCAGCTAAAAAAAAATACGTGTCGGAACCGGACAGTTAGGTACCTTTCCTTGTCAGTAATGAACTACATAAGAACTTCTCAAATTCAAACAAATAGTACTTGATGAGCAGTTAGTATAACGCTTGGAATCACCGCCATATTATAGAAAAATAAATTGCAAATTAAAAATTGAACTGGCTATGATATGTCAAAAAGTAAATTCATTCCTAATACAACTGTTAATTATATAGGTGGGTTAGAAAAAGCAATACCTAATTATTAGTCTCCCACATACACGCATGCTAGAAAATGGACAATCAATGTATCGTTATAACCGAAACTAACATGTTACTACCATAAGTTCAGAGCCATAGTGAAGCGTATTAGTACCAAATCAGGGTTGGTTTGTCACCTAACGATATGTCTTCGGTTAATAGCAGCTATTATTTCATGAGGCTGATCTTTGAATTAGTAACTACATTAGAAATACTGTATTGTCATAGGACAAAAGCACAATGAACTCGAAAGTCAGACGTGACGTAGGTAAGGAAAAACCAATCACATAACATTTATCGTTTTTATAGGTCTCATCATTTTAGAAGTGGGAGAATATTTTTATCTACCTTTTATAATTAGTTGCGTTTATTTAGTACCACAGCAGAGTATTTGAAAAATCGTTTTTCAAAAAGTCTGCCATCTGCTCGTTATTCTAAAATATTTTAAATTTTAATATTATTGGATTGTGGTAGAAGACTATCACTACTGTCATGTTGTAACACTTAAGTGGATCGAGCATTCCATGAATGGTCTACCGTAGTCCCGTACGAACGCGAATTTTCTGAAGATTTTTAGGTTCAAGAGTTTCCTTTTCAAACATCGCCAACAAATAATCGCCTGCTTAAAACGCCGAAAAAAAGTCTAAATACAGGAAATAGAATGCGTCCGTACGTGACAGCCCGTGGAATGCTACAAATATGGTAGTGATATACTTTTCCTTTATAAAACAAAAACTTTTGGGGCACGATTAACAAAGCAAAGAACGGTAGATTTATGTAGAGCTAATAGAGATAAATATTTAAATGAATGAATCGCATCACCAACATATAGGTAAAATATCAATGGAGATAATAATTCTAAATTTAGAATAACGTTTATAGTTATATTTTTCTCCACGTGTTGTTGTGAACCTGACGGCCTACCGTGAAAAACAAAAATTGACTTGTCGTTATCTTCCTCTCTATCACTCACGCATATTCGAGCGACAGAGAGGCAGATAACGAAATTCCCTCTGGCCTCTCGAGCGTTATCAATATTGCATTCTCAAAAAGTTTGGTGGTTTTAGGCTACCTAGTCCTTAGATATGACCTAATTTTTAAAGCTGCTATCATTTGACCTCTAACCAAATGGAATGGGAATAGATCTAGGTGGTATTACACTTTCATTTGGTTCATACACATGTTCTTTAATTTCTATAATGGCAGAATAAATAGGTTTCACATCACATTTTTAAGAATAGGTACCGTTTGTAAATAATTATTTAGAAATATATTTAGCAAAAATGAAGTAACAGACGACTTCTAACCGATAATTAATACATTAAACGTGTTTGAAACAGATAACGAGTATTCAGCATTAAATTTGTACATAACAAAACGTACAATGTTGACAATTACCAACGTTATCTTCTGGATACTGGCACGATAACATTTGACCTCGCTGTTACATAAATAACACTATATGTTGCACAAAATAAATTATAGGCTTCGGTGACAGTTATTTCTTCATAACTACTAAATTACGTCAAATATTTTATCCTTTTTAATACAGTAGCTTCTGTAATAATATCTGTTTCTTTATAACAGATATGGTTGTTGTCTTTGTCTGATCAAGCCTGAAACCATCTTCTAGGTTTTCCAATTATTTTTATTTATCTCTTGCAGCTAATCACTTGAAAAATCTCTCTCTCTCCCTATCTCTCTGTCTCTGCCTTTCAGATGTCCTGTGGTACATTCTCTTTTATTACTACTATTATTTTTAACGTTATATTTAGCTACCTTAGTTTTGATACTTTCTTTTCAATATCGTTTTCATACTATACAATAGTATAGGCTACCGTGCCTCTCATCTCATTGTACAAGAGGATTGATAATTAATTTTACGTCAGCATATTATTTCGAGTGACTGGAATTTATTCCCGTCTCTTTGTGTTATGGATAAGTAGGTTAAGTTTATATTTTGTGAATGAGTTCACATTACTGATGTGTGGTCAATGTGCTTGTTATAACGTATTTTGTTTTATTTGTTATCATGTAACCCTAAACAGAATTTTCTAGAGAAGCGATTTAGAACCACTTGCGTTAGGGTTAGCCAACGAACTCGGTGTTAACCCTTTATAGATAGATAGATAGATGTGGACCCGGGTATGTCCTTAAACTACGTCCAAAAGAGAGGTATGGGCAATGTGAATGTCATCTCGCCTTGTATGGTAGGGCACAGCACAGCAGATGTCATTCCAGATCTAGAGCAGAGCCCAACTGGGGAAGTACCTCCACCTTACAGAAAACCGCAGCCAAATAACACTTGACCCTACTCATAGTGTTGTGTTCCTGCCGGTGAGTAAGGTTGCCAGAGCTCAACGAGGGGGGTGGGGTTAGGGTCGGCAACGCGCATGTAACTCCTCTGGAGTTGCAGGTGTACATAGGCTACGGAGACTGCTTACCATCAGGCAGGCCGTATGCTTGTTTGCCACCGACGTCGTATAAAAAAAAAAGATAGAATACCTTTTTTTTTTTTACTCAGTAAAAGATACAGCTTAAAAACAAATTATTAGTAATAGAGGCAAACAACAGGCGGTCTTATCGCTAAAGAGCGATCTCTTCCAGACAACCTTTATATTATACAGTACAGTTGAATCCTGTACATACGGCCTGTCTTCAAAAACTCAATTCCACCGGCTGGGCATTAAAGACATCATTCTCAAATCAGAGGGCCTACCGCGAACACCTAAGTCGCAAATTGCGGGCATCTTTCTCTGTCACTCTAATTACGCTTTAATTGGAATAAAAGAGAAAGATGCCCGCAATTTGTGTATTTCGGTGTTCGCGGTAGGCCTCCAGCTCTGGGATGTCCGAGTCTGTCAGTACCCGTTTAATTCCACTCCTCGCTACTTTGTCACATTTTACGAAGCGTGAATGCAAATACATTTGAGTTTATAGCTTATTTGACTAAATAACAAACCAGTTTACCTAAAATACTTACCACTATTTTATTCAGTTGCTAATTTAAATACAAACTAAATGCATATAACGTGAATCATTGGCACTGTACGTGTACTATTGCAAATTCTGATTGATGTCTAGACATTGATAGCGAAATTATGATGATCAATTCCGCCTATCGCATTATTAGCATTTGTCTGACGATATTCACACCCGTCCCTGTCATTAATTTAATGTTAATTTAAACCTCTACTTAGATAAACTTTGAGGCATATAACATATGTGTAGTCGTAACCATCAGCGATTTCCTTAAAACTTTACATACAGCTAATTACATAATTTGCAAACAAGAGTAAAGAAAAAAAAACCGTGAATGCTTACAAACTGGAAAAAGAGTCCGCACTTATACCAACATACCTTACTAGCTTCTGTAAAATCAAGCATGCCTCTGTAAAACAATTGCAAACTCTTATTGACAAATGTTCTATCAGTATATACAATATATGGCATAAGGTGTTGCCTTGAGAGATTCCCTTTAAAACGCCCCATACTTGAAACTACTGTTGTCAAAGCTTTTAATGTAAAATTTGATACAGAATATAAGATATGTCGGCGATCTTTTTTCATGCAGTCAAGATTCATAGAATTTATTTAATATCATTTTTTGGGCTTCGCACGTTTAGCAACGCAGACGTCGCTGAACGTGGGTCCTGTTTTAAATTCCGTTGGGATAAAATAAAAAGAATGAGTGCCCTTTTGATATTTATTATTAATATTAAACGTAAATTAAATCTTTCAGTCAGAAATGCAGAAAATGCGATAAACAATGTGAAATTGCCGTTTGTTATTAGCAAAATGAAACGTTTACAAACGAGCATGAAGTATCTTTATCAAGACAACATTCCTTTCCGTCGCCCTTATGTAACTCGCACGTGCAGCGTTGTTTTAAATCTTAAAGCGCGTGGCGCCGTTGCACGTTCTGTAAGCAAATTGTATCGTCCTTGCCTTACGGTAAAATTGTTCAACGTTGTCTTGCGTAATGTCGCGTTATGAGACAGAGATTCCAGAGAACCCTTTACGAACTTTTTTTAGCATTTTACTCCCTTTAGGCTCGGATGGGATTTTGTTTACAGGTGTGTTTTGATTAGTTTTATTGTTTACGTTGTAATTGCTTACTTCGTAGAAATCTTTGTTTTCGTAGATTTGAATTGCGTCCCAATGTTTGCATATTCTATTTTCACTCATATCAATTTATTGTAGTAATTTGAAATTTAGATATTTCTAGACGTGGCTGGTCGATTGCTCTTGAACTTTTCTGCCCTCATGTTTTTAATTTCGTGATTTAAACTTTGCTTTGTTTTTATAGGTCTGTAGTTCACTGCTCCGCCTCAATCTGTGTCTAAAATAAGAATATAGACATTAACATTTAGTTAGACACCTACGTATATTTACCATGATACTTTATGTTAGTAAGGTATCATCTTTAAGTTCTTTGAAAAATACTATTAGCATAAATTATTCCTCTCTCAACAATTTTGCGTTGTTACATGAATACCTATTTGCAGCTTCATAGATGTTTTCTAGACGCCAACGGTCTTGTTTTCCGCGGCGGGACGTAGGCCGTGCCGTAGGTCGGGCGCGGGCGAGCGGTCGACGCTCCCGCAATGTCACCCCGCGGCAGATTCGGCCCCCACCCCCCAACGCCTTCCTCAGACTCCGTACCTAACATCATTTCCGAACCGCAGCGTCTTAGATTGAGCTTCTTTGTTTAAAGCGTGAGTTCTTTTGCATGTATGATACATTGGGTATGCGTGTGTTTGGTTTACTTAAGTGTTGCAGACGTCTGTGTGCCAGTGTGTCATATGCTGTAACTGACCTATTAATGTCGTTTCTTGTTCAACCATTACCAAACGCAGATATTCCAATTGTCTCTAAGAAATAATCGCTACTTTTAGTTTTCTTTATATTCATTTGCCAGGTTTATTATTTAATTAATTATATTTTAACGTAAAAGCGAAACGTTATCACGTTATTGAAGCCATGTTATATTGGTTATTCTGAAAGCATTATCATAAAATAATGTCTACGTTTTAAATCCACATACGTAAAACTCCTAAATAAATATGTCTAAATTCGTTTAGGATTCGTTGAGGTTTGTTCGTGGAGGTTATAAAAAGATATCGCTCTTTACGAAGTTGATTATAATATATCATCAATTTACTTTAAATCTGAGGGCATGATTACGTTACTTAGGTTGATCCAATTTCAAATGAAATATTAAAAGGTAGAGATATCTTGCTCTCGGTGATTTTCTGGATTGTTTGACCTGGTTTCTCGTGATTTTACTTAGCATTTTGCTCTAATGTGAATTTGTCTGTGTCCTTTTCACTTCTTTCAGTATAATTTTAGTTAAACCATTTGTTAGGCATTATTTATGATGCGAACTTTGTTTGAGGTAGGTTTTGTGCTGTATCTCTTGGGTTTTCAGATCTAATTTTGGAATAAGTAAGTAAATATTCTTTATTGCACTAACAATTATATACATTTCACGTATATATGTAAAACTTCAAATAAATTTTAAAGGAAAATAGAACCAGGTAACAACAGGCGGTCTTATCGCTAAAAAGAGATCTCTTCCAGACAACCTTTAGGTAGCAGGAAATTTAGAACTCATACAAAAGTCAACAGGTAGGGTAAGGAGCTAAATATGGAGACTATTAAACACAAACACACATACTACTTATATAAGTATTAAAACAAGAGGTATGGTTCATTCCTTAAGATCTAGCTACCATATTTATTTTGGAAATTCGGCTTAGTCCCCAATAATTCCATAAATTCTCAAACGCTGAAACTGTAAAGCAGGTGGGTCACGTTATAGTAAACGAAATATCTTAAAATGGAGATTCTCCATGATGCCTAATCGAATTCCTTTGAGGCCTAGAATTTAGGGACCGGAATACAATTTTTGTCTGTGTTACATTATGTATTTTGAATAAGCTAAATGTAAATGTCTGCCTCTTCCAGTTCGCTGGGTCTTATTTCAGGGAAAGTATAAATCTCACAACCTGTGTGTTTTCACAGTTGTTCTTACAAAACCTGTGTCGTCTCAACGTAAAATTGACTGATATCTCTGAAAACAGCATGGTTGAGGTAGGTCGAGCAAAATTCCAATCAAACCTATTCATCTCCTAAATTTAAAATTTCGCTTTCTCCAAACTGCTAATTAAAACCTAAGAGACCCGGAGACCTTTTCTTTTCGGCTCACATGTCTCACGCACGTTGTGGTAGGTCATGTTATATAACGACGCAGGTACAGATCGTCCGCGTGATATTGGGTGTTGTCGGTCGTCGAACCCGCGCTATCTGCATTATTTGGCCCGCTGAATGTCGTCGCAAAGTCACGGGTCACAGACCTAGCGCTGGCGGCGTTGCGTTCCGCCGCGTTAAACTATTGTTTTGTACGTCTAGTCTGGTTTTCGGCTGGGGCTTGGATATTTATCTTTGTCTTGTACCTTAGCTTTTGATGGTTATTAGATTTTTTTGTAGATATCTGGTTTCTTTTCTCTTTGTATTTTTTTTGGCTTCAAGATATGTATTCTTTGTTTTTTTTTTCTGGTATTACGTACTTTATATTGCCTTCTTTAAAATAACATAATTATTTAATTATTGATGACGTTTCAAATTGGGTACTGACACTAATGACCTTACACAATTATATGAAACTAATCCATAGATACTTCATATTTACCTAAACGTTATCTTTCGGTATAATGTTTCCAAGAAAATATTTCTTTATTGTCTTCACTACCTGTTTTTTTTTTCTTTTCTGTATAGTTAATTAGATTGATTTGGGTAGGTATTGCTATCTTTAGTATGTTTTCACGAATCTATATTCGTAGATCATCAATGTACATCTACTTTGCTGTAGTGTATAAATTGTTGGCTGTTTCAATCTAGTATTTGATCTTACTTATTGCTCTGATTAGCTTTCATTTCTATTACCAAAAAGCTTTTCCCAAGACACCCAAACCTCATAAACACAAATCTTATTCTTACCGCCATATCTCTAGGGCCCTTCGCCAATCTTAATTCGTGTTTCATATCTGTCACTCCAAACAAATATCCAGTTACGAACCTGATCTACCACACTTATGAAACGCTTCACTCGGTCTCTGGGTCGCGGCGACCTCGCTCGCGCCCAAACTCGCGTCGGTCAAGGCCGCCGTCTAGACACCCCCACCTCCCCTCCACCCACTACGTCCCCCTCCCACGCCTAATCCTTACTACCTATTTTTACCTTGACGGCCTGGGCTGGGACCTGAATCTATATCACAATTTTTTGATGTCACTGATTCAAGGGAGCTTTTACTGTTATGTATTCTAATTGTATTCATAGTGCAAGGTTTTCTAAAACCACATGACAATATCACAAAATTGTAATATTGCAATGTGTTTTTTAGTTGTTTAAAACATCACTTTTATCTACTTTGACATTTACAAGATAATCGACAAAAATATGTATTTTATTGTTTCTCGATATCTAAATGCTTTCGTATGAATACAGAATACAGAATACAGAATTTTATTGGTAAAATAAAAGTACGTCTTACAAGTCAAAATAAAATACAATTTTACAATTAATAATTATAGATTCAATGAAACAAATCAGGAATAGAAAAATAATAATATTTCGTTTCACGATGTTGGGTCAATGATCTTTGGTTAAGGTTATACACATGAAGTCATCAATTGAGTAGCATGCGTGTTGAATAAGTAATAATTTAAGATTTTTTTTAAAAATTGAGTCAGTTTTCGAGTCCTTTAATGTAGATGGGAGTGAATTATATAATTTTGGTCCGATTACACTAAGCGACCGTCTCGACTTAGCGAGTCGGCAACTCGGAGCAACCAGTTTGGGAGTCCTGCGGGGCGGCCGGTCACAGGTACGTATAGATGCATTAGTTTTATACGTATGCATATTTGCTCTGACGTACATACAAGCCGACAGTACAAATATACAAGGCAAAGTTAATATTTTATGCTTTTTAAATAGCGGTTGTGCTGGGTGGTCAGAGGGTTTACCGTCGATTATGCGGAGAGCACGTTTTTGCATTCTAAACACCCTATCACGTTCAGCGGCTGTGGCCCAGAGATCTACACCATGTGTAAGGATCGAATGGAAATATCCGTAATACGCTCTTTTGAGATTATCCGAAGTTAGGCTGGGTGCTAACCTGGACAGTGCATAGCAGGCTGAAGCTAGCCTGTCGCAGGTCGACTGGATATGTGGACCCCAAGTCAGCCCGGCATCAATTTCGAACCCAAGATATTTAACTGTATCAACCTGAGGGATTTGGGTGTTGTTAAGAACTATATTTAATTTTGTTTTAATCGTGTTTCTTAACTGGAAGTGGATAATATTCGTTTTATCCAAGTTTAATACCATACCATTAGCATTAAACCATTTGAAGAGTTGATTTATTACATAATTAAGTTTCGTTTTTAAAGTTTCAAAATCATCCGCATGCACAATCACACAAGTATCATCAGCGAACATGATATATTCAGAGCCCGGGCAGGCGCTCGTGATGTCATTTACGAGGATCAGAAAAAGGTTGTTACCAGCAATTGATCCCTGAGGAACTGCACAATCGCCTACTGCTTCTAAGTTTGACCTTGAGTTATGTACATACGTGCATTGTTTACGATTATTTAGAAAGGATGCAATCATTTTATGAAATACACCGCTAACCCCATACTGAGCTAATTTCGTTAAGAGAAGAGGATGATCAATCATCTCGAAGGCGCGCGACAGGTCGCAGAAGACGGCAGCGACCTGTCGGGCGTCCTCGAGGTGTCGCAGCACCCGTGTCACAACATCCCGCGCAGCGTCCGTCGTCGACCTTCCCGGTTGGTATGCGTATTGTTGAATGTTTAACAAGTTGTTGGAAATGAAATGTTGCATCAGTCTTTTGCTAATTAGGTGTTCAAAAACCTTTGAGATGATAGGCACCAGAGATATCGGGCGATAAGATTTGGGTGAGTCATGTTCACCTTTCCCCTTGTAAACTGGTTGCACTTTTATTAGCTTTAAAACATCAGGGTATACGCCGGCGCTAGCGCACTCGTTGAACAAGAATAGGATCAGTGATATAACCAAAGGAGACAGACAGTCAAGAATATGAGTTGACATATCATTAATGTCTTTCGAATTTTTTCGTTTTATTTTATTAAAAGACTCAATGATTTCACTTACGGTGAACGGAGTAAAAACAAGTGATGCAGGCATTGTGTCCAGATAATTGTCTAAATACACACAAGCAGTTACAATGCACGGTTTTAAATTGTTTACGTTGGCGTTAACGTAATACTGGTTCAGTAGTGATGCGGCGGCGGCGGCTCGCGCACTCTCGCACTCGCCCTCCGACCGGCTTATGAGTATGTCTATTGCGCGGTTTCCAGTCTTGTTTTTCCTGCACGTTTCGTCAGCTATTACTCGCCAAATATTACGGCACATATTGTCACTGCTATTTGAAATTTGCTTATTAATATAATTTTTACGTAGTTTTTTCAATAGTGCCCAATACAATGGTTCTGTTTTTGCAAGGTTCGATCGTGACTCGTGGTCATTAGGGTTATGTGAAAGATTAGTTTTTAGTGTACGTAATTTATTTCGCTTAGCTTTTATAAGATCATTAACCCAAACATCGCGATTTGTTCTAATAGGTTGATATTTTATAGGAAAATGTGCTTCAAAGTAATACTTTAAAACATTTAATACCGATTCAAACCTTTTACTCGGACACCTGTTTTTTACTAATAGGCAATCCCAATCATACAAGTCCAAACTACGTGTAAAATCCAATTTGTTACTATGTGAAAACTTTCTCTTTAAAATATGTTGCTTAGATGGGACTTGATTGTAAAAAATATTCAAAGTTACATTTACAGACAAGTGATCGGATAGGTGCAAGTCGTTACAAAATACGTTAACAATGCTAGGTTTGCCTATATTAGAATATGCGTGGTCAATACAAGTTTTCGAGTTTTCGGTAATCCTCGTTGGTACATTCACGAGGCTTTTAAATCCACTAATTTTAATAGTATCTAGCAAATCCTTTACCGTATTATTTTTAACTAATAAGTCGATATTCATGTCACCAGTTATTAATACATTATTATTTTTAATTATATTTAAGTTTAACAATTCATTTAACTTAGATAAATATAAGGATAAATCACCGTTAGGAGGTCTATATATACAAACAACAATGAGGTCAAGGCCGATGCACTCAATTGCACACGCTTCAAACTGCATTTCGACAGATAAATCCGTGATTTCTTTACGCTCCATGGTCAGGATCTCGGAGTTGGCGTATATGCAGACTCCTCCACCCATCCGTGAGGGTCGGCAATAGTGGGCACGGCGATGGAAGTTAAGTATGTTAACAGAGGTAATTTGTTTCGTGTCCAACCAGTGTTCAGATAAGCACATTATGTCAACCTTTTCACAAAGCTGAAGTTCACTTTCTAGTTTGTATGTTTTGTTAGGTAATCTATTAATGTTTAAGTGTAGTACGTTAATCAATTTACTACTACTATTTGTTTTGCTTTGGTGCGGGGTTGTCAGCGGGAGACATGGTCTCCCTGCGTCGGAGAAACGGCTGCCATTCGGAGATATTAGTGTTTATAGGCCAAACCGATGTAGAAAGGAATTTGTCATACACACCAGTTGGAATCCCTATCTTAAATGAGTTGTAACTGTCGCGTTTAGACGGTATCTTTTCAACTGTATATTGAACACCATCATGGATGCTTTTTAGGTGGTTTATGACGGATTCAGGTGTTGTATCGTTTTTGAAATAACATCCATGTAAATACCTGTGTACTATGATCCCTTTTAGGGAGGTATCGGTTGCGGTTCCTTTAATAATTACGGCAGGTTTGCGACTTTTTCGACGACTATGACGACTTTGAGCTGTTTCCCATACGTTTTCGGTAGTTTTATTAGGGATTATCGACGGTTCTAGGTCCTCTAGTTCTGAGTCAATGGGTTCTGTAAGCGAGTCAATTACCGTTAATGAGTTAGCGCAGTTATCTGCGGTCATATTTATTTTATCATCCACCATTGTTTGTGGCAGGTCATCTTTCGGTGGCTTGTCGCGGCACTTCGCCCGAACCGATT
This sequence comes from Cydia pomonella, assembly GCF_033807575.1. NCBI lineage: Eukaryota > Metazoa > Arthropoda > Insecta > Lepidoptera > Tortricidae > Cydia > Cydia pomonella. The sequence continues at coordinate 16,700,762 of NC_084721.1, read as the reverse complement.
GTTTAGCCTGGGATGCCAGTCTCTCTTTTGTTCTCACGGCAGTCGATCGCTGTGCACGGGTCGGTGGCAGTGTGGGAGCAGGACGGCTAGTCGGTGTTGATGTGTTGTTCGTTGTAATCGGAGCTGGCTGCGCAGGCGCAGTTGGTTTATAATTTTTGACCACTTTACTTGATGAGCTCTCGTTACTATTTGCAAATATAACCGATTTTATTTCACTAATATCACTAGATAAACTGTCCAGTTTTTTGTATATTTCACTGATACTATGTTCAATGGGTTTTAATACACTTGTAAGCATTTTTTTAAACAGATCACTGTCTTTTTGTGACATTTTGCAATATTAATTCGAATACGTGAGCGCATGTGTTGTTGGTCCTACCGTCCGCGACCCGTGACTGATGTCTGGATGTTTTCCTCTACAGGTCGCAATTTTCAACCTATTTTAGTGAATTATGTCAGCAAAGTCCGTGGCTGTACAACCTTGCTCATTAAATTTAGAAAATTTCTCTCTTCCTCATTCTATCTATCTCTCTCTCCCAGGGATGAAGGCCACACCGAAGCCTGTAAAATGTATATAACAACCTAGTCTGGGGATTTTCCGCGATAGTATCGATTGACGCTTCCCCTTCTTGCTTGTTAAATATCTAGGCACCAAATTGTTTCGGTGCCTAGATACTGAGCATCCGCACATTACTGGCAAAGTGAACCTTATTGCCAAGACGTAATGTCTAGAATGTCAGTGTTTCTATTAATACGTGTGGTGTGTCTACCTGCGACGGAAGTCGTTGGACAGTTGCCATCTGATATATTGGAGCGGCCAAAGTGCTCAAAAATATATGTACATACACTTGATAATGCATATTTAAAAAAATACACTTAGTTGTTGGTATGGTTAATTTTACAGAAGCATGTAATGTCAACGTGGGAAGACCGTCAATTAAGTAAGACCGTCTACACTACATGCTCTTTCGTCGTTTGTAACTTGCGTTTGTACTCATACTCCTCTTATAGAAGATCGGTAGAGCAGAATGAGTGAATCTCGTATGCAAATACGAAAGTTCTTGCCCTGTCATGGTCTTTCCAATTAAGAATTTTATATGCCGGTCTTTCCCCACATTGACTTCATGTTACTTCAATGAAGATAATTCATGTTTTTTGTGAGTCACCGGGACGTTGAACTTTAGTGAAACTTTCTCAGAGATGTTGAATAGTTTGCATGAGACAACTGCTTTTAAGATCATTGAAATTAACGAAGAAACAACTTTGTTACCCTTCTAAGCCGTTTATATTTTTTTTCTTTACTTATTTTATCCATAATTCATGTCTATACATTTCCCGCAGTTTGATAATTTAAAGTATTCTATAACACATTATTCTTGCCGGGCTCCTTCAAAATTCTACTAAACGATCAGGTTTTATTAGGGTTCCGTAGTCAACTGGGAATTCTTATAATTTCGCTCTGTCCGTTTGTCTGTCTGCGGCTTCTCCCTGATGGTTAGTGCTAGAAAGTTGAAATTTGTCATAGATATATAAATCAGTTACACCGAAAAGGTCTAAAAAAATAGAAAAAAAAATTTTTTTTTTTGGTAGGTACACTAAAAATGGGAGCGATTTTTTTTCCGCTTCCACACTATAGTGTAGGGTGTCGTCGTCTTTTAAAACAAATAGGGGTCATCAGGAACCATTTTTCGATAAATATTTTCGGAAAGAATTGCCCCGACAGTAAAAAAAATGTGTCTCCTCTAACTTTTGAAACATGGGTCCAAAAAATATGTAAAAATTCGTGAAAGTAAAGCTTAGTAAAGTCTTTCAATTAACTCTAGTGGACATGATCGGTTAAGCTGTTTTTGAGTTTTTGCAAAGTCTATTTTGATGAACGGGTATCTACGGAACCCTGGTCGGAACCCTGTTCTTGGCCGCTTTTATAAACAACATTGTTTTTGCTCGCACCTGCCAACTAAACGCACCTGCCTAATACCAAATTTATTATAAACGCCCAATCACTACACACACGATAAATTGTGGACAGATTGTGACGTCACTCCGCCTGTGGCCTTGAGACGGTGCACATACATATGATACATGTGTATTGGAATGTTACTGAACTACCGCCATCGCACTGTTAAGGGGCATGGCACACTGCGTCCGATTCGGACGTGCGAGCGGGATGTCGCTATAATACGCGCATAGCGTTGTCTCGCTCGAACTTCGGAGCACTGCCATGCATGCCTAACGCAAGCTTCTAGTTTATATATTGAACTTTTACACGTTGTAATCAAATGCGAATATTATTTAAAAAAATCACACGGAAATAGGACTATATTTGCACAGGCGGCATTAGGCGTGGACGACATGGGCCACCGCCTACGGTGTAAGTATACTTATTCCTTGGGCCACCAGACGGCCTCGCTAAATGGACCTTGCCCACATAAAATTTTGAGCTTGCGCCGCCACTGTATACACCGTGTTTTTTATTTTATTTGCAAGGAGAGACTCCAACCAAAACCTTCAAATGTTAAAGTTGTGTCGACAGAAAAAAATCACGAAAACGTCAAAATTTCACTTATTTTCTGACAAATACTTTAGGTCATTTTGGAAAAAGAGCTGATTTTCTTCAAACTGCTGGATCGTTTTTATCAAACATAGCTGAACCACCGCAATCTCGCTTTCCCGTAAAAAACCGCTTCGAAATCAATCCATCCGTTTGAGAGCTACGATGTCACAGACAGACATTAGCGTCAAACGTATAACACATAACACCCCTCTTTTTCGGGGGTAAAAATGGGTTCGGTAAAATGACATGAAAATTACTTACAAAAGTTACAAACAACTTATATATTTCGCGATTTCGGGGTCGGTCCGATAGTAAAAGTTGCTCAGTATGACCTATATATTCACCCCATAAATTATTGCAGGTGACTAAACATCCTGTATGTACAGTACTAGACCAGCACTTACATATTACACTATATGAAACCTAAAATTAAGCCTTATTTCGAACTTACTTATAATACACTTACCTACTTGACCCATTTCTGCTCAAGCCCAGTACCCGTGCCATGAGTAACTGACACTGTCAAAACTGACATATACGCCATCAAGAACGTAATTTACTTCCTATACATCTCGCTCGCACTTATATGCGAGTACGAGCGAGATGCATAGAAAGTAAGTTACGTTCTCGATAGCGTTTATGTCAGTGCCGAACTGGTGGTACCCACAAAGGTCTTTGCAGGTACGATCACGTCTGAAAATATCGATACGAAAAAAGTGCCAAAATATATATATATATAAAGAAATAAGATTTCTTTGAATGGACTATCTATTATTGTACAGTCTATGACTCTGTCGGTAAAGCAGAAGTTCACTTAACAAGATCCACAGATGGCGCTGTCACCTCCATTGCCGGACTGTGTCGGTAAAACAGGACTTGTTCATTAAAGATGGCGGAAAGTGTTGTGGTTATGTTATGAAGCCAGAGATAAATCTAAATTATTACTTTGTATCGTGACGTGGGAATCGGCATGCCAATTAATAGACTTTAAATGTCGTTTCTTTGTTTACAGGTATGGTATTAGTGTAGTTAAGGCTAAATAAGTCAAGCTTCAAATGTTAACTTTTAGGTTAATAAAAATCTTTGTTTACAGAGCAACACAATACGTTTATTTTGGTTGATTCCTAATAAGTCCTGAGAATTGTCTTATAAAACGACATTTCTAGTAAAAAAAGAAGATGGAAAAATTAAGATTTACGTTCGCAATATTAGCGACGGGCCCGGAAGGAAAAACAAATACAATGTGCATAACCTCAATCGAGGTACCTGATGGTCGTGTTTTTGAAGTTCCGGACGATCTGAAACCTGCCAGTAAACACACGGGTATAACTACTACGGAAGTATTTACGAAAGTCAAAAATTCTCTGAAAAAAAGACATCAAACACGAAAATTATGGATCCCATTAACTGAAGGGTTGAGAAAAATCTACTTGGACGAAGGTGAAAATGTACAGTTCGGTGACCAATATCTAGACGAAATTATAAGTGAAACAACACAATCAACTAATAATAGTAATAACACAGAACCTGTAAGTAAAAATTTGGGGAAAATAGCTGAACGGTTTTTACTGGAGAAATTTTCAGGGAAAACGACAAACGTTGAGCAGTGGATCAAGGAATTTGAGAGTGAATGTAAAAGATTTGAAATGGTACAGGATACAAAAAAAATTGAAATGTTAAAACATTTAATGGATAAACAATGCTTAGATTGGTACAACAGCATGGTAATAAAATTTACCATAGATTCAGACTGGATGATTTGGAAAAATAATCTATGTGAGTCATATGGAAATAAAGGCTGGTCTCAGATTAAATATGCATTTACATTTAAATACCAAGCGGGCTCATTAATAGAATATGCCACAAAGAAGGAAAGGCTACTACTAGAAGTAAATAAACAGACTGACTCGCAGACAATGATTCATCTCATCGTAATGGGTCTACCAGATTTCATAATGGACAAGATCGATAAGGGAAAAATAACATCCACCACAAGTCTTTACAATGAACTTGGGAAATATGAGCATATAATAAATAAAAAGACTTACAATAAAACAAAAAGAAACACCTTTGACGCTAAAGGTGCAGCCGATAAGATCAAACCCTGCAAAATCTGTGAGAAATTAAACAAAGGTACCCGTTTCCACCCTGAGGAAAAATGCTGGTTTAAGCAGACAGGGGATCGTGACAACAAGAAAAATTACAAGAATGTGAACAATGTTGTGCTAGATGTTGAATTGAGTGATGATGACCAAAAAAACGAGTAATTACACCATTGATTAAAGTCAAACTAATATTAAACGAAAAATTGGAAGTATTGGGTATATATGATCCAGGCTCTAATGTATCCCTAGTTAATTCCAAATTATTAAAGCTAAAGAAATCAGAAAAAAATTATGATAAAAATGCAAAGTTAGTAACAATTAATGGTGTAAAAAGAACAAAAGGTTTGACAAATTTAAAAATAAAAATTATGGAAATAGAAAAACACATGGATGTGTACATAGTGGATGGAAAAGAATTTAAGTATGATTTCCTAATAGGACTGGACATAATAAAAGAATTTAAGTTGGCTCAGGATGAACATTTGGAAATCAGTCAAAAAACAGAAAAACGGTCAATGGAAAAGGAAAAACATGAAAAAGCTACTTCTAAAGTGCTCAATACTGAAATAAAGGTACATACTGTGAATTTCAATGAACACATGAAGGAAAATTTTAACACAAATATGAGTCATTTAAGTGAACAGCAAAAATCTGAAATAAATAGACTAATTGAAAAGTATAAATCAAGCTTTGCCAAAGATAAATATGATATTGGAACAGTGAGAGACTATGAAGCGCGAATAGACCTGCTTGTGGATAAATATTGTAGCAAACGTCCTTACAAATGTTGTATACAAGATAAAAAAGAAATAGAAGAACAAATAGGAAAATTACTTCAGAAGAATCTCATAGAGGAATCATACAGTCCTTTTGCTGCACCAGTGACCTTAGCTTTTAAAAAAGAGGATAAAAGAAGATCCAGATTGTGCATTGACTTTAGAGATCTAAATAAAATAGTTGTTCCGCAAGCACAGCCATTTCCATTAATTGAGGACTTAGTAATAAAGACAAGGAACTGCAAATATTTCTCAACATTGGATATTAATTCGGCATTCTGGTCTATACCACTGCGGATTGAAGACAGAAAGAAGACTGGCTTTGTCACACAAGAAGGCCATTTTCAATGGACCTGCTTACCGTATGGATTGAAGACCTCGCCTGCGATATTTCAAAGAATATTGAGCAACATACTAAGAAAGCATAGATTAACTGACTTTACCGTTAACTATATAGATGATATCTTGGTATTTTCTAATTCTTATACTGAACATATCAACCATTTGACGCAGTTATTAGAGGCAATAAAAAAAGAAGGTTTCAGGCTAAAGTTCACTAAGTGTACATTTGCATCAAGTTCAGTAAAATATCTTGGTCATGTAATACAGAATAACACAGTTCGACCAGTGACAGATAACTTAGTTTCAATAAGAGAATTCCCAATACCGAAAACTCAGAAAAACATTCGACAGTTTTTAGGAAAAATTAATTTTTATCGGGAATACATACCGAACAGCTCTATAATTTTAGAACCACTGCATAACCTACTAAGGAAAAATCAAAAATTTGTTTGGTCGGCTGACTGCCAAAATTCATTTGAAGAAATAAAAAAGAAAATGTGTTCACAACCAATCCTGGAAATTTTTGATAAAGATTTACCAATAAAAATATACACAGATGCATCACTAGAGGGAATCGGTGCGGTCTTGAAACAAACACAGCCAAACGGAGAAGAAAAGCCGGTAGCTTACTTTTCAAAAAAATTGAATGATGTTCAAAGAAGAAAAAAAGCGATATATTTGGAATGCTTGGCCATTAAAGAAGCCATAAAATATTGGCAATATTGGCTAATTGACAAGTCATTCATAGTATATTCTGACCATAAGCCGTTAGAAAATTTGAATATCAAATCTAGACCCGATGAAGACTTGGGAGAATTAACTTATTATTTATCACAATACGATTTCAGAATAAAATATGCACCGGGTAAGGATAATTTAGAGGCAGACTGCTTAAGCAGGAATCCAGTAATAGAAGCCAATGAAGATTTAGTCGAACAATTAAAAATAGTAAATTTAATACAATTACAGGATATACTCACAGATCAAGAAAAAAATAAGGACATTCATTACTATAAAAAAAAATTAATACATAGAGACAATATATATTATAAAAAAAACAGAAAACGAGAAAAAATCGTATTGTCAGAAGAATTCAGTATAAAACTAATTCAAAAAGTACATGAAAATATGTGTCACATCGGTATAAAACAAATGCAAATGAAAATCGGAAAACAATATACGGCAAGAAATATGACTAAAAATATCATTAATATATGTAAAAACTGCGAGGTATGTATAAAGAATAAAACAAGAGGACATGTTAAATATGGTTTAATGTCGCATTTAGGTCCCGCCACTAAGCCATTAGAAATCGTCTCTATAGACACAATTGGCGGATTTGGTGGATCGCGATCGACAAAAAGATACCTTCACCTTTTAGTGGACCATTTCACGCGATATGCGTATATAATAACCTCGAAGACGCAGAGTGCAAAGGACTTCATAAGACTAATCAATAAGGTAACAAAGGATTATGAAATTAATATGGTTCTGTCTGACCAATATCCAGGAATAAACTCCAAGGAATTCAAAGATTTTTTAAATGAAAAATCGATACAGCTGGTTTTCACTGCAGTAAATGCACCATTCTCGAACGGTTTGAATGAAAGACTTAATCAAAATCTTGTGAACAAAATAAGATGTAAAATAAATGAAAAAGTCAATATGACTGCGTGGACAACAATTGCTCATGACTGTGTGAATAAATATAACAACACTGAACACTCAGTCACTGGTTTCACACCAAGATATCTCTTGGATGGCTCAGATGATCCATTACTGCCAAACGAATTAAAACCAGATAAAGCAATAGATGACTGGATTAAAAATAAAAAAACTGCATTCGAAAATTCAATCAAGTCTCACAACTATAACAAAATGATATATGATAAAACTAGAAAATATCATGAATTCAATACAGGTGATATGGTATATGTAGAAAACGGACACAAATTAAATAGAAGAAAACTGGATGAGTTGAAGATTGGACCTTTTGAAATTAAGGAAAAAATATCAAATTCTATATATAGAATTAATACAGGCCACAAGAAGTTGGAGTCAAATCTTTTTCATATCACGAAACTCATTCCAGTTTCTGCATAAGTGAAGAGTCAGGATACGAATCATAGCGTGTTTGAAAATTTTCAGTGATAGAAAATTTTCTTCCCGTGGAGGGGAGATATAAAGAAATAAGATTTCTTTGAATGGACTATCTATTATTGTACAGTCTATGACTCTGTCGGTAAAGCAGAAGTTCACTTAACAAGATCCACAGATGGCGCTGTCACCTCCATTGCCGGACTGTGTCGGTAAAACAGGACTTGTTCATTAAAGATGGCGGAAAGTGTTGTGGTTATGTTATGAAGCCAGAGATAAATCTAAATTATTACTTTGTATCGTGACGTGGGAATCGGCATGCCAATTAATAGACTTTAAATGTCGTTTCTTTGTTTACAGGTATGGTATTAGTGTAGTTAGGCTAAATAAGTCAAGCTTCAAATGTTAACTTTTAGGTTAATAAAAATCTTTGTTTACAGAGCAACACAATACGTTTATTTTGGTTGATTCCTAATAAGTCCTGAGAATTGTCTTATATATATATTACACACGACTTTATTGCCTATATTAAGGTAGTGTATACATATTTTGGCACATTTTTCGTATCGATATTTTCAGACGTGACTGTACGAACAATTACGAAATAGCGATTAAGATATCGACACAAACAAGCGCTGTTATCTATTTTAGCAGTCCCCTTATCAAAACAATATAAAATTTTGCGGGCCACGTGACCAACAACGTGTTGAGGCAGGTCGACATAACTAGTTTATTTATGGATCGCCCACACTTGTTTCGTAAATCTTATTGGAAAGGCATAAGGGGGCGCCCATTAGCATGAGGAGACCAAGGGGGGAGGGGTAAAATCGAATCTCACTAACTATCACTTGGGGGAGAGAGAGGTCTAAATCACGTATTTTTTTCTGACAAAAAAATTGTGTGAAATTGTGAGACATTAAGACGAAAGGGGACGGTCGCTTCTCCATACAAACGAAGACCCCATTTTCCTCTCTGGATATTGACATTATGGAAAATATTTTTACATAATTTGACGTATATTTATTAACTATAGTTACGTTTGACTTTTTTAGATTATTGTAAAAAAGTGGCTGTGACATAATCGGACAGACAGACGGACATGACGAATCTATAAGGGTTCCGTTTTTTGCCATTTGGCTACGGAACCCTAAAAATTAGGAGCGAAAAACAAATTTCATACAAATTCTTAAATGCTCCTAAGTCCTAACTCTTATAATAATAAGAAAAATTGAAAAAAATCAAACGTAGGGGCATAGCTGTGATTGATATACAACAAATTGTGTCAAAATCAAAATAGGAAAATGAAGACTACATTTGTATGAAAAGGCGATCGCGCGGGTCCTCCACTATCATCTTAATTTGAAGTAAAACATGGTTCTGGGCTACAATACTCCGAAATCTGACACCAAATTGCTCAGTATGACCTATATATTCACCCCGTAAATTATTGCAGGTGACTAAACACCCTGTATATGCAAGTTTACAGTACTAGACCAAATATTCTATGTTAAATTATGTTTCTTTTTAATCCAACGCATTAAGGAAGAAGTACTAGTGCTCGACACTGTACTAGTCACCGACATGGGCACTTTATTTCATGGAAATATAGGTCAAATTTGAACAACGAAGATTTTTCTGTATTTGAACTTAATCCTTGTCACTTTGACATAAAGTGCCCATGTCGATTACTAGTGCAGCAGCGTCGAGCACTAGTACTTCTACCTTAGTATGTACTCAAAATACAAAATGTGAAAGATCTCACGTGACAGTAGGGACGAGAGGAGAGGTGGAGCTAAATCTCACGATACTACCAGGAGGGAGGGGGGTCAAAATCCCCAAAAACACGTCACGTAATTAATGGACGCCCCCGTAAGGTTCACCGGTGGTCAGTGCTGTTACGACATCTGCGTTAGTCATGCTAGTTTAATAGAGATATTAGTCATGCGGTAGACGGATGTGGTTTTTCTCACTGTTTATACAATTTTGGAAGTATGTTATGGAGAGTTGCAGACTACGAGAGATACCTACAAAACATGATAAGGTTAAATTGAAGATTGTCTTCGAGGTTTTTTTGATCAGGACATCCTCAAACCCGTTAACATTCCACAATGCCTGAAAACTCGCCTCTTTAACCAATGTGTCCTGCCCACCATAACCTATGGTGCCGAGACATGGACGCTCACTAAGGAGACTGTGCATAAAATTCAGGTGGCACAGAGAGCCATGGAGCGCGCTATGCTCGGCATCAAACTTCAAGACCGAGTGAGGAATATCGAGATCCGACGTCGCACCAAGGTGCAAGACGTCGGACACGTCATTACCAAATTAAAATGGAGCTGGGCGGGACATGTTGCCAGGCAGAGTGATGGCAGGTGGGCCAAAATGCTAACGGAATGGTGGCCGCTTTCAGACGAAAGGAGTGCCTGGCGTCCGTTGGCTCGTTGGGTGGACGACATTCGGAAGACTGCGGGTCACTTCTGGATGAGACTGGCTCGGGACCGGGATAAGTGGCGTACTAGAAGAGAGGCCTATGCTCAGCAGTGGGCGATAAAAGGCTGATATGATATGATGATGATGATGATGAGTATACTAACAGTAGGAATCATCGTAGTATCGATGTGGATGGGCAGATCATACACTATGTTGACGAGTACATCTACTTGGGCCAGCTAGTCTCTTTCAGTAATAGGCAAGACAAGGAAATAGAGCGCCGTGTTCAAAATGCCTGGAAGAGCTACTGGTCCATGAAAGAGCTAATGAAGGGTAACCTTCCATTGTAACTGAAGCGCAAACTCGTTGACATGTGTATTCTGCCTTTCCTAACCTACGGAGCCCATGCTTGGTCACTCAAAGAGATTCAGAAGTCCAAACTGAAGGTTTGCCAACGCGCTATGGATTGCAGCATTCTAGGTGTCAAACTAACGGAGCGCATAAGAAACACCACGCTGCGCTCAAAAACCCGCATTGCTGGCGTAGGCGGGAAAACCGCTAGGCTCAAATGGGACTGGGCCGGTCACGTCTACCGCATGCATCCGGAGAGGTGGGCTAGCATAGCCACCAAGTGGATGCCGGTAGAGGGCCGTGGACGGGGCAGGCCCAGGCGGAGATGGCGGGATGACCTGGACAGCTTACTGAACAACTGGCCGGAGGAAACACCAAATCGGGAATCGTGGATATCAAGGGGCTCTCAAACAGGCTTTAAAAAAAAATTTGGAGACTGCAAATATTTCAGTGACGGAGTTTATTTATTTATTTAAACTATACAGCACAAAAAAAAGTTAATCTACAAAAAGCGTACTTAATGCCATGAGGTATTCTCTAACTCAACCTTAGGTTAATGTAGGAATAATTCGCAAATAAAAATAAGTTATAATGGGCCCACTGAATACCAGTTCGCCGGACGATATCGGCCTTTTGCGAATAACTGACACGCCGATATCGTCCGACGAACTGGTAATCAGTGGGCCCCGTTTATTTAGAACGACAAACGAGAAGTTGGAAATATATCTCTTGTACAGTCGCCATCAGATATATCGGAGCGGCTAAGGTGCTCGAAAATATCTGAACACTTCTCTAACGCCTTGACAATAGAAATGTTTCATTTAACATTACATTTATTAAAGTGACATAATGCGTAAAAAGTTGTCAAAAGGCCAAAGCTTAAACACGACCCAATACTAAAAGCATAGCGGGCCGTATGCTTAAAAAAAAGTGTCTTAGATAAGCGAAACGGCGGGCCAAAGGCCGCTCAAGTTTAATTTACAAATTCCCTGTTTTTTTCCTTGAAAGTGAAAACAACAATGCACGCATAAGTCAAAAGCTAGAATTTAAATAATATATGACGTAAAGGCTTGTTTATCTCCCTTGATCATGAAAGTGAAACCGAATGACGACACAATGACTGCCGGTATCATGTTCAGTATCAACAACACCGCTAGCTATACCGTCCTACCTCAATACCCGGCAACAGAACGATTAGTGTTTTGGCACAAGTGCGAAAACGCTAGGGTTGAACCAATAGAATACAATACAAATACTCTTTACAGTACATATGGTGCTACTTCACCGCACTAGTGCGAAAATTAGCATATTACGTTACTATGTCGAACATTTAAAGGGCCATATGTACTGTAAAACGTTGTACGATACATGTGCGAATAGGTAATTCGCAACTCGTGTCGATTTAAAACACTAAGGGAGTGTTTTAATTTATCACCACTTGTTTCGACTTTCCTATTTTTCGCACTTGTATCGTAATGTACTATGATTGCATACCTCAATGCAGAAACAATACAAATAATACAGCAGATTAAGAAGAGGTAAACAACAGGCGGTCTTATCGCTAAAAAGCGATCTCTTCCAGACAACCACAGACAGAACAGACAGAAATAATGTACGTACGTTGCGGTTTTTTTCCTAGTGGTTTAAGGAATTTGCCGAGGGCGATTAGGATTTTAGAGGATAAAATTATACGCTTTGATATTATGATGGTAATAGCTTTGCATTAGAATAAATATGTTAATTTAACGGTTGGAATGTTGTGTTAAAAAATATTCTCGTTGCTCACCCTCGTATTGTTTGCAATGCATTTGGAGACAATACGCTAATAGCATTTAGCAACAAACACCAAAATCCCTTCTCAGATAAGCAAACAAAACGAAACTGACGACACACTATAATCAATAACAAAGCAATCTAATGGTTTTCAAGACAAGAATGTCTGAACTGATCAATACCTACATATTAGCCTGACAAATACAATTTTTTTTTATATATGAATGATATCATTTAAATGTCATTTTGATGTCAGTGTATTTTCAAATTGGCCTGATAATTTTGATGTCACGACGTTCAGTCGCTATTAGATATATCGGAGCGGCCAATGTGCTCACAAATATCGGAACACGTGTCTACAATCAAGGCGTTCATTTCATTAAAAAAATACAGACCATGGTTATATATAGCGTTAGAGTGCGTGTTCAGATTCAGAAAGGCGACTGTTAATAGTTTGAATTGGAATAAATAAATAAATATTTGGGGACAATCTTACAAAATTCGACCTAGCCCCAAACTAAGCAAAGCTATTTACATTTACTATACATAGAAAACACCCATGACACAGGAACAAATATCTGTGCTCATCATACAAATATATGCCCTGGGATTCGAACCCGAGACCATCGGCTCACCCACTAGGCCAAACCGGTCGTCAAAATCTATTATGTCAAAAACACTAAAACACCTGTATCTAAATTCACACACACACTAAAAAGCACACAGCGACAGCCCTGCGCTATTCGTTTATCTATGAAGGTGAGCGCGCGGGCGGGCGGTCGCTGAACCGCGTGACCTACCGCAACCTTGCCGAGGCCCATTTTCGGGCCCGGATACGATATTGATTTTGATGTTCGACTGCCTCAATCTAATGAGGACCTAGACATCAGGGATTTGGCTACAATCTGGGTACTAAGAAATCAAAAATTAGTATTTTTACTTTATACCATACCCCTCGCATCAAATGATGGTCTCTGTGACAGCTCCTTTATATCTCTTTTGGGTGGCCTTATTTAAATAAAAAATTGAAGAAATACGTTTTTACCGTATTCTTATTACCTAAATGTTACATTTTTAAATAAATTAATGTGAAAAACTATAGCTGAACTGTGGAATGAACTGTCGCCTGCGGTATTTCCGGACCGATACAATACGACATTCAAACCTTCAAGAAAAGAGCGTACTCCCATCTTAAATTCCGGCAACGCATTTACATCCCCTCGGGTGTTGCAGGTGTCCATGGGCGGCGGTAATCGCTTACCATCAGGTGATCCGACTGCTCATTTGCCTCCTGTATCATAAAAAAAGACTTCCGAAAAATGCCTACAAACATTTTATGTGACGGCTGCTCCATATAAAGGTCTAAATAGACGGGATGATGAACTCTTCTGATTTGATCAGAAAAGTCATTGGCGTCAATCTCTTTTAGCGTCCACAGTACACACGTACACAATTTAATGACCAATTTTAGATTTGTGGTGAATTCAAGGGCAGAATTCTTTTTCCAAAATGCGCATATTATCGTCGAAAATTGGTGTTCTTGCGTCCGCACTTCCATTTGATCTATCGTAATCTTACAATCGAATAACGTGCAATCGGCGAGCCAATTTCATTCTTGCGTTGTCACTATCTGATTTGGTCAGATAATTTAATTAGTTTGGCGAAAAATTGTTCTCGTCTGGACTGGCCTTAAAAATTTACTGTCGTAGGGAGCATTATCCGACGCGCAAGCATTGACATATACTCGTATCTAAGGACGGGCCTTACCGGCAATAAGAATGGGGCCAATACAGCGGTGTCACGCACACGAATTCGAGCCAATCGTGCAGTCTAACGCCACAACGCGACTGGTCGCAACTACTTGCGTTTGACTGCACGATTGGCTCGAATTCGCAAGTCGACACCACTAAACTAGCACCATTCTTAGTGCCCGTAAAGCCGGTCCTGAGATATATATGTCAATGCGCGCAAGATATTAGACCACCTTGCCGAGACCCATTTTCGGGCTCAGATACGATATTGATTTTGACGCTTGACTGCCTCAATCTAATAATGACCTAGGCATTAATGATTTAGCCTAAGTATTAAGAAGGCATGACACTTCGAAAACCAGTATTTAGACAACCTAACCTAAATGCCTTGCGGATACGATATTGATCTTGACGTTTGATTCTCTTAATTTAATGAAGATTGAGATTTAGCCTAAGCATCAGACTAATTTAGCCACTATTGTTTTTAATATTATAAATATTTGATTTTGACTCCACGAAGGCGTATTTACTGTAAGTGTTTAGAACTAGTATTTTTGAGGACCATTTTCAGGCCCGGATACAGTATTGATTTTAAATTTTGACCTAGTCTTATAGATCTGTGTGGCTACCACCAGTTCGGCACTGACATAAACGCTATCGAGAAGGTAACTTACTTTCTATACATCCAGAGATGTATAGAAAGTAAGTTACGTTCTCGACATATTCTCGCATATATGCGAGATGTATAGAAAGTAAGTTACGTTCTCGACATATTCTCGCATATACACGTTCTCGCATATATGCGAGATGTATATAGAAATTAAGTTACGTTCTCGACATATTCTCGCATACACATGCGAGATGTATAGAAAGTAAGTTACGTTCTCGACATATTCTCGCATATACACGTTCTCGCATATATGCGAGATGTATAGAAAGTAGTTACGTTCTCGATAGCGTTTATGTCAGTTTTGACATTGTCAGTGACTCGTGGTACGGGTACAGTAATATAATAAGGATTAGGTTTTGAAATTTAAGGACTAAGAGCAAAGCCAGATTGAATTATCTCTTCAGACTCCTGACCTATTTTGTTGGCTTAGTTACCTTACCTAAGGGCTTGTGCACAAATCACGCGAGGTTTTTTCGGCTACTTTTTTGACCTACCTCCCCCTTGGTGATATTTGGTGAGGTTCTTGGCTAACCCCCCCTCCCCCACATAACCTCACGTGTATTTTTATTTTATATTTTCATTCAATCTAATTTTAAGATAAATAGTATTGTATAGAGTAAATCTTGTTTTTAATCGCTATTTTGAACTCGAAACCGAGAAAAAGTATGTGGTAGATATTTTTTCTTAGTTTCGTTCACTATGAAAAAATACACGTGAGGTTTCCTTATACCCCCCCTCCCCCAACGTGATCTGTTGTGATTTTTTTGTGAGCCCCTCCCCCCCTATCGAACCTCGCGTGATTTGTGCACAAGCCCTAAAGAATTATGAAGTAAGCCGAGTAAGTTTTAGAACATTAAAACTTTCATGCAGCTTTGCATTAGTTATAAGCTAATCTTGATTACTCTTTAATTTTTCAAGTAAATTCGGTCATTGGGAACAAAGTAACTTTTTACTTAGTAGGTCAGGTACAGTCGCCATCAGATATATCGGAGCGGCCAAGGTGCTCAAAAATATCTGAACACGCTCTCTAACGCCTTGACAATAGAGGCGTGTTCAGATATTTGTGAGCACCTTGGTCGCTCCAATATATCTGTAGTTAGATAGGTAATAATTCAATTAAAATATATTTGGTCTTCACAGATTTTATAATGTAACAAATAGATACTTAAGATTATAGATCGTGTCATTCACGAAGACGCGTGCCTCGACTCGCATTGTCATGTTATTAAAGGTTAGATTTGACAAATCTGCGCGTCATCGTGGATGACATGTAATATAACTGCGTAATTCTTTTTAGAATCACGTTGTCTGTAAATGATGAATATATTAATATTTAAAAAATATGTCCTTTTTGTTATAAAAGGCACTCGTGCATATTTAAATTTTAAATACTTCATTTATTGGATACATTTAAATTTACAAAAACTCGATATGTAGCAATTAAATACTAGTAAGATATCATCACTTTTTTTGCGACAAAAAAAAATATAAACTTTCTCTAGTGAAATCCTCCCAAATCGGTGAGTTTTTTCATTTTCCTTTATTTCTAAAAATCCACGTAAAAAAGACATACATTTGTAACGAATTTCATTCGACTGCTGAAAAGACGTCCGTGTCAAATACTTATTAATTATTTAAATTATAAATTTCAACAAATTAGTGATTCAACAATATCAAGTAAATTCGCGTGTTAGTCTGTTTAATTGCGTAGGCGTCTATTATTCAATCTCAGTCCTGGAGGAGGCGTAAATTGATGTTTAATCTGTTAATGGACATTATTTTGGGATTGTTAGCTATTGTGCCTGTCTAAATTAGGCTGCGAGATGACCTACTGCGAGAACAAAGGTTGGGGCAGGTCAGGAGGTCAGTCCTCCCGAAAAAAGTTACTTTCGTGCGGTCTGAGAACTCTGAGACAATTACAATGATGGATTAGGTTGCGGGAAAACGCTGGGATCGGCTACGAGCGTAGCGTTACGAAAACGTTGGCAAAGAACAGGGAATGTGTTAATTTATCAACGTTTAAATTTTATACACGCCAGGGGTACGCAGGGGGTTATTCGCGATTGTCAGCTTTTGCGAATAACTGACAGGCCGATATCGTCCGGCGAACTGGTAATCAATGGGCCCCTTTTAACAATAATCTGAAATACATACATATATAATCACGCCTATATCGTGTAGGGGTAGGCAGAGACCAATGATTTCCACTTGCTACAATCCTGATGTACAGTCAACCAATTTGATTTCTAGGCCACTATAGAACCATGCCATAATGACTTCTACGACAGTGCTTATTGAGTGATGCATGTCATGTATAGAGTAGTTAAAGCGACAAGGTTCTATAGTGGCCTAGGATTCAAATTGGTTGACTGTACCTCTTTCGTTTCCTTCATTTTCATAGCATTCCTCATACACGCTCGCCGATGTAACAATCTTAATAAACTGCCGAATCCGACACGAGCAGATTTAGCGGAACCACGCCGTTCTCTCAAAATAGTGTTTAGTTTTGAGTTTATGAAATGTATGTTTGTTAATCTGTTAGGTATGTAAGGGCATTTGTTGCCTGAAAACAAATGATTTTAGATTTTTTGATTAGATTATTATCTAAATAGTTACAAAAATCTCCGTAACAGAGACCGCATTCGAACCGGGGCTTTCAGGACGCTGGAACGACTAAGCCATACGGAGGCCAATACGAGCAGATACATTCCGATGTCAAAATGATGTCATTTCGCTCGTACGTATATTGGCGTACGTATAAGAAATTCACATCATTTTGATCTCTTCTTCATCGCGTTGTCCCGGCATTTTGCCACGGCTCATGAGAGCCTGGGGTCCGCTTGACAACTAATCCCAAGATTTAGCGTAGGGACTAGTTTTTACGAAAGCGACTGCCATCTGACCTTCCAACCCAGAGGGTAAAACTAGGCCTTGTGGGGATTGGTCCGGTTTCCTCACGATGTTTTCCTTCACCGAAAAGCGACTGGTAAATATCAAATGATATTTCGTACATAAGTTCCGAAAAACTCATTGGTACGAGCCGGGGTTTGAACCCGCGACCTCCGGATTGCAAGTCGCACGCTCTTACCGCTAGGCCACCAGCGCTTCACATTCACATCATTTTGATATCGGAATGTAAGTCTGTTTCACCGTCTTTCCTTAGTACACACTTAGGTTACTGTTTAATTGTTGGACGGCGTTGGTATATAATTTTGAAATGCTTACCGCCCAAATTATTAAACACAGGACTTCTAATTGACACATATGATTAAACACCCTCGTGCGTAATATATTTATATGAAAGCTACTGTGTGAAAAACACATTTGTGGCTTTCCGTCAGAAAAGGGTCCTTATGCTTCATGTGCATATGTTTTTAATTAAAGGCCAATTAAAGGCACCTAAATTTAAACCACCTTTTGTACTGATCAAATATTGCAAATCACTCTTTCGTCATCCTCCATACTATCAACACCCACTTTTCTACATTGAACCGTTTTGGCAAGAACCCTTCTAAACCAGTACCTTTTGGAAGATTATACTTCACATTATTATCAATCGAAGTTTTATTTGAGCCGTCGAGACCCTGACCTGCACGGCGGCTATACTTTATGTACCATATGTTCTTGTGAATCATTCATCATCATCATTCATTCATTCACGTGGAGGATAAGGCCTTCTCAGAAGAAAAGTAACATTTTATTCAAAAAGCGCCGGAAAATTCATGCTGAGAAGCATAATTATATCTCGATTATTCATTCTGTCGCCACGCCATACCTATTACCCATACACATGTAGGAAACGTTGCATCACGTTCTACGTTTTATCATTGCAAGCCGGCAATGTCACGAGTGTGTTGAACCCGCCATCCTTGAAACTTTTATTATCGGATAGATAAACGTTGTTTTTGTACACTATTTATAATCTCTAAAACTGACCTGATACAACGGAGTTGGCGTTGATGATTTTTTGGGATTGTGTGTTGTCTTTTGAACGTTTTTTACAAGTTTTTATTTAACTTGCAATGTTTGTATGTACAGTCTAGTGTAAAAATATGGGTTCACGAAACTTACTCAAAAATATGTCCCATAGCTCTTAATTCGCCGACATAAGCGCTATGAGACATATTTATGAGCAACTTGTGTGCACCTATATTTTTACACTTGACTGTATAGTCGCGGACTTTAATTGTTGAGCCATTTAGGGTTCAAGCTAATCTGGTTGTCAATACTAACGGTTTGAAATGTCCAATGTAAAGTAAACCCTAAATGTCTCAATCATTAATGTCCGTGACTGTACGAGTTTATAAACATGTATACATTTCTTCATCTTAATCCATTGCAGTAAGGTAAAAAAAATTATACATATTTATGAACTCGACCCAAAGTGCTCACAAATATCTGAACACACCTCCATTGTCAGGGCGTTAGAGTGCATGTTCAGATAATTTTGGGCACCTCGGCCGCTCCGATATATCTGATGTTCGAGTCCAATATTGCAAGCTCAATTAGACCTAAATTCGATTGACCTGAAATTTCGCATAATTTATGACAAATTGACGCTATATTATGGGTACCATCAAGCTGATCTGATGGTGGACAGAGGAGATGGCCGTAGGAACTCTGTGATAAAACAACGCAACCTAATTGTGTTTGGGATTGTTAAAATTGTATCATTGAGTAGGTATTAATTGCCTGTTAAAAGAAAATCACAGTCTGCGATAAAAGCTTATATCAAAAATAGAATTTTTGACAATTTTACTAATTTTGGGTTAGTTCCTTTGTGTCAGTGAGAATTTGAGGATCTTCGATGATCATCTTCATCATAAAGGGGCCCACTTACCAGTTCGCCGGACGATATCGGCCTGTCAGTTATTCGCAAAAGCTGACAATCGCGAATAACAGACACCGATATCGTCCGGCGAACTGGTAAGCAGTGGGCCCCTCAACGGTCTTTTAATAACGGTAATGCCATTTCTGTTATGTTTTGTTGGAAGCGCTGGTGGCCTAGAGGTAAGAGCGTGCGACTTGCAATCCGGAGGTCGCGGGTTCAAACCCCGGCTCGTACCAATGAGTTTTTCCGAACTTATGTACGAAATATCATTTGATATTTACCAGTCGCTTTTCGCTGAAGGAAAACATCGTGAGGAAACCGGACTAATCCCAACAAGGCCTAGTTTACCCTCTGGGTTGGAAGGGCAGATGGCAGTCGCTTTCGTAAAAACTAGTGCCTACGCCAAATCTTGGGATTAGTTGTCAAGCGGACCCCAGGCTCCCATGAGCCGTGGCAAAATGCCGGGACAACGCGAGGAAGAAGGAATGCCATATCTGTTTTCAAACCCAGAGCAACGAGGTTTCGTAAACACTACTGTTTCGTGCATTCGCAAGAAAGAAAGAATGGGAATTTGGAATCGACATTTTAAATTTGGCAATGGCTGCTCGTCCCTACTTTTTAATTCTGGGTTGTCTATGCTAGGTGTGACCTTGTTGCGTATATTCGTACGCTGACTTTAAAAATAAAACTGTTTTCTATTAAAATCTATTAGCGAAATCGTCTGTGAATTTTCCTCCTACTTTAAGAGCTGGCCAGATTCGAAGAATGAGTAAGACATGTTTAAGATAATAAAAGTTCGATAACTAAACGACATGTCAAAATTGACGTGTATTTCGATTCCGCTGTGATCCCAATAAGATCTATCTACGATATTCAAAGTGACATTGGTTGCCCGAATCGAGCTGCTTCTGTCAATTATACGACATACAAACGATATCTAAATGAGAACTTATCTAAACCAGTGCCCCTAGTGTAAATTTAGTCGATAGCGAAACGTGACGTACGCGTTTGCGTTAAGTCTCATTTTGTATAGGTTTTTGAACAGCGCGCCAAGCGGGACGTTTTGGAAAGTCAAAAATCTCATACAAAATGACACTTAACGCAAACGCGTACGTAACGTTTCGCTGTCGAAATTATTTACACTAGGGGTACTGAACTTATCGTATTTCATTCTTCGAATCGGGCCGAGTGTTATAAATTATAACAGTCTCCTAATTTAATAGTGTTATAAGTAACATTTCGAAATGCATTGACGCATTGAATGCACCAACTGATTAAACTTTAGCAGTAAATAGGTTTATTCTATTGTTTTAACTTTCAATGTGTGGAATAATATTGCATTTAATAGTGCAGTATATCCACTACGGAGATATAGAACACACCTTTCCTTTTTACGCGCTTAGTGTATGGACTATTGGATTTTAAAGGCGTTTACATTTTTTTTGAGTGTAGACTAGTAATTTAAAGTTACTTAAGTTCTCTTTACGTCTAACCTGTTGCCGTTACATTGCTGAATTGATGAAAATTTGCAGCATCATAGCATAAATTATACATAATTTAATGGATTTGGATCATTCTCGCTGTCAACTTGTGGTGAGTTACAATTGTTTCCATTAATTTCGTTTCGTTGATTCAGCGACTGGTCTGGCACTAGTGGGTAGTGACCATGCCTATGCAGCCGATGGTCCTGGGTTCGAATCCCGGTAAGGGCATTTATTTGCGTGATAAACACAGATATTTGTTGCTGAGTCATGGGTGTTCTCTATGTATTTATCAATATACGCATGTGTCGCCTAGTACCCATAATACAAGCTTTGCGTAGTTTGGGGCTAGGTCCGATCTGAGTAAGACTGTTCCAAAATATTTATTTATTTTATTTTATTTTAAGGATGTTTTAACATTTGCAAATAAACTAAAGGAAATCTTTAAAGTTTCCATAAAATTAGACTCTCACACCGTCGACGAGAACATAAAGTATAAGAAAAACCTCATACATGGCTTGTTGCATCTCGGTAACTGGTCTGGTCAGGTGCCTAGAAAGATGATTTTCAAAAGATAATTGTAGCCAAGACCCCTAGCGTCTTTTGAGCGTCAGCGTCTAGTCAAGTCTATGGTTTGCTGCTCGACGCAACGTTTGCGCAACTGCGTAGCGACGCTGTTTTTCATAGCGCTGACTTGACGTCGACGCTCGGGGGACGCTAGTGCGGGGTGGCCCTAAGAGTAAGGTGGTCCGATGAGTTGTAACAAATAAAACCTCGCACACCAAAAGTCGGTCAAGCACGTGCACGGAACAACCACCAAACACTGTTATCTGATAAGCCGATTGACGTTTTGTGTTTGCGAGGACGGGCTCGTGTTGTCTGATATTTAGTGCGTGCCCGTTAGATCGGGAACAAAGAATTTGGAGGCAAATTAAGTTTATTTATCAAGATGACAATCTCTGTGGTGTAGACCGTCTAAGCTCTTTCGTCGTTTTTAACTCAAAAGCTCCCGCTGTTGACTGTACAGTCACGTCTGAAAACATCGACACGATCGAAGTGCCAAAAATATAGTATACACGACTTTATGGCCCATATATTAGGGTAGTGTATACATATTTTTGGCACTCTGTCCGTATCGATATTTTCAGACAGACCGTACTTATACTACTCATTTCGTTGCTTATGATCTCTGCTGCTGCGTACTAAGAAAATTAATGCTACGGGCTACGGCGTAGCGCTACGAGCCCTTCAAACGTATCGCGTAGCGAAGCGAGAATTGAGATCAGTTTGTTCAAAGGACATTGGAACCCACAAATTGATGACAATTAAATTCCATCACACACACACACACACACACAGTTCAATTCAGTCTCCTTTGGTAGAGCTTAAATGAAACGTTTTACCCTACATTTGAAAAAAAAAAAAAAAAAAATGAAAATGTTTTATTTGTTAATGATACAGGGTTCAATTGTAAAGGTTGGAGTCTTCTAGTAAGTATAAAATACCTGTGACAGAAGACCCCGCTTTTCCATAACAACACGTGTAGAATTGAATTTATCATTTATCACTTAAATATTACATTTCTATATAAATTAACGTGCTAAAAAGTCTACCAAATATTTTACGTGACAACTACTACTACTACTTTAACTATAAACGAAATAAATAATATTGTGACTACTTGTAAAAAACATAAATTAACATATTTGATATTTTCATAACAAAGTAATTCAATTTGTTCTCAGAGTAACTGTGTTAACAATAACAAATTTATTAATTTATAAATTTTTGCTTTTTCCTCGCAAGTGTATAACGTCGTATGAAACACGTGAGCTTTGGTCATTACACACATCGGCTTTCTAATAGCTTGTTCGCTTCCAGCACACAATATCGCCTCGAGTGTAATGTAATGACCAACGTAGCACACTTGTATCATAATAAATAAATATTATAGATACATTCTTACACAAATTGACTAAGTCCCACAGTAAGCCAAGAAGGCTTGTGCTGTGGGTACTCAGACAACGATATATATAATATACAAATCCTTGAATACATAGAAAACATCCATGACTCATGAACAAATATCTGTGCTCATCACGCAAATAAATGGCGGTCCGGTCGTTAAATATTATGGCTTTATTTATGATATTTGTTTTTAATTTTAGTGTACTACGTATCATAATATATTATTAAAATCGGAATGTTGCTCCGTATTTCGCGAAATATTAATACGAACCTGCCCGTGCATACATATACATATTGGATGAATGAATACAGATTCACTCAAGTTACTGATAACTTTATTGTTACTAACTGATAACTTTGTTTTCCGCTTACTGCTCCTAGACTAGCTACTTTAGATTAAAACATATTATTATTAAGGTAGGGCACTCATGGTCTATTAACACATTGCTTATTATTAATTTTTTTTTTTTGTATAAGACTGTTTGTTGCCTAAATAAAAAAATAAAAAAAAGAAATATACCTAAGACTATCCGGGCATAGTTGAAAGTCGCCCACTGCCTCGCCAATAGAAAAGCGACATCATCGGTTGACGTCACAACTATTTTGGTTGAGGCCTTGAACGCCTAAACTGTTGAGGTAGGTCAGGCTGTGTAACTAATGCTGGTTAGTCGTGAGTCTAGAGAATTAAGTTTAAAAAGACTCGACGTTTGAAAGATTTTTTTCAAGTCTCATTGGTGCGATTTTGTAAATTTAATAAATAAATAATAATTCTTTATTTCAGTGTTTGAATCTCCATAGTTTTGTTAGAGTAACCTAGTGTCGCACTGCTGGGCAAAGGGGAGGGGAGGCCCTTGTTTCCTCCACACGGCCTGTCGTTGGTATTTTCCCATCATGTGCAAGTCGTTCCGTCATCTCTTTTTGGTCTGCCTGCGCCATCTATGGTGTTCAGTAACCATTTTGGCCCACCTTACCACCTTGCGGCAGACGAAAATAATGCGCTTTGTAAATCGTTGTAAACATTTTTGAGTATTCTCTAGAAAGGATTATATAGGTATGTATTTTGTTCAGGAAAATCTAGTTCCTAAAATTTGAAAGAACTCAAGCTTAAGCAATATAGTCTGAGTAAGGGCCACTTGCATGTTCCTGGGTTAGCCAACTAACTTAGAGATAACCGTTTATACAGTACAGTTTAACCCTGTACCTTCGACCGACTAACCCATATAACTTTTTAAAGTGAACAGACTGATTGTTTAGCCAAAGAATGGTCTTTTATGCTTAATCTAACTTTATACATTACAACTAGGTCTTTACAACTTTACCTAATGGATTGAGTTATGGTTTTATTTACTTTAAAACTGTATTCTTCTTGTTAAATATAGACGCTTTAGAAATTTCCTTAAAGTCTCCTCCGTTTTTTAATACCGAACAATCATGTAATTTTTCCATTTACGCTACGTTGTTGTTAACAGTAAGTAAATATGGCAGACATACAATTTAGGTTACAGGAAATACCCTACACTTCACCCACCACCCTGAAATGTAATTCCGAACAAAACTTTACCGATAAGTGCTTAGAAAAACACACTACGTCACTACGTAATCCCACTGGATTACCCCACGGAAAATATTGTACGTGATTGATATTGGTTTCAATCTCTTCCCAATGACACATTTTTATGTTGTTATTTTTGAAATATATTCTATCTATATATTTAACTCGTAAGCACAAAAACAAGAAAAAAAATATACAAAAAAGAAAAACATAGGAAGAAGATAGTGCCACGAGATGGTCTCATCTCGGCATGATGCTTAGCGACTTTCAGAACTGGTCTTCCGATAAAACAATCCCGTGAAACAATCATGACAGGCTGTTTTACCTATTCCAAAATAGGACTAACTGAAATCGAGTACATTCGTCTAAAAATCTCATATTATATATCCTTAATGTTTTTATACTTGTTCCAGGTGTCGATGATGTCGGCCGTCAGCGGCACAGGCGACCAGCTACTCCGCCGTGTGAAACAAGAGGCCGAACCACCACCACTCCCGCGCCCCATGCTGATGCAGCAAGAGGTAAGATTGCTCACTAGAGTCACTAGATGTCGCTGTAGCAAGCGGCGCGATTTCTACATCGCGCTAACGGTGTTTTGACGTAGAATCTATTATTAATTGGTGATGTGAGTTGAACGAGTAGAGAATTACAGTACTCGCCCAGCGAGGAAGAGGTAAGATTGTCCGCTAGATGTCGCTTTAGCGAGCGAGGAGATTTCTAGATCACGCTAATTGTGGGTCTAACTGTGAATCTTTAATTAGTTGGGCAATGTGAAACAAAGTGAGCATATTATCCATCTACACAATGCTCTCTCATCGAACAACTATCTTTGGCCGTGTGTGTGGCAGTGGCTGCTCCTTAGTTGATTCAAACGATGTTAGATGTCGCTGTGGCAAGCGAGACAAATTCTACATCCCGCTAACGTTATATCGCTATAAAATCAATAATAAGGTCAATGTAAGATTTATTGCAGGGAAGACCGTTATATGGCGTGAAATCTCGTTTATGTATACGTAATTCGCTCAGACACAGTCAAAAAAGGAGAGCTTCCATCTGTAAACGGAGTACGTGTACAAACGCAAGAGTTAAAAGCGACGAAAGAGCTTGTAGACGGTCTTTCCCATATTATACTGTAGAGCTTAACTATATGTATATCTGAAACCTCCATAATGCGTATCAATACTGATTCATTCACTGTCTCCACACGGAACGTATAAAACGACCTCCATTGCGCACGCATTGCACAACGTATTACGTAAAGGAGCATTGTGCAGTCGAGGACATGCAAATTCCGACCCTTTATCTTCATTCATGCTCGTTTGTTTACTACATGTGACTAACTATACATAGGTATAAATACGGGTTTGTACGGAGTAGACGTAAATAACTTGAGTATTGGTCTTGTTGAATAGTTGCATTTATTTTATACCACGTGGGTAGCATACAAGCGTACGGCCTTTCTGAGGGTAAGCGGTCACCGTGGCCTATAGAAGCCTGGAACACGTGGGTGGCAAACAACATACTACCTTTCTGAGGGCAGGCGGTCTCCGTGGCCTATGGGCGCTTGCAACTCCAGGTGTGTTACATGCGCGTTGAAGTTTTTTGAAGAAATTCTTACTGTAGCCCCTTGCAGAAACCTTGGCAGGGAGCTCAGTCCACCACCGGAGCATCCGCGGGAGGAAATTCCTCTTAAACCGCACAGTGCGCGACCATTTAAGTTGAAGATCGTAATGGTGCACATAAGCTTCGTCGTTTTTCACAGAAGAAAAGACACAAACGATCTGCAGTACGAGTTTTAGTTATTAAATCTGGTTTCAATATGATACTGATCTGATCGGTATCTGTCAGCGTCAAAAGTTACGTTTTTTGATTCGAGTTCTTTCATTCATTCTTTAAAAATTATGGCTTTAGTCCAGTGGGAATATTTCGGCTCTATCAAGGTATTAGGAGCTTTAAATACGACTAAAATTGTATGGTGAGTACAAGACAGTGTACGGTGATTTTATCAGCTCTTGTAAAGCGCTAGCTGGACTTTACAAGTAGCACGTGGACTGCCCGCCGTTGACTCCAAAATGGTGGTTAAACGCGTTTCAAGATTAATTCTTCATTCACTGCACACTACCACATTAGTTTACTGTTTATTAAGCTATCGATATTACACTTTAGACAACATTAATGTGCAAAAAATAAAGGAATTAATCACGAGGCTAACTATTAGGTTGGCGCTCAAACCGGACGTCCTCGAATTTTAGTTATTAGATCTCACTCCAATGTGATACTGATTAGTCAGTGACAAAAGTGACGTTTTTGGTTGAAGGTTGACATAATGCGCAATTCAGAAGGTCCTCTAAAGAGATTGGAATGATTTCAGATCCATGTTAGATCAGTATCATATTATATTGTTGGAATTAGTCTGTTAGATTTACAAACATATTTTTGAACAAGCTAAAAGCAAGACAAATGCCTGCACGCCCTATGACAAAAACTGATCGCAGAATCAGCATTGTTCGTCGCCAGAAAAAAGGATCTCCAATTTGTATTACACGGTCCGTGGCAGAAAAAAGGAACCATTTGTATTACGAATATGTATTGCATGACGGACAAATCGTTTCCACGAAGTTTTGAAAAGGCAATCGCAATTAGGCACATTTTTAACGACGCCAATTTAATATTTTCAACCGACTTCACGATTACAAAAGGAGGAGGTTCTCAATTCGGTTGTTTTTGTTTTTAATGTTTGTTACTCTATAACTTCAGCAGCAGGAACCGAGGGAACTCTTCAAATCTGTGATAGTGATTTTTGTATTTTCATTCACAAATCAAGCGTTTACATTTAAAAAAGTGTCATAACGAGAAGCGCTGGTGGCCTAGTGGTAAGAGCGTGCGACTTGCAATCCGGAGGTCGCGGGTTCAAACCCCGGCTCGTACCAATGAGTTTACGAATTATCATTTAATTTACCAGTCGCTTTTCGGTGAAGGAAAATATGGTGAGGAAACCGGACTAATCCCAACAAGGCCTAGTTTACCCTCTGGGTTGGAAGGTCAGATGGCAGTCGCTTTCGTAAAAACGAGTGCCTACGCCAAATCTTGGGATTAGTTGTCAAGCGGACCCCAGGCTCCCATGAGCCGTGGCAAAAATGCCGGGACAACGCGAGGAAGAAGAAGAAGAACTTAAGTATGAACGGTTATAAATAATTCAATGGCATTTCAAACTGTTTTGTGGAGTCGGTTTTATTTTCTATTATAGATTATTTAAGTTTCTTCCTCTATTCTTAAAAACATGAACGCAAGAAAATGCAATTTTGAGCTAGTTTACAATCAAGCGTGCTACTTTATTATATGTCACAGCAAAAAATGGGTCAATGTACTTGACTTTAGGAGATTGGAAGGACATTTTTTGTACTTCATTTTGCGTATGGTCGATTTACGTTGTATCGTGTATTTTAAACTCCCGGTATAACCTAAAGTTTGGTTTATTGTGTGGGCAAGGCCGGCATTTAAAATTTTCGGCTGAGAAGACCATTATAGGGCAAGATCTCTCGTACTTGTATATTTACTTCGCTCAGACACAGTCAGAAAGGAAGGGCTTCACTCCTTCTGCTCTACCGACCTTCTTGTGTACAAACAAACACACAAGTTAGAAGCGTCGAAAGAGCATGTGACGGTCTTGCCTGATAGACGGTTTTTGCCACATTGACCTTATTTAAGCTTGGTTTATTTATTCAAAATTAGGTATAATTATTTATCTTTCTACGTTCTACTACAGCCGCTTCAACTACTCAACAACCTATATTAAACACCCTATCATCTTCCAGATGGAACTTGAGCCCAAAGAAGAGGTGAAGTACTGCGTATCGCCCGGCGAAGGCATCGTCGGCAACACCAGCCCCGACCAGCAGCACTGCTCTTCCACCACCGCCGCTGCACCAAGCGCTAGAGATGACGATGCACCTAGAAGGCTTTGTCTTGTGTGCGGGGATGTTGCGTCTGGGTTCCACTACGGAGTGGCCAGCTGTGAAGCTTGCAAGGCGTTCTTTAAGAGGACAATCCAGGTATGACGATCTGTTTAAGTTTTGCTTCTTCAAGTCTCGAAGGTTGAAACTGCTCCTATAATATTGTGGTTGGATCCAGCGCTTGAGATGATGCTCCTAGGAAGCTATGTCTTGTGTGCGGGGATTTTGTCTGGGTTCCACTACGGAGTGGTCAGCTGTGAAGCTTACAAGGTGTTTTTTAAGAGGACAATTCAGGTATTGTCAAACCTGCCCCTTACGTTTAACCCTTAAGTTCTTTCTGCTCCAAGTCTCAAAGGTTTAAACTGCTCCTATGACATAGTGGTTGCATCGAGCGCTAGAGACATTTATATTAACAAGTTTGTATTTCAACAGGGCAACATAGAATACACCTGTCCAGCCTCGAACGAATGCGAGATCAACAAGCGGCGCCGCAAGGCGTGCCAAGCGTGCCGCTTCCGCAAGTGCCTGCGCACGGGCATGCTGCGCGAGGGCGTGCGCCTGGACCGCGTGCGCGGCGGCCGCCAGAAGTACCGGCGCGCCGCCGAGCCGCCGCCGCAGGCGCGCCCGCACCTCGACGACATCAAGGTGTGTACCGCTCTCCCCGCCCCGCAGTAGCGGCGACCGGCGCCGCGTGGCGTGCCAAGCGTGCTGGACCGCGTGCGCGGCGGCCGCCAGAAGTACCGGCGCGCCGCCGAGCCGCCGCCGCAGGCGCGCCCGCACCTCGACGACATCAAGGTGTGTACCGCTCTCCCCGCCCCGCAGTAGCGGCGACCGGCGCCGCGTGGCGTGCCAAGCGTGCTGGACCGCGTGCGCGGCGGCCGCCAGAAGTACCGGCGCGCCGCCGAGCCGCCGCCGCAGGCGCGCCCGCACCTCGACGACATCAAGGTGTGTACCGCTCTCCCCGCCCCGCAGTAGCGGCGACCGGCGCCGCGTGGCGTGCCAAGCGTGCTGGACCGCGTGCGCGGCGGCCGCCAGAAGTACCGGCGCGCCGCCGAGCCGCCGCCGCAGGCGCGCCCGCACCTCGACGACATCAAGGTGTGTACCGCTCTCCCCGCCCCGCAGTAGCGGCGACCGGCGCCGCGTGGCGTGCCAAGCGTGCTGGACCGCGTGCGCGGCGGCCGCCAGAAGTACCGGCGCGCCGCCGAGCCGCCGCCGCAGGCGCGCCCGCACCTCGACGACATCAAGGTGTGTACCGCTCTCCCCGCCCCGCAGTAGCGGCGACCGGCGCCGCGTGGCGTGCCAAGCGTGCTGGACCGCGTGCGCGGCGGCCGCCAGAAGTACCGGCGCGCCGCCGAGCCGCCGCCGCAGGCGCGCCCGCACCTCGACGACATCAAGGTGTGTACCGCTCTCCCCGCCCCGCAGTAGAGACAACCGGCGCCGCGAGGCGTGCCAAGCAAGTGCCTATTGGGACCGTGCGAAGTGCATGGTGGGGGTAAGTAAAGCGATCCCAGCGCATAAGGTGGTAAAAATTTGAACTAACTGCGGATAGCGTCTTTAACATTTCGTACAATTATATGGCTCGAAATGAAACTTTGATTTACGATTACTCCTGAAATATTCATTTAAATTGTATGGTGTAAGGGATCATTGTAATTTGTATGAAATGCTTAATATAACTAACGTATTTATTTTGATAATTGTTAATAATGTATCCATGTAAATAGCTTTGCAAATGCCACATATTACGTGATCTTTTTCTAGAAGTTAAGAATGGATATAGTAAGTTATCCTTAAAAGATAGACATTTAACATCGCGGTTTTTTTTGTAGACCTATGAATGAGAAACAACCCCACCATACATTGTGTTGTTATAGCTCAAACGGATTAGGCAGCGTTTTCGATTAAAGCTCCTAGCCAGCGTGATTTTTTCCGACAACATCGTTATATTTCAAACAATTTACACAAAACCTTAACAAGTTATATACTTAAGCCTTCCTCAAGAATCACTCTGTTGATAGATGAAAGTCGTATGAAAATCCGTTCAGTAGTTTTTAGTTTTGGAGTAGTTTTATAAGATGTAGTGAATTGACGTTTTCCCCTAGACTTGCGAACACTAGGTTGCGTGACAGTCGTGCACGCTCCCAATAGAGAAGCCATGCCAAGCAATGAAGTTGTCCCAATCGTAATCTGGACCATGCGACCGAAACGTCGTAAGCGCCATAAAATTCATGGTGCTTACGCGTTTAGGTCGCGAGATTTATGCTCCGCTTCCATAGTTTGTTGTTGGACGACATCAACTCATAGCGCAGAATACTGGTTCTCTGTGCCAGCTGTATACGATTCTTTTTACAAAAACCTTATTCCAACAGATCCTGGAAGTCCTGTCCTCGTACGAGCCGGAGCCGTTCACGTGCGGCGCCCCGCCGGCCGGCGTCACGGAGCCCGCCGCCCGGACCCTGGCGCTGCTGGCGGACCTCTATGACAGGGAGCTGGTGGGCGTCATCAGCTGGGCCAAGCAGATACCTGGCTTCACAGACTTGCAGCTTAATGATCAGGTTAGTCGATAAACTACTTTATTGCTTGGATATAAGGTGTATTTTACGGTTATCAACCCGGCCATGCAAGGCTTGGAACCGGTTTAAAATACCGGTTTATTTCGGTTTTCCTCCAAACTTTTATAAGAACGCGAACGTTTTAAGAACTTTGTTGTAACCTAAAAAAATCGGTTTATTCGACGAGCGAACAAACGGCCGGCAGGCATGGTGGTATGCCACGTAAATATAGACACCGATAAAGGACGAAACTGGTTTTTATTGCTCTAAACCGGTGAAATCGACAAGAACTGTTCTCATAAAACCGGTTTAAAAATAACTGTTTTTCGAGCGAAACCGAAATTAAAAGGTATATGATAACATTGATAACGGTTTGGGTGTTTAACCAGTTTCCGAGCCTTGCGGCCATGTACAATTCTCAGACTCTTAAGGTGCAGTGAGTTCAGATTTTTCTGCGAGCTGAGCACTGAGCGGACCGCCGTGCGTGCCCAGGTTCGCGGATATCATTGTTATTTTTAGCAAAAAAAGTAATCGATCTTATCCGTTGGGTAAAACATGCATTGTAAAGATTTTAGAGAAACCATTGATATAAAACCTGAAAGAGACTTTTACATGAGATTTTTTTTTACATTGTTTTTTTTATACCACGACGGTGGCAACCAAGCATACGGCCTGTCTGATGGTAAGCAGTTACCGTAGCCTATGGACGCCTGCAACTCCAGAGGTGTTACATGCGCGTTGCCGACCATTTAAAAATCTGTACACTCCTTTTTGAAGAACCTCATACTGTAGACCCTCGGGAAAATCTCGGCAGGTAGCTCATTCCACAGCCGGAGCGTGCGTGTGCATTCCTCGGAAAAGTGAATGATTGCCAACGTAAAATTGCTCTGCCAATAGCTCGTAAACGTGTTAACGTCTAATTTTACACATATTTTATCGTCACCTTTACGCGTTTCTTCACTATATTTAAATTTGGCAGATGCAATGCACTGCAAAAACGCATAAAAACCGCACCGCGATTTGTGATGTAAATATATCTGAGGGGCTGTTCTTAGTAAAAACAAGTGACTGTCAATAATATTTATTACAGTACATATGGTCCTACTATACCGCACCAGTGTGATAATTAGCACATTACGTAACTATGTCGAAAAATTTAAACGCCCATATGTTCTGTAAAACGTTGTACGATACATATTTATTTATTTTGAAAAGTAATAATATACAGCATTACAGTCGAGACCAAAGCACTGTACAATTCAGATTACATACTAGGAAAAACAGATCACAATCAACTTTTGTCCATCACCTCGCAATATCGCAGACTCATCTGATACACAGCCGTCCATCGACTTGCAAACATATCACAATCTGGTGCCCATGACAGAAGGGAGTTCAGCAGCCTTAGAGCCCGCACAGCAGGCGAGTTTTTATGTGCTACAGTGCGTGTAACTGGGACGGCCAAAAGCTTGTGACTTCGCGGTCGCAGGAGATTTTTGGGCACAAATGGAATAGCGAGTCTAACAGTTCGTCCTACCAGTTCAGGACAGTCTGTCTCACCACGTAAAACTCCACATGCTGTCACCAGGAGATTGTAATTGCGTCTGACTGCAAGGGAATTAAAACCTAATGATCCTAACAAGTACTTGGTCGGATATAAGAATGGAGAGTAAGTATACAATACATGTGCGATACATGTGCGAATAGGTAATTCGCAACTCGTGTCGATTGAAAACACGACCGAACTTTCCTTTGCACATCTGTCAAGTATCTGGAGATCTTTCTAATGAGCCTAAACTCAATGTGTATGTTTATGTATTTCCATCGAGGAGTTCCTTTTGCTACCTTCCGAGTGCATCATCAGATCAGCTCCACGTTAGCATATTATTGAATTGTCGTCGGAAATATGGAAATAGGCGAAATTTCAGCTCAATCACACATCGGGAAGTGGTTCAAATTCAAGTTACAAGATTTGAAGCGCATATACATAAATAAAATATATACGCGGTGAAGCTAAATAAATGTAAATAAAACAATATTAACGCTACTAAAATTTATAACATAACCTTTAGCTAAAATGTTATTTTCACTTACAAAATGTTTTTATCTGATTAACAAAATACAAAAAGATCCGGGTTCAATCCCCTTCGTCAATTTAAGAAAATAACAATATCAATTATCGACCATGGAAAATCGATAAAAACGACAACCATCCAAAATTACAGTTCAATGCAAAATCAACTCTATCACTCGCATCCTAAGTGCTATAGCAAGTTCCATACGACATTTTTTACTCATCAAAGGACACAACGTAAAAACTACCATCGTCAACAATGAACTGACAATTCGTAACCCTTATTGCAAACGAATAAGGTCCTTTTGTGGTCATTTAGTAAGTGATGTTGAACCTTTAAGTCTAAAGAGAGACTTTGCCTCCTTGTGTGTGTTCTAACGCTTATAAATACACACAAGAAATTTAATTTCAGTACTATATAGTACCTAGTCACAGTGACAATATTATGAGGTTCCTAGCGACTTTCATTTGTTTGTCACTGTGATAAGGTACTAAATATATGGTATGGATAATAAATTCTTTGACTGTACAGTCGCCATCAGATATATCGAAGCGGCCAAGGTGCTCACAAATATATGATCACGTCTCTATTGTCACGGCGTTCAGTGTCAGTGCGTGTTCGGATATTTTTGAGCACTTAGGCCGCTCCGATATATCTGATGGCGACTAACATAATATATTCTTTAAATATAATAAAGACACTTCAAAAAATTACAAGATAACAATGAATTTATTACCTCCATGTTACATCTGCGAAATGTAATCTATACGCCAAAGAAAATGGCGTACCACCGCGAGTGTTTAAAGTGACGTTTAAAAATAATCTAAATAAGCTTAAAACAAAACAATTTTCCTAGTGAATTGTTATTATCTTGCTTTTATTATGTTTCTAGATATTATTAGAATACATTTTCATAACGCATAAAGGCATTTTCAATTTTTATTATTTTTTTAAATTTTCGTTACATTTGTAGCATCTCGCAAGTAGTCGGAGACGTACTAAACGCAATGAAGTGCCGGCACTACAATGAGGTGTGGAATCATTTTGTTCGAGATGCCGACTCTAGTACTATACCTCAATGTCCTCACACCCTAGAACCTAAATGGTCCTTCCTAAAGGAGCCCACTGATTAACATTATACATAAATGACGTAATTGAAATTACTCATCATCAATATATCTTATTTGCTGACGACATATCAGTAATTGTGACATCCGAAAATAGTATAATTAATAGTAATACAATAGAAGAACAAGAACATGAATGTGACATTAACAGAACGATAAAAGTAATTATTATATGAACAACTTAGACATACATTTGAGTAAATCAAAATATATCCAATTCAACAAAAATACACCCCATCTAAATGTTACACGATTAGAGAAAGTAATACAAACCAAATTTTTAGGTGTAACAATAGATGAAAGCTTGAACTGGAAGGAACATGTACAAAGTGTACGAGTATGTAGCAAAATCAACAAGTTTGTTTACGCACTTAAACAAGTACGGAAAGTTACAATCGTCGCTACTGCAATTTCAACATACAGGGCATACGTGGAATCCACGCTACGATATGGTATCCTAGCCTGGGGCAATAGCACCGATAAGGATAGGCTATTTATCGACCAAAAAAAATGTGTTAGGGCAATTTGCGGCCTCCCACCTTGGGAAAGTTGTAATAAACTTGGCTTACTACCGCTACCCGCACTATATATATACGAAATATGTATGTTTGTCAGCAAAAATAAGCATCTCTTTAAAAAGGCAGCTACCCTGAACCAGCATTATCGTAGAGATCCTAACGGGCGCGTATTAGAAGTTACTCCAAAACTAGCACTCTATAGAAAAAGCTGTCTCAAAATGTGTGTTAAGCTTTTTAACAAATTACCTGACCACCTTAAAGAATTGAATGCCAAAGCGCTAAAACCAAGACTAATTGAAAACAACTTGTATAATATTATTGACATTTTAAATTGATGGTTCCTTCTAATTAATTATTCTTAGTTTTAATATTGACATTTGAATTATGTTGTATATACCTGTCTATTTTGTTCTGTATGTCCTAGAGTTTAAGGTGTAAATTTGCATGCTACTATGTAGTTAATCATGTGTTACCCAATAACGATAGTATAATAACCATACCATGTTTAATGCAAATAAACGAAATGAAATGAACAGTCAGCTGGACGGTATCGGCCTGACAGTTAGAACAAAAAGTTGACAGTACCGAACAACTGTCAGGCCGATAGCGTCCGGCGGACTGTTAATCAATGAGCCCCCTAAAAGTTAAAGTTGCTGTTAACACGTGTAGGTTTTCGGTAAGAACTACGTCAATAACGGGCAAAGGTTCGGTGACCTTTGGCGGCGAGAAACCAGACTAAAATAACTTTCGGGCTTCTACAGTTGTTTACATAACGTACTTGGAATTTGGTAGCTTTGCTCATATTGTTTTTATAGTAAAGTAAGCTTAACTGAATTTATATTTTTTTTCCTAACACGTCGGTGGCAAACAAGCATACGGCCCGCCTGATAGTAAGCAGTCTCCGTAGCCTATATACGCCTGCAACTCCAGAGGAGTTACATGCGCGTTGCCGCCCCCCTCGTTGAGCTCTGGCAACCTTACTCACCGGCAGGAACACAACAATATGAGTAGGGTCTAGTGTTATTTGGCTGCGGTTTTCTGTAAGGTGGGATACTTCCCCAGTTGGGCTCTAGATCTGAATTCAAGTCCAATTCGTGATATTACATTACTCTTACTCTAACTTTTGAATGGTGGGTCTTATAATATAAAAAAGCTTAAGAAGTACTTTCAATGAAAACTGTAGCGAACATGATCGGTCGCGCCGTTTATGAATTATTGCAAAAGTCATCTCTTCTTAGTAAAAAGACGTACAAAGCGCTGCGATACCCTTATGCATATCTACATGATAGTTACTAATAATCCCCGTTTAGTTTATTCTGACAGAATGCTAACTACGGAACCCTACACTGAGCACGGCCCGACATGCTCTTGGCCGATTTTTAGGGTTCCGTACCCAAAGGGTCAAACGGGACCCTATTACTGAGACTCGGCTGTCCGTCCGTCCGTCTGTCACCAGGCTATATCTCATGAACCGTGATAGTTAGCCAGTTGAAATTTCTACAGATATTTCAGTTGCCGCTATAACAACAAATACTAAAAACAGAATAAGATAAATAGGTATTTCTTTCCAATCTCGAGGTTCTCATCCAATCACCGAAGTTAAACGTCGGGCGGGGTCAGTACTTGGATGGGTGACGGTTTTTATAGATAATGGTACGGAACCCTTCCTGTGCGAGTCCGACTCGCACTGCCGGTTTTTCATTTTAGTCTCTCTCAGTCACAGTCTAATTTATTTGTAATATTCCACTACGTGACGTCTAAAATATCACATATCAATCCTAACCTTACACACGGAATGACGGAAGCGAGAGTCAAAGTGCATTTTGTACAACAAATACGTCAATATTTCTAAGTACCATCCACACTTAGTTTTGCCTAACAATTTAAGTTTGACCATTGTAAACCCTATTTCAAAGACTTAAGGTCTAAGATTCAATTGTTGCTGTTGGTGTTAAATAATTAATATTTAAAAATGCATATGCTTATTTTCCGCGTGTTATTCGGTCGTTGCACCCGCTAGACATTCAAATGAATTTGGAAATCACGTTGGCAAGGTGTGACTAGTTGACATTGAATGGATTTGGAATAAAGTATCTGCGATAGCTATTAAATTACCTCTGACTTTTGTATGATATTTTGGCAATCGTGTACAGTCGCCAACAGATATACCTCAACTCTCAGCTCAAAAAAATCTCAACACGCCTCTATTGTTAGGACGTTAGAGTGCGTGTTCCGATATTTTTGAGCACCTCGGCCGCTCCGATATATCTAATGGCGACTGTACTTATTCAATACGATGAGATTCATATTCAATTGGAACAAACTTTAATTTCGTTCAGTTTTCTAACAAAACAAAATCACCAACAACGGTTCAAACGGTTCAAATTTCAGAGGCAAATTTCGGATTTTTCATTTGTAGGCTATACCTTATTGTCTACTTTTTCACTAGTTTTCTCAAGTTACCGAAAGATGGCGCTGTGACTAAAATTTTAATATTTCTTTACAGATGCGTCTCCTCCAAAGCACATGGGCAGAGATGTTATCCCTCATGCTGGCGTATCGGTCACAAACCACCGGCGGCGGCGCGCTACGACTGCGTTTCGCCACCGACTTGCAACTGGACGAGCAACAGGCGAGAGACATCGGGGCAGGAGAGCTGTTCGCACAGGTAATGTGGACCTTATTTACTTGTAATAAGGTCGCGTCTCCTCAAAAGCACATGGGCAGAGATGTTATCCCTCATGCTGGCGTATCGGTCACAAACCACCGGCGGCGGCGCGCTACGACTGCGTTTCGCCACCGACTTGCAACTGGACGAGCAACAAGCGAGAGACATCGGGGCAGGAGAGCTGTTCGCACAGGTAACTGTGGACCTTATATACTTGTAATAAGGTCGCGTCTCCTTCAAAGGCTCATGGGCAGAGATGTTATCCCTCATGCTGGCGTATCGGTCACAAACCACCGGCGGCGGCGCGCTACGACTGCGTTTCGCCACCGACTTGCAACTGGACGAGCAACAGGCGAGAGACATCGGGGCAGGAGAGCTGTTCGCACAGGTGACTGTGGACCTTATTTACTTGTAATAAGGTTGCATCTCCTCTAAAGCACATGGGTAGAGATGTTATCTAGCCTACGATGCGAAATAAAGCCAGTGCGAAGTGTAGGAGGCAGCACCTGCTTAGAAGCGTGATTTGTTTTCGCTTTCGATTCAGGTCGCGAGATGACAGACGTTCTAACACGCACGGTCTCTATCGGCACCAAGGTCTACCTGGTTTTTTTTTTGTTTTTGAATTTTTGAGTAAAAATTTGCTGGCTATGGATGAGGTTTTGGTGGCTCAGATGGCAGAGCGCTGGAGTATCGATCCAGAGGCCGTGAGTTCAAGTCTCACCCAAGGCAGTTTTTACACTTAAATTTATTGTAAACTGAATTGTTTTGTTTGTATAATGTAAGTATTGTCTCGCAGGTGGCGGGCGTGGTGCGGCGGCTGGAGCGCGCGGCGGCGCTGCGCGAGGAGTGCTGGCTGCTGAAGGCGCTGGTGCTGGCCAACTCCGAGGCGCGCATCGAGGAGCACGCCGCGCTGCGCCGCTTCCGCGACGCCATCCTGGCCGCCCTCAACGACGCCGTGTCTGCCCTCAGGTGACCTCCCAACATAGATATTATTACTCATAAAAATACTACCTGCCTCAAATGTTCCCATTACCACGCTGAATAGCCAATGGGATCTGTCGAACCGGGTACGATCCGGACCGATGGTCGCACCCCGTCTCCCTCAGCCGCCGACTCTAATCTCATAGTGTAGGCTTGAGTGGACGCTCGAAGCGGAGCGTTAGGCGGGGCGTGCAGCGTGGCGTCGGGCTCACGAGTGACGTGAGCGGCGTGCAGTAAGGCCGCTCCTATACGCTTGCATTTGTTTAAAATGCACGCCGCACGCCCAACCCGAGCGTCCACTGCGTCCACTCAGGCCTTACGAATTCCTTCGCCGCCAAAGCCCAAGGTCCTGCAGTCTCGACTGCAACTGGCACAAAGTCGAACATTGGCTCCTGTGTAGAGTACTAGAGTACATTGTACGAGAAGCCGGAAAACCGCTCAAAAATGGACGAGTGAGTTTGCGGACCGACACGTTAGTGGAGGCCCTCGAATAATACGAGTCCATCTTTAGCAACCATTGACTGGACTGAGACTCCGCTGTCCGTCCGTCCGTCTGTCACCAGGTATCTCATGAACCGTGATAGTTAGCCAGTTGAAATTTCTACAGATTATGTATTTCTGTTGCCGCTGTAACAATTACTAAAAACAAAATAAAATAAATATTTCTTTCCAATCTCGAGGTTCTCATCCAATCACCGAAGTTAAGCGACGTCGGGCGCGGTCAGTACTTGGATGGGTGACCGTTTTTATAGATAATGGTACGGAACCCTTCCTGTGCGAGTCCAGTTTCTTTTTCTCTAGTTATAATTTCGTCTGCGATATTTTGTATAAATGTTGAACATGTGTCACCGATCCCATGGTCCCCCGCAGGCCGTACAACGCGGGCGCGGCGCTGCAGCAGCTGCTGCTGGTGCTGCCCGCGCTGCGCCACGCCGACGTGGCCGTGCGCCGCTTCTGGGCGCAGGTACATTACTATGCCTATTCACATCTATATTACCTATTATCACCTATGCCTATTCACATCTATATTACCTATTATCACCTATGCCTATTCACATGTATATTACCTATTATCACCTATGCCTATTCACATCTATATTACCTATTATCACCTATGCCTATTCACATCTATATTACCTATTATCACCTATGCCTATTCACATGTATATTACCTATTATCACCTATGCCTATTCACATCTATATTACCTATTATCACCTATGCCTATTCACATCTATATTACCTATTATCACCTATGCCTATTCACATGTATATTACCTATTATCACCTATGCCTATTCACATCTATATTACCTATTATCACCTATGCCTACTCACATCTATATTACCTATTGTCTATTATTTGACGACCGGTTTAGCCTAGTGGGTAGTGACCCTGCCTACGAAGCTGATGGTCCCGGGTTTAAATCCTGGTAAGGGCATTTATTCGTGTGATGAGCATGGATATTTGTTCCTGAGTCATGGGTGTTTTCTATGTATTTAAGTATTTATAAATATTTATATATTATATATATCGTTGTCTAAGTACCCTCAACACAAGCCTTAATGAGCTTACTGTGGGACTTAGTCAATTTGTGTAATAATGTCCTATAATATTTATTTATTATTTATGTATGTATGTATATTTAGATCATCATTCGCTTGCCCTTATCCCATTCATTTGGGGTCGACGCAGCATGTCTTTTTCTTCCATATCTTTCTGTCACCCGTCATCTCATCATTCACTCGCGTTCGTTTCATGTCATCTCTCACACAATCCATCCACCGTTTCCTAGGTTTTCCTCTCCCGTTCCATCCCTCCACATTCATTCGTAATACCTTTCTCGTCACATGACTTTCATCCCTCCGCATCACATGCCCATACCACGCTAGGCGATTCGCTCTTACTTTATCTATTATGGGTGCAACTTTCAGGCTTCCTCTTATATACTCATTCCTTATCCTATCCATTTTTGTCACACCACACATCCATGTATATTTAGATATGTATCTAATATTTATTTATTTTAATATAGGTATGTATTGTTATATTTATATGTTTATTTAAATTGTAAATGTATTGTATGTACTGTCTGCTTGTATATGTAATTTTCCTATTCCTCTAATTAATTCGTGCACTACCTGCTCTAAAAACTTACTGTTCTTTATATCCTGCTATCCTAAGGTTGTCTGGAAGAGATCGCTTACAGCGATAAGACCGCATGTTGCTACCTTTCTTTACATTGTAAATCTGTTAAATGTAAATTATTACTCATTTCTGAAGAGGGAACAATATCTTTTCGAATCGAACGAAAGAACGGTAATTTTTCTATGAAATTCCATTTCGGGAGAAAACGTTTTCCACTGACTAAATCTTAAAATCACTTTGATTTTGATGTTGATCGTTTCAGCATAATATATTCTAGGTTTATAGGCTTTACTTATCTGAAAAAAAAAATTGTATAGGGAGCGTGCATGAACTGTAGGAGGCAGCACAGGAGCCGTCAGATTTTTGGCGCGAGGCGTAAATGTGATGTTTATTGTTCCGATGTAGCCCACAAGATGGCAGAACCTACTATGCACAAGAAAACACGTGACGTGTACATGTGCATGTTTATGGTTCCGATTCAGGCCACAAGATGGCAGACCCTCCAACGCGCACGGTCCCTATTGCAAATTTTGTAAAAAAGGAAATCCTATAAACCTACTTTTTCATTGTGTCAATAATATACTAAAAATGTTTTTGGCAAAAAATTTATTTTTGGTACAAGCTTTTATCGCTGACTGTACTTTTCTTTCCACAAGTAACTAATACTCATCGAGACAATTCTAAAAACCCCAAACACAATTAGGTTGCGTTGTTTTATCACAGAGTTCCTATGGCCACCTCCTGTCTCCATCATCAGATCATCTCGATGGTACCATAATATTGCATTGTCACCCGACTTACATATGTATGCAAATTTTCAGCTTCATCGGAAACCGGGAAGTGGGTCAAAATTAACTTGCAAGATTTGATTACAAACAGACAACGGTCAGGTGAAAGTAAATAAAAGCTTGTAAAAATCATGAAGAATGGAAAATATTTAGGAGTGCAAAAACGTTTTCTCTTTTTGTATGGTCGATCACGTGCTATATTTCCCTCTTAAGGTGCAATGAGCTTAGCCAACTGTTTTTTTTTTTCCAAATCGTAGCGATTTTTTATCATAATACCGAAAAAATATTAATAGTAATTTTGAAGCCTATTTCTAATAACTTCATCGATTCAAAACCATTACCTTCGATCGATTCGCTATTATTTATCGTCAATATGTCCAAAGAAAGTACGGTGACAAAACTGCTCTTATAGTGATCCTTATTGACCGAGTGTTAGCGAAGGTCTGTCCAGCATAGGCAAAAATGCTTTCGTATCTCTGGATGTTCTCTACAGGGGCCCATATCTCGAACGATATTAGACTACTATTATTAGTCCACGAACTGTCACATCGTATGAGTTAACATGACAACACACTAATAATATTAGACTATCCGGACCCGGGTACGTCCTTAAACTACGTCCAAAAGAGAGGTATGGGCATTGTGAATGTGAAAATTTGTGTGGTAGGGCACACCCAGTGGATGTCATTCCAGATCTAGAGCAGAGCCCAACTGGGGAAGTACCTCCACCTTACAGAAAACAGCAGCCAAATAACACTAGACCCTATTCATAGTGTTGTGTTCCTGTGTTCGGGTGTTAGGGTCGGCAACGCGCATGTAACTCCTCTGGAGTTGCAGGCGTACATAGGCTACGGAGACTGCTTACCATCAGGCGGGCCGTATGCTTGATTGCCACCGACGTAGTATAAAATAAACTAATACCATCCGAGAAATGGACCCCCAGGTCGCAATCCTCAACCGATTCTCTTGAAATTTTGTGAACAGGTTCGATAATTAAACAGTTAGCCTGATATTGACCGTGATTGCTCACAAAGCCATTAGTGTATATAAATAATAGGGATTAGGGAAGTCAATTATAGGTTTTCTGAAATGTAACCACACTAAAGTATTTTTTTTACAGGTATATCGTGACCGGCGGGCTCCGATGAACAAACTGTTCGTGGAAATGCTGGAGGCGTGCCTGCGGTAAGCTGCAGGTCGCACCTAACCCCTGGAAGCAAACTTAGAACGGTGCAAAACCCAGATGTAATCTGAAAGTTCTGGACTGATAGCAGACGGTGCAAAATGCAGATATAATCTGGAAGTGAACGAGTGCCGAGTGATTATGCTAGGTCCAGGTCTAACCTGGAACACAGCTGGAGGACCTGGAGTGTTTGTTTGTGTAATGAAGATAACGAACTTGAAGATAATGCTGTGAAATGGATAATATACTTGAAGAATATGGGGAATAATATAAAACAGACAGAAAAGTGATTGGAATAAGTACAGGTCTAACCTAAAACGGATGTAATGTAGAACTAAGTTTGGGCGGTGCCATATCTAGATATTTACGAACTTCTGAAAAAAAATTGATGTTTATTGAAGAGCAATAAAAATATGATGTGATTAGAAAGATCTGCGTGTGAAATGTGGAAATAGCAATCGAAATAACGTAAGAACATTAATGAAAATGCACCGTCAAGTGGGACTTATAACAGTGACAGTACTAGTACCTGGTACTAGGTACTTAGTGACTAAATACTAGTGACTGGATACTAGTGACTCAGTGGTTGGAGCTGGTATGACCTCAAGTTATTATTTAAGTGTTTGGCGCGGGGTGCGGATTTAGTTTTCATGAAAATTCTACATATCATTCTGTCGTTTAGTATACATTTAACTCTGCTTTCAGTCATTATGTTAATTTTAGATATTCTGACTGTTGGATAATTTTATATTCAACAATTTTTGTTTTCAGCAATACATTTTATATATCGTTGTCTAAGTACCCTCAACACAAGCCTTATTGAGCTTACTATGGGACTTAGTCAATTTGTGTAATAATGTCCTATAATATTTATTTATTATTTATTTATTTTAATTACTAATTCAACTAAAGTTTTTTTATTATTATTATTGGAGATGATGTGAGACAGTTGCGTTGAGATAGTTTAATATTTTTACGGTAGATGTCGCTAGACGCTATGGCGTAGCAATAATATCAATATTTGTTTATAAAATATTCTATTTTTAAATACATAATGTAGATGTTCTAACGGTCAGAATTTTCATAGTATATAAATATAAATTATGTGTTGACAGATTGCGAGTTTGTTCTGTAGGCTGTGAAATGGCAATCTTGGGGTGTCTGTAAATCTGTCACTGTCAATTGTCCGCCCCGCGCCGCGATGTACAAACGGACGTTCTAGTACAAAACTTGTTACTATTTTTGTATATTAAATATATATTAGGATTACGGTAAGGATCGAGATTTAGTAAGGTTGAATACTTTAATACAGGGTGGTGCGTTATACATAGAGATGGCCATATATGAAGTTAGATTTGGTAACATTTATTGGAGTTAAAAGTATAGTGGGTCTGTCACTATGTATCTGGATTGACTAAGAAGCAGTATTTCGAGATGTTTGTCAAATTTGTCCAATTGTTTTTTGTCTTGTCACTGGGAGTTTGACAGTTGAGTTTTTCAAACGTAAAAATGTACAAAAATACACTTATTTAAATGTTACTGCAGTCTTTTTGTGCACTTTAACTGCCAATTATTAGCACTACTGGCAGTGACTAAACTTATTGTACACTGATTGACAGACAGGGCATACTGACGGCATATTTTAAATATCTGTAATAATTCATGCTTAAAATAGTATGTACTTTTTAAAGTAAAAATCAAATTCATTAAATCACGAATTAGCTTTAAAACAGATGTAATATCTATCTGATTTCTAAAAAAAGATAGACGTCTGTCAAAAGTATCGTATGAAACATGTCAACTGTCAAACGTATACAGGGTGAGGCTTATTGACTGCGCTTTAGTTCCAATTATTATTGACATTTGAC
Source organism: Cydia pomonella (assembly GCF_033807575.1). NCBI lineage: Eukaryota > Metazoa > Arthropoda > Insecta > Lepidoptera > Tortricidae > Cydia > Cydia pomonella. Next base: position 16,656,221 of record NC_084721.1, on the reverse strand, counting down.
ACGTGAACAAAATATGTTCTCTAGAAATTTCATTAAATAATTCCCGTAAGTCGTATTCGGCATTTATGGTTGTTTCTTGTTTGTATTTACCGTTATTTGCTTGTATTGAATACGTCTTTGTACAAATTGTTGAATGAGATTGTATTAAATACTGTTAAGATGTAGTATATTGGGTAACGTTTGAGTGGTCAATACTTGGGTGTAAGTTTGGCACACATGATATTTCACCCTGTATATTTGTGTTATAAAGATGGATGCAATTTATACGGGTTTTTGTATTTATATGAATCGAAATTACAACTATCTAAATATTTGGTGTCAAATTTGTATTGCATCATTCAAATGGCGCCCGATTAAGTATAAAAAAAAATAATTAAAGTATTGTCAAATTCGATAGCCAACCATTTTACTATTTTGTCATTTATACAAATTTGAACCATCTTATGACATTGAAGATCCCGGGTGGAGCCTGTAACAGGAGCAACAAATTTAACTGTAGGCTGCACTCAAACTTTTTTTTTATACTATGTCGGCGGCAAACAAGCATACGGGCCGCCTGATGGTAAGCAGTCTCCGTAGCCTATGTACGCCTGCAACTCCAGAGGAGTTACATGCGCGTTGCCGACCCTAAACCCGCCCCCCCCTCGTTGAGCTCTGGCAACCTTACTCACCGGCAGGAACACAACACTATGAGTAGGGTCTAGTGTTATTTGGCTGCTGTTTTCTGTAAGGTGGAGGTACTTCCCCAGTTGGGCTCTGCTCTAGATCTGGAATGACATCCACTGGGTGTGCCCTACCACACAGAGCGAGATGACATTCACAATGCCCATACCTCTCTTATGGACGTAGTTTAAGGACGTATCCGGGTCCACTCAAACTGACTAACATTTGTTCAGCGACTTTTAAAAATAACTTGTGCTTGTATACTTTACATTTTATTCTCAGATATTGCATTGCGCATTTTGTTGTGTTTAAAGCTTGACAAGCAACCTCAATTAAAATGATGATAGCGTACATTGAAAAAGTAATTAATTTGTATAAAAAATAGTTTAAAGACTTCATAATTTTAAAAAGTAGTTGAACAAAATTTGTATTGTTTGAGAAGTACAATATATGTTTTATATATTTGCTCGTGTTTCAGGAGTCACCCTGTATATTAAAATGAACTCGAGTAATATTCAGAATTTCAGAATAACGTGGAATATTTTTTTTATAAATGTCAAGAAACGTGAAATTGAATATTTTTATATCATATTAAAAGCCTGCATATAAATAATAAATAAATAAAAAGCCTGCATATGTAGGTTCACTGGACGTAATTCTGAAGTAAACATTTTTTCTGGCAATGATTATACATATAGTATATACAGTGTGACCTTAGCCATTGGACAAACCCTGAAATCCCACGTAGGGTTACTTCTCAGGAATGCTCTGACGTTAATATTTTTTTAATTAGAACTAAAGATAAAAAAATATTTTTTTTGAACATAAGTTATTTGCAATAATCGACAATAAAAAGAAACAGACTGTGTTAACCATTGGCAGTATTTTTGACAATTTGTTCGAAATGTTTGATAATGATGACATTTTTCAAAAGTCAGAAGCTTATTAAAAAAGATAATCAAAAAGGTTGAAGAAGGTTCCATACTATTCTTTGAGGATATTACCTTAGGAGCTACTAACACATACAGGCTGCTCCAAAGTAAAAATTGGTAATTTGTTAATTTCTTCGACACCACTACACCGGTTATTATGATACTTTGTACACTGGTTCTAAATACCCTAATGCATATGTACATTTCGGCTTTGTCCAACGGCTAGGGACACACTGTATACGGTCAGGAAGTTTAATGTCAGTTCAGTACCATTACGTACCTTGTCACAGTGACAATAGTCTGGTAGTCAGCTAGTCACTAGGGGGGGGGGGGGGACAAGTTGATATCGCCGGAGGTTGGGGGGGGTAGACACCGCAGAGGGGCATACATTGTATGAAAACTTGAGGTATGGGGGGTACGAAATGGTACAGAATTCAAATTCATTGACTGTACCTATATGTATATTTTGTTGTCTGAAATTATAAATATCAAAATGCCTGGTTGTGTGATCAGATTCTGTTGTAAATTTATAAATATCATAAAACATAACAAATTTTATATATTTTTATCAGAAATTACAATATTTTAAAGATTAATGGATATAGAAACAATAACAAATGTATGCACAATAAATATATTAATATATGATCAGTATTCATAGCTATGCCGTATCACTGGCAATACTATATATATTTATGTACATATAGAAACTTATATGGATGTTGGTTAATTGCAGTAGTTTAATATTAAATACCTCGTAAACTGTTACCAACATACAATAAATATAACATAAATTATATCGAGTTTTAAGCCATATTATGTCATGGTTGGTATTCTTGACAGATGAACAAATAATCCTTTAACTAATTTACGGTTTAACCGTATTTTTTAAGTCAATCGCGTAACATGTTTTGGAGAGCCTAGGTCTCCATCGGTCGAAAGACCAACCGGTTATCTCATCGCGCACTGAGCGCGCTGCGCGGCGAGCGGCAGTACGCGGCGCGCATCTATCGTGAACGATACTCATGCTCTATTATAGCTTAAAGATGGAGACCTAGATTCTTAGAAGGCTTTCCGACACATGTCGCGCAAATGACTAAAAAATACGTGAGTTAAATCGTAATATTAGCTTAATTTTAGTATGACTCACGCACGACAGTTTAAATTCGAAAAAAAAAAACCTCATTAACCTGTCGTCTACACAGAACGGATATCTCCGGCCGAAAAAAATCCTTATACATTCGTCAAGGTTTCGAGAAAAAAGCACTCCTCTATTTATCCCGGCCGGAGATCTCCGTCCAGTCTTTTGTGCCCTGGATTTGTTACGTACGGAGATCTCCGCCCATTTTAACCCCAGTCGAAAACCAGTTTTGCTAAAATCAAAACAAAGCTGCTCGGGTGCATAGAAAATCAGTCGTAAAAAAAATCTGTGGTGGCCCGCGCGGGTGGGGAGCGGGTGACAAAAGCAACAAGCAATTGGCCGGTAAAATCCGGCCTGAGCAGCTTGGGTGCTTTTTTGACAGCTTGGTAGACGGCAGGTAAATTTTTCTACCTTGACCAAAATTCACTATACCAACCAGGCTTATATAATACAGTCAATGTCAAAATCTACGGGCGTAGAGGTCATAATATCTACACACTTGTTAATAGGCCATTTAATACTTGATCTCACCTGTGTAGACATTTCTAACGACTGTACATAACCCCTATATCCCGGTGATTCGCTTTTGTCATGTATACACGACATAAAACTTGGCAATTTGTCGTCTATACACGTCAACCCCTCGACCGCCAGTCGACTTGGAATAACTACTTTAAAGCTATAACATAAAGTTCAAATTGGTTTAAAGCGGCGCTCGAAGGGCCTTTTTTGTCACCTTGTCCATGCATCTCTTACTCTAGAAGTTAGAAAGAGAGCGATATAGTTATATTTAGATAAGTTTTCGAGAATGGTGTCCCGCATGTGATAGTTGTACAAAATATGGAGATGTGCCAGATGTAGATGTTAAGTCTTGAATTGTATTTGATCTCGTTTTACACTTCCAGCAACTCAAAGACTTTATTTAATAAAACATATGACTCGCATACATCTCACTGCGGCCATGGCGCCCGTCTGGTAGCTATGGGACGCATTAGGTTTTTTACGGTTAATGCTTGTCCGAGTTTTTTTTTTAACTTTTTCCGCAAGACTGACGCGTGCGGCTCCAGCCCAATATCAACCTTCATGCATTGACATGCATTCACAATGACACGCCGCGCACAATAGGCGTGGCGTTCAAAGGTATAAAATAAGGCCATACTTTGTAAAATACATGTTTCAATGTATAGTTCATGTCATCCACGATTTGTCAAAGTCAAAGCTAACCTTTAATAACATGTCAATACTATACAAGTAAAAAAAAAACTGGTATAAAGAGCTCTCATTGGTGAAGCGCGTGTCATTAGTTTCTTTTTCACTAGTGTTGGCAGTGTTGCCATTCTAGATTAGTAAAATTGATAACTTTCAATGTTTCTTAATAAAATAATATAATTCTTGAGTTTAAAGTGCTTACCGTCATGCGGGTCGTATGCCTGTTTACCTGTATTGTTATTATAAAGATGTCCGTGATTTATTATGAAAATAATCTAGTTTTTTTTATTCGCATGGAAGTGTTAATATCAGATCAAATATGACTAATGTTTATATTAGATGACTCCAACCAACCCTGTGTCTTATTATGTATTGAATCAATTCGTACCTTGTTTCTTTTACACTATTATTATTATGCCGGTTCCGGAGATATGTGAAATAAATTATAAAAATTGTGCATTTTGTTGTCATTATTTCCTGCGTCTGGGGTACCTACTAATCCTATTATACATCAAACAGCTGGAGGCCTACTTTTGTACTCGTAAATTCATACATAAGTGTGACAGAGAGGCAACAAGTCGAACGTGGTTCGCGGTAGGCCCTGTGTAGTTGTCTGCCAAATTTAGTACACGAAATAGATAGATAGATAGATAAAATCTTTATTCAATCACAACTTACATTCTTTGTGACACAAACAAATAACAAGAGAAAAAGAAAATTGACAAGAGACAAAAGAAAAAGTAACATACAATTTGACACTAATATCAATAATTACGTCAATAATCAAATGTATTACGTGTCTTATTTTTAGATTAATAGACATAGAGATATTAGTAGAGGGTCATGTGTTGTGGTAAAGAATAGGCGCTGACTCAGCATAAATGCTGCGGAGACCACAGCGCTGATCTTCCGTCAGAACCTTAAAACCTACACTAATAAACGACCAGTGCAGCACTAGTCAATGTCAGTGCCGGATTAAGATATTTTGATGCCCTAAGCATTTCTAAACCATGGTGCCCCCTCATCAAGATTACATTGAACTTTCTTAGTAAATTGAGTGACGTTTATTGCCGCATTACTGCTGAGAATAGACTTTCAATCCGTCACATCATTTTATCACGGAAATTGACAGTACTGCAGCAGTAATGTAACAGTAGGTAAGGTCAAGTGTAAGCAAATTCGAAGACCGTGTTTCGCATAAGGCCGTAAACCAAGCCAACCAATATCGAAGTGTAAGCGAAGACGTAAGACAGGCCGTACTCCGTACAGGGTTTTGCAATCTCTATAGCTAGAGCTTTCCTGCGAAGCTCATTCATGTGAGGGCAAAGGCAGGCCTTCAGTACGGGCTTAGCCATGTCTTAAATAGCAAATTATTGACCTGACCTGACGTTTCAAGGACGGCGTTGTCCCCATGGTCTCGGAGAAGACTGGGTAAAGTCGACATCATTATCTTGACGTTGGAGGTAATTTTGGAACTTAATCAAACGCGATTAAGTCCCGTTTTCTTAAATAATAATGTATCACAATTACCTAGGCCAATAAAATTAGATTTTTTCGAATTTGGTCCTAAAAATGCGTATAATCCGAGTTTGCTCCATCCCAGGAGGTGTGCTGGTAAATGTTTCCTCTTTTTCAGTTTTTTTCTTGTAAATCGAAAACGGTACGTCCGTTGGAAAAATTGTTCTAATTATGACTAAAATTGATATCTGAGGATCTGAAATGTAATTTAACTATGTTCTTGCAATAAAATTTATTGATTGATTGAAGATACCTTAATATGTATTCGTAGTAAATTGTAAAAAAAAAGATCCGAAAACGCCTTACCAGTGTCTGATCCACCAAGTGCTATGGTTTGGCAATCCAAAGGAAAAAAATATATCCTAAGGATCCCAAAAGGTATTACTCCCATTTAAGACCAAATGAAAGTATTAAAACAATTTCCAGCTTGCTGGGAATTAATTATTATTTATTATTATTTTTCGATCTAATTTGATCGGCCTAAATCATGAAACTTTAAATCAGTGTTTTTAAAAGCAAAGGATGAGCTTTCCATAAGGCTAAACGCGCGGAGCGTTCACTCGGCGCTGACGGATAGGCCAAAGGTCGAGCTGGCCAGGCTTGAATTTGACCAATGACGAGGTAAGAATGGCTGGAGGTCCGGAGCGTCCGATCGCGGCGCGTTATCATACAATACAACCAACGGCGAGGTGTGAGCAAAGCAGAAGGCCCAGCTGCGAGAGAGGACTTGGATTTGGATCCATAGCCAAGTGAAAGTGAGGCAGTTTGCATAAAGTAGAAGGCCTAGCGTCGCATAAGACTTAACGCCGAACTGCAAAAGAGTGGCTTGAAATCGAACCTATGTAATCACGGTTCTCCTACTGCTCAGCCTTTGGCTTACCTCGAAAGCGCAGCTTGATAAGATACTTTTAGTTTTCGGCCTTCGCGGGGCCCTTTATAACACTTTGACAATTAGGTCGCAGGATCACGGCTCTGCAGAAACTCGGCCTGGCCGACACATCTGGTGTGCAAGAGAGCAAAATTCGCTACAAAATCGGTAATCTACGTCGAGAAAATCAGTTGGCCACAAGCCCGACGGTAAGATTTTTTGACCATGAGCTTTGAGGGCCTCCGCGTAAGGTTGGAGATGTGCTTACGTGTCCTCACTCTCTTACGAACCTTCGTTATTAGATGGGTAGACACATACCAAAAAGTTTCGTGTACATAAGTACTACACTACGACTGCGATGCTGATGCAGCCTGTGCGTTTTTTTTCCTACGATTTTGGTGCCCCCCTAGACGTGGTGCCCTAAGCAAGTGCTTATTTTGCTTAATGGTTAATCCGGCACTGGTCAATGTACTTATATGTTTAAATATATACTTATGCATGTTACATATATTTGTACTGTATGTATGTAGGTACTGTAAATATTTGCAAGAAATACATATACAGTCTAGCAAACAAGTTTAGAACAACTGTAGAATAAACCTATTCTCATCTCTCTTATTGGGGTTACAATACTAGCATAAGAAAAAGACAGCATGATTCTCTCGCCAAACTATACATACCAAGTTAATTTCTAAATCGAAAGATTTAAGCGTTTTAGTATATTTTTACGTGGTAATTTTAGAAAATATCCTAATATGTAAAATGGGACAATACGAGGTGTAACATATTCGGCAGTTATTTACACTTTGAAAACTTTAGGTAAGTTTTTTTTCCCAATATGAAAGTCGCTCCGACGATCCCACAATTCCCACAGTAAAAGTTGTATTATGACATTTTATTATCTACAATCTACGTATTCCGCTTGCGAGAATAAAAGGAGAAAAAAATAGAAAAACCTTCAACGGATTTTAGTTTAACTCGTCATTTTTTAAATATCGGTTTAAAAATGCTGCCTGTCAAAAATGTCAACATGTTTTTAGTATGGCAGCACTGACCAGTGTGGCCAAGTATCCCGCAGGCCGCATTACTCAAGATTTCACCCATAGAGTTACAATAATATAAAAATTTCGAAAAAGTCCTAAGTGACGTAGACGTTTTTTGTTGCGCACTGTTTTTATGGTGGGTAACATGAACCCAACCAAGTTACGTAGGGTGTTTTTGGTACGTTGTCAAGAATGTTAAAACGTGTTTTTAATTTTGTCGCCAGCAATAAGAAAAAACAGGAAATTGGTACTCCATAGATAAATGTTTAAAGTTCGTCAAAAGGCACCAATCAGCCCAAATAATTGTAGTAACATAAAATACGCAAGCAGTTTATTGCAGCAAACTACAACTTGTTGCACACCATTCATTAGTTGAAGTTTCAAAGCTTAAGAAATAGCAACAAGCCGACTTTGTCAGTAGAAACAAGCGTGAAATGCAAAATTTGAATCAGATCGACTCTTCGCGCTTATATTCTACTGAAAAAGCTCGCTTGTGGGGTAAGGAAATATGTTTAGAAATAATATATAAAATAGAATAATATTTTTTTAAACTTAACCAAAGTTATGTATGCTCACGTCTCAAAATATCGATACGGACAAAGTGCCAAAAATACATATTTTTGACACTTCCCTAATATGTATATGGGCCTAATATATGGTATAATATAAAGTCGTTTATACATATTTTTGGCACTTCGATCGCGTCGATGTTTTCAGACTTGACTGTACAATTTAACGCAGTTGTTTTTAAAGATTTCATATTTTTAGTTTTTTAAAGCTACTCCCATATTTTTCTATTTCGTTATCTGGCAACATTAAGACCAACTTTTTTTTTCTTTGCTTTTCTTTTCTGTTTGTGTTCGCGCCAATCAATAAACGAAATCGATTTCAAATTTAATTTTATTTGCTTAATTATTTCATTATGGATTTCCCAAATACAAGTGGAATTAGAAGCCCATTTTCACCTAGAGTCAGACAATCAATTTCAGGCCGACGAGCGGGCTTGTCTTCTGCAAAAAAGTCCCAAAGGTGTGACCTAACCTATTATTTTCAGTTTTTAGTTAAAATTCGTGTTATAATTTGTGATTTTTTGTAGTAAGTTTATGCAGTCCATTGAAGCCCCGACAGGAGAAGTGATCTACAAGACTCCTTTGACTACAGTGGAGACATATGGACATCCATTGCCCGTGTTAGTGACAGAGGCCCTTACATTTGGTAAGTCATTTGATAATTTATTAGGTTATTAGTATTACTACATTTTAGCGACCTATGCGAAACGGCTTTATCCAATTCACAACAGATAAACGTTCTCAAGGCAAGAATAATAGATAATTCGATGAGATTCTCTGTTAGTATCGGTTGGTCACTTATCGGAATAATTTACGCCTTTACATCGGAAATATCTAAGTTTACGCTTAGTCATGTATTGGTAGCATATCGGTTTGCCGTTGGTATAACAGGGTTGTTTAATTCATGGCCTATTATGGCTTCCGCGTACAGTCGGTATCAAAAATGGCAGAAACAACTCGCTAAAATTATCTGCCACTGCGGAATATTTTCCCAAAAAGAGATAAATGTATACATTTATGTTTAAAAGTATATGTTACAGTCTAATTGGTCTTCATATACATGATAAAATTTTAATACGTGATCAGGAACCAATTTTTTTTTATTTAGGATTACAACAGCTTATAATAATTACATGTGCAATTTTAAATATATAAAGCCAATTACAGTAATCCACAAGGTCAAATCGTGATCGTAGTAAATAGTTAAGAAGGTAGTTACAGAATAGTAGGTATACATTAATGAACATGATTGAGCACTTACTGAGACACAATTAGTTAATCAATTATATACAATAAAGAAGCTTTTTTATATTCTGATTAATGATTGAATTGAATATTGAGGTAGGCATATATTATAAAACAATATTTCAATATTTTGTGTAAGCTAGGTCTAGAACCAATAGGGATATTTATGTCTTCATATATATAGGTGTGAGTGTGTGTGTGTGTGTGCATATCTATTTACATAATTTTAATTAGTTATAAGTTGATTAAAGTACCAGGAGTAGAAACGGTCAGTAAACTTTACTCTCATACTATAGCAAGTTCACTGATACAATGTATTCTACGGATTACCACAGCTAGTAGCCGATACAACCTTTATTATTTTAGATTGGAATAAGTGTTTGTGTCCGAGAAACAAATCAATATCTTTGAATTTATTATTGTAAATTTTTTATGCAGTAATTTATTGAAGTATGTACAGTATATTATAGAGATATATTATCTTTATTATATATCTTTTTCTTGACTTGAGTCTTTTTGCTGAGTGTACTTACTTTAATATTTTATAATTAAAGTGTAAAATCCTTTTTTGGTTAGGACAGCAAATTCACTTTTCCTTATAAAGCCTAATGTACACTCCGTTTCAATCTAATTAGAACCTTTCTTAAACGAAATAAATTACCATTTATTTTGTTTCAAACTCTCAAACAAACAAAATTCATAAATTGAAATAAATGTCATATACAAAAGAAAGTGACCAAAGCCTCTAGAGTTCAAGGCTGGAATTGAACAGGTTATATTTTCATTAAAATAATTTAATTTGTGTCCTCATAGTAAACAAAATTCATCCTAATTTACTATTCAAGTAAATTAGGATGGGAAAGGTTCAAGTTAAAAATAGGAAAATTTAGTGTATTGGGCCTTACAAGGCAATTGTTTGAGTTGTGATTGCATTCCCTCATTGCCATTGCCCATGCTTTAAGTAAAATTCACTTGCAGCAAGCGGTGAAGTCACAGTCGGTCTGTCAGCCAACGGTTACTGCTGGCTTGTGTTCGGACGGAGGCTGCTGGTGTGGGCGAGGGACGGTGGCGCGGCGCGCGAGCTCACGCTGCCGCAGACCGATCTGCAGCACAAGGCAGAGCTGGTCGAGGTGTTCTATGAGGATGGGGCGCAGGTACTGTGGACTAAGACACTTGCAGGTGGAGTCACAGTCGGTGTGTCAGCCGATCTGCAGCACAAGGCAGAGCTGGTCGAGGTGTTCTATGAGGATGGGGCGCAGGTACTGTGGACTAAGACACTTGCAGGTGGAGTCACAGTCAGTGTGTCAGCCGATCTGCAGCACAAGGTGGAGCTGGTCGAGGTGTTCTATGAGGATAGGGCGCAGGTTAATGGGCAATTTAATTTAAAGTTATACACAACAATTTTTTTCAAATTTTAATTAAAAAAAGTGTTGTGCAGAAAAAAGTGAGCAATGGACACTGTTATTCTATTACGCCATATTTAATTTAGTTAAGTGCAGTAGAATCATATACATGTAAACTACCGTACATATTTAGATATTTCCATTTCCCCCACAGATGCCATCATGCATCGGCGTGTCGCCCGAAGGCGTCGCCCGCTACTGGCCCTCGGTCGGCCAGGAGCTGTACGCGGACACCAGCTGCGAGCTGGCCGGCCAGGAGTGCAGCCGGCTGCTGGCGTCCGGCTCCGCGGCCGCTCTGTTGCTGGCCACCACGTCCTGCAGCCTGCTGCAGCTGCGGCCGGAGCGTGAGTGCTGTCACCCCTGGCACTAGGGCACCTGTATTGGTTGTTTCACGAAAGATGGCACAAATGGAACGTGGGACTCTCACCTCCCGGCTCACCCTACCCACTAAATTCCATTTTGGAAGGCGTCCTGGGATCGCGAACATTCTGCCATGATACAACTTGAATGAAAAATGAAATATATATTTATTTCAGACCCAGAAGGTCCATATATGATTAGTAAAATTAACTTAAAAACTATATTATTTACAAAGGTTATGCCAGTCAGACTTGCTTGACATAGGTCAGAGTAGATCTGACCTGCTCCATCCAATGCCACATTATGGGGCAGCTAAATCTGTCCGCAATCACCTTCAGAATGCTGTTTCGACTTTACCTAAAAAAAGTAAAGTAGTAATAAGTAAGTAGTAGTTGTATAGTAGTAGTAAGTAGCAGGAGTAGTAAAGTAGGCCCTAGGCATAATATACTATGCCTGTATAGTGTATAATCATAATCTTTTATTTTGTGTACAGCGGAACGGACGGGTGTCACATGCAGGCAGCTCCGTCCACCGTCCGGGTGGCTGGGCGGCATCGGCAGGCGCGTGTCCCTTCTGTTCTTCGGCTCCATGCCTGCCAACGCTGATACTGTAAGTTCTGACCCTCCAGTTATCCTACCAAAGGGTCTGGATTTTCAAAAAGATTGACAGTTTATTGTACACAATGAAGAAGTAAATTAGATTTAAGGGATATTACCTATTTAATGTATTTAATCAAATTTACAAAGTCAATAATTAATTACTTACATTAAATAACTAAGTCATACCCGTTCCTTATTGCTTCTGGTGCAAAAGTGCCCATAATGCTCACGGAATTACCCCGCTGGATGGCTATGGACAGCCTCTGCACCAGAAACGATTCAGAGCGGGAGTCCTCTCGCTTTTGCCTAAGTCGACGATCTCCCGCACAATTTTTTCTAAACAATTTATGTATTATTGAGGTCGGTCCAGACGGGATAACTGATTAAATTGTCAATTTAATCAGGCGGTATGGACGCAAAAATGAAATTGAAAGACATTGGCTCGCCGTGTACATTATTAAATTATGTACATGTGGACGCTACATGAGATAGACGTATTTTTTTTAGATCAATTCAATCATCCCGTCTGGACAATAAAATTGTACTTATCCTTTGTCTTTCATTCGCTTCAATAAATAATAAATAAATAAATATTATAGGACATTATTACACAAATTGACTAAGTCCCACAGTAAGCTTAATAAGGCTTGTGTTGAGGGTACTTAGACAACGATATATAAATATTTATAAATACTTAAATTTCTATGTATTATAGAAAACACCCATGACTCAGGAACAAATATCCATGCTCATCACACAAATACATGCCCTTACCAGGATTTGAACCCGGGACCATCAGCTTTGTAGGCAGGGTCACTAGGCCAAACCGGTCGTCTTCTCAAACACTCTTTAGGTCACATAATTTGCGCACTTCAATTATAAAGTCGCGGACTAAACGCCAGCGGCGAGCGGCAATTGAGGCCGTTTGGTCGAGCGCGATGTATGAGCACCGTGCGCCGCTCGCGTCAGTCCAAAGCCTAAAATGTACCGTCTCGTCCAGAAACTGGTCGGCGTGGTGATCCTGCTCGACGGCCCCATGTGCGCGGGCGAGCAGCCGGGCTACGTGGCGCTGGTGGGCGGCGGCGGCGGCGCCGTGCTGCAGCTGTGGCGCGGCGCCGAGCTGCACGAGCACAACCTGCGCCGCGCGCTCACCGACGCGCACAGGGCTCAAGGTGACGTCATTACTTGCGGGCGAGCAGCCGGGCCACGTGGCGCTGGTGGGCGGCGGCGGCGGCGCCGTGCTGCAGCTGTGGCGCGGCGCCGAGCTGCACGAGCACAACCTGCGCCGCGCGCTCACCGACGCGCACAGGGCTCAAGGTGACGTCATTACTTGCGGGCGAGCAGCCGGGCCACGTGGCGCTGGTGGGCGGCGGCGGCGGCGCCGTGCTGCAGCTGTGGCGCGGCGCCGAGCTGCACGAGCACAACCTGCGCCGCGCGCTCACCGACGCGCACAGGGCTCAAGGTGACGTCATTACTTGCGGGCGAGCAGCCGGGCCACGTGGCGCTGGTGGGCGGCGGCGGCGGCGCCGTGCTGCAGCTGTGGCGCGGCGCCGAGCTGCACGAGCACAACCTGCGCCGCGCGCTCACCGACGCGCACAGGGCTCAAGGTGACGTCATTACTTGCGGGCGAGCAGCCGGGCCACGTGGCGCTGGTGGGCGGCGGCGGCGGCGCCGTGCTGCAGCTGTGGCGCGGCGCCGAGCTGCACGAGCACAACCTGCGCCGCGCGCTCACCGACGCGCACAGGGCTCAAGGTGACGTCATTACTTGCGGGCGAGCAGCCGGGCCACGTGGCGCTGGTGGGCGGCGGCGGCGGCGCCGTGCTGCAGCTGTGGCGCGGCGCCGAGCTGCACGAGCACAACCTGCGCCGCGCGCTCACCGACGCGCACAGGGCTCAAGGTGACGTCATTACTTGCGGGCGAGCAGCCGGGCCACGTGGCGCTGGTGGGCGGCGGCGGCGGCGCCGTGCTGCAGCTGTGGCGCGGCGCCGAGCTGCACGAGCACAACCTGCGCCGCGCGCTCACCGACGCGCACAGGGCTCAAGGTGACGTCATTACTTGCGGGCGAGCAGCCGGGCCACGTGGCGCTGGTGGGCGGCGGCGGCGGCGCCGTGCTGCAGCTGTGGCGCGGCGCCGAGCTGCACGAGCACAACCTGCGCCGCGCGCTCACCGACGCGCACAGGGCTCAAGGTGACGTCATTACTTGCGGGCGAGCAGCCGGGCCACGTGGCGCTGGTGGGCGGCGGCGGCGGCGCCGTGCTGCAGCTGTGGCGCGGCGCCGAGCTGCACGAGCACAACCTGCGCCGCGCGCTCACCGACGCGCACAGGGCTCAAGGTGACGTCATTACTTGCGGGCGAGCAGCCGGGCCACGTGGCGCTGGTGGGCGGCGGCGGCGGCGCCGTGCTGCAGCTGTGGCGCGGCGCCGAGCTGCACGAGCACAACCTGCGCCGCGCGCTCACCGACGCGCACAGGGCTCAAGGTGACGTCATTACTTGCGGGCGAGCAGCCGGGCCACGTGGCGCTGGTGGGCGGCGGCGGCGGCGCCGTGCTGCAGCTGTGGCGCGGCGCCGAGCTGCACGAGCACAACCTGCGCCGCGCGCTCACCGACGCGCACAGGGCTCAAGGTGACGTCATTACTTGCGGGCGAGCAGCCGGGCCACGTGGCGCTGGTGGGCGGCGGCGGCGGCGCCGTGCTGCAGCTGTGGCGCGGCGCCGAGCTGCACGAGCACAACCTGCGCCGCGCGCTCACCGACGCGCACAGGGCTCAAGGTGACGTCATTACTTGCGGGCGAGCAGCCGGGCCACGTGGCGCTGGTGGGCGGCGGCGGCGGCGCCGTGCTGCAGCTGTGGCGCGGCGCCGAGCTGCACGAGCACAACCTGCGCCGCGCGCTCACCGACGCGCACAGGGCTCAAGGTGACGTCATTACTTGCGGGCGAGCAGCCGGGCCACGTGGCGCTGGTGGGCGGCGGCGGCGGCGCCGTGCTGCAGCTGTGGCGCGGCGCCGAGCTGCACGAGCACAACCTGCGCCGCGCGCTCACCGACGCGCACAGGGCTCAAGGTGACGTCATTACTTGCGGGCGAGCAGCCGGGCTACGTGGCGCTGGTGCTGGTGGTGCTGCTATTTCTTTACAACAACATTGTTACAAATTTCCGCTAACAAGTTTCGTAAAACTTACTTCATTTACAACAGATTAATCAGCATCCTCTGTGAAAAACGACGGCATTTTTACGTCATCCGTACTAAAAATCGAGCCCTGCTGATCTTATAGCAAATTAAAACTAAAATTCATGTCAGTTTTGAATGATTCACGGTTAATAGACTTAAAAACAATATAAAAGGTAATCACGGTTTATATCCCGGTCGACTTAAGTGTAGTAAAATGAATATTCTCCACAGGCGACGTGAACAGCCTCCAAGTGATGTGTCTGGACGTGCGAGCGGGCGGGCCGCAATCGCTCGCGCTGCTCATCGCGTGCGTCAACGTGGCGCGCTCCGACACCAGACATGCCATTGGTAACGTACACACACACCACCTCAACTACACGTGAACAGCCTCTATATTTCGACTCAATAATTTGAAATGTTCCCTAGTTGTAATTAATACTTCCTAGACCTAAAATATATAAAATATAAAATATAATATATTTAATTTCAGCGCACATGTCCGTGGAAGACCCAGCCAACCCCCGAGTCACCTCCCTCATACCTCTCCGCGGATGCACTCTGTCGCCAGACATCGCTCCGCGCCTGCTGCCGCTGCCCTCCGCCGCCGCCCTGTACACCAGCACATATGTGGCTATAGTCAGTGAGTACATAGTATGTCAGTGTACAAGACCCTGCCAAAGCTGATACGTGCACATCAATGTCCTGCACTTATGTTTTGTCCATTTATAAAACACACGACACACACCCACTCACACACAACGCACACACACACACAACGCACACACACACACACACACAACGCACACACACACACACACACACACACACAACGCACACAACGCACACATACACGCACACGCGCGCGCACACTCACTCACACACACACCCACCCACACACACACACACCCACACACACCCCCACACACACACACACACACACACACACACACACACACACACACACACACACACGCGCGCTCACGCACGCACGCACGCACACACGCACGCGCGCGCACACACACACACACACATTCTCTGGGGGTTTTTTATGTATTTAAGTATTTATAAATATTTATATATTATATATATTGTTGTCTAAGTACCCTGAACAGAAGCCTTAAGCTCAATAAGCGAATAACTGTGGGCCTTAGTCAATTTGTATAATAATGTCCTATAATATTTATTTATGTATTATTATTTATAACTCAGGAATAAATATTTGTTATAAACACGGGATCCGCTTCGTAGCCAGGGTCACTACCGAAAAGGCTAGAAGACCGCCAAAACTTACTTACTTATTTTTTTTTCTTTTAGGCACAGTGGCGAACGACAAAGTGGAATACATAGATGTAGCTTCAGAGGGAGACAGAATCCTCGGTGCTACTCTGTGTAACGGGCAGCCATTACTGTTCAGTCGGAAACATGGCGTGCTGGCGCTCACTTCAGCCGAGACGGTGTCTACCAACGTGTAAGTACCATAGTCAGGTCTAGACATAGACAACTCTATGGCTGCTGCTCGACGCAACGTTGACGCAACTGCGTAGCGACGCCATTTTCCAAGGCGCTGGCTAGACGCCGACGCTCAAAAGACGATAGTGTGTGGTGGCTTTTATTGCAAAGATATAAGATCTACGAATGGCTGCATCGTTCCCTCCCTGCCTTCTGCCTTATGCCTGGCTCCGGAACATGCTGAGACACAACACCAAGGTAAAACACCAACAGTACTGGTCTAACCTAGGCACGTGCAGGCAGGCGAAGGAGGCCCTCCCGACAATCGACCCCGGTTTGTCGAGGAGGCTGAGACTGCTGAAGAGGCCACAGCTCCAGCTTTTGACTGGGGCCATAACCGGCCACGCCCCACTAAACAAACACCTACTAACCCTACGTTTTACAGATAGCCCCCTCTGCAGGGCGTGCATGGAGGCAGAGGAGACAGCCGCCCACGTCATTCTTGAATGCCCAGGGGTGGCAGAATACCGGGCACAATACCTCGGCCTCGGTCTCTCCCAGAAGTCGTCGGCAATATCAAGGGTCTGCTAGGCTTCTTGGTAGAGTTGGGTTGGCAAGAGTAGTGCCGACAACCCATCATCACGCAAAATAGGCGCGAATAGGGTTGTTTCCATCTACAAATCTTAGGGCAGAATTGTATCCCAATAAATTCTTTTGGATTATAAGAACATGTTAACCTTTTGAACGCCACGCCTATAGCACGCGACGCGTAATCGTGAACCTTGTCGGTACGCATGAAGGTTGATATTGGGCTGTAGCCGCGCGCGTCATATGACGTCTTTGGCGGTCAAAAAGTTAAACTACTTTTAGGGGACCTGTAAAGACCATATTTTTGTAAATATTGAATTTAAAATATCTTTTGGCACATGTCACGTGACCAAACTCGAAAAGTCATTGAAGATTCTGATGACGTCACAACTCTCGGATTGACACTGTTGACAGTTAGGCGATAAACAACAAGTGACAAATGTCAGTTGACAGTTCGTATCTTCTACATGTGTATGTGTCAAACCGTAATCTATGACGTCACACAATTTTCAAAGAGCGTTTTGGGTGCGAAATCATCTGTCAAAATATATTTTGTTAATTTAACATATTTAAAGCCGTTTTTAGTATAAAAGTTGAATTTTAGGGCAACCTTTAGTTAATATAGAACGTAATACAAGCGTTTCAAAAAATTGGAAAAAACCCTATTACGACGTCGAGTTGCGGAAACCAAGCCCGCGAATACCAATACCAATACCAATCTACGAATGGGTAGTGAAGAAGCCCAGAAGTGAGACTAAAGTAAAAAGAAAAAATGGGACTGCACAAGGCGACCTACATCCACATGATGATCAATGATCTTGATCATTGGAGACGAGGGAATTGAGTTTAATTGAGAGCATATTTGAAATTAGGCCGCCGTTTTAAACTTTTTAGTTTATGGCCCGATTGCATTATAGATGGATAGTGGTTTTATCTAAGCCTTAAATGGATACACACCACTTGAGGTTGTGAGTTCAAACATCAAATCTCTTTGACGCTCAATAGTTGTAATCATTCTGGTTTTCATGCGTGGTGGAGCAGTAAAGACTGCTAGTTCCCAGAGACACCTCAGTCATAATTTTTATATTTAGCAGAAACGTCTGCGCATGATACCACAATATATATGAGGATATGGTGAAAATATTCGCTGTCAAACGGTATGTCTCGGTAGCTTAGTGGGTAGAGCGGTGGGCTGGTATTTCGGAGTCGCTAGTTCGAAACTCGCCGGAGACAGAGTTTTTCTGTACTTTATTTCTAGTCACCTCACTTTTATTTATTTATTTATAGACATGAGGCTATCAGGAATACATTTTTATACTGTGTCTATAGTTTTCCTTAATCTACGATAACCGATTCTGTGTGCCTCTGGGCAAAGGCCTCCCTCAATCTTCTCCACTCTTCCTCATTTTGCACTAATCTGGTCCATGTTTTAGTCCTTCCAGCCATGTCTTCTATTTCATCGGACCATCTTTTAGATTGCCTACCTCTGTTTCTTTTATGTCCTCTAGGATGCCATGGTGTTACAATTGTACTCCATTCATCTCCTCCTCTAATAGTATGTCCAGCCCACTTCCATTTCAGTTCTTTTGTTTTGTATGTCATATAATTATTATTGCTGTTAGTCTAAGTTTCGTGACGCATTGGTTCAACTGTAATGTCATGTAAACATTTTTATCAAAAAAATATAAAAAATAAGACACATTATCCAGCTCATTTCGTCGCAGTCTGGTAACTAAGACAAAACTTCGTACCGGCGGCGACACGATCACGCTAGATGAGAAATTGTAACCGGTTAAAAGGTTAAACTATTATATCGTATATAAGCGGTGATAACGTGAAAGTTATATTTTCAGGTCCGTGTGCGAAAGCCCCATGGGTTCGCCTTGCCCGTCCGACATGTACGATGGCAACCTGTCCCTCTACG
This sequence comes from Cydia pomonella, assembly GCF_033807575.1. Lineage (NCBI taxonomy): Eukaryota > Metazoa > Arthropoda > Insecta > Lepidoptera > Tortricidae > Cydia > Cydia pomonella. The sequence continues at coordinate 16,637,545 of NC_084721.1, read as the reverse complement.
AGATCGATCCGCACGAGGTTTGTTACACATCAGTCTTTCTTATTTGTTGTTTGTTATTGCAGTTTTATTGTTCTTCTTTATATTTTAGAGGTACCCTAAGATAATTGTTTTTTGTATTTTTTATTTTACCGTTCAAATTGACAACATTTCAATTTTCTGACCCTATAATTTTATTTGTTCTCTAGATTTTAATTGAAACGAGGAATACGCTAATAATTTATTTTTCCACTAGGATTTGTATTTAATAATTTATTAAATGTATAATTATTATAAAATGGCGTAACTCTAGTTCTACGCTAGAAGATAGGTCTTATCTCGATAGAAAAAAAACATGATTTAATTAATCTGATGTTGTCTGTCATTGTCAATGTATTAAACTGGCCCGTTCTAGTTTAAAAAAAAAATTGATAAAATATCAGATTTCTACGACGATTCGGATATTATAACGGATAATGATACACGAATACGATACCAGGCTTTCATACGGATACGACGGACCGACGGATAAACACTAACGAATGTAAAGTAATAAAATGTTTGTACCGATATCTTTGACGAATTATTTTTGCAGTAGGTAAGGGACGAAACAGTATTTGGTATACTTTGGAGGAGTATATGCCTCATCGGCTTTGTCAATTTTAAAGACGATTAGTAGATAGTAACTTAATAATATAAATACATTGCTCTTTGTTTTGAAATTCAATCAATCAATCAATTTTTCGTGTTATGGCTCCATCAAGGTGTTGATGATTCTGCCAATGTCGAGGTTGGATAAGACACGGCTAGTATATGAATCTTATTACGGTCATAGACAGTGTTCGGTGGAGTATCCGAATACGTCGTATTTAATTGACAATGTCAAAGCCAATATTATGACTGCTAATTTTTTTCGTGATGAATGGCAATGGCATTTCACCTATTGTGGCGTAGAATTCGTAAAATCACAACATTTTTTTAAATTCTTTGGATTTTTTGTAATAAGCCATATTAAATTTATATTAATATATTGCAGTGTTCAGGAAGCAAAATATTTCCAAATCATATGTAAAATTTCAGGTTTTGTAAAAATGAAATGTTGTCAATTATATATCCATGCCACATTGCAGCTTTCTAGCACTAACGATCACGGAGCAAAGCCGCTGACGGACAGACGGACGGTTATGGGGAAATTTTAAGGGTCCCTAGTCAACAGAATTCTAAAAATGATTCAGCTCATTCAATTCTGTTGTTCCAGGTGAGCATGGTAACAACAGACGCGTGCGGCAAACTCAAAACGGCCTTCCTGTTCCATCTGCGTCGCGACGCGGCCGCCTGCCGCGCCATCGTGCAGGAGCTGTTCCCGGCCAAGCAGCGCGCCGACCCCGCGCTGGACAACACCGTCGTGCGCATCGCCACGGAGCTGTGCGACGACGTACCGCAGGGGGATCCCAGGTGAGGCCCAACCTTCCTGTTCCATCGTGCAGGAGCTGTTCCCGGCCAAGCAGCGCGCCGACCCCGCGCTGGACAACACCGTCGTGCGCATCGCCACGGAGCTGTGCGACGACGTACCGCAGGGGGATCCCAGGTGAGGCCCAACCTTCCTGTTCCATCGTGCAGGAGCTGTTCCCGGCCAAGCAGCGCGCCGACCCCGCGCTGGACAACACCGTCGTGCGCATCGCCACGGAGCTGTGCGACGACGTACCGCAGGGGGATCCCAGGTGAGGCCCAACCTTCCTGTTCCATCGTGCAGGAGCTGTTCCCGGCCAAGCAGCGCGCCGACCCCGCGCTGGACAACACCGTCGTGCGCATCGCCACGGAGCTGTGCGACGACGTACCGCAGGGGGATCCCAGGTGAGGCCCAACCTTCCTGTTCCATCGTGCAGGAGCTGTTCCCGGCCAAGCAGCGCGCCGACCCCGCGCTGGACAACACCGTCGTGCGCATCGCCACGGAGCTGTGCGACGACGTACCGCAGGGGGATCCCAGGTGAGGCCCAACCTTCCTGTTCCATCGTGCAGGAGCTGTTCCCGGCCAAGCAGCGCGCCGACCCCGCGCTGGACAACACCGTCGTGCGCATCGCCACGGAGCTGTGCGACGACGTACCGCAGGGGGATCCCAGGTGAGGCCCAACCTTCCTGTTCCATCGTGCAGGAGCTGTTCCCGGCCAAGCAGCGCGCCGACCCCGCGCTGGACAACACCGTCGTGCGCATCGCCACGGAGCTGTGCGACGACGTACCGCAGGGGGATCCCAGGTGAGGCCCAACCTTCCTGTTCCATCGTGCAGGAGCTGTTCCCGGCCAAGCAGCGCGCCGACCCCGCGCTGGACAACACCGTCGTGCGCATCGCCACGGAGCTGTGCGACGACGTACCGCAGGGGGATCCCAGGTGAGGCCCAACCTTCCTGTTCCATCGTGCAGGAGCTGTTCCCGGCCAAGCAGCGCGCCGACCCCGCGCTGGACAACACCGTCGTGCGCATCGCCACGGAGCTGTGCGACGACGTACCGCAGGGGGATCCCAGGTGAGGCCCAACCTTCCTGTTCCATCGTGCAGGAGCTGTTCCCGGCCAAGCAGCGCGCCGACCCCGCGCTGGACAACACCGTCGTGCGCATCGCCACGGAGCTGTGCGACGACGTACCGCAGGGGGATCCCAGGTGAGGCCCAACCTTCCTGTTCCATCGTGCAGGAGCTGTTCCCGGCCAAGCAGCGCGCCGACCCCGCGCTGGACAACACCGTCGTGCGCATCGCCACGGAGCTGTGCGACGACGTACCGCAGGGGGATCCCAGGTGAGGCCCAACCTTCCTGTTCCATCGTGCAGGAGCTGTTCCCGGCCAAGCAGCGCGCCGACCCCGCGCTGGACAACACCGTCGTGCGCATCGCCACGGAGCTGTGCGACGACGTACCGCAGGGGGATCCCAGGTGAGGCCCAACCTTCCTGTTCCATCGTGCAGGAGCTGTTCCCGGCCAAGCAGCGCGCCGACCCCGCGCTGGACAACACCGTCGTGCGCATCGCCACGGAGCTGTGCGACGACGTACCGCAGGGGGATCCCAGGTGAGGCCCAACCTTCCTGTTCCATCGTGCAGGAGCTGTTCCCGGCCAAGCAGCGCGCCGACCCCGCGCTGGACAACACCGTCGTGCGCATCGCCACGGAGCTGTGCGACGACGTACCGCAGGGGGATCCCAGGTGAGGCCCAACCTTCCTATTGTTGGGCCTGTGAACGCTAAGAACGTAAAATTTTGCCAAAAAATCGTAGTTATGAACAATTTGTTACAGATGGAAGCAGCGCGCAGGCGCCCTTGCGACCAACATCCCGCTGGGCAGCTCGTCGGCGCTGCAGATCAACGCGCAGCTCCGCGACAAGCAGCGCGCCTTTTCGCTCTTCGCAGACTTCTTGCGGGCCACGGGCTTGTGGCAGCGGCTCGGCTCGGTCGCTCTAGGTAACATCCCTTTCTAACAAATAGAGACGTCATAATGACAGAAAACGACAAACGATTATCAAGAGCTTGTCAGACTCGGACTCGACAATCGTTCATAAATATGTCAGTCTAGTCAAAAGTCCCACTTTTTCGCTTTCCATAAGGACGAGATAAAAAATAGTAGTATATTAGGACGAGATTATATATATATATATATTATGTGTCATACATTTTATTTTTCAATAAAATGTAAGGAATCGAATGGTACCATTTTATTTTTTCTTTTAGAAGTTTTTTTTAGACTGGAGCCTTGATTTTTTTTATAATCTGAATATGTATTTTTGAATTTCACTTTTTTATAATGGGTGGCTCATTTTCTACTCATACAGCTTTTTGTTATAATATTCAACACGTGTCAAGTACCCAATTGTATTGTTTTACAGAAACCGGTGGCGACTGCATCAGTACAGTCTCAGCATTGGGCATGCTGGCAGAGAAGCTCGCTATCGCTCTGGCGCTGAGAAAGAAACAGCAGAGTGGAGATTCACAACTTATCGACGCCGCCGTTTATCAGGTTCATCATTTACTTTGAGTGGAAATATGTTTATAGATCGTGTCATTCATGAAGACGTGTGCCTTGACGCGTAATGTCATCTAATTGAAGGTTAGATTTGACAAAAAAGTTTTAATAGTGATAATTTTTTAACAATACAGGTGGTGTGCGGCGACGAGGCGGAACCAGAAGAACCGGAAGTAGAGGCAGCGTTGTCTTCGGGCGCGTTATCCCCGGCGGACGTGTGCTTCCGGCGCGTGTCGGGCGTGCAGCGCGCGCTGGCGGCGCTGTGCGCCGTGGGCGCGCCCGCGCAGCACGACGCGCGCGCGCTCGCCGCGCACGCGCAGCAAGTTTCTAGGCTGCTCACGGTAAATATACTACTATTTTTTTTTATGATTAAAAAGAGTATATTTCAAAATAAACACAAAAAAAACTACTAATTGTATTGTCATCTGTAGTATTTTCGGAACGAGTGAAGGTCGAATTAAAGAGTTATATGTATAGGGAGCGTGCATGAACTGTCGTAAGCGTGCATGCGAGGCGTAAATGTGATCGGCAAATAGAATTAATATTTTATCAAAATATTTTTGATTAAAGAAATATTAGTAATTTTAAAACCCAAAACTTATTAGGAAAGAAAATTTAAACGAATAAAAACAATTATCGTTCCAATAACTTGTTATTTAACTGTGCAGCGATTAAAATTTTTTAAATTAATCTTCGGTTACTGATGCTTAAATTAAAGTGACGTCACAAAGTTTGTGACTCCCCCTCTCCCTTGTCACAACATGTCACATTTTCTGGGCCCCCTCCCTCCCCCTAAACGTGTGATGTAATTAATGGATGACCCCTTGTGGTAAATATCTGTATTGTATAGGGAGCGTGCATTAACTATAGGAGGCAGCACAGGAGCCGTCAGATTTTTGGCGCGAGGCGTAAATGTGATGTTTTTTGTTCCGATGTAGCCCACAAGATGGCAGAACCTACTATGCACAAGAAAACACTTGACGTGTAAATGTGCCTGTTTACGGTTCCGATTCAGACCACAAGATGGCAGACCCTCCAACGCGCACGGTCCCTATAACATTTATTTACGATTTCTTGTTTTTTATTCTAAATTCCCAGAGCATCCTAACCGAAGTGCACGGCACTTGCGCGCAGTGGCCGGCGCGGCCGCCGCGGCTGGGCGCGGGCGCGCTGCTGCCCCGGCTGCTGCAGCTGCACACCAGGGCCGTCGCGTGAGTCGCACTGCATCCTCTCATCTTGCTATTGCTTCAAAATATGCTCATCAACTATTGTTCTTATTTTGTCCTATTATTCAATAGATAACAGTAACACAGTTTCTTAGAGTAACGGTTTATTAATACGCTAGGATAGGATGGTGATAGGACGCGAAGGGTCTAAAACTACCATAAAATTAATATGTAATAAATAAATAGTTATTTATGATACAAATGCGGAAAGTAGGAAATTCGCAACGAGTGGTGATAAATTAAAACACGACCAAAGGGTAAGTAGCTATCAAAGCGCCGTGTAGAGGTTTCTGGTGACCCTTTCGCTGGCGGCGGTGCGACGGCGGGGCAGCGTGGGTACCGCCTTCGGGCCACCCTACCGAGCGGCCACGACTTAAGGCATTTTTTTTTATTTATAAGTTTTTATATGTATTTCGTTGTATCGATAAAATGAAGGATATTATTTAAAAAAAAATGTTGGCTGATTCCTACAGTCAATACGGTCCCGGTTGCCCGGATGTAGTCCTCCGCTCATCACTGTACGAGGCCACCAGTCTCCTGGCCGACCTTATACTGACGGAGGCCGAGTCGCTGCGACAGCACAGCGACACGCGACACGTCGGCGACAAGATGCGGCGAGACATCATACAGCCCTATAGTTAGTATATGCCATAGCCAGATTTTAGAACCATAATATTTGAAATATTTAATTTTTACTTGTGATGTATTTATTTGGCCGACTAGCCGACTAATCGGCGATCGAATGGCCAACTAGTCGGCTAAATTATATTTCAATAACATTAAGAGTTCTCCTGCGGGTTGTCTCATTATTTAATCTTTATACATTCTCACAGCTCGAAAGCGATGAAACGGACAGTAATATGCACAAAAATGTTCGTATAGACCCTAAAATCTGTATTAGAGTGAAATAGGCGTAAAGCATATGGTTAATATTGACTATTAATTTCTCTTATTTTTCTGTCACTTATAAGTGCCGATTAATTGCCGACTACGAATGTGGCCGGATAGTCGGCTTTCCCGAATAGTCGTTGACTAGTCGGTCCATCCCTAATTTCTACTTAATTTAAATTGTTTTCTTCAGTCGATGCCGGACAGATGGAGAGAGCTGCAGTGCTAGCAGAAAAGTTCAAAGATTTCGAGCTTCTTATCGAGATGTGTGACCGTCAAGATGATATGGAGCGCTTGTATTCTTATATTGACAAGTATTCGGGCGAGGTGAGTCTTTAAACGTTAAATGGTTAATGTTTTTACAGTACATATGGGGCTACTTTATAGCACTAGTGCGAGAAGTAGCATATTACGTTACTGTGTCGAACATTTAAAGGGCCATATGTACTGTAAAACGTACGATACATGTGCGAATAGGTAATTCGCAACTCGTGTCGATTTAAAACACTCCCTTCGGTCGTGTTTTAATTTATCGCCACTCGTTTCGAATTTCCTATTTTTCGCACTTGTATCGTAATGTACTATTATGGAGCGTAGTTGGAAGCTCTCAGGTGAGCCCATTCGAGGACTGGGTAAGCTCGCGATATTGAGTGAGCCCATTCGGGGTTTGGGTCATCTTGCAACATTTTGGTGGCCCATGAGGGGATCGAACCTGCGACCTTTCGCGTTATCAGCACGATGAGGAGAGAATCAGCACGATAAACGGAAGTCATCTGGGAAAGTGTAGCCGCTGCCCCTTGCGGCTGCTGACGATGCGATTACCTGTCTAAGTTAGGTTGAGCACGTGGACACTTCGAATGAACATTCTAATTCTAATTATGTTCATTTGTAGTAGATGGTGTTCGTAGAGCGTTGGCCGGTCGAATTATTTGACAGGTGGCGCTAGCATATGTTTTACTTGTTGGTTCTACGAATAGTATCAAATTTTTTTGTAAGGTTGTGGCCTGATTAGCCCTTTAAGCCAAATTTCATAGAATAAAACTAGAGACGGGTAACTTACCAACTCTGTTTTTCCAATTGGAAATATTATGTATTATTTATATTAAAAGAACCTGTATTTGTTATGTTTATCTATTTACTTGACAAGATTCTATTTGGTTTTGAGAGGAGTGTCGTCGAAATTAGCCTACGTAATGATAATAATGTGTGTAGTTGCGTACGCCGCAATATATAGTAGTCGAATAAAATGTCAGGACCCGTGTAACGTCAACGATTATTATATAATATTTATTTATTTTTATTTGGAGATCCAACAGCTGTGACATAAACATAGAAAATATAGTAGATACAGGAAGCCAATTCTGCCGTCCTATCTCTAAAACCGCTCAAAGCTGCATAATACCAGTTTTCATTTGGACAAATATTCTAAAAGAGAAAAGAATTCTCTATCGACTGGTCTTGGAATCATATTTTTATCTGTTGTAGTTACGGAGATACAGACTCGACCTAACACGCTAACTGCATTATAATTTGATACTTCTCAATACTATAAAATCGCAAACCTACATTATTCTTCTATAAGTAATATAAAAGCGCTTAGCCAGTTGTTTACTTTAATTAATCTTTTACGTTATACATAGCTAAAACACATTTACTTGGAAAAACTATTAATATGTTTTATCAAGTACATTTTTTTTTATTAAATACTACACAAAAAAACAGTTACTATGCTTAAACATGGCTAACTTTCTTTAACCTTTTGTGTAAAAGACTTTTATTGCGATTCATGTAACAAATACACCACTAAAACCTATTTAGTGTGCTTAACGGGTAATTATGTTTGAGAAAAAGAATATTAATACAACAGTTAAACACGGCCAACCAACAATGCCACGCTAAAACCCCGCTAAGTGTAAAACATATTCCCTTGAATTTTATTACGTAAGGCAGACAGTTTAACAATGCGCCGTGCGCTGGAAGTTGTCTTTTTTATTTGGTGACTGATGGATGCATGCTTATATAAAAAAAAAAACGAAAACCGAAAGTAAGTGCTACGATTTACATACAAAAATGGAGAACGATAAACTAATGATAATTCACGTCGGTAGTGGATTTCTACGTAGCGAGAACATGGTCACTACGAAGACATGATCTAACTTAAAAAGCAACTATATACTTAATAGAGAGTTGCTGGAATTGCTTAAACATATTGAGTTGGTCTTCCAAAGGTCTAAGTAGCAAGTGTCAGCATAAACTAATATAGTAAGTAAGTGGGATTGAGCTAATGCAATCTTAGTGGCGTAATGTTTCGAACTCTGCGGAGTGATGCTTTTATATCAAAAAAATTCCTTCTAAACTCGCTCATCTGAGGTATCCATGATAGAGAAATAGCGAGATTTAAGAGACCTGGGGAGAGTAGGAAATCTAAATAGGTACCGTTAAAAATAATGGCAGGTAGAGTACTAAAATCAGTCTTGGCAGAACACTTTGACCTAGGTACCTATCACTATAACTTAAATTTCAGTGGATTTACCTTGAGACCGTAACGTGAAAGTCCAAATCAAAATGCTTTCTAAATTAGTTGGTGCAGATAGTCTATGGTAGATGAGTAAAAGAGCCTTGACAGTATGTTTAAAGTGGTAGAAGAAGGAAATATAACGTGTTAGAGTATATAAAGTAAGGAAATGAAACAGGAGACAACACGCTGCCCCGTCCTGTGCAGGCACAATGAAGATTAAGAGCAATCCACCTCTGTTGACGCCCTACTTAATAACTATGAAACTAGTTCACTGTCACAGGAGATACATTAAGAGAACGCAATATGCCTACTAAGATGTCGAAGTGACCCGTGTTGAAAGCATTACCGAAATCCAAGAATGATAACACCGTGATATACCACATCTGCAGTATTTTTACAAGAGCGATAATTGTACTGTGCCGAGTAGGGTAACCGGGTTAATATGGGTTCGTGAGCGCATGTCTGTTCAAAACGGTAATCTGTTTATGTACAAAAGACACTTAAGAACTTAAGAGAGGAAACAAAGAAATGGAAATAAGTAGAGCGGTAGTTTGAGAAGGAGAAGGAATTGGACTTTCTAACGGCATCTTACCAAAGCGACTGGAAAATATAAGAAGAATAGAGCTATCGAGGATACATATGATGATATGATCAATACGGTCAATTAGAGGGAGGATCATGTTTTGGCTCGCATCGTCTTTTCCAACGGCCTTAGACGAGACGAACATTAAAAAAAGTTAAGTAGATGCATTAGAAGGGAAGTTTTAGATTTTTCTACTTAACGAGAAAAAAATTCAGAAGAAAAGAAATGCAGATTAATGGAGTCGAAATCAAAAAAGGTATTAATTGAGCTTTGTAATATTTACTAACTCCAAGTAACTTAAGAAACTACCACACTTTAGCGGGTCCCCAAATGCAACGGAATTATGAAAGAGAAGCCTCTGATCATCTCCGCATATTGTACTACAGCCATTCCATAATGCATAAGATTAATGCTTTATTTTTATGCGAAGGGTTTTAAAGGCTGATTTTGGCTGCCCTATATAAAAACCTACTAGGTAAGGTGGGTAACTAATTATTGGAAATTCGTTTTTTATCTTATTTGTATCCATTTCGTAAGTACTCACCCGATTACAGAGACACCTGCTCCAAAAAACAATTATTATGATTACTACAGATTTCTATGCCTCTAAACCCAGTAAGTAGCATGTTAACTTACCTTTTACGTAGTAAAACTCAGGAAGTCACAAATTCCGTATAAAAAACTAGTAGGGATCTGAGAAATGATAAGTTTTAGTGTAGTCATTTAGCCTTACTAGGTTTTTGAACTGACAATCAAAGCGCGGGGGGCGCATTTTCAAAAGTGGGCTTCATTAGACACTGGGCCTTACATGGATCAGGCACCTTACAATGGTTAGTAATCTACTTCATCACGTATAATTTTTTATATAAAATTTAACAGCTTTTTGAGACTGACACAATTTGCGTTTTTAAAATTATAAAAAGTTGACTGATTTGTCAGAGTTTTTTAAGTTTTTGGTTTTATTTTTGCATGCGAATAAATACATATACGATACAGATGTGATTTAACATATTGATATTCTCTTAAAACTTAGTAGTATAATGCAGGTTAACATGATTTTGTTAATACAATAAACCTTTTTTTGTGAATATTTCCAAGACTTAAACCTAGTGAGCATTACTAGTTCGTCATTTAACGGGCTTTTAGTATAGGAATGCATACAAATTACTTCAATATGTATAGTCATTACATAGCTAAAAAATAGTTACAGTCCAATAACGTGTTTATTACAAATGTTTTCTAGGTAATATTTTAACAGATAAAATACTATAAAATTGTTCAGTACCTTTGCGGTTATTAAGCTATGTTTTGTTTATTACACAATTCACAATTACGATACTATAAACACGTAAATTGACTTGGTCGTTATTTAGTTATTTTTTATATGTTATTCAATTCTAAAGAACGGTTAAGGTATACTTAACTGTGTTTTAGGAGTAATATCGCACATATTTTAGTAATTATTTGCAACACTAAAACACAAAATTGTGATTTTCTAATTAATAATATAATATTTGAGGAAATGGTTTTCAAACAAAGTAAGGATAAATTTAGTTTTAATTTTTGCACAAAAGAAATCCGGAAGAAATGTACACATTTTCTAGAGATATGGGTTTGAACGTTTTTTGCCCATATCTCAAAACTATAATTTGTGGGTTAGATAGGTTTTAGTGATAAGACGGCAGAATTATAGGAACTTACAGGTAGTGAAATTATACTTAACTAAGGTTACGTTCTATCGCAACCACATATGTGAGCAAAGCGAATACAAATGATACCTAATAATAACTTCGTAACATAATGAGATCTAAGGTCAAAGTATAAATAATAAATAAGTAATTAATAGGTATTCAAGAAGGCGACAACACGCTCACTCAAAAGACTCGAAATATCTCTGCATTAAATTACGTCTCACGCTAGGAATGCAACAGTTGAATATATATATTCATCTAATTCTTTAGACAGCTCATTTAGGTTACGACTGGCGCGCGTTAAGAAAACTATTCTGTCTGTATTTGGATTTTAAATTATAATTTATTAGAAATGCTACAGAATCCTTTGTTATTTTATTGATGTAAATGTTTTATTGTACTCAAAATATTTTTCTCGCATTTTAGACAATCTTTTTTTAGCATTTTTGTGGTAAAACATTTATCCGTATTTTTCCAAGCTTTTATTTACTTTCACCTGACCGTTGTCTGTTTGTAATCAAATCTTGCAAGTTAAATTTGACCCGGTTTCCGATGAAGCTGAAAATTTGCATACATATATAAGTCGGGTGACAATGCAATATTATGGTACCATCGAGATGATCTGATTATGGAGACAGGAGGTGGCCATAGGAACTCTGTGATAAAACACCCGTAACCTAATTGTGTTTGGGGTTTTTAGAATTGGCTTGATGAGTGTTAGTTGCCTGTGGAAAGAAAAGTACAGTCAGCGATAAAAGCTTGTACCAAAAATGAAATTTTTGCCAAAAACTTATTAACCCGTGACGTTTGATGTCTCTTGTCAAAGAGTTTTCTCGACAGTAAAATAACTTAGTATCGTCAACCGGGGTGAATAGGGTTAAAACTTTAAATGTGATTTGATGGACAATTTCTTAAAAAGACCCTGTTTGACGGTACCACTGAAAATCCGCAACATAACGAAAGCAAAAAAAAAAAAACGTTCAAAAAGGATAAAATATTATCCTTTTTTAAGTATATGCGTTACCAACTGATATGTTTAAAGCCGGTGCCAAGTTAAAGCTAGAAGCATGCCATGATTTTGGGACGATTCGCCTATATAAGTATGTACGTTGGATTGCGTTACACGACGGCAATGAACATACTTTCTACAGGTATCTAAGAACACACGGTCGAATCTTATTGCTGCATGCAAGTTACCGGGACCGGAACTGAGTTATTTTTCGTCTCTTAAAAGAGAACTTCATTTCAAAATATAAAACTTTTTACCTTCGTGCCAAATCTTACCTAAACCGGTTTAGTTGTTTAGCCGCAAAAGATGACAAAGAGACAGATAGAATTACTTTCACGTTTAAAATTCAGTACAGTTGTGATGGGGTTTATAGACACAGCGGATTATGTTTAACCGGTATTGTTATTTGGCTTGGCACCGACTTCAGACATGTCAGTTAGTAACGCATATGTCGCGTATATTAACATAATCGGACAGACAGACGGACATGACGAATCTATAAGGGTTCCGTTTTTTGCCATTTGGCTACGGAATCCTAAAAAGGGTAATATTTTATTTTATCTTCTTTGAAGTTGGTTTTTATTTTTTTAAAGTATTTATTTTTCAATTTTTCAGTTTTAAGAGCGTTACATGCCTTTTAAAATTGTGATTCTATTATCAAATCAGAACCAGATAAATATGGGACGTTGGAGGTAGCTTCTTTCTAACAAAAAAAAAGAACTTCAAATCGGACCACGGGTCTCGGAATAATCGGTGAACATAGATAGCCACAACAATGTGGTGTGTGGTGTATGTACACCCCCTTATGTTTGCTTCTATGGTTTTGTCTATGCCCATGATGGCGTCCGTGTAGATTTAGATATTGATTGTGTCTTATTAATAAATTAACAGCATTATTTAATTAAGACATCACATAACCGAATACAGAACCTCTTCCTTCTGGGTAAAGAAGTCGGTTAATAAAATCATGTCGCCTATATACGATGTAACATGATTTTGTTCAGGGCATCGCGGAGTCCGCATTCGCGTACCTGATGGAGCGCGGCGGCGGCGGCACGGCGCGGCTGCTGCGCGCGCTCGGCGCCCGCTACCCCGCGCGCCTGCGCGCCTGGCTCGCCAGGACCCCGGCCCGGGACCCGGCCCGCGCGCTGCACCTGCTCAGCGCCAAGGACTACGGGCAAGCGGCTCGAGTGCTGGCCCAGCTGGCCAGGGGGGAGCGGGACTCGGTCAGCAGGCTGACGGTGAGTATACAGTCTGTACCTGACGGAGCGCGGCGGCGGCACGGCGCGGCTGCTGCGCGCGCTCGGCGCCCGCTACCCCGCGCGCCTGCGCGCCTGGCTCGCCAGGACCCCGGCCCGGGACCCGGCCCGCGCGCTGCACCTGCTCAGCGCCAAGGACTACGGGCAAGCGGCTCGAGTGCTGGCCCAGCTGGCCAGGGGGGAGCGGGACTCGGTCAGCAGGCTGACGGTGAGTATACAGTCTGTACCTGACGGAGCGCGGCGGCGGCACGGCGCGGCTGCTGCGCGCGCTCGGCGCCCGCTACCCCGCGCGCCTGCGCGCCTGGCTCGCCAGGACCCCGGCCCGGGACCCGGCCCGCGCGCTGCACCTGCTCAGCGCCAAGGACTACGGGCAAGCGGCTCGAGTGCTGGCCCAGCTGGCCAGGGGGGAGCGGGACTCGGTCAGCAGGCTGACGGTGAGTATACAGTCTGTACCTGACGGAGCGCGGCGGCGGCACGGCGCGGCTGCTGCGCGCGCTCGGCGCCCGCTACCCCGCGCGCCTGCGCGCCTGGCTCGCCAGGACCCCGGCCCGGGACCCGGCCCGCGCGCTGCACCTGCTCAGCGCCAAGGACTACGGGCAAGCGGCTCGAGTGCTGGCCCAGCTGGCCAGGGGGGAGCGGGACTCGGTCAGCAGGCTGACGGTGAGTATACAGTCTGTACCTGACGGAGCGCGGCGGCGGCACGGCGCGGCTGCTGCGCGCGCTCGGCGCCCGCTACCCCGCGCGCCTGCGCGCCTGGCTCGCCAGGACCCCGGCCCGGGACCCGGCCCGCGCGCTGCACCTGCTCAGCGCCAAGGACTACGGGCAAGCGGCTCGAGTGCTGGCCCAGCTGGCCAGGGGGGAGCGGGACTCGGTCAGCAGGCTGACGGTGAGTATACAGTCTGTACCTGACGGAGCGCGGCGGCGGCACGGCGCGGCTGCTGCGCGCGCTCGGCGCCCGCTACCCCGCGCGCCTGCGCGCCTGGCTCGCCAGGACCCCGGCCCGGGACCCGGCCCGCGCGCTGCACCTGCTCAGCGCCAAGGACTACGGGCAAGCGGCTCGAGTGCTGGCCCAGCTGGCCAGGGGGGAGCGGGACTCGGTCAGCAGGCTGACGGTGAGTATACAGTCTGTACCTGACGGAGCGCGGCGGCGGCACGGCGCGGCTGCTGCGCGCGCTCGGCGCCCGCTACCCCGCGCGCCTGCGCGCCTGGCTCGCCAGGACCCCGGCCCGGGACCCGGCCCGCGCGCTGCACCTGCTCAGCGCCAAGGACTACGGGCAAGCGGCTCGAGTGCTGGCCCAGCTGGCCAGGGGGGAGCGGGACTCGGTCAGCAGGCTGACGGTGAGTATACAGTCTGTACCTGACGGAGCGCGGCGGCGGCACGGCGCGGCTGCTGCGCGCGCTCGGCGCCCGCTACCCCGCGCGCCTGCGCGCCTGGCTCGCCAGGACCCCGGCCCGGGACCCGGCCCGCGCGCTGCACCTGCTCAGCGCCAAGGACTACGGGCAAGCGGCTCGAGTGCTGGCCCAGCTGGCCAGGGGGGAGCGGGACTCGGTCAGCAGGCTGACGGTGAGTATACAGTCTGTACCTGACGGAGCGCGGCGGCGGCACGGCGCGGCTGCTGCGCGCGCTCGGCGCCCGCTACCCCGCGCGCCTGCGCGCCTGGCTCGCCAGGACCCCGGCCCGGGACCCGGCCCGCGCGCTGCACCTGCTCAGCGCCAAGGACTACGGGCAAGCGGCTCGAGTGCTGGCCCAGCTGGCCAGGGGGGAGCGGGACTCGGTCAGCAGGCTGACGGTGAGTATACAGTCTGTACCTGACGGAGCGCGGCGGCGGCACGGCGCGGCTGCTGCGCGCGCTCGGCGCCCGCTACCCCGCGCGCCTGCGCGCCTGGCTCGCCAGGACCCCGGCCCGGGACCCGGCCCGCGCGCTGCACCTGCTCAGCGCCAAGGACTACGGGCAAGCGGCTCGAGTGCTGGCCCAGCTGGCCAGGGGGGAGCGGGACTCGGTCAGCAGGCTGACGGTGAGTATACAGTCTGTACCTGACGGAGCGCGGCGGCGGCATGTATCAGCATTCTATCTATTCAATAAAGAGTATTCTATCTATCTATGTATATACAATGTGTTTGTGCACGTATAGTGGAGCCGTTAACCACGTATGATATATATCCATTCTCTATACAAACACATTGTATAAAGAATGGAATGTAGATATAAAGAAAAATAGATCAACCTTATCAAAAACTCGACTAAAGAATAATGGCCCATGTTTTAATTTATTTCGTTATCCTTATTACAGACTACGGCATCCTTGGCCAAGCTCTGCCTCTTGGCATCCGACGAGGAAACTCAACCCTCCGACCTGTGGAATAAGGTGGAAGGTTGCCTGTCTCTAGCCGAGCAGCACGCGGCGCTGCCGCGCGACATCAAGCTGCTGCACGGTCTGGACGCGGCGGACTGCAATGTGATGCCGCCGGAGGAACTGGTGCAGGTACGTTCTTGATTGTCTTATATCTGTTCTTCCTTGGTTATGTTTGTATTATATCTGCTCTTGAATTATTCCTATGTTTTGTTTATTTATATTGTGATTGGTATTGGTAATCATCGTGGAGCAGTGTATTGATACGCTCGGGCACGGCGGAGCAGTGGAGCGGCGCGGTGTGCTTCTTGATTGTCTTATATCGGTTCTTCCTTGGTTATGTTTGTACTTTAGCTGCTCTTGAATTATTCTCGTGTTTTGTTTATTTGAATTGTGATTGGTATTGGCAATCATCGTGGAGCAGTATATTGGTACGCTCGGGCGCGGCGGAGCGACGGAGCAGTGGTGGAGCAGTGGAGCGGCGCGCAGTGCTTCTTGATTGTCTAATATCTGTTCATCCTTGGTTATGTTTGTATTATATCTGCTCTTGAATTATTTCTGTGTTTTGTTTATTTGCATTGTGATTGCTATTGGTAATCATCGTGGAGTAGTATATTGGTACGCTCGGGCGCGGCGGAGCGACGGAGCAGTGGTGGAGCAGTGGAGCGGCGCGGTGTGCTTCTTGATTGTCTAATATCTGTTCATCCTTGGTTATGTTTGTATTATATCTGCTCTTGAATTATTTCTGTGTTTTGTTTATTTGCATTGTGATTGCTATCGGTAATCATCGTGGAGTAGTATATTGGTACGCTCGGGCGCGGCGGAGCGACGGAGCAGTGGTGGAGCAGTGGAGCGGCGCGGTGTGCTTCTTGATTGTCTAATATCTGTTCATCCTTGGTTATGTTTGTATTATATCTGCTCTTGAATTATTTCTGTGTTTTGTTTATTTGCATTGTGATTGCTATCGGTAATCATCGTGGAGTAGTATATTGGTACGCTCGGGCGCGGCGGAGCGACGGAGCAGTGGTGGAGCAGTGGAGCGGCGCGGTGTGCTTCTTGATTGTCTAATATCTGTTCATCCTTGGTTATGTTTGTATTATATCTGCTCTTGAATTATTTCTGTGTTTTGTTTATTTGCATTGTGATTGCTATCGGTAATCATCGTGGAGTAGTATATTGGTACGCTCGGGCGCGGCGGAGCGACGGAGCAGTGGTGGAGCAGTGGAGCGGCGCGGTGTGCTTCTTGATTGTCTAATATCTGTTCATCCTTGGTTATGTTTGTATTATATCTGCTCTTGAATTATTTCTGTGTTTTGTTTATTTGCATTGTGATTGCTATCGGTAATCATCGTGGAGCAGTGTATTGGTACGCTAGGGCGCGGCGGAGCAGTGATGGAGCGCTGAGTGGCGCGCAGTACTTCCTTAACCTCAATAGTCCGCAATGTAACTAAAATCGAATGCAAGTTTCATTACATTGCGCGGTTTGATCGGTCGGCTGAATTGGATATAACCTTAATAGTCCGCAATGTAACTAAAAGCGCATGCGAGTTCGCCCGCCGTCTAAATGAGCCTTTATTAGTTAACAATGATTTCTGCGTATGTTTGCAGATGTACATCGAAAGCGAGAGCGACGCATTAACCGAGTACGACTACAAGAAGGCCCTCGACCTGACCGACTTCGTGCAGGACATGGAGCGCCGCGATGACTTGAGGCTCAGGGTAATTACAAACTTTTACATTTATGGAATTATCCCATATGCTGTGTTGCCATCTGTTATGATCTAATTTTATACGTATCCCTGTTTAATATTGATGAAGCAACGGAAACTTAAGAATAGGAAATGGTTTGTCAGGTGTGGTGCGCGTGCATCCGGCGCTCGTCGTGGGCCGCCGTCGACGTGGAGGCGCCCGCCGCCGAGCTGCAGGACAAGATGGTGTTCCGCCTCATGCATCTAGTGCACTTCATGGGTCTCTACTTCATATCGATACCTCACCTAACACTACTTCACTGGCTCACTCACCCGACAAGGCTAGAACACGAACGCCTACCAAATATTATATATCTCACCAAATATATATCTTAAACGAAGAATGCTGACACGGAGGATTTAGCATACATACGTTCCACTGCTGGACATAGGCCTTCTCTCATGTGTGAGGGCTTGAATTATAGTCCCCAGGCTGGCTTAATTCTGGTTGGAGACTTCACATACACCTTGAAATTTCTTAACAAATGTATGCAGATTTCCTCACAATGTTTTCCATCACCGAAAAGCTAGTAGTAAATATTAAATAATATTCCGTATAATTCTTTGGTACCGAAAATCTCATCGGTACCAGGGACCGAATAACCTTTTCTTCGATGAAAGCCTTTCAATAGGCTTTAAGACGGTTAACCCAAAAAATGACTCACCAGTTCGAACCCATTTATTTGACTATCACCGACCAAAAAACTTTCCAAACAACAAAGCTAGTCCTTTATAAGAGCTACCCTAACAATTTAGTGATTTTTTTAATTTATTGTTTTTGTAAACTTTTGTAAGTGGCCAGTAATAATTGACATTTATACATATGAAACTTTTACAATCTCTAGTAAAATAGACCCTGTCAATTCCGAGTATAACATATACTAGACGATCGCTATCGGATGCGAAGTAATGTGTGCTTTATGAACAAGGGAAAAGGTGCTAAAAAGAACCCTTTATAAGGCCAACAATTATGCAATATGCTTGTATTTGTGAGCGATGATAAGGATTTTGTAAGGGTATTGGGATACCAATTAATCAAAAGGGTTAGCGTTTAGATAAAGGGTTTAAAAGTAAAATAAAAGGGTTTCGTCGGGGAAAGGGTAGGGTGAATTAAGCGTTATGTAAAACCTATGCAAAACCCTTTATAAGTACAAGGTACAAGCCAGGATTCGAACCGGGGCGGAATATCCTCCCGGCGTGCTCTGGTTTCCGCGTGATCGTCAGTGTGTGTGACCCGGCCGTAACATCGGATGCTGTCGGCAGGCGGCGACCTGGAGCTGCTGCTGCCGCCGGCCGAGGACGTGCTCACGGCGCGCGAGCTGGCCGACCTGGTGTCCGACGCGCGCTTCCGCTACATCATCAAGTACGGCTACGAGTGCCTGCACGGCCGCCGGCACGACCGGCCCCCGCAGCAGGAAACCGCTATGATCACTACATAAGGTTAAGCGGATGTTCCGGTTTAACACACGTATTTTTAGTCACAAGTGCCAGCTTACAATGATAGCGGCGCGGTGGGTGGCAGTACGCGGCGCGCGGCTATCGTGACCGCTGCTGATGCCCTGTTAGTGCTTGAAAATGGATACCTAGGCTTTCCGAAACGTGTCGCAAGTGACTAAAAATAAGTGAATTAAACCATATAACCGGCTTGATGATCGATTATTACATAAAGGTATCTGTGCCAACGAAGGTTCTTAAATTTGCCTACTTTATTAATAAAGTGTGAATGGGTTCAAATTTTGCGCCCATGTTCGCTATTACCATAGACAAAACTGCAAGTTCATATTAAACATAAGAAAAGTAAAAATAGCGATGGGCCCATCTTTGGCGCAGGCCTTTGCCTTACATAAACCGTTTGATATTACCATCGATCGGATACTTTCCGCCACTTACTCGCAATGATGTACACGCGACTCCAGTAACAATACATATAATCAATTAATTTCTGTCCTAAAATTCGATTCCTA
The DNA here is from genome assembly GCF_033807575.1 of Cydia pomonella. NCBI lineage: Eukaryota > Metazoa > Arthropoda > Insecta > Lepidoptera > Tortricidae > Cydia > Cydia pomonella. The sequence continues at coordinate 16,618,334 of NC_084721.1, read as the reverse complement.
GCAGAAAGGTACTAAATAATGCTCGTAATCCACTAATGATAATAAATTAAAATGTAATCGCAGGTCAAAAATAAATTTATAGAATCTTCGGAATCATAGTTTGCCGAGGTTTTCCCGAGGGTCTACAGTATGAGGTTCTTCAAAAATGGAGTGTACAGATTTTTAAAGGGTCGGCAACGCGCATGTAACACCTCTGGAGTTGCAGGCGTCCATAGGCTACGGTGACTGCTTACCATCAGGCGGGTCGTATGCTTGCTTGCCACAGTCGTGGTATAAAAAAAAAATATTCATATTATTGCGAGAAATGACGCCAATAATGCGATCTTTGCATATTCCAGTAAACTATTAAATAGTTTGGGGGCATTCTACAAAAAGCTCTACCTTATCGAGGGACCTGACGCGTATTCCAGCTACCTTAATAACCTGCAGAAATATTAGTCACATCGATATTTCTCCCAAGGATTAGTATAAAATTATAAAAATTTATCGAGGGCGCCACTGAGCTTCAACAGGCAACCCAAATGATGCAAACACGTTTTATGTCATCTTCCGAATTTAACTAGGGTAAACCGTCTATTACTGGCCACCAACCAATTACTGGCCACCTTATACTAAAATGGCTAAAATAAGAATTCTATTTATTTATTTACACAATTCAAGTAAACTAAATAACACGTTCTGATGGTTAACTTAGATTGTGTGATTATTAAACAGAATCCCTTTTAGTATAAGGTGGCCAGGAATTGGAGGGTGGCCAGTAATAGACGGTTGACCCTGCGTTTTGTTTTATTCATTTTGATGCTTCTATGAGGCTGTGAATGCTTCCACACCACGCAGTAGGAGGACATGTTTACAGCGCGAACCAAAACGGTGTAGTCTTCGATGCCACTATCAAGAAACTGAACCACCGTATGCAGTATAGTGTTTGATTGAAAAACAAGATGTATGCGTTTTCCTTAATCCAGTATCAACATTTAACAAAAAGCGCTAAAGCCCCACAGGTTGCGAATTCTAAATAAACTTTCGTAACCGACCTAAAGACTTATTTTTACTTAGGTTTTAACTATTATGTTTGTGCAGGCATATGGTCGCGGTTATCAGATAATTGGAAAAACGTCATTTTCTCATTCTAAGTCTAGTAAGAGACTGCCTTTTTATCTTGTTACTAACGTACTGTAAGCGCTACCATAATAGCCCTGCTGATATATGTAAGATCTTACATGACGGAAAGCGAAAACAGATGTGACAAAATTACTTATTATAGTTGAATTTTTTTGGGCTCAAACAGCGCGGTAGCTACTGAATATCTTATTAGTGAGAAGGATGAAGCCCGTTTAAATGGCAATTTTAGCGTTCTACTTATATGGCTTAAATTTATGTAACAGCTTTTCGTTACCTCCGAACATTTTTACCTGAATTTGATTGAGGGTCGGTAATCCTACATTACCCAAACGTGTTATCTCTGAACGCTGTTAAATGAATTTGAGCCATATACATAATAAGAACGCTAAAATTACCTTTTAACGACCTACCTTTCCCTTTACCTTTAACCTTTTACCTTTTTTGACGACCGGTTTGGCCTAGTGGGTAGTGACCCTGCCTACGAAGCTGATGGTCCCGGGTTCAAATCCTGGTAAGGGCATTTATTCGTGTGATGAGCATGGATATTTGTTCCTGAGTCATGGGTGTTTTCTATGTATTTAAGTATTTATAAATATTTATATATTATATATATCGTTGTCTAAGTACCCGCAACACAAGCCTTATTGAGCTTACTGTGGGACTTAGTCAATTTGTGTAATAATGTCCTATAATATTTATTATTATTATTATTTAAACGAGCTTGATCTTTCTCTCCCATATCAAATTCGGTAGCTACCACGATGCATAAAATAATCAATGCCTTTTATTCAACAATTTAAGGTTTGAGCCGAATCATATTAGAATTTTTTACTTTATATGGAAATCTTGTGCTGAGCTTCATTCTCTATTGTCATGTAAAAGTTACCATCAACTCCTCGTGGGTTAAGGAGCTCTTGCTCGCCAAACTCACCATTCGATGATGTACAGTCAGACTGAATTAGACATAGGACGTCCGCTTGCACCGACTGTACAAACTTATCGTTAGGAATCACCAACCCGCCGGCAAAAATCCGCTCCCATACAATCCAAGGTACGCTCTCATTTAATAGAGATGAAATCGGGAGGAGCAACAAGTCACCCGACCAAATTACGTAGGTTGTTTTTGGTATTAATGTTGTCAGTAACGTGTTTTTAATTTTGTCGCATTGCGTACCTATGTTCTGTCCCTCACGGGCGCACACGTATAGCACATCTATATAAAATACTAGGTCTATGACATTTCATTTCGGTGTATTGTCACCACCTATTTAATGTTCTTTGATGGACACTTTTTATTCATAGACATTTTGTTCCTTTTTAGGGTTCCGTAGTCAACTAGGAACCCTTATAGTTTCGCCATGTCCGTCTGTCTGTCTGTCTGTCTGTCTGTCCGAGGCTTTGCTCCGTGGTCGTTAGTGCTAGAAAGCTGAAATTTGGCATGGATATATAAATCAATAAAGCCGACAAAGTCGTACAATAAAATCTATAATTTTTTTTTTTTTTAGGGTACCTCCCCTACACGTAAAGTGGGGGTGAATTTTTTTTTTCGCTTCAATCCTAGAGTGTGGGGTACCGTTGGAAAGGTCTTTCAAAACTAATAGGGGTTTTTTGAAGAAACATTTTTTGATAAAGTAAATATATTTGGAGATAATCGCTCCGAAAAAAAAAAATGTGTCCCCCCCCCTTCTAACTTTTGAACCATAGGTCCAAAAGATATGAAAAAAATCGTGAAAGTAGAGCTTAAGAAAGACATTAAATGAAAACTATAGCGAACATGATCAGTTTAGCTGTTTTTGAGTTATCGCAAAAAGTTTTCCCTTCATAGTAAAAAGACTTACTTTAATTAGGTACTAATTATGAAAATTTGCCTATTTGTTTAACTCGGGTGAAAGGTACCGTTTCATCCCTTGGTTGACAATTTACTATATTTTAAGCTCCAGTTTAGCTTATTGTGACGGAAGAGTAACTACGGAACCCTACACTGAGCGTGGCCTGACATGCTCTTGGCCGGTTTTATTCTACATAAATACGATAATCTTTATCGCACAGAAGAAAATAATACAGAGAATACAGCAACTCAACTTTAAAGCGGTTGTACTTCGATAAAATATTAACAACAGTACAATACAATTTCACTATAAAAATTCTTATTTTTATATAAACACAAACTAAAATCGTTTGTGCAAGCGGACATTTCGAGAATAAGTTTAGTATATAATAAGAGAATATTGTATTATTTGAGACAACACCAGTTACACTTATCTTATGTATTTTTGGTAACCCATATTATGTTTTGTACCTGTAAGAAATTTAAGATATCAGAAAAATAATCTCTAGCCGACTGTAAAGAGGTTTCCCGTTCCAATTGAAATCGTTATTTAGACAAATCAAAAATGCATTTGTATTGGCAAGTTGTGATGTCAAGGTGGCTAGAGGATAATGCTTATTTTGTTTTGAGGAAACCGGCAATAGCCACCATAAATATATTGTAGTGTTTTTACGAAAAAGTTAACTTTTCAGACCAACTAACACTAAATCATACAAACTTTTTTTTAAATAATTCGTTGTCTTATTTAAAATGTATGAGTGTTATCTAATAACTTAATAAACATTAATATTTTATTGTATAACAAAATGGAGATGGGCCGAATATTCGGTAGTATTGGGCATATTCGGCAAGTTTTCGGCCAAATTTCGGCTATACAAAATATATTTTCGTTTTTCGTTGACTTGCATGACATTTTAATGTACATCTGGTCTCCCGCGATACAGGCCTAGCCTAGTGCGGGGACTCCTGGAAACACGGTTGTCAACCTAGCCATGCACCAACTCCTAAAAACATTTCTGTGTCTATCTTATCTTAAATTATTCGTTTAACGTGCCGAATATTCGGCATATTTTTATGTTTGTCTTGTAGCAAAGCTGAACTTTTCCAGTACTATGTTCCATTCCATGAAACATATGATAAGGCTTTTCTGTTTGTCTCTAGGGAATTGTCTAGGAAGCAATTCATCTTTAGCCGTTAATGTAATTAAAGCGTTTTCAGATGGTTTATTAGAACGAGACTGATGAACCGAATAATTCGGCCGAATATTCGTATTCGGCAAACTTCATATTCGGCCCATCTCATCAAAACTATTATTGCGATGTACTGTTAGCTCATGATTTGATTTAAGATTTGTTACTATCTGGGGGCCGACTTTTGAATTTAGAGCGCTCGATTCGTCACCCGAAAATCTGCAAACAGCGAAATGCTATTTTTGAAATACGAGCAATATAAATTGGGATAGTGGTATTGACCACTCGTTTTCAATTCTATTAGTAGAATTTAAATGCCTACTTGTGGATATAGTATTAAAGGGAGAATACGAAATCGAGCGATCGAGTTTCAAAAACAGACCCCTTGTTTTGTTTTGTTGTAAAATAAGTGGTTAATCAAAACCGCTGAATAGACCCAGAATGGCTAGTTCGTACTTCTTGATACAATTTCAAGAAAATTTCGCGAGAGTGTAGGGTATGATTAAGTTATGTGTTTGTATGAATTTATTCTGAATAATATTGTGATATGATTTCCTGGCCGAATACCTAGTAGATCTGCTTGGAAATAAAATGAATTTTGTATTGTTTGCTGAATAATAAAGTTATTTTTTAAATCATTTATTTTATTTATCTTATCTACAATAGTTACCCTTTAATGGTATTAGACAAAAGGAAATATAGTCGGACCAAGCTGACTCTGCATGCATTTGCAATGACAAAGTGTGGTACAGTCCATTCACTAATATGTATACTTACATATTTTCACGTTCTTGCAATGGATTAAGATGAAGAAATGTATACATATTTATGAACTCGACTGTAATGTCATAATTAATGAATTCAAAGATGCTGGAATGGCTTAATTTTAAGCAGGGGCTTTCCAGTCCCTGCTCCCGTGAGACTGAAACGTATTAAAATTATTTTAAACGGGTTCATAATTCATTTATTGATCGCTTTTGTGAGTTGACAGTAGGTCTTATGTGGTCTTATAAGGGGACTGCATTTTTATATTTACACCATATCTATCATGCAGAAAGTTTATATACATAGTGTCTTTTGTTTGCCTAAATGGCTGTTGATTATTCCTTACACAGCTCAAAAATATAAATTGAAGTTAAAATTTTCAAACGAATAAAATGTGGTCTACAACTTTCCATACTACTAATATTTTCAAGAAATCTTAAGGATCATTTTTGGAGTTTGATTGCGCTAACAACATGGGCGCTGTTGCCCCAGAATATGACACCATAGCTTAACAATGAATGAGCACACGCATAGTATGCAATAGTGGCGGTATCTAAATTAGTACATTTTTTTAATTCACACAGTGCATATGTAAACTCACATATTACCTATTAACGAAAAACGCTGGACATGTTCTCGACTCGTGTCTCCTAATAATGTTTACATATAACAACTAACACTAAACCGAATGAATTTATAAGAGCCGATCAAATGCCTTCTAAATACTGTTGGCACAAACCTGACGCCAATCTTGCACTTAACCCTTCATTTTCCCATGTGACATACCCCATCCTATAACACAACCAGTCGCCCGCCGACCGCGAGTCAGAGCGCACGCGCGAACGCCTTTGTTATTTTGTTTACATCCTACATCGCCATTCGGCGCCGAGCGCTCCGCCCGACCTCGCAAAACATTGTGAAGTGTAGTGAATATCTACGAATTCAGTAAAAAAAAGGATTGTTCGCTTTTACGGGTAAGTTTTAAGTTAAGGAGGAGAATTAAGTGGAGATTGAAAATTATTTTAGCTCAAGTGTTTTGCGCGTTTGCGATTGAATTTTCAGGATTTTTATTGTATTATTGTGATAATGTTAGGTTTTATTTTGGTTCAGTATAAGCTTTCCATTTTCATTTTATTCAATATGTTTATAATGGTGAAAGGTTATTTTTAAGGTGTCGCATTAAGTACTTTTCGGATTTTTTCTTAAAATAAATTTCACCGGAGTCCACTATAGGGAAATAAAATATGTTGGCCCTGACATTAGAAAATATGGATTAGTATAATATAATATTGATATGGTAAATCAAGTGTATAAATATGGGTGCATACAATGTACTCAAAAATATGTCCCATTAGTTCTTTAATTCGCCGACATAAGCTATGGAACATATTTTTGAGTAACACCCATATTTTTACACTTGACTTTACCTGTCTGTATAGGTATGTATTTTGGTCACGTCGGGAATGCACGTAATAAATAAAATAAAATAATTTAAAATAACAGTAAGGACATTTCAAATACATTGTAACTCTCAATGTTAATTACATAAAAATCATTTAAACTATGTAAGCATTAATGCTCTACCTTTAACCTAGAGTTTGTCTCGTATAAAATACCATCTGATATGAAGTCCGCCGAATGTATTATTTCGTAAAAATATGTTAAAAGCTCTAAATTAAATAATCTAATTGATAACGTAAGCTGCTTGAAATTAAATTTAGGTACTTTCTTTAGTTTGGCGTTCCTATTTATTAAGTAAAATGGCTCAACCTTGAAGCCAATTCGAACTTACATTCCGCGATGTCATTTTGTTATCATTCGCGCTAATACATGTACGAGCTAAAAGCACGCGCGGATGATACCAAAATGAAATCATTTTGATATCAGATTGCAAGTCCGAATTGCCATCTTTGTTTGTCAAAAGGGGGAGCTAGTCAAGGTCGTACGATCCCTATCGAGGGGTGAATCAACTATGGAACGAAACTGCCCATAAAATGTACAATAAAGCTCTAATTAAACCTTTTTATTTTTAGTGAAATTACGAGGACTAACATAGGTAGAGCGACATTTTATTCATAACTAGTACACTGACAGATCGGTATCATATCGCAGTGATTTCTAAGAAGTATTGTTCGAATTGGGCCGTTCGTCTTCGTAGAATAAATGTTTTCATATACCACTTCCATAGTCATATCCATCACCCTTTTCAGTCCCTTAATAATAATATATAATAATAAATTCTTTATTTCAAGTTTAAAAACTCATACAATACAATTAAATAAATAAAACAATAACATAAAATTAAACATAAATTGAAGCAGATGCTATAGACCTTAAGGGATGATTTTCAGGATAAAAACTAATCCTATGTTCTTTTATACTAAGTAAATTTCATCTGGATCGGTTAAGCGGTGAAAGCGTGAGGAGGCAACAGGTTGACATGCCAAATGTTACAGTACATGTTAAAGATATAGGAAAAACCGTGACAAGGGGGAGGCGTAGTCCAAAAACTCGACACTTTGCGTGACGTAATTAAGTGGCTGTCAACACCCAATGTCCTTGAAATTGATGTTACTTAAACAGTTTTTTAAGAAAGACTATTTGTTTTAGTCAAGTAAGAAAAATATATGTTCATATTAATTATATTTCAAAGAGTTGTACTCGATACACGATTGAACGAAATCGGCTCGATAGAAAATAATTGCAAAGATTGGTCTTAAACTCACAATTAAACGGTTTTATGTCTTTATTGTTTTGACTTATGGGTCTGCAATCACAATTTCATAACATTTATATCTAAACCGCTGTTGAGTAAAATATTACACTAATAATCCACTTTTTTTATTTAAATATTTTTCTTATTATTACCTTGCCCAGGCCCAGTAACATGCGACAGTGCTATCTCATTTACTCCGATACAAATAGACAGTGTGCGCGCTTTAGGTATTGACAGCCTCTTAAGAGGCAACAGGAGTGGTCATTCCTTCATACAAACGTACTCGACTGTTTCCTCCGTGGTTTTTAAAGCTAGAGCAATGATTTTTTCAACGCAGATTATTATTATTATTAATATCTGTGTTGGACTGTTTTGCGTTTTTAAATATAATATTCACACTTCAAATATTCGCAAAAACGGCCTAATTTACTAGGCCACAAAGAGAAGCATGGTATTCAAAACTGACATAAATTAGCCTAAAAAACAAGACAGTCCGACTCAGATAATCATTACCATTTAGATCTCAAAATTTCGTTACATTTGGTTGAGTTTTGGAGGAGGAAACAGTCGAGTACGAAACATCGTTTTTTGAGATTTTTACGCAGGATTTTTCGCCTAACCTAGTGTTGTCCTTATCGCACTAGTTTTAGGAGCCGCTTCCGTTAGCGAGACGGATATATTCGCCTAAAATATTTAAATCTTAGCTCCCGTATCCTCTTAATGGATGACGCCCTAGAGTTCGTGTCTAAGCTAACTTTAAATAGAGTAAAATGAGGGAGTGTCATTATAAACTTCATATTTTCATAGGAATTTGACATTATGAACTGAACTGAATCATAGCAACTGCCACACAGGTTTTGCTTACCTCAACTATCCGGTTCAAAGGACCAAATTCACGATAGAAAGTGATTCTTGTTAAATTATAACAAAAAAACGTGTTTACAAATATCATGTCCTTAAGTTTTTACCTGTTTATGCGTTGTGTAACCTGTAAACCTATGAAATGTACCCGGCTGGTTACATAATACCTAGGGATGTACTAAAGAAAAGAAAACAAGAGTTCACTTGATAGTCGTTTTATTTCTTCTTTCAAAACTCCTACATACCCTAAAAATTCAACTTCTAGCTCAGACTGCTAACGGTAGAGCTGTTGGTTCATTCATATCTGTATTCTTACACTATAGGATAAACCACCAACTAACTAGTTGTTTAATTAAATTTTATTCTGCTAATTATTATATGAAAAGTTACACCTAAGCATTAAATTTGGCAAGCAACACTGTCCATCAGACCTCAGTAAACCTTGATTATGATATTAAAATTATTCATAAATGTGACAAAAGCAAAAGGTTACCGATCTATGACAATGACAAAACTTGTTCTACAAGTAAACTATGAGCTTCTTAAGGGCTACCTAAGGATTTTCTAAGGGTTTCCAAAGGGTTTCCTAAGGTTTTCAAAGGGCCAACACATACCTGCTGCCACAGACGATGTTTATTCCTCCGAATTAACTCCTCTGCATTCCGCCTGACGAACAAGACAGACGACAGAAAAGTCTGTTGCAGTCAAGAATAGCATTTGGGTTGGAACTCGTAACAATGGCCGTGAAGGCGTCCCGAACTGGACGAAGAGAAGTCCCGTCTCTTACATCAGCCTGCCATGCTCAAGGGCACACTCCTCTTTCCTCAGCAACTTGGCAAAGGAAAGCAACATTTGCCTCGACCTATTAAAATCCAGAAACCAAAATCTGAATCTCCGGAACTATATACTCGTATGGCGACAATAAATTTCCACGCTGAGTTTTATAAATAACTATTTTAATTTTTGTATCAATCAGTATTCTAACACAAACCCATGCCGTCTTTTCTTCTCCTTCTTTTTTTCCCTACATTTCAAATTTAGTGCTCTTTTCAGCCAGAACTGTGTGTTGTCAGCAAGGCCTGTCGACTTCCTTAGAAAGACATGACGCTTCATAATTGCGCATGTGTGGTCTGACCTTCTGGAAATAGATACCAGTTATAAATATAAAAATATTTTGTTACAGCAACATTGCTCCTATCTGACTTTGTCTATTCAACTTTGGGAACAAATAAAATCATTTTTATCAAATATTTTGATTTATGTCACACTACCATATGTAAATTATTATTATTTTATATAAATTATTACATATTTCAGTTTGTCTTTGTCTATGTTCATAAAATCTATGGAGGTCAGAGGCACATATACTCTCCATAAAGCCTTGCACTTGGGTCTGGCCGGTTAGAACATAGACTGCAATGTCAATGCTGTCAAAGTCATTGAAGCAAAACTATTTTCATTTTCAAAACTATCAGTTTTCATATAAAATGATTAAATAACGATTTATGTTCTTGAAATAGATTTATTGATTAATTTTTAAAATTAAAAATCCACCGCACAGTATCTCCGCTCAGACTCGGTTAAAGTTTAATCCATTTTACTGAACTAAGAAACAACAATTATTTCAAGGTAAGAAATATTTTAATCTATAAATAAAATAAGTGTACTATTGCCAAATTCAAGTACATAAATTTAATCTTACCACCCTCTTAAGTTGCACGGCCGCCCTATCGCGTCCAAAATTAAAATCTAAATTCATCATAGAAGTAAATTCTAACATTGTTTTAGCTGGCAATTTAGAACTCTGGTAGCTATTAGCAAGGTTAGTAATTAGGGACATAGGTTATAGTATTGTTTAAAATGTGATTGTTTTGTTTTAGAGGGTGAACGTGAGCAAAAAATTCTTGGGCGTCATATCATTTCCTTGGAAAAGCACAAAATCAAAAGGCACGGATCCGCCACATAATTGTGACTAGTTGTAGATTCCCGGTGACCATCAACAAGACCGCTGCACTGACCTGTGGAGCAGAAAGTGTCCGACAATCGGATAGATGTAATAACAACTTTGTCTGTCATATAATCATTTATTTTTAGTTTTTTGGGCTAATATATGTGATATGATTACAAGTTACACTAATTGCAATTGTGGAGTAAAATCAGATGTGCCAAAGATCATGTTTTAGATATATAAAAAGCTATATTAAATGCAATAAATAGTATATGTATATATATAAAATTGTTTTTATCATGAAGATTTTAATGACTTCTATTTATTGTTATGAAGGTGATCTGGGAATTAAAACATGCGCTAAAAATAGGTGACCTAAACATAAATAACGCCTTAAAAAAATCAAAAGATAATCACACGCACAGGATAGGTTAACTATTTGGTACCCACATCAATAATGAACCGAAATTACCGACCTGTGGTCTCATTGAATAAAATTCATATAGGTATGTAGATATTATATGGAAGTGTCACAGTTAGTTCAACAAGCCCCGTCCGATACATAAATTTGTATAGAAAATGACTTTTTTCCTGCCTATTGTATGTTTTTCGAACGAATTAAGCTCTTTTGATCCTAATATATAGGAATAAAAATATTTATAACTTGATAATAAACTGTATTGTTACCTTTTATATTGAAAAAACTTTAAAATATAGATATCATTATCTCTTAGGACAAAAGATGCCTGTGATTTTGATTAATATGTAACATAATATTTTTTTATTTGATAAATACTAATTTAAAAACCTCACCCCAACAAAAACAAAAAATGAAAAAACACAAAAAGAAATTCCGTCGCCGGGATTCGAACCCAGAACCACTAGCTAGAACTGGATCACTACCTAGTACCTACCAAAACCCGCCAGGCTAAACCGGTTGTCAATTTTAGTACTGAGATACAAAGAGAGCGCCACTAGTATAAACGAACTTTTGAAAGGGGCATTTTTTTGTATGGAGTTAGCGTTCTTCTCCTAGTGAGTATTATATTCTTTGGTTGTCAGTCAAATTGTGCTACCTTTTAAAACATGTAGGTTTCATTACCTAACGACACAATATCCAGAAAAAAATGCTGAAATACAACTATTTATATTTGTAACTAAACTAATTAAATTACAACGAAGTTACGCTAACACCACTAGATGGCGCTATGTGACAGTTGCTGGCGCTGCGTTGACATAGTAACGATGTATTTAAATGCAAAAGTTACGTATACTTCATCACAATAGGGATTTAATTACCGTGGGTATTGTGGCCTACTTATGAATACATCTATTCAAGTCAGCTGTAAATAATGCGAGCAAACTCAATCTTTTCAAAAACTATTTATTGATGACAGGTTGATACAATGGTAGGGCAAACATAATATTTTTTTTAATAAATAAATATTATAGGACATTCTTACACATACTAAGCCCCACAGTAAGTCAAGAAGGCTTGTGTTGTGGGTACTCCTACTCAGACAACGATATATAATATATAAATACTGAAATACTTAGAAAACACCCATGACTCAGGAACAAATATATGTCACATAAATAAACGCTCTTACCGGGATTCGAACCCAGGACCATGAGCTTCATAGGCAGGGTCACTACCCACTAGGCCAGTCCTGTCGTCAAAATTGACCGGGGTCAGATCATTTGGATAAGGTGGAGGTAATTTAACATGTTTTTCTTATTTCTTAGACAAGTGTAGGAAAAGGTACTCAATGCCCTCAAATTAGGTAAGCTGGTGTGAGAATCGAGTTTTATAAACCATATGTATGGCTGGCTCTGTGTTCTAAGGGCTAGCACCTTTTTTTGTCTCTGTCGCACTTTCATACTACCCATAGACTACTTTAGTTGCGAAGACAAATGTTGCTCGTGCGGGCCTAGCCTAATAGGATAAAAGTGTGAAAAGTGTCCTAGTCTGCATTCATTAAATATTCAAGACATGTTCGACTGTTCGTTTATAATATACATTATGTTATACAACAATAATTCAAATTATAGTCTAATCCTATAACAAAACGCTTAAGATGAAAGTGGAGCGGAAAATCGCCTTTTCATACAAACGTAGTCCTAATTTTCCTCTCTGGACATTAACATTATTGAACATATTTTGACACAATTGTATATGTTGGTTTTTTTCGAATTTTTAATTATTATAAGAGTTAGGAGCAAATATAAATTTGTAATGCATTTGTTTTCGCTCCTAATTCTTATATTAACCAAAAAATAAAAATAAAATAAACGAAGGATATAGTACAAACATTTAATTTTAATTACCCATTATTTCAATATTCAGAGAGGAAAATGGGGACACCGTTTGTATGGTGAACCCGTCGTCCCCTTTCCTCTTGAATGAATCGAATAAAAATACCGTGTTTAAGAGCTAATACCAGCTGAGCCCCGTCTCAGATTTGAGAATTTTAGGTAAATATCTCCGTCGCGCTGACGGGGGCGGCTCCTAAAATTAGTGCGATAAGGACAACTGCAGCTTAGGCGAAAAATCGAGGTTTCGTTCTCGCCATTTTCCTCGTTCAAAACGTAACGAAATTCTAGAAACGGAATGAGAAATTTACGCATTCGTATAAACGAAATTTTGGAAACGGAATGAGAAGAAAATTATCTGTGTGACCGTTTAGATTTTTGCGTTTATTGTCGCCAATTTTGGCCGTTTTAGCGCTTTTTAAAGTAACCTAGTTCTTATGAAAACAAGAATACATACAGACAGGCACTGGTTATATTGAACTCATACAAAGAATATTCATCTAGACCCAAAATCCAGAAAGGAAAATGTAATCTTAATTCAAAATTCAAAAAATTATTCTGCAAGTAGGCCTCAAGGGTTCTTTTACAAGTCAATACAACATTATAGTAACATGAAAAATACATAACAACTTTAATAAATACAACAGCCAATACCAGTAGGGCTAAGATGGTCGGCACTTTATCATTTGTCACCGTGCCTGTCACGTTCTAACGAGTATGTAAGCGCGAAAGTGACGGGCATAGTGACAAGTGATAAAAATGGAACCATGCTGCCACTGGGTAAACATTACATTATAATAAATACTCTTAAAATAAATAATTACTACAATACAATAGAGATGTATAGTCTCTATGGTTAATAATCTTTTCAAATGTCATTTATGACTGTGTGACTGAACAGCAATGCTTAATGAAATAGCGATACTTCCTGTCCTCAGCTCAGTTGATATGGCCGATCAGATACGAGACAATCAATAACAATGAGTCGATTAATTACAACGATATTGATTTCAACACCTGATCTTACTCGTAGCTTGATGTCCTCTGCCGGTACTGAAGCGTTAGGATACTGGACGACCGCTGTTACAAATGTCCGTATGCTCCCCTCTGAATTAATACCTATTATGGAAAATATTCTTAGATTTTTAAATAATTCATTGTATCGTCAGGTGACAAGCAAAACTCACTAATTACACCACAAGTTCATAGCCATAATAAACCATATTACTACTAAAATAAGGTTGATGTTTGTTTAATTATTTTATATATTAAGAGGGAAGTATACCAATTGATCGTCCATACAAAAAGAGAAAGCGTTTTTCCACTTCTAAATATTTTCCATTCTCCATGATTTTTTGTATGTTATTGACATAATAAATAAGTAAATAACTAGGTTTATAGGATTTCCTTTTTTTCAAAATTTGCAAAACAATTTTTTTTTCTTTCATATAAGCGAAACCTATAAACCTAGAATATATTATGCTGAAGCGATCGACATCAAAATCAAAGTGATTTGTTAAGATTTAATTAGCGAAAAACGATTTCTTCCGAAATGGAATTTCATAGAAGAAAAATTACCGTGATTTCGTTAAGATTCGAAAAGGTATTCTTCCATCCTAACTGTTGCTAATGTTTAATGCACCTTTGTTTGACTTTTTCCGAGTTTTTTATTGTTTTAAATGAGCTTAAACAAATTCCATACATTTTTTATAAGCTCCTAAGGGCTTGTGCACAAATTATGCGAGGTACTTTGTCACTGTGCGAGCTTGACAGCAATATAATTATGCGCGTGCAATATAGATAGCCACAGGCGAGTCAATATACTTACCATAATCTATCTGGAAAGCGTCTCTGCTTTACCCACATTCGCTTTTTAAGAGGGAAGTACCTGTACCACGTACTCGCCAAAAAAGGGAAAGACTGCACGATTGGCTCGAGTTCGTGTGCGTGACACCGCTGTACTGGCCCCCATACTTATTGCCTGTAAGGCCCGTCCTTAGATATATAAATAAATAATAATAAATAAATATTATAGGACATTATTACAAAAATTGACTAAGTCCCACAGTAAGCTTAATAAGGCTTGTGTTGAGGGTACTTAGACAACGATATATATAATATATAAATATTTATAAATACTTAAATACATAGAAAACACCCATGACTCAGGAACAAATATCCATGCTCATCACACGAATAAATGCCCTTACCAGGATTTGAACCCGGGACCATCAGCTTCGTAGGCAGGGTCACTACCCACTAGGCCAAACCGGTCGTCCGGTAATATATGTCAATGTCTAGAGCTGATTTAGTATAAGACAATTAAAACCGGGTGCACCTTATATGGAACCCTAAATAAAAGTTTGTAATATTAAGCGTCACCGTAGGTAGTCAATAAAAAGTGTATTAGTTTTTCCTTGAAATCGGTCACGCTTGTGTAGGTACTAGTTTACTTAGCGAGGTGAAACGAAATGTTGGCGACAATAACATTTCTGTCTTGTCTTATAACAAAACCCACAGATTCGTGACGAATATCTATTGGACCCGGGTACGTCCTTAAACTACGTCCAAAAGAGAGGTATGGGCATTGTGAATGTCATCTCGCTTTGTGTGGTAGGGCACAGCCAGTGGATGTCATTCCAGATCTAGAGCAGAGCCCAACTGGAGAAGTACCTCCACCTTACAGAAGACAGCAGCCAAATAACACTAGACCCTACTCATAGTGTTATGTTCCTGCCGGTGAGTAAGGTTGCCAGAGCTCAATGAGGGGGGGCGGGTTTAGGGTCGGCAACGCGCACATAACTCCTCTGGAGTTGCAGGCGTACATAGGCTACGGAGGCTGCTTACCATCAGGCGGGCCGTATGCTTGTTTGCCACCGACGTAGTATATAAAAAAAAAAAAAACATAGACAAAGAACGAGTTTTTCAAACATTCAGTTTGAAAAACTATAACCCGACCCGACTAGCTTGTGTTTGTCCTCTTTTTGAAACTTAACTTATAAATTTAGCTTGTCACCTGCATGTAGTCATAAAAATAGGTAAATCGATAACCACCTCATTCATCAAAATTTGGCATTATTAGTATGTATGTATATACTTTATTGTACGTAGAAATAAAAACACAAAAAACACAGTTACAGAGTAAATTAAATACAACTGTTATGTGGGGTGGAGTAAAACACAGTTTGACGGTTCAAACTAGACTGATTTAATTCGGGACGTAGTACTGCTTATAAGGGAGACAAGTCTCATTAGGATATTAGGATAAACATGAGAATAATAAACACATTATGGTCTCAGGACCATTTGAGATAAGTTAACACTAATGACAAATAACACATTAAGACATGAGGATGTTTACAATTATTGATGGGAAGTGTAAATAAAGTATTTAAGAAACTAATTATGATTTCAAAGTACAAAACTATTGGGAAAGGTAAACAAATATGTGAGTAGCAACTTAATAACTAAAACTAGGTATATGGATGGATCATATTATATAACACCTCCCCCCTTAGAATAAAGATTGGGCGTTTGCGCCTGATCTTTTAGAAGTTGCAGGAACAATGGAAACGGGTGAGATTGGCTGAGAATGCTGAGGCTCGATGTCTTCGTCTTCATCTTCTGTGACGCAGCTAGTTGAGATTGTAGACATGGGAATTGCGACGTGGGTTCTCTGTTGTCGAGATGAATTTGCGAAGCAGTTATTGAAGATCTGGATGCATCCGTTGGAATCGCGATTTGGAGAATTTGGTGTTCGGCGGCGTAGTAGAAGTCCATTGGGACAGCGTTTGCAAATTTTAAATACAAGGTAGGCTAACATTATTAGGCCAAGTGTAAAATAAACCCAAGAGAAAGTAGTGGTGTTCCTTTGGGCGAATGTTGTGGATTTTATTTTCTTGATTTCTTCTTCGTATTTATCTATATGGTTTTTGATTTGTTTCAAGGAATCTAGTGGCAATTCATTAATTTTAATTGGCATCAGGTCAGGTTTCGCGATGTCCCTGTATTCTTCGAAACAGTCGTCAGTTCTTATGTCGGGTACGATTATAGGGTAAGTTATATTTTCTTCGGAGTCTTGTGATGCTGATAGCGTGCTGTATCCAGTGTGGAGTTTACAGTTTTTCTGTAATGATAGGATGCCTGCGCCCTGTATCTTGTGATGTGTTACTTCTTTAGTGCATTGTAGGACGCAGTTGGTTTCGCCAGACAGTATGTATAGCCACTTGTTGTTCTCGATGTATTGAAAAGTGTTGATGTCGGCTTCGAAGGTTGAAGTAGTGCAGATTTTCGGAAGGGATTTGGAGATGCTGTGGAGAATTTGTAGTTCACACAGGGGACGAGCTGTAGCGTCGTAGGCGACGAGACCGGTGCAGACTTGTTTTTCGCTGGCGTATGTTTTGCAGGTTTCTAAACTGCTTGTCGACACGTAGGTTTGGCCGCTGGGGTTCGCAGCCAGGAACACGTGCTCAGGGAGGATAGTGGTATGAAGAGAGGAATTCGGATGTTTTATAGGGATGGAGTATACATGGTATAAGTCGAGAGGATCATTCTGAATTAAAGGGAATGTAAGTATATATACAAGTTTATCTGAATATACATATGCTGATAGAGAGGAAGATTCTAAGATTGTGTGTATATTTTGTGGGCTAACGGTGTCAACTAGATGTTTATTCGTGCGAATATGATTCGATAAGAGGAGTTCTTTATAAAGTTTTTCCAAGGTTATAATTGACGGATGGATTGTATTGGACTTTGCAAAGAGGATACTAGTTAGGCATTCGTTGATTTCGTTTTCAAGGTTTACTACTGACTCTAAAATTTGAAGGGAAATAGCTGACACATCTTGGCTGGCTTTTAAACTAAACAGAAGTGATTGAGAAGAGTTAAGGTAATTATTTAAGCGTTCGATATTTTCGTTAATGATTAACTCATCATAAGTGATTTTGAGAATTGATTCGTTGAAGGTTTTGACAGTCGAAGAAATTATTTGAGTTTGTTCGAGCATAAGTGATGAAAGATCGGTTTCACGTTTTTCGAGTTGGTTAATACAATCTTCATAATGCATGGCGTCTTTGGCATCAGGTGTACCAATGAGCCATTTAAGGACGACGCTCAGGCCGTCTAATAATTCGCGTTTTTGTCTTGAATTTTTTCCTAAGTACATATTTAATTCTGCTAAACGGTTTTCGATTTTTCCTAGGTTTAGTTTAAGAAAAGATTTCGTGGTTTCAATGTGGGTAAAATTATTATATTGGGTAGAGACGATATGAAATTTGGTTGCTAATCGAACGAGCGAATCTTTTGCGATAAAAAGGGGTCTAAGATCCCTGTAGATAACTAATTTCCAGGATTCGTCGCTTAGGTAGATCGTGCCTTCGTTTTTAAAGAACAGACCGGAGTAGGAAGGGAGTGGTTCGGTCAATTGACCTGTAGCTCCATTCGCCGAGGCGAAGGCCCTGAAAGGGGTATATTGGTTTGATTAGAATTATGAGATTTATTTGTACTACGTAATTTGATTATTTTTTTGAGTTTCTTATATAATTTGTAGAGAACTATGTATAATATTAATTTGATTATAGAGCATATAATAAAACTAAAGTAGGGATTATTCATAATATAAGATAGAGATGAGGTATTTTGGGGAATAGGTAGTGCAAGTGCCGGGCAGATGACCCTGGAATGACAATATGTTTTAAAATATAAGAGTTGTCAATGGATTTTGATTTATAAACTATCGTACTTAAATTTATTTAGATTTATAAACTAGATTTTGATTATAGTACTAGATTTAGATGAGTTTTCCTAACCTAAAATTATCCTAGATTAGTCGCCTTTTACGACACGCTTGCGAGACGCGTTAGGACTATTCTTGACATAGCCGGTCACTACACGGCTAAGGGGTTTAGTCGCCTCTTACGACATGCCAAACATTAAAGGCAGTAGGATTATTCTTTGGTAAAGCCGATCGCTACACGGCTAAGGGGTTTTAGCTTTTAGGATTATTTATATTTACATCAAAAGGTCTGAGTCGGTTGGCATGGACAAGTTGATTCTTACCGGATTTCCTAATCAGGTAGTTTTCATTGAATCCAACTCTGATGACTTCACAAGGTCCTTCCCATTTGGGATCCAAATTGTTGGGATTAGGTGCTTTTACCAGGACTTTGTCGCCTAACGCAAACTTAGCTATGTTCCTAATACTACCATCATAACGCTCTTTGGCCCTTTCTTTCATTTTTTGGACGTTTTGGATTGCCACATCACGAGCTATTCTCAATCGTTCGTTAAGGTCTTTTATATAGTCGGCTGCTGAGTATTCTGGTACTGTTTTGAGTGAATAAAAGGGGCGTGGCTTGAAGCCGAAAAGTAGTTCGTAGGGCGTATATCCTGTGGAGTTATTGACAGATGTATTGTGGCAAATTATTGCCATGGGAATTATTTGATCCCAATTCTTTTGCTTCCTCGTTTGGTACATACGTATGTGGTCTCGTAGTGTACCATGGAATCTTTCAAGAGCACCGTTCGTTTGGGGGTGATAGGCTGTATTGAATGTCTGACTTGTACCTAGAAACTTTGTTAATTGTTTCATTAGTCCGTTCATGAATTCGGTACCCTGATCAGAATGGAACCGTTTGGGTACTCCAAAGTGTTGGCAAAAGTGAAGAAGATATTTGGCAACTGTAAGGGCTTCTTTGTCGGGAATGGGGTAAGCTTGGACGTATCTAGTCAGTTCGTCTTGTAATGTCAATATGTATTTATTATGATTGTCGCTAATATCGGAATATGAGACTAAGTCCATAGACACGCGTTCGAAAGGTTCTGAAGATTGGGAAGTTATGACCATGGGGGCCTTAAAAGTTCGTCTTTGGATTTTGTTACGTTGACAGATTTCGCATGAGTTTATATAATTTTTAATGTCTTCTGACATGTTTTGCCAAAAATAATTTTCGCGGATCTTTCTACAAGTTTCGGTAATACCTCGGTGTCCCAAAAGTGGTTCATTATGATATGTTTTTAAGATTTGTGGTATTTCTTCAGATGTGGGGTAATCAACCTTATTTTCACAGATTGTGACATTACAATTGTACAGCTCTGCCAGGTAAGCGGTGATATGTGACTGTTGATTTCCTCGTAGTTTGCATGTTTGGTGATGTTTTAGATCTGGGACGAACAGGGTTTCGGGATGGTTTTTTTCTAGACATACTAATAAAGACTTGAAATAACTTTCGGCATCCCAGGGGTCGTAGTATGAAGGTCTAGTATAACAAAAGTAAAGATTTTGTTTAGTTTCTGAGATTAGATGATCGGTTTCATAGATATTTTTACTTTTATCAGGGTAGGTACTAGTTTGTGGGCATAGACCTAGAGCTTCATTGAACAAATGATCGAGATCGGCGTTTTTGCATGGAATTGGAATGAATATATTTTTGTGTCGTGCGTCTAAGAGTCTTTCGGGAGTTGTTTTTAGCAAGTGAGAATTTGGTGTGCAACCTTGTGATACGTATTGTTCATAATGTGTTTGTAAGAAGTCATTTGAAATAGATTTGGAGTCATTGATTCCTATGTTGTTAATTGGTGGACGGGAAAGTGCATCTGCGTTAGTATTCATTTTCCCCGCTTTGTATATAATTTCGTAATCGAATTCCTCAAGTTTGAGCCTCCATCGAACGAGACGGGATCCTGGATCTTTAATTGAAAATAACCAAGTGAGAGGTTTGTGGTCAGTGACTATTTTGAACTTCCTACCAAAGAGGTATGGTCGGAAATGTTTAACTGCCCATACTATTGCTAATAATTCTCGTTCTATAGTTGAGTAGTTCGTTTCAGCTTTATTTAAAGTACGGGATGCGTATGCTATAGGCAAATCCTTACCTATTTCGCCTTGGGATAGGATAGCTCCGATGGCATGAATGGAAGCGTCTGTTGTGAGTATAAATTCTTTGCTAAAATCGGGGTATTGTAGTAGAGGAGTAGTTGTTAAAATGTTTTTACATGAATCGAACGCTTTCTGTTGATCAGGTCCCCAAATAAAAGGTACGTCCTTTTTTAAAAGGCTCGTCATGGGTTTCGTAAGTTTACTGAAATTGGCTATGAACCTACGGTAATAGCCTGCTAGTCCTAGGAATGACTTGATGTCTTTGCATGATTTGGGAGTTGGGAAATCTTGAACAGATTTTACCTTTTCAGGATTTGGCTTGACTCCTTCGCTGGATATTATGTGACCTAAGTAAGCCACTTCTTTTCTCAGAAATTCGCATTTATCGGGTTGGATTTTAAGGCTGCATTTTCTTAGACGATTGAAAACTTCGGTTAGTTTATCTTCGTGTTCTTGGAGACTGGATGCAAAAATAACGATATCGTCTAGATAAACGAAACACCGTTCACCTTGAAGGCCGTAAAGAACGCTATCCATTGCGCGTTGGAAGGTAGCAGGTGCGTTTTTTAAACCAAAAGGCATTCTTAAGAATTCGTAGTGTCCATATGGTGTATTAAAAGCGGTTTTTGGTATGTCCTTTGGGTCTAGTTCTATTTGGTGAAATCCGGATGCAAGATCTAAAGTCGTGAAGTAGATTGAATGACCTAATTTATCCAGTATGTCAGTGATATTAGGCAGTGGGTAACTATCTCCTATAGTGATGTCGTTTAACTTCCTGTAATCGATGACAACACGCCATTTTTGTTTTCCGGAAGCGTCTAATTTCTTAGGCACAACCCAGATGGGGCTGCTCCAAGGGGATGTACTAGGTCTTATTATATTTTGATTTAGCATTTTATCCACTTGGGTCTTAACTTCTTGTTGGTGAATTTGTGGAAATCTGTATGTTTTCGTATTAATGGGCGTATCGGAGGTAGTGGGTATGGAATGTTTTGTATGATTGGTGAACGTCAAAGGTTCACCTTCAGTATAAAAGATATCGGAAAATTCTGTGACGATTTTATTTAGAGATTCTTTTTCCTCGTTATTAAGGTGGTCTTGTCTAATAAGTTCGTTTATATCTTTTCGGGGTCGAGTGTTTATATCATTACCGCAGTTAAATGTATGGAGATGGTACTGATCGAAGTCTACGTCGCTTATTGAGTTTACATGGATGGTGGGAATAGATATAGTTTTGTCTTCATTGCTAGAATTTACGCACGTTATTAAGAAATGATTATTTTTGATAACAACAAGCGCGTTTGGAAGAGTTAGGTGATCGTCAATGGATTGTTTGTCTACGATTGCTGTTCCGTCTGAGATATCTTTAGTTTGGCAAGTGATAACAGTTTCTGATCTTTGTCTGAGGGTTTGTTTATTGTTGTCGATAGGAGGATTTGTAGAATCGTTTAGAGTAAGAAATTTGTATGTTCTGTCGCGTATTCGCAGGGTTTTAGATTCATATGAGATATCGACATTGAATTTGGACATGAAGTCATTACCCAATATGCCATCAGCGTGAATATTAAGGTTAGCTACGTGGAATGTGAACTTGGGCAATTGATCTAGGGATAAGTTACAGATGCCGTAAGTTTGGACGGTGGAGTTTGTGTTAGATACACCTATGATTGAGGCGATTCTAGACGTATCGATTTTATTGTTGCCGATTTTATCTTTATTTATGACTGAGATGGCTGCTCCAGTATCTATTAACAAGGTTATGGGTTCACCGTCAACATGGAATACACAATGTTTAAGATCTTCTGGGGGTATGTTTAACGTGTTTATAGTATATTCTTCCTGGGGAATTTTAGGCTTTTGCTTAGATTTTGATTTCCGCTGTGATTTTGAACGATGTTTTGATTTAGACGATTTTTCACTTTTGAATGGGGTATTCGTGATTTGGTTTAAATTCGATAGATTGTCCATTGATTTAGAGTTAGCAATGATTTGGGATGTTTCCTTAGAATTATTCTCGGAGTTCGTATTATTAGGGTTAAAAGAGGCTGTCGCGCTTATTTCTGGGGTATCGTTTGCATTTGAAGTTTGTTGTAATAAAGATTTCGAAAGAGATTCAGTTACATTGATGAATTGAGTTAGCAGGAAGTCGATGGATTTATGAAGCTCTAGTACTTGATTTTGTAACGTTATAGATCTGGGAGACTCTGAAGCTTGATTTGACGATGCAATAGGTTTAGGAGGCTCTGAGACTTTACTTTGTATTGTCATAGATTTTGGATCTTGATTTAGCGATTTAGTGGATCTAGGAAATGGATTTTCTGTGATATTAGATTGTTCTGGTTGATTTAGCGATTTAGTGGATCTAGGAATTTGATTTTCTGTGATATTAGATTGTTCTGGAGTTTGTGTGGATGCGTCGCGCAGGTGTCTCCGATAGACTGGGTTTGTTTGCGGTCGCATAACTTCGGCATTTAAAGTATTTGGAGATTGCTGAAATTTTGAAGATCTAGATGTATTTTTATCTATTGTAGTTGTAGGTTCTGCATGGTTTCGTAAAGTTCCGGGGCTGTGTTTTGTCTTGATGAAGTCATCGGGGTATTCGGGCAATATATCGAAGCGGTTCCCGAGTGAAAGCCCGTTTCCTCGGCCGCTTGTAAGTTTAAATTATTGATGCGAAGAGGGGCATTAGTAGGGCGTTCTATATTATGATTTTTTATATTATTATTGTAAGCTCTCTTTCTGCATTCAGAAATCAGGTGACCGGGTTTTTTGCAATAATTACACGTTTTTGTTGGCCTAAATGTGTTTGGTTGTGCGGTTGAAAGTGAAGATTGAGTCTGATTAATCGGTGGCGTTGGCCTACGAATGGTGCTACTATAAGCTGGGGTTCTAAATAGGACCTGACGTGCGTGATTCATGTTTTGAATCTTTTCTTCTTGAATCGCGAATGTACCAGCCTCGGACAAGGTGGTGAAACCTTTTGTCCTCAGCATCGAACCCAGATTAGAGCTCACACCATTTACAAATATGCTTAAGGCGGTTTCCTCAGTGCTGGTCTTCCGGCCGATCAATGATGCGTCAGAAACTTCGGCGGTTAATTTGTCGAGGATTTTATTACGGCATAAGTCAACTCTATGAAAGTAATCGGTGACCGATTCATTCGGTTTTTGGAATAATGATTGAAGCTCTAAGTTAAGATGTGTCAACGTTTTCGTTTGTGAGAATTTTTGAATTAGGAATGTTTTCAGCTCTGACCAACTTTGGTACCTTTTTGCAAATATATCTGACGAATTCTGCCCAGAAATTCTATTTAACGTATATGTGAGGATCACTGGTTGTTGAGATGCGTTTGCCAATTCAAAAGCGGAGTCGCATGAGCGAACGAACCTATAAACTTGCGCGGGTTGTGCTGTGTCGAAATCCGGTATTAACCGGAGGAGTGTGTTTAAAGGTATTGTTTCCGAATTGGCCTCATTTGATGTAGTGGGTGATGTTGTCTCTAGTTTGATTGTATCTTTAATTGCTGCTTGCGCGGCCATAGTTTCAGTGATTGGGGACATTTTTGATTAAATATATATGTCACAAGATAAAGAGATTTCGGATTTAAGATATATATAGTAGCCTGGAGATATAGGATGTGGGAACAGAGCAAACGTGTTTGGCCACTTACCACAGTAACGGGATCCAAATTTGCATCACGGAGCGTTGTTCGGCGAGCTGTTTGAAGCCCTGTAGGCACCGTCTAGGCTGGTGGCGATTTTGTCCTTAGCCCAGGCGTTGAGCTCGTCTGCTTAACGGCGGTGTGACGCGGTTAATGTATCCTACCGACTGCGCCAAAATTGTTATGTGGGGTGGAGTAAAACACAGTTTGACGGTTCAAACTAGACTGATTTAATTCGGGACGTAGTACTGCTTATAAGGGAGACAAGTCTCATTAGGATATTAGGATAAACATGAGAATAATAAACACATTATGGTCTCAGGACCATTTGAGATAAGTTAACACTAATGACAAATAACACATTAAGACATGAGGATGTTTACAATTATTGATGGGAAGTGTAAATAAAGTATTTAAGAAACTAATTATGATTTCAAAGTACAAAACTATTGGGAAAGGTAAACAAATATGTGAGTAGCAACTTAATAACTAAAACTAGGTATATGGATGGATCATATTATATAACACAACAAAGGCGAACTTATCCCTGTATGGGATCTCTTCCAGTCGTGTCAGTTAGTGTTTAGTCGTATTTCAATCATAAATTCGGACCAAATCGGCTTTGTTTGACCTAAGGAACAATTGTGCCAAGCGACATCGCCTGAGACATAAGTGCATATATATGTATATACTCACTGCACATACTTACCCTACGAATTCAAGCTAGAAAAATCCAAAGATTTCGCGTTCATTTCGATAATTAACAAAGATGCGTTCGGCGTTCATTGGGCTAACATCATAAACAAGTCTGCAAAAGATCAGAACTATTCACCGGATTTCACGCAAAGAATGTATAAAGTTACTGGATTAGTACTCAAGACTAGGGAAATAAAAACGCGTTAAGTAGGTATATTGTATACAGTACCCCTAGTGTAAATAAATTCGATTTCCACGTTTGCGTTTAGTCTTATTTTGTATTGAATTTCGAAAGAGCGCGCCAAGCGGGACGTTTTGGAAACTCAAAATCCTATACAAACTGGGTACTGTACCCCTAGTGTAACTTTGATCGACATCATAACGTGACGAACGCGTTTGCGTTAAGTCTCATTTTGTATAGGATTTTGAGTTTCCAAAACGTCCCGCTTGGCGCGTCTTTCGAAATCCAATACAAAATGAGACTAAACGCAAACGCGTACGTCACGTTTGGAAATCGAATTTATTTACACTAGGGGTACTGGTATATACTTAGATACTGCACGTAGACCAAAATAGTAAACAAGGGTCTAAAGCTCCGAGAGTGTTTACATCTTTCAAGGATATAAGATTCTACTTACGTATTCATCAAGCGTATATAAAGATGGAAAATACGTAAACAAATCAACTTATTCCATTACTTCGTATTGATTTGCATCAGGTAGAGCTCTTTCTTAATATCCAAGATAAGAGAGAATCTATACGTAGGCCGCTACCGCGATGTCTGAAGTTGGCATATCAAAGTCATAGATCACATTTTTATTGGAGTTTTAACAGCATGCATCATAGTTCTAGAGTTCCTGCCCGCGTAGCCAACATGCATATCGTTCGCGGTCCGTGGCGAACGAAACGCAACTGTCACAGTCGCACTAATATGGAAGAGTGATAGAGAGAGATGACTACGCTACGCTACGGAGCGTTAACGATTGTAACGTTGACTACGCGGCCTGATACTTTATAGCAATAGTTCTGGCGTTTTCATCATAAAAACCAATACTATAGATTTTTACCAAATGATATGCTAACTTCACACACTAGCATATTATTTAGTTACAAATGGAATAAAAAAATATATTTATTTCACTTTTAAAGTATGTTAACTGCCTAGAACTATCATTCAAGATCAAATTTAAGCCTAAATCTCCTGAAAATGTTTCAGCAGACCACACCTGAATATTGACTAAATCGAAATTCTGCTAGGAGATCTGCTAGACTTTGATATGCCAACTTCACAGACATGTTACCGCGTCCCGCGTCCCTTATATGAACGATCCGTTCTGGACGCGAGAAATCATCTTGCATAGGTACTTTAATATCCCGCACCCTTTAAGATGACTCACGTAAGACCGGCCCGGGCCCGGGCGAGGGCGTCCGATACATCGTTTTCTATAGAAAGCAACACGTGATCACCGATCACCCGTCATGGAAAACGAAGTGTCGGATGCCCCGGCCCGGGCCCAAGCCGGTCTAACGTGAGTCATCCTTTACTCTGGGTAATTAAGATAAATGTCCCAATATTTGGCACCTTATTGGTCACCAGTATTGCTATAAATTAGTGAAGGTGCCAATGAACACTGCACGATTTGTTTACTTTAATTATTTATATACAGTCGTAGGTAGATAGCCCTACTTTATATTACAAATGCGAAAATAATACTGTCTGTCTGTCTGTTACCTCTTTACCCTTAAACTGCTGAACCGTTCTAGATACGGCTAATAAGAATGGGACCAGTACAGCGGTGTCACGCACACGAATTCGAACAGCCAAACGCGATTGGTTGATGAGTTCGCATCACGCGCGCGATTGGTTTGGCATTCGTGAGTGACACCACTGAACTAGCATCGTTCTTGGTGCCCGTAAGGCCAATCCTTAGATATATGTCAATGGTTCTAGATGATATTTAGTAGGGAGATATTTTGAGTTTCAGGAAAGGACAAATGATAGTTTTTATCCCCGACAAAAAAAAATCTGTAATAAATATTTCGTTTTGTGATGCATTTTCACATACATTTTGTATGGACCGTCAGTGACAAAACTGACATCCAAAATTGGTATGAAAAACGGGAGACACTTTTTTTCTTTGTTTCAATCGATAGTCTCGTGATTCCGAGTCGAAATATGTAAATCAAAAGTTGTTAGTTATTCTAAAAAAAAAATTCTGAAGACTTTCCAGCTACTTTTTACTAGAAAATCATCGCGTATCCTGGCTGCCTGAGATACAAATTTGTATTAATGGTATCATGGTATCACCCTTACTTTAATCATTTTTGAGGGTAAAAAAATATTTTAATAAAATTGCTACTTAATAATAATAAATTTTACAATAAAATTTAGTAAAATAGATTAGTAATCTATTTTACTTTAATCTAAGTAATCTATTTATCCCTATTCTATGCAGGCGAAGTCACGGGTAAAAGCTAGTAATGTAAGGAGTATTCATGTGTGGTAATGTGCCGTGCACACGTAATTAACGCCTACCTACTTGACTAATGCAGGTTACGCGGCAATTCAAATAAATTCATTGTTGAAGTGGCCTTCTATCTTAGGTAAATAAGTATATTATTATGTACCTATACGTGTCTCTACTCTGGACATTAACCGAGATCCCGAGTAGAGTTCCTTCTCAGGGATGTTCTAATATGGTAAATTATTTGATTAGATACCTAAACATTAACTAATCAGCTGGATCCCAGACCCGGTGTGGAGCCTTTCCACATTAAAAACGTCATTAGCATCACATATATTTAAAAAAGTTAAAATTACTACGACATTTTCTGTGGGAATGTTCTGTGGTGGGTCTATGGACAGTAGGGTTGCCAACTATTTTTTGGTGGAATATAGTATTTTCCAGAATAAGGCATTAAAAATATAGTACATTTCAAAAAAATATAGTACTTTTAGATAAAATGCTTAACATAAGTGTAATATACGTTTAATCATACTTACTAGCACTCTGTTGAGATTAGTTATGGTAACGATTTTAGAGCAAAAATGTAAAATTGAGAGATTTAGTCGTTGTACTCCTTTTGTTACGTAATATCTAAATAACAAGTATTGGTTTCTATTAGCGTGCGTCCCCAGTAATATGTGAAGAGAAGGGACAATTTTTAAAAATTCATCAAAAAACTATGGTAGTAAATTATACAAAATGATGTATAAGAACAGTTTTAGAAAATGTTGTACATTGTTTAAGTATCAAAATTTCGTTGAAATTAAGTCGATTTTCAGAGAAATTGTCACTTGTTTTCAAGTTAGTTCTGGAGAAAATTGATTACGTCTAACTTTCATTCAAATAACTAAATTCAAATTTATAATAACAAAAATGTAGTTTATTAAAGTTGAAGTACAGGATATGTGTAATACAAACTTACCATTTTTAGCAGTCCAAACTTTACGAAATTTACAAAGAAGATAAAATCAGTGCTTTACGCGCGTTTACCTAAATGTTCATCAGAAAAACAATCATTACTAATTAAATGAGTTAGTTATATAAGTAAAACTGCTCACTCGTCATCTCATACGCCCAGTAATAATAAAGAGTAAAAAAAATCTTTTTAATAACAATATTTATTTAAAGTTTAAATTCATATTTTTTATTGAGCTTTGTGCACTTTTTAGTAATGTCTAATTTTTAATAAAATGAGAGAACGATTCAGTACATTCATCCTGAATATTATGACAATTTAATAGCTCACTTTTATTAAATTTATGTCAGCCCTGTTGCATTCCTCACGCCATTTTGTCTTATTACTTGAAATAATTTTATTTGATTAGAATTAAATTGATAATCGATCTTGAACAAATTAGAAGGATGTCGGAAATATAGTATTTTAGCGTACTATATATATTTTCAACAGTATATAGTACAGACAGCCAAAATATAGTACAATACTATATAATATAGTACGGTTGGCAACCCTAATGGACAGGCTTGTTTCGGTTATATGTGTGAAATCATTTATTTACATGGGTACTACAGCGACTAAACTAAACTAATAACTAGCTTAAACTTAGCAGTTATTTTAATTTACAATGTTAGCTTGAATTACATAATACAATGACCTGTGATCAATAACAGTATGTGATAACCACTCGGACGTTTAAGTTTTAACATACCAAGGTTTCAATATACATACGTATGCAAAAGCGGCTATAGTTAATAATATTTATTATACCTATACTAGTTGATGGAGGGTAGATTTAGTTTTTTCTGCCAACAAACTGTACTGTAGTTTGGCAGATTAGTAGTTTAGGGCTTTTTGTAATCTTCTTTTGATTCAATTAAATAAAAAAATAAAAAATTAAAAAAATATATTTTTAAAGTTAAATTAATTCAAATAAGTCTTCAATAAAGAGGAGTATACTATAAGTTTTTCACGATGACGATAAGATTAAAGTGGCACTAGTGACATGACATACTCTTTAATTACCTTGTATCTTCATACAGGCTGTTCCGAAGTAATTAAATAGTAAATCATTACTTTCTCCGTTAATATTTTGTCGTTTGGAATGAGCTGTACATAGATTAGAAATAGCCTAATCGACACGTCCCTCAGATCATAGAAAGTACTAGATGGCTGACGGAGGCGTGGCGCGTGTCGCTGCGACATGGCCACATCGTGGCCATACCGGCCCGCCGTAAGACAGTAGCAAATAAGCTGTCATTGAACAATGTGCGCGTCAATTTTATTGAAATGCCGAATTATAGCATTATTTTGTGTCGAAATAGGAGTGCATCCAAAAACTATAAGGATCATGGAGTTACATAGTAAATTTTTTTTCACGTATTAGTCAATAAAACCACACATTTTAACAAATAAATCCAGTGACATAATTTTTCTGAGTCAGACCATGTTGTCATACAAACGCGTGGCAATTTGTCTATGCATTCTACATTGACGCTTTGGCATGGAAAACTATTTGTAGTGTCCTTAGCAACGGTGCAATGCATTAAACCGCTAGCGATATTCACAGGGACATTATTGTTTCTTGGTACGACCGCCAACCGCTCCCTTCATTGACGCCGCGACGTAGAGTGGTGCTCGTGCATATAATTGATCTTTGAGCGTTATCGATAAAAATGTTTGGATAGTGTATACACACATTAAAAATAATTACTTTCATACGAAAGTAATTATTTTTCAAGTAAAATTTTAAAATTATTTTATATGCACCTAATGTTTAATTTAATACTTATTAATTTGGATTAAAAATCGAAAAGGTAAGCCAAAAAATAAATTGATTTAATTAAGTACAATTGTACAAATGTACAAATGTTTTATTTCAGAAATAAAATAATAACAGTATTACATTTATGCTGGCCCCCACACTAGGCATAGCCTGTCCTGTGGTGGATAATACGGTTTACAAGTAAAAAAAAAAAACAATACTACAATTGAAAATAATAATATACAATTATTTAGAGTAAACAATTAAAAAAGAAACGGTGGTGAATGGAATTTACAGAGGTACAGTTTACAGTGAGTCAAAAAAGAAATATGTTCATGATTGCAATTTTTTTCAGTTTCCCGAAAAATCCCAGTATTAACGAAAAATCGATAGATGCTACAGGAAGAGGGCCCTAACTAGTTTACGAGCGAGAAAAGTGTTATTTGTTCGGATCATTTTCAAGAAAAATGTTTCCAGTTACAGATAGAATATAAATATGTTTAAAATAATAGTATATTGTATACTTAGTCGATCCAAAAGTTCTATCAGAAAGATTTTTACTGATAATTATGATTACTGTTTCCTTATTATTCGTATATATGATTTAAAAGCTTATTTAATGGTGCATTATACTTACTATATAACATGCTGGAATTGCTTTCAATTGGTGACGAAATATGCTATAATAAACTGAAACTATTTTTTTAATGAAGCGCTCGCGTCTAACGACAATCCCAAAGTAAACAATTTAAACAACCATTACATCAAATAATGACTAAAATTTAAACCAATTTGATTAGTTAAGCATAAATTAAACAAGCTTTCGCATCATGGTACATGTTTTTTTTTTTAATTAAAAGCTTTGTATTACATTTTATCAGTAAAAACCTTTGTGAGAGAAATTATGGATCAACTAATATACCTTACACGTACCTTAAAATTCTTAGCTCGCAAATAAGGTCAAAAATTTAAAGGAATATAAATTAAGTCTATGGCAATTATTACTTAAAACAAAAATGTCAAAACTCTAAGGTCATTTTCAGAACATGTAAAAAATCGATAGCTCTATCGAATTGTCCTCACTCTAGTGCCGCCGCTCTAGGCTCCTACACCGCGCGGTTTGGCCAATCACAGCGCGTGAGTTGGTTGTCTGGCCACGCCTTTAATGATGTGGTGGGGGACAGTTGGAGACAGCGAGACTCGTTGAAATTATGCTTCGTTATAAATCTCCTTACTTCTTATATCTATGACACGTCCTATTCATCTATGTCCAGAGGGTAGAGGCACGTTGAATAGGTCATACTCTGCAACTTTTATTATGGGACCAATATCGGACCCGCGAAAAAAAAATTGACTCAATATCAGTTGATATTTTGTATGGGAGAGTAATTTTTTGGTCTGATGACCAGCCAAAATGTATGAACCTGACAATTTTATTTTGCGATTTCCGGGTTGGTCCCGTAGTAAGTTAATAGTATATTGATTGTATGGCATAACTGTAGTATACCTACCGATCTAGTTAAGTAGTGTATAAGTTATAAGTATGTAGGTTATAAATGGGTAGAACATAACATGTTAAAGAGCGCTTTATCCGCCAACAAACTGTCTTCAGCTTGGCGGAATATAATTATGTAAAAACCATTTAAGTTTTTTTTGTGATAAATAAATTTAAAAAAAAAAGTTGATCAGTGTGACTATAATTCACCCCGTAAATTATTGCAGGTAATTAAATGTACATTCTGAATACACTGCGATTAAGTAATGTCTAATCGAAATCAGTACCCCTAGTGTAAATTTGATCGACATCATAACGTGACGAACGCGTTTGCGTTAAGTCTCATTTTGTATAGGATTTTGAGTTTCCAAAACGTCCCGCTTGGCGCGCTCATTCTAAATCCAATACAAAATGAGACTAAACGCAAACGCGTACGTCACGTTTCAAAATCGAATTTATTTACACTAGGGGTACAGTACACCTAGTAATTTATTTACACTAATTTATTTACACTAGGGGTACTGTGGTTTCAAGGAATCAAGAAATTTAATCATCTATGAACGGGTTTTGGTTCCATTTCTTAATACATTCTATTAAAGGTAAATCAGAATCGCAAATTAGGGATGTGAAAAACAATTTTTTTTTATGTATTATTATAAAATCGTGCGTGACGTAACGCAAACCTTGAACCCCCCCCCCCCCTCCCTCCCCAACGTAACAGGACCGTAACGCTTGGCCTGACCCCCCCTCTCCAATTTGCGTTACGTAATTTGTGGACGCCCCCTTAATAAGCTGAAACATATCAGGGAATAACTCTTTTCAATAAGTTGCCGTTGGACCTGGATGTAGCAAATTCATACATATTTGGTAATAAACTTAAAAAAATCCTGCTAAACCAGTGCTTGTATTCAGTAGAGGAATTTATGACTAGTGCAATTGATTGACATGCCATAGCAACATTGACACTTTATGTTAATATTAAGTTATTATGTAAATTTGTAGGTTTCATTAGAATTTAAGTAATTATATAAATCTAGTGTAATTTGTGGATGCTTAAATCTGAATATTAATATGTTAATTCTTACTTGTGACCTGTTTTTGTTATTTAAATTGGATATTTTTGTACTTGTCCTAGTCTTTGACATAGATATAGTGTAATAGTTACTCAGTATAAACTTTGTCTTTTATTGTTATTGTTCTGTGTTATATAATTTCAAACACAATCGTGTATTTAATGAAATAAATAAATAATAATATAATATGAAAAAAAAAAAAAAATATTAGAATCTACCTGGAGCGTTTCCATTCCCCACCTCAGCTAGTCCGTATCTCTTTTACAATACCTAATTCCTTTCAGGCGTATTCTTGAACGTTTATAATTGAAACTTGAAAGAAATGTCACTTTTGCCATTCACAGATCAGATCCATATATAATGCAGATCTAATTCATATCCTTTTATTAAAATTATAATACGCCTGTCTGTTATAGTGTGAACAATTTCACAGTGAATCAACCCCACTAAACGTATTACAGTAATACAGCATTAGCGCAGTTTTCCGACTATCAGAGCAATCCCGCCGATTGCTGTAATGGCGCTCATTGTAGCCAGTTCCGTGTACACAGCACAAGGCTCATTCTATTACTGTAAATGCGGGAAAATGCGGAAAAATTGCTGGAAATATTTAATTTACAGAATAACCGGACGGCTTTGGAACTTTAGAAATACATCTCGATCAAGCGAGGTGAAATTATATTTTTTTTTTTAATAATTTTAAGATTTAGAAGTTTTTTAATTCTTTTAAATCTTGGGATTAGTTGTCAAGCGGACCCCAGGCTCCCATGAGCCGTGGCAAAATGCCGGGACAACGCGAGGAAGAAGAAGGAAGAAGAAGAGAAGTTTTTTAATATGTGTCTCCTAATACTTCAAGGGGAAAACAAAACTGCCAAATACCTATGTGACGTCACAGCAAGTTTTAAATAAAGAAAAAAATCGCCGCGATTCGGTACTTAAGCTTCAGTGGCTACGTTGGTAAAGCTGTGGACCGGTATCCATGTCCTAAGCTATTTCTCTTTTAATTTTATTAAGTAAGTACCAAATACTTGAGCGTTGGCGTACCTAAAGCGCCTGTTTGGGAAGTACTTCTTGTCACAGACCACGATGCCAACTGGTGATTATCACGCAAGGGCGTCTGCGAGTACAATTAAAACATTAAAATCCTTTTTAAATGCCCTTAGGAAAACCAGCAATTATTCTATTAAAGTAAGAAACGAACCAAATTACCACAACGTTACGCAAAAGAAATCATGAACGTAACGTAATGGTACGTATATCAAATATCATAATTTAATGTTTATATAAAATACGAGGACTATGACAAAAATCATTATAAAATAAATTAACCTTTTTAGTAATTATAGGAGAAACGGAATTATATAGTAGCTGAATAATGACACAGTCACTTCACACAAATACACACAAATTGATAATAGGAAAATTATATATGGTCAATGGTCAAAGGGAAGGCCGGCATAAAAAAATGATTGCTGGAAAGATCGTCCTAGGGCAAGAACTCTCGTATTTATTTTTATTTAACTGTATGGCGTATTAACATAAATATTTCAAACAATATATAGCTAAATAAAATAATCATAAATCCACATTCAGAGTCCAAAGCCACGAGATTGCGTCAGGTGTTAATTTAAACAGATCTTCCGGGGGCCTCAAAAAGAGTGCAAAGGGCAGCGCTGAATAATATGTTCGATGGTTTGAACGTCTTCATCACAGTCGCAGAGCGCAGTCCCGCCAGCCCCATTTATGGCGATAATAGTAACAGCGTCCGTGCCCGGTCCTCAGTCTGTTTACATGACGCCAGTGTTTTCATGACAGGCCAAAACCGTCTGGTTTCGCTGTGGGATCTATGTCTTGTATACGTACGTCGCTCAGACAATGTCAGAAAGGAAGGGCTTCGCTCCTTCTGCTCAAGCGACCATAACAGTAAGTGGAGTATGTGTACAAGTGTAGACGGTTTTCCCTTATAGATTGAAATTGTTAACGAAACGCACATTCTGTATTTAATAAAAGTTCAATTAATTCGTCTCAGACAGTACTGACCGCGTTGATTAGAACCAACTGGCAAAAACCCAATTAGGAACGGAATTGAATTGGTAGTATTTTAGCTCTGTGTTTTGCTCTAGAGTGCTCGCTCCTCACTTCTTACATGGCTTTCCTCACTTAATAATAATAAGTTGTAGGGGAGGTATGTAAACTGGCTTAAAATCTAATACTTGTTATGCTTTTTAGCCTTTGGGTCATGTCCTCTTTTTGTCTTTGGCCTTCGGCCTCCCAACGAGGACAATGTGGTTCGTAGAAGGCCCAGCAACAGCACACACCGTATGCATGTTGTACGTGGTTGTGGCGCAACATTTCAGTTTATCTTTGACACAACTAACCATTGTCGTTTTCGATTTCGAACTGTGGTCTCCTGCAAGTCGGTTTTGCTTGCACCAATATATTATACTACTCTATGACTTGCACCGTGGTCTATGCCTATATGAATTTTCGATGGCTGAAATCACTCTCGTATTTGCACGTCCGCGCCACTTAAAACTTTTTTTTACATTTGTCATTTCGTCGCCCTCCCCCCCCCCCCCCCCTTACCATTTGGCGCCTAGAGGTTCCTAAAGTATCACATCAAGAGGGAACTATAGTCCGTAGGTACTCGTCCGTACAAAAAGAAAAAATGTTTTTCCACTTCTAAATATTTTCCATTCTCCTATTTTTAGTATGTTATTGACACAATGAAAAACTAGGATTATTAGTTTTCCTTTTTTTTTACTTGCATTACAAAAAAAAGAGAGACCCATAAACCTACAATATATAATGCTGAAGCGATCGACATCAAAATCAAAGTGATTTGTCAAAATTTAGTTAGTGGAGAACGTTTTCTCCCGAAATAGAATTTCATAGAAAAAATACCGTTATTTCGTTAGGATCGCAAAGCTATTCTTCCCTCTTAAGCAAAATTTTTCTTGTTTTTCATACTTCAAGATGGCTTCTCAGCCTATTTCATGGGGCTATGGAAGGTATAGGCAAGGAACAGAAACTCCTTAGGCAGAATTGTTGCAGTGTCCAGCTATCAGCTATAAATAATATTTCCAAATCTCTCCAGAGTAGCGCTAGAGTAGCTTAGAACCTAGGCGTTATTGACGGAGTGAAGTGCGCTGCCTATGATTAGATTTTTTTCTCAAGTATTTTAGGTACCTATTGTAGCGCCACCTATTTATGGTTTTTTCGGACACTTTCATACAGGGGCAATGGAAAGTGTGATCGTAGGTTATGGGTGGTAATGGTGCATGAGTCACCTCGCGTGCCTGGCCCAGTTAAGGCGGCTTCACACTTTAAGAAGGCAATTAGGACAATGTCCCATACACACGCGAGGGGCAAGAAACTACGGCCGTGCAAAGCCTAATCAGGATCGTCGTGTCGGCAATACGTTGATCAATGGCTCATACACACAAGGAAACAAATAAATAAATATTATCGGACATTATTACACACATTGACTAAGTCCCACACACAGTAAGCTCAATAAGGCTTGTGTTGAGGGTACTTATTAGACAACGATATATATAATATATAAATATTTATAAGTACTTAATTACATAGAAAACACCCATGACTCAGGAACAAATATCCATGTTCATCACACGAATAAATGCCCTTACCAGGATTTGAACCCCGGACCATCGGCTTCATAGACAGGGTCACTGCCCACTAGGCCAGATCGGTCGTAAAGTAAATTCATTAAAAAAAAACCACGACTGCTGTAGTTTAGCGAACTGGGTACGTAGCCAAGATGCCAATCGTTTACGCTCCGTAGCGAACGAAACGCAACTGTCTCTATCGCACTAATATGGAAGAGTGGTAGAGAGAGATTACCGTCTAGAACCTGGATAAGCACCCTATAAATAAATTAAATATTTTAAGATAGGTACTTATAAGTTAATTACCTACTTAACATTTGTGATCACGACTGACGATTGCAGTTACAGACCCTTGATGTATTGCATTTTCCTATTCAAAAGGTTCCCCGACTGCAATCAATAATTTTATTTTTCGAAAAAAAAAACATCCTCAAAAGTAAGCCCAAATACCTACAAGCCAATATCTTACCTACGAAAGCAACTATAGTCAGTTAAATATCTGTGGCCCTAGTGAAAAAGGGTACAAGTCTCTGGCAGCGCAGATGTAAAGGGGTGTAAGTTCCACGTAACACTTATGCCCTTATATACCTAAACTGCCAGAGACTTGTACCCTTTTTCACTAGGGCCACAGATATATACCATTATGTCCGAAAATTTCATGTGGTTTAGGTAATTTAGTACATGCCTCCGACCTCTAAACCGTTTATTTTATGGATTTGCATGTTCAGGCCAGATGGGCTAAGCCGATTGCTTGCACGATATGCTTAGAAAGCCTTCATTTCCTTCCCAAATAATATGGCACTGTAGCAGCAATGGTATAAATACCAAATGGTAAAGGGCCAATAATTTGGTAGTTTGCCGTATTGTATTGCATTGTGTCAAGCAGTGTGTAAGTTGGAGATCATTTTTAAAATTTCCGAAAATTTCTGGTAACTTTTATGAGAAAATTCTCATACAGGAAACTTAGAAAGTTCCCGTTCGTTCTGATTATGGATTATTACTCAATGTTTTTAACAGTTGACCACTGTTTCATTTAACATTTACATCACGGAATGAAACGTTGCTAATTGTATCCAAGACTGTATCTCGACAATCTTGGGGTACATATATACTAACAGTTGGTGCGGGTTTCCGGGTCATCTGCAACTATTAGGTATTCGAGCATAAGGAAAATATAAGGGAGCAGGGTGGGCGAGTGGATCTTTCGTCCGACTTTAAATCCTGGCTCCAATGAGTTTTGTGAATTCATTACAAATACAAAAAATACAAAATACTCATTTATGTACGGAATATATTGGATATTTGACGACCGGTCTGGCCTCGTGGGTGTTTTCTATGTATTTAAGTATTTATAAATATTTATATATTATATATATCGTTGTCTAAGTACCCTCAACACAAGCCTTATTGAGCTTACTGTGGGACTTAGTCAATTTGTGTAATAATGTCCTATAATATTTATTTTATTTATTATTTATTTATTTACCACTAGCTTTTCGTTGAAGGAAACATCGCGAGGAAACCTGCATACATCTGCGAAGAAATTCAAAGGCGTAGGTACATAAGTGCAGTCCCCAGGGGGACCGCATTGCGCCAGCGCAGCGTGGGACTAGAGCCCAAGCCCTCTCGTGCATGAGAGGCCTGTGCCTAGCAGTTGGACGTATATAGGCTGAAATATTATTATATTATGAGGGAAACAACCTTCTTACTCAGCATTCCATCAGCACCCGTGCTACCTCACTATTTTTTATCGAAAGATTTATCACAAGTGAATATACATGTAAGCTCGACTTGCCTCAAGTTCTTATCAATCTCCAGGTCACTATTACTTTGCTTTGCCTCAGCGAGCGTTCGACTCGCAGCTAGGTTAGAAGACTGGAAAACAATCTTGGTTAGCGGCACATCGGCGCATGCGTTGCATAATGCGTGCTCACCACGGATCACTTGCATAGATATGTCGTGGAGATTTTGATCATGTCATGACATGTAATTTTAAAATTGATCACTTCATGATATGGTTAGGTTATGGGTTTGAGTTTTTATGATGTGGCCAAAGGAGCATTTGATAAAATGGTTTCCACATCATCAAATGATCAATAGGGTGTTTGCCTGCTAGTCAAATCAGTTTCTTTTGCCGAACTATCAAAACGATGAGCCGATTAGTATTAGAGTAAGTGAAATCACGGTCAAGTCATCTCTCCTTTTTTAGTTCTATCCGATTGAAATTATAAATTGTGTCAATAAATAACTGCTGTCCACATTTTTCTTCTAATAATTTCTGGTACCTATTTCGTGCATGGTGTGAAATATCTGGCCACGACAGATGTCCATATCTTGCGATTGCAATTAGTGTGCACCCGTCATGGCGGGTATATTCCTACATATATATCGATGCTACAAATAAAGCAATTTTAATTCTAATTTAATACTTAACCACATTGTTAATTAAATAATTACGGTCGGCTCCTCGCGGATGCGGATGGTGCCGGACGGACTCCATCGCTTCTGCCATACATAATGTATGGCACATTGAAATTACGACTCCAGTCGGTCAGTGGGAAACGTACATTATAGATTTCAATTTTCATTTAAGTCATCATCTGTTAAAGTGAAGTAGCTATAATAATGATTTGATTTGAAAGTGCGACCATGTCAGGCTTGTCTGCCAACAAATAGAGTCAATTTAATATTGATATCATATTAAATTGACCTAAATTGCCATATGAATAAATATCGATTTAATAATTATGCCATGTACAACAAAATAGTACATTACGATACAAATGCGAAAAAGAGGAAATTCGAAACGAGTGGCGATAAATTAAAACACGACCGAAGGGAGTGTTTTAAATCGACACGAGTTGCGAATTACCTATTCACACATGTATCGTACAACGTTTTACAGTACATATAAATAAATAATAAATAATTATTATAGGACATTATTACACACAATGACTAAGTCCCACAATAATCTCAATAAGGCTTGTGTTGAGAGTACTTAGACAACAATATATATATTTATATAAATATTTATAAATACTTAATTACATAGAAAACACCCATGACTCAGGAACAAATATCCATGCTCATCACCTGATAAGGCAAATCATCATCTCATCCTGGTAAGGGCATTTATTCGTGTGATGAGCATGGATATTTGTTCCTGAGTCATGGATGTTTTCTATGTATTTAAGTATTTATAAATATTTATATATTATATATATCGTTGTCTAAGTACCCTCAACACAAGCCTTATTGAGCTTACCGTGGGACTTAGTCAATTTGTGTAATAATGTCCTATAATATTTATTTATTTATTATTTATTATCACACGAATAAATGCCCTTACCAGGATTTGAACCCGGAACCATCGGCGTCATACGCAGGGTCACTACCCACTAGGCCAGATCGGTCGTCAAATGGCCCTTTAAATGTTCGACACAGTAACCTAATATGCTAATTTTCGGACTAGTGCGGTAAAGTAGCACCATAAGTACTGTAAAAATAGTTCCACATGCTAGAGTCTAAGCGGAAAGAGAAGAGTCGTGGAATATAAAGTAATCAATAGGTACATTCTATGACTCTTATTCTCTGTCCGCACAGACTCTACATGCGGTAACCGCCGGTCTTCGCATATGATTTATAACGCTAAGTCTATGGGGCGTTGTCTGTGGTGTGCGCACACGCATGATCACGTATGTCTCGTGCTGATGCTTAGGTCGTTTAGCCATTGTCCTGGCTGCAAGCCCGCAAAAAGAAAAATGCAATACGAAACGGCCTACCTATAAAGTATAAGTACGTTTCAAATATTATTGCTATTCATTCATTCATGTTCGTTCGTTCATTATCGTTCCATTTGCCTCTTTTAGAATGTCGAGACATATAGATAACTATATACGAGACCCTGTAAGTGATAAGTTATAAAACTAAAAGGTTTATTTTAGGAACAACATAAAACAACAATATACAGTAAAACTTGCATAGGTATAACTACGAGTATCTGAGGGCCTACCGCGAACCACGTTCGACGTGTTGCCTCCCTGTCACACTTACGTACGAATTTACAAGTACTACAGAGAGGCAACACGTCGGACGTGGTTCGCGGTAGGCCCTCTGATTTTGTCAGTTGAATTCACATTCGAAAGTTGTGTTCATTGCAAGTTACGATTAGGAGGATGACTAAAATAAACTAAGATTAAGAGAAGTAAAAGAGGAATGAGGGCACATCACTATAATATTCCTTTTTAGGGTTCCGTAGTCAACTAGGAACCCTTATAGTTTCGCCATGTCCGTCTGTCTGTCTGTCTGTCTGTCTGTCCGAGGCTTTGCTCCGTGGTCGTTAGTGCTAGAAAGCTGAAATTTGGCATGGATATATAAATCAATAAAGCCGACAAAGTCGTGTAATAAAATCTAAAAAAAAAATTTTTTTTAGGGTACCTCCCCTACATGTAAAGTGGGGGTGAAATATTTTTTTCGCTTCAACCCTAGTGTGTGGGGTATCGTTGGAAAGGTCTTTCAAAACTAATAGGGGTTTTCAAGAAACATTTTTTGATAAAGTGAATATATTCGGAGATAATCGCTCCGAAAGAAAAAAAAATGTGTCCCCCCCTCTAACTTTTGAACCATAGGTCCAAAAAATATGAAAAAAAATCGTGGAAGTAGAGCTTAAGAAAGACATTAAATGAAAACTATAGCGGACATGATCAGTTTAGTTGTTTTTGAGTTATCGTAAAAAGTTTTCCCTTCATAGTAAAAAGACTTACTTTAA
This sequence comes from Cydia pomonella, assembly GCF_033807575.1. Classification (NCBI taxonomy): domain Eukaryota; kingdom Metazoa; phylum Arthropoda; class Insecta; order Lepidoptera; family Tortricidae; genus Cydia; species Cydia pomonella. The sequence goes on along the minus strand of NC_084721.1, from coordinate 16,577,157 downwards.
TTAGGTACTGATTATGCAAATTTGCCTATTTGTTTAACTCGGGTGAAAGGTACCGTTTCATCCCTTGGTCAACAATTTACTATACTTTAAGATCCAGTTTAGCTTATTGTGACGAAAGAGTAACTACGGAACCCTACACAGAGCGTGGCCCGACATGCTCTTGGCCGGTTTTATTTATACTACGTCGGTGGCAAATAAGCATACGTGCCATCTGATGGTAAGCAGTCTCCGTAGCCGTACGCCTGCCACTCCAGAGGAGTTATATACGCGTTGCCGACCCTAACACTCCGCACCCTCGTCGAGCTCTGGCAACCTTACTCACCGGCAGGAACACAACACTATAAGTAGGGTCTGGTCTAGTGTTATTTGGCTGCAACTATCTATTGTTTCGTAACCAAGTGCTTTTTATTTCCATAAGTTTAAAGAAGAATAAAAAAAGTACAACTAGAACTAGAACGATTAACACGATTGGAGTGCCATCTGCCATCTTTACTTTCTTACCTTTCTTTCCGACGTTTCGACAGTTCGACACAGGTTTAACAGTTATCCGCGACCACGACCAATGAAACCTGTGTCGAACGAAACGTCGAAAATAAAGGTTACAAAGTTAATTAGCGTTAGACCAGGTTTCCAAATACGTTTTAATATGTGTTCAAAACGCGAAAGTTTTAAATTTTATCCTCATCGTCAAACTACCTACTACAGGAAGTCACACATTGACTGAAGTGGCCTAATTGCGAGATAATGGCGCCAAACGGCGAAAAAGATGCGTAGCAAGTAAATGAGCGGATTGACGGGATGTCCTCTTTACTGGAACACTTGAATACGATAAGGTAATCAACTTAATCATAATGAAGATTGAGGAAGGCGGGTTGGAAACTTCCACCTTCCTCCTACAGTATACAGTACACCTTGTTTTTATATGCCAGATATCAGAGGCGGCGCTAGGCGTAAGCGACGGGAGCCACCGCCGACGGCCTCGCGGTCTGAGGGCCTCGCGCCTCAAACACACATCTCTAGGAACAGGGCCGGATTTAGGGGAGGGCAACCGGGGCTACTGCCCCGGGCCTCCACAAAAAAGGGGCCCCCCACAATAGAGAATTCGGTAAATTTACCATTTTATTTGGAAAAAATTTGGGGCCAGGGGGCCTCCACTCCTTTATTGCCCGAGGCCTCCAGACCTCTAAATCCGGCATTGTCTAGGAAGCAACGTAAAAAATATTCGTTTGTTTCTTGCGCCACCAGAGGGCCTCGCTACCTGATATTAAAATAATAGCTCGATTTTAGAACATAAGAAGGATGGTTGGATAGTTAATTAGCTAATATGTAGGTACTTAACTCACTTAGAAACCTGATTTTTAGAAATAAGACCAATTTTTATCGTCAACCCTCACCGATGATTAGGTACATGAAATTTGGATTACATTGCGGCATTTTGTTGCACCAACCTAGCGAACATTTATCTAAAATCGCATGCGACTTATTGCAAAGTCTGTAGATGCCTTAATTAAAAAGGAATAAGTCCTTAATTCGTTACTCTTTATAAGATAGATACATATTTTAAAATTCCTAACGTCACCGTCACACACCACAATTTCAATATTGACGCAAACGTGCATGACTATAAGAAAACTATCGATATCTAATTGTATACAGTGTCTATTGACTCATTTACACACAATAGTTAAAACATATTCATTACGCCTACTGTGTTTCGCCTTTAGCTAACCAGTTTAATTTGGAAAAACAGTACACAACGATCATAAGTTTTAAAATTATAATACTAAATAACAGGTAGACTTATCGCTATATTTATTTTGCTCTGGGCAAGAGAGACTCTGAACACACTTGGCAGTAGGTAAGTGTCAAATTTGGCCAAGTGGTATAGAACTTATACGGATAAGGATACCACTTTGCAGGAAAACTTAGCGCGGTCCGACTTTGGGGATTACCCAAGGGCCTAGCCAGCCAGTGAACTGGGGGGGGGGGGGGGGGAGGTTGATATCGCCTAGGGGGGGAGGCCAGACACCGCATAGGGGCATACAATGTATATAAAATTAGGCAGCTCTCCCCCGCCTGTACTTGCCATACGCCCATGCCTATATGTGTTTCTCTCGTCCCGGCGTTTCTCTTATCTCAGCTGACTAGGTGTTGACAGTTACACAGTGTTTAGTGAATAGGTGCGCGTGCGCACAGGCTGTGAGGCAAGGGTTCCACGGTGCATGGTGCACTGTGTAAGTGTGTAGCAACGTAATACTTACCTAGTAATGAGGCCCGATTCGAAGAATGAGATACGATTACGATAAGTTCTGTAGGCCTAAGATGGTCGAGTCTTTATCATTTGTCACCATGCCTGTCACGTTCTAACAAATATGCAAGTGCGAAACTGACAGGCATAATGACAGGTGATAAAAATAGAACCATGCCGCCACTGCTGGTTTAGATAATTAAGTTCTCATTTAGATATCGTTTGTATGTCGTATAATTGACAGATGCAGCTCGATTCGGGCAACCAATGTCACTTTGACGTTAGAAATATCGTAGATAGATCTTACTGGGATCACAGCGGAATCGAAATAAATATAATAATAATATAAATAATTTATATCCATATTATAAAATCCTAACCTAAGATGAAAGAAAAATAAAGAGAATATGAGTGACGTATGTACCGTAGTATGTGTATGATTTGTTACATAGTTTACAGAACATACACATGTGTTCTAGTAATAATAGATCATACTTGTGATTGCTATTTGGCGCTTATATCATTATCATTACCTATATCATTATAGCACTAAGAGTTATTTACACACACACACACACGGTAACATCTTCGTGCGACCTTGATGCGGAGATCAACAGCAGGATCGGAGCTGCTGCTACAGTATTCGGTAAGCTGGATGCCAAGGTCTTCCGCTCGCATGACCTAAAGCTAGCTACAAAGATCTCCATATACATGGCGGTGGTGTTGCCCAACATATTGTACTCCTCTGAAACGTGGACCGTATATCGTCGTCACATCCGCACACTAGACCGATTCCATCTTAAATGCCTCCGTAAGATCCTAAAGATCAGCTGGTCCGACCGAGTGCGGAACACCGAAGTCCTACGGAGAGCCGGCGTGGGCGGAATCGAAGTCTACCTCATGCGACGACAGTTACGTTGGAGCGGCCACGTTTCAAGAATGGTGGAGGGTCGAGTGGCTAAGTGCGTCTTTTATTCCGAGTTGGAGGAAGGCAAGCGAAAGCAAGGCGGACAACTCCTCAGGTACAAGGACGTGCTTAAACGCCATATGAAGAACTGCGACATTGAGCCGCTACAGTGGGAAAAGCAGGCCGCCAACCGCCCTGTGTGGGGATCTTTGATTAAGAAACATACGGATATTTTTGAATCCCGTCGTCAAACAGATCTGGACGACAAGAGGGATGAGCTGAAAGCCCGACCACCAGCGGTGATCAGCTATAATTATATTGATGGTGTCCTCTCGTGCCCGTTGTGCGCACGGGTCTTTGCCAACAAGATCGGCTACGTCAGCCACACGAGAGCACATGAACGCCAAAAAAGGAGTTGAAGCAGTCGCCGTGGCCGAAAACGGTCAGGGAGCATATATAAGAGTTATTTAAATATACAAAGTTAGGTACCAATGAGTTTTTCGGAACGCCCTATATTTTTCTATCTGTCAGTCTCGCGTCGTATGATGTTCCCTTTGAAATTTCCTTCAAGTCTCCTTTGGCTGAATTGAAGAAATATGTTTTTACTTTATTTTAATTACAATTAAACTTCCAAAAAATGTCTACAAACATAATACGGGACAGCTACTCCATAAAAATTGAAATGTCATATTCGATACGAGAGGTATATATATATAGTTCGTGTCATCCACAATGACGCACAGATTTGTCAAATCTTATAGAATATTTGTTAAATAATGATACATTACGAGTGAACGCACGCGTCTTCGTGAATGACACGATCTATAAATGGTATAATAGGTCGAAGGCATCTTTTCAGAAATACTAGGTAGCAATTCAATGTTACCATTGAAAGTGAAAGTCAACCCGCATAATCAAAACAGTGGGTACTCTACCTACGATTCCACTACTGTCAATGAAACACTTATCTAATACATACTATCGTTAAACGTGCAAAAAATCTTCAAAGCTTGAAAGCCTCATCCTTAGTGTACCGTAAATCTCTGAAGTAGAGTAACAAAAGCCATACAAAAAAAAAAGTGTGCCGCTGTGTATATATTATATGTATGTATGATTACAAAATTGAAATGTCATATTCGATACGAATTCATTCATGGTGTGGGCACCTTGTACGTATGGCACCATCTAGACTGCCTAAAGTAGTGTTTTACTCTGAGCTAGCTGCAGGTAAACGCAAGGCTGGTGGGCAGTAGCTACGCTACAAGGATGTCTTAAAACGCCACCTTTCGGCCACCGGCATATCATGCGAGTCGTGGGAGGAGCTTGCATCTCGGAGATCGGACTGGCGAACTGCTGTCAACACAGGTCTTAGTAACTTCGAGCACACCCGACTTGAAGATCTTGACGCCAAACGCCAGCTCCGAAAAACTCAGCCCAAGCCCTCCTACCATTACACATAAAACGCATCTGGGCAGCTCTACTGTGTTTCGTGTTGCCGGACTTTCAAAACAAAATTTGGATTCGCAAGCCACGCCCGCGCCCATGCACGTAATAGTTAAGACCCTTTTTATTTGTCAGGATGTCGCCGTCGACGGATACGTCTGGGAGGACATCATCATCATCATTATATATATGTATGATTACATTTACGTAAATAAATAAATATCAGGGGACATCTTACACACATCAACATAGCCGCAAACTAAGCAAAGCTTGTACAATGGGTACTAGGTGACGATATACACGTATGTAGATTAATACCTACATATGTATATACATAGAAACACCCATGACTCAGGAATAAATATCTGTGCTCATACTGGGATTCGAACCCAGGACTTTCGGCTTCATAGGCAGGGTCACTACCCATTAGGCTAGACTGATCGTCAACCGGTAGTAGGTATGTATATTTATTTTACTATTTAGATGTATTGCTATATATTTATTTAATATATATGTGTACTGTTTCCTTAATGTGTGTGTAATTTTCTTACTCCTCTAATTTCGTACACTACCTGTATATAAAACTTTTTGTTATTTATAACCTCCTACCCTTAAAGGTTGTCTGGAAGAGATCGCTTACAGCGATAGACCGCATGTTGCTACCTTTACTTACATAGTAAATTTGTTTTTTAATTTGTTTTATATGTGATGCAATAATAAAATATAAAAATAAATAAATTAATTTGATTTTGGTTTTAGGAAAGCACCCATATAAAACAAAGTGATACACGAAGAATAACGAGTACCTATACAATATAAAATGACACACAAGTGTAAAAAGTATATAACTGTAAAACAATAATATTTTATTAAATTACAATGAAAAATTTGAAAAACAATAAATAAATATATTCTAAATAATAATTTTACTTACTTACATATCAACGTTGCACATTAGCCAATATCCTGTATTCGTTAATCTATGGTTTTCAATAATCTGCGGTTTGAGAATTTTTCCAACAATATTTGCTGGCACTATCTCTATTTGCTTACAACTGCCACAGTAAAATAGCTTTTATTACCGGTGAATACAGGTGATGTGTAAACTCTACGTGAATGAATGACCCTTTGTATTGTATGTATGGGCTCGGCAGCTGGCCGGACGTTTGTGCAAATCATTTAGAATATATATATCTGTATGTATATGTCTTTGGTGAATGAAATATCGGTGAAAACGAATTGTAGATGGCACTTATTTGGATTCCATACGATAAGACATATAAGATGAATGGTTCCTAAATATTTAAAACATATATTATAGGTTCCAACAGAACCGTTACCCCTCCTATACAATTCCGTGCGAAATCACCTTTTCATACAAACTTAGTCCATAAATCAATTACAAACAAGGAATTTTCAGATACAAATAGAGAGATTATTACAATTAATAATGTAAACTAAAACTAAAATATGACTAAATTAAATCTAAAATAAAACTAAAATAAATCTAAAAATGGCTGCGGAACTAAACTTAGTGCTCATTTTCCTCTCTGGATATTAACATGATTGAAAATATTTTGATACAATTTGTTGTATATCAACAACAGCTTGTATTTGATTTTTTTCGTCTTTTTAATTATTATAAAAGTTAGGAGCATTTAATTCGTATGTACCTAATCTGTTTTTCGCTTCTAATTTTAACAATATAAAAAAAAAAGTCAAACGTAGGGGCATAGTTATAGTTAATAGACATCAAATTATGTAAAAATATTTTTCATAATATCAATATGTAGAGAGGAAAATGGGGACTACGTTTGTATGGAGCAGCGGCCGTCTCCTTTCCTCTTGTCTTTTTTTTAATAATGTACAACAACCACAACCCAGGAGTCTAGACTGGATACTTAATATTAACAATTTAATATATCAAACGATCACTGGATGCATAAAGAAAACTATTTAGTTTATACAGGATGCCCTGTTAAAATTGAAACTATTTATTTTATTGGTACATTAATTTATTTAATCTTTATTGCACACAAGTTTGCGTCGGTTTTATAAATTGTACGTAGATTTTTGGCCAAAAATTTTTTTTTATCCAGCAGATACGTCTGCGCGTGATACTTCCATTTTCTTATTTAAGGAAAACAAGAGGCGTGTAAACAAAAAAAAGGAGTGAAAAGATTTCCTTGGAAATTTTCAATGGAATTTCTTATGGCTTCCCCATTGACAACTGTCTAGACATAAGTACGAAGCTTAGTTGACCTACTTCCAGCTGACATCACCTGCCCTTGGCACCTGGCCCGCTTCGGGAAGGGTGCAGGTCAGTGACCCCGGGTGACGACCGATACCAAGTCGAATTGGTTATTCTTTGATAAGTTATAATCATTATCAAGATATGCACATTTTTTTTGGTATACCTATTAAATAGTGTATAGTGTTGTGTTCCTGCCGGTGAGTAAGGTTGCCAGAGCTCAACGAGGGGGGTAGGGGTTCAGGGTCGGCAACGCGCATGTAACTCCTCTGAAGTTGCAGGCGTACATAGGCTACGGAGACTGCTTACCATCAGGCGGGCTGTATGCTTGTTTGCCACCGACGTAGTATAAAAAAAAAATTAAGTTTTTTTAATATATCCCTATCATCCAGGACGTCCTCCTGCTAGACGGCCCAGGTACAGTCAGCAATACTAATCGCTTAGCACCTTTGCATACAATAAACTTCTATGCAGGGGGGGTCACTTCTCTGCAGCTAGTCAGTTGACAGTCCTACGCTCTTTTCACGTTACGACCTTCATCGATTATCTCAAGATGACCTAACCACCGGAGTCTGTGAGCTTTAGTCTCCCCCATGATGTTAGACTCCACTAGGTCTTCAATTTCACGGTTCCTAAGAACTGTCCAGCTTCCATCCGGTCTTCATTTGGGGCCCAGTATCTTACAGAGGAAATAATAATTAAGTAGGTTATACTAATAATGGAATTGTTAAATAACAAAAAACGTAGAACAGCTATCTATAAGAAAATATAGATTTAGGTGGTATCTACACCGTGAAAAATTCGTCTATTATAATTTTAGCTTACCGGGTGTTATCTCTTTCACACTAATAAATAATTATATAATCATCTCTTTCATCTATCATCACGGTTGACTAGCGCCTCTCCCGCGCATTCAACCGAGACTAGCATAACAAAAAGATGTATATGCATATTAATAAAACGGGAAAAGTTACTTTATGACATCGTCGTAAGGTTCAAATTTGCCTGCATAGAGAAAGGGTATTTTAATAGTTACGGCGTTTTAATTTTGGGCGGTAGGTTAGGAGTAATCATTGCTTTTGTTAGTAAGTTCATGGCTTTATTACTAGTATTTGGTAGCTCAGTGTTAATTGCGCGTAAATCTTCATTATAAAATATCAATAATTTAAAGTAAAAAAAATGCTGCAGGTGAGACTTGAACCTGCAACCTCGGCCTTATTAGAGCTAAAACTTTTCGAGTTGTCGGGCATTAGAAAAAAAAAAAAAAACACGTGAAGATCGATTTAAAGACATTTATTCTCATAAGAACAAAAAATTCCCTTAGGTATAGGTACATGAGATTACAGAAAATAACATTAGGTATGTAACTCCATCTTAATAAATTCTACTCTAGCAAACCCAGTTTGCCAGAGAAAAAGGTGCGAAATTCAAATTTTCTATAGCATTGCAACCCTTCGTATATATATATTTAATTTTTATATATATAAATATATATATTTAAATGCTTTCGGTCGTAACAACCGTTACTACGCTAAAAGAACGGCTAGAGCAAAAACTGCAACGTTTTTACTGGGACTGGCACAGTTTTTTCCACTATACTGCAAGCTTTTTTTGCCTTGTTACTTTGTGTCGAGAGCTGCATTTTTAAAAACCGCAAATCACTGGTCATTATTCATTTAGTGGTTATTTTTCTCCCTAAATAACTGCACATTTCATAGAAAGATTACGTAGATTAAATAAAAATAAATGACCTTATTTTGTGTTTATGATTAGGTGCCTAAGGCCATAGACTGGACGCACGCGACCGGCGGGGCGGCGAGCGGCAAATCAAAGCCGTTAATACATGATACATTTTGGTCGAGCGCAATGTATGAATGACCTTGATTTGCAGCTCGCCGCCTACACTACGCCTCGCCGCGCCGGTCGCTTGCGTCCAGGCCGCGGCCTAAAGGAAATTGAGAAATCGTTACTAAAGCTGTAAATTATTAATAATATTAATATATAATACCTAATCCAAAGTGTAATATTCGAATATAACGTTTTTTACTAAGAAGAAACACAGTCTGTTTAATTTAAAGTTCCAGCAAAGACCAAATAGCAACGTGCAAAACAGAATATAAAAAAAATCAAAGACATTTTTCTGCACATTTATTGCCAAACCACCTTACAGTTAGTTTTGATTTACTTATGCAGTGTGTAAATTCAATACGGGAAAATCTTTAAACGGTGGCTAGCATAGGACCTAAGAAGTAGGTATATTGAGATAACTTTTGCTTAGAAATACAATTAAAATATTAACCATACAAAATAATGCGGCCCGCAACGTAAAGCAACACGCAAGAGAAAAGCTCGTATCTCGTAATGTCATGTCACGTTATGCCTCGTTACGTTTGCAGTACATCAGCGGTGGCAGCATGGTTCCATTTTTATCACTTGTCACTATGCCCATCACTTTCGCGCTTATATACTTGTTAGAACGTGACAGGCATCTTAGCCCTGCAGTGCTGTTCGGTAACTTTTCAAAAATTAATATTAAATTAAAAGTAATTAAATGAACTTTAAATCTTAATTCATGATTACACGGGTAAATTCAATGGCTGGTAATTCTATGTATGTTCCTATATTAGTGGATTTACACACTTGTAATAGACGAATATGTTACGTAAATATTAAATGAAACAGTCGTCAACAGTAACAAGCATTGTGTAATCTTATACCTTTAAACGAGCAATTCTTGTATAAGTATATATATATATATATATATATATATTTCTGTGATCTCGGAAACGGCTCTAACGATTTCGCTGAAATTTGGTATATGGGGGTTTTTGGGGGTATACAATCTATCTAGATTAGTCTTATGTTTGGGAAAACGCGTGTTTTCGAGTTTTCATGCGTTTTTCTTTCGTCGCAGAATATGGTCGCTAATTTCGTGTTGCCGGCCACTGTCCTTGTGGTCCAGCGGGTTATATCGCGGACTGCTCAACGAGTGTTACGGGTTCGAATCTCGCCCGGTGACTAACTTTTTCTTTTATATGTTCAAGTTTATTTTTTAGCAAAGCTCGGTCGCCCAGGTACTAATACTAATAATTCCTAATCTGGGGCCCAGTTCTGGAAAGATATTAGTCTAATATTATTAGTGTGTTGTCATAGCAACCCATACGATTTGTCAGTCCGTGGACAAATAATGTTAGTCTAATATCGTTCGAGAAATAGGCCCCTGAACGGGAACTTTCTAGAAATTTTGGAAATGTTGAGAATGTTCTGAAACTTGCACACTGCTAGTACAGTCGGCACGGAGCGGCTAAGGTACTCACAATTATCTGAACACGCCTCCATTGTCAAGGCGGTAGAGTGCCTGTTCAGATATTTTTGAGCACCCCGGCCGCCAATATATCTATACCAAAGTACACTGAAATTGTATGCTACAGCAGATTTAAAACACCTCGGATGCGGGATGCATATTCAATGTCAGACACATTTTTGCAAATCTAAATCCGGAAGCCGGTCGTCCATCAAGCGACCATTCAGATGCTAATTCTTTTTGTCTTTATTATGCACGGCGGGAGCACTAGGTCCTAGTTAGTTAGTTAGTGCTTCTGGGCATTTTCCGCAAATCGACAACCATTGTGCCTATTTTGCGTGAAACGAGGTAGCGCTACTCTAACCACCCCAGCTCCTCCACGAAGCCTAGCAAAGTTTTCAGGTTGCTAAATGCCTCTCCTAGTGTGCACGGAGTCCCTAGGTATTTGTTCCTGTATACTTCTACCTGTTTGCAGTCTAGGAGAATATGTTTTGTTGTTTCTTCTTCTTCCATGCACGCTCTGCACATGGGGCTGTCTGTTTTACCCATATTGTGTAGGTGTTTGTTAAGTGTGTTATGTCCCGTAATTAATCCTACTATTTTACGTAGTTGATGTCTAGGTGTTTTCAGTAGTATTTTGGTGAGTTTGTGGTTCAGTTCCGGTAGAAAATCCTTGGTCTGCCTGCATGTGTCCATTTCCTTCCAGTATTTATTGTGCAGTTGTCTGTGATGTAGGTCTAGCTGGTTGTGTATATAGGATATTGGTAGGGGTATGATGGGCTCGGGTCCATATGCCGGCATTTCTGAGCCTTTCCTGGCCAGTTCGTCCGCTGCATCGTTTCCTCTTGATCCACTATGCCCCTTTATCCATTGAATTGTTACTTTGTTGCCTTCTTTGCTCACTTCCGTGAGGCTTCGATGACATTCGAGTACGAGTTCTGAATTAAGTTTGTCGCTGCATAGCGCTTGTAGTACTGATTTACTGTCTGATAGTATTAGTATATTTTCGTGTTTCACTTGTCGTCTTGTTATAGTATTGCAAGCTTCTATTATTCCCACACATTCAGCTTGGAATACCGTGTTATGTTCTCCCAGGGGTTTTGAGATGTGTATATTCAGGTCCTCCGAGAAGACACCACATCCTGTCCCTTCAAATGTTTTTGAGCCATCTGTGAATATTCTTAGGTTGGTTTGGTCTAGTCCTTCTTTAGGATCTTCTGTTAATGATATGGCGTATTCTTTCCAGAAGATCATAGTTTTTGGTGTTTTGTCGATGGGCGCCTCCAGCATGGGTAGTTTTGAGATCATATTTTCATAGATCTTCTTGTGCGATGAGCTGAAGGATGTCCATAGGTTTAGCTTTTTCAACCGAAGAGCCGTGGCAGCCGCTTCTTTTTGTATGTATATGTGTAATGGTAGGAGTCCTAGCATTATTTCTAGCGCCGCAGTCGGAGTAGTTCGCATACAGCCCGTCGCAGCCACACATGCTAGTCTTTGTGTTTTATTTAGTTTGTCTATTACCGTGGTTAACTGGGTGCGGGGCCACCATACGACCGCGCCGTAGCTGATCATTGGCATTATTACCATTTTGTATAGCCACAGTATGATGTGAGGAGCAAGTCCCCATCTCTTGCCCACCATCCTCCGGCATTGCCAAAGGGCTACTGTTGCTTTGTTTAGTTTATTGTCCAGGTGTTTGTTCCAGTTCAGTCTATCGTCCAGGATTATGCCTAGGTATTTTACATCCTTTGAAAGTGTCAATCTTGTGCCAAAAAGGGTTGGCAGTTCGTATGTACCCAGTTTTCGTTTGTGTGTGAAGAGAATTGTGTCGGTCTTTTTTGGGTTTACCGATAGGTCATTCTCCTTGCACCATTTCTCTACTATTTTCAGTGCTGTCTGTGTGAGATCGCACAGTGTGTTTATTACTAGGCCGCTGATTAGTATTACTAAGTCATCTGCGTACCCTATAGTCATAAAGTGTTTGTTGTTTAATTTTGTTATCAATTCGTTCACCACCAGGTTCCAAAGCAGTGGTGAGAGTACTCCTCCCTGGGGGCATCCTCTCATGACTAGTGCTTGATGAGTTTGGTTTTCGGATAGTCTTATTATTCTCTGTCTTAACATATTCATTATCCATTCGGTTACGAGTGGATTGGTTCCATGTCTTTGTAATGCTTGCTGAATGCTGCTAAAGTTTGTCTTGTCAAAGGCTCCTTCTATGTCGATGAAGGTGCCTAGGCATGAGTTCTTCCTTGCTAGCGCATTCTCTATGTTGCTTACTACAGCATGGAGAGCTGAGTCAGTTGATTTCCCTTGACTGTAGGCGTGTTGGTTTGGATGGATTTCTATGTTTTTTAGGGCCGTGTCCTTCAGTTCTCTGTCACATAGTCTTTCTAGTGTTTTTAGCATGAAGGATGTAAGGCTGATTGGTCTGAAAGACTTGGGGTCCGAGTAATCGGTTTTGCCTGGCTTTGGGAGGAAAATCACTTTCACTTCCCTCCATTTATGTGGTATATATCTAAAGGCTATACAGCTGCACAGTAGATTGGATAGATGTTTGATTAATGTATGTCCACCCCATTTTAGTAGGGCTGGGTAAATTCCGTCTGTTCCCGGCGATTTAAAGTTATCAAAACTATTTACTGCCCAGGTCGTTTTGTTATGTTCTGTTATACATTCTGCTGTTCTCCATTCGCTCTCCGTTGGATTATAGTTCATTGTATCCTGTTCTGGGTCTTGCTCATTTACTACTTTGCATCCTGGGAAATGGGTCTCCACCAGCAGCCTTTCTGTTTCAGCTGGGCTACTGGTGGTACACTAGGTCCTACTAAAGTTACTGTAACGTACCAACTCGTCGTCGTCTACCTTCCTCCTTTGTCACTGGGCTGGAGTTCCAGGGGGCTTACCGCGAAAACCGAAATTCGCAAATTGCGGGGATCTTTCTCTTTTACTCTTACTAAGACGTAATTAGAGTGACAGAGAAAAATGCCCGTAATTGACGAACTTCGATTTTCCCGGTAGGAACCCAGAACGGAAACTTCATGTCCAAGGGGCCTACCACGAAACCCGAAATTCGCAAATTGCGGGGATCTTACTCTTTTACTTTCACTAAGACGTAATTAGAGTGACAGAGAAAAAATGCCCGCAATTGACGAACTTCGATTTTCACGGTTATAGCCCCGGTGCGGCCCACTTTATGCAAAAAATGTTCTGAGCATTTCTCAGCTCAAGTGTAGTCCCGTTATTCAATCCTCATTATTACTTTTAAAGTATTTCTAAGCACTTGGCTACACTTGGAGCTGTGCTTATACGAAACTTATCTTATCAGAACTTGAGATAAGGGTTGCACACACGGCAAAGCATACTTGTAAGCTTATCAGATCCTTTGCTGCTCAAACTGAACATTTCAAACATTATTAAAAAATATTATCTAAAATAAAGCTAACTGCTAACCATAAAAATATATTATTTGCATTTTTTATCTGAATTAAGAGGTTATGTTCTGGAAGGAAATGTATTTTAAATTGCAGGGATACTAAATTTTGATGATACATAATAATATAAAGTTTTTACAAAAACATGCAATAATACTTCTTGTACGTAACACGTAGCGTATACTGTGCATAACGAATTACCGAAAACCATAAGTGTCAGATATTATTTCAATGCTTCATAGTCTCAAATACAAATTAGCTACTTGCATGATTTTATTGGAAAATGTCAATCGACTTTACTTCCCGTGATATTCAAATGTTTCTATAAGTAATAATGCTGGCTATCTAAATCTATTGTTCCCCGGAAACTAGCAAATTGCGAAAATAAACGTGACGCGTGCACACGTGCACCGCGAGGAAACCCCACAGGCCGCGCCGCGCGGCTGTGCTAAAATGTATTGAAAAATAAGTTTTTCGTTATTTATGTCGTAAAAAATGGGTTTAAGCAGGTATAAAATAACATAAGAAATCTAATAATAAAATTGTTTAATAGGTATATATTTGAGCAAAAAAATTATGCTACAATTATACGTTTTTAAACTCGAATAGAATCTTTACAAAAATAATCGGGCTCCGTAATTTTTAGTACTTGTTATAGCGGCAACAGAAATAGCTACATCATCTGTGAAAATAGGGTACGGAACCCTAAAAATGGTGTAAAAGTAAAAGTGAAGTTTTGCATTAATTTCGTCTTTTGGAACGTGTTCATTGAACAAACATAAAATATGTTTCATACACATTTACCTGTCAGGAGTACAAAGTTGTTGTATGAACTTATGTAGCTGACACTCTGCTACGTTTCTTTAGTGCCGTGGTCCTACTCTGGTTACATCGAAGGGTGGATCTCCTTAATTAATACATGTGATTACAAGATAACTAACAGGACGGGAAGCCGGTGAGTAGATCGGGTTGCAATGTGATTATGTGAGTCACCCACAAAATCTTTACTACCTTTTTTTTTAACGTTGGGGAAATGCTTTTACGCATGCCACCTAGTCCGGGGGAAACCAGGGGCGATGACGGACTAACCAGCAGAGGACTACCGTCTAAAACCACCAACGAATGCCGGCTCCGCCTTAGATTGGGTGCCGCAGGGTCGCTATCAGCATTCGACTGCGTGCAAAATCTTTACTACCTAATAAATAAGTTGTGTAAAACTGAAAAGTGTTTTGTGTTTCGAAGAATGATTAAGACACGAAAGGAAAATATTTTAAAAAGATCGATAACTAAACGACATGTCAAAATTGACGTTTATTTCGATTCCGCTGTGATCCCAATAAGATCTATCTACGATATTTCTAACGTCAAAGTGACATTGGTCGCCCGAATCGATCTGCTTCTGTCAATTATACGACATACAAACGATATCTAAATGAGAACTTATCTAAACCAGAACTTATCGTTGTCGTATTTCATTCTTCGAATCGGGCCGTATGTAAGTTATACGAGTATCCACAGCTTTCACAAATATCTTCCTAAGAGTAACGATCAAAATGATGTGACGTCATACTGCAAATCGCTGCATACGCTTTATTGAATAAAAATAAACGATTTTGAAACTTTTTACTTCGCTATAGATTGATCATCCAGTTGTAGTATATACTGAAAATTCCGCAAAATTTCAATAAAATTTAACCATATTGATACTTTTAATATTCCTTTATAGAATATGTTAATATATTATCGCTCAACGCATCAGTCTAACGATCCAGCGAGGAAATGCTGCCAGCGTCTTCGGTACTATGCCGCAGGGGCCATTTTTAGATTTATTTTAGTTTTATTTTAGATTTAATTTAGTCATATTTTAGTTTTAGTTTACATTATTAATTGTAATAATTACTTTTAAAAATTCATTTTATATTACTTTTCACGAAAGATTAAGATTTAAAACGTAGCCAATAAAAATATTTCATTAATATATTATTATCTAAAAAGGTAGTTCAAGTACCGCAAGGGCCATTCAATTGTATTAAAACTAGCTTCTGCACGCAACTTCGTCGTCATGAAATGATTATAATGATTGATAAAAACTATCCTATGTCCTTCCTCGTGCCTTAAACTATCTCCATGCCAAACTTCATCTAAATCGGTTCAGTAGTTTAAGTGTAAAGAGGTTACAGAAAGACAAAGTTACTTTCGCATTTATACGAGTAAAAATATTAATAGGGCATAGCATAACAATAATTCAGCCTATATAGGTACGTCCCACTGCTGGGCACAACAGGCCTCCTCTCATGCGCAAGAGGTTTGGGCTATAGTCCCCATGCTGGCCCAAAGCGGATTGTGGACTTCACATTCACCTTTGAATTTCTTCGCGGATGTATGCACTCACTGTGCCAAGGAGTGGAATGCCCTGCCCGAGTCTGTGTTTCCGCATGAGTACAATCTGGGTCTCTTCAAGGCTAGGGTAAATAGGTATCTCATAGGTAAGCGTGCTCCACCGTAGACCGCATCATCACTTACCATCAGGTGAGATCGTGGTCAAACGCTTGCTTATCGTTACAAAAAAAAAAATGCAGGTATAGATAGGTATAGGTTAGGGCATAGTATATACAGTTCATCTATGATTTACAATATGTGCTAGTGCTGCACTCTGGCGTCAGAATGCAATAATACCCAATTCAAGGCCCAAACCATTGATTCACAACCTATACACCGTGTTTTTATTGAATTGCGGTAACTCCGGGATTTCGGTAAGTACGTTTAAGGAAACTAAATGGCATAGTTAATTTAAAAAAAAAATGTTTTTGTTTTGTAAATGTTTATGCATATAGCGTTGTTGTAACACGGGCATTACATTTAACTCAACCAAACAATTGAAAACTGTGATATATCAATGTCATTTCTAACATCGATCGTCCGAGATAGTACGTACGTTTAGTAGTAAATGTATAAACTCGCACTAAACACTAATCAATAAGTAAACAGGCCCTAAGGCAAGTGTACACGCTCGTAAGGGCCTTATAATATAAATATTTATGATTGATTATCTCCGAAATGGAGTTAGTTAAAATATCGGTATCTTTGAGAAAGTTACTTAATTTAAGCTCAGGAATGCACCCTCGAAATTAACGCAAATCAAAAAAAACACGGTGTTTATAATCTATTGCTTTCTATTTACGTTATGTTTCTAGTAGGTACGGGCGATGTAAACCTAACACTCGGATTTACGATCTGTATTATGACCTGTCAGATTTTTACGAGTTTCGTTACGAGCTGTCGAAGATAAAGTGTAATGCAATATCAAGGACGTTCGGGTGTTATTTCTAACGTATGAGGGTAATACTTAAGTGTTTTTTCTTTCTTGGTCTTCAAAGGAGCCCTCAAAACTGACCAGACAACGTAATAAATCATTATGGGTATGTTAAAATATAATAATTTTGCTCCTAATGTGCATTATGGGCTAGTTAGTCGCCATAATGTTGCTAAATATCTCTAAAGTTATGTCAATATGACTAAAATTGAAGTTTCTATATCGGCACCCTGTATAGAAGTAGTACCGAGGCGATATGCAGTAACCGAATAACGAATTGATGAGGTATTATTATATTCATCGGCTGTCTATAACTAGAATGCCGTAAATTTTTATAACACTAAAGAGCTATTAGTACGGTCGCCAAATCTCAAAAGCCCTCTAGAAACACGATTTAATTGACTCGGCTCGGCCTTACCCACAACCGGTATCAATGTGTTCGGACAGTTCTCCTGATCACCGTACATGCGGTAGTAAAGCGGAAAAATGGTGGAGGGGATAGTAATGACGTCACAAAGATGGCGGCCGGACCTATTCTTTTTGGCGGTGTATCTCGAAAACCACTTAACCGATTTTAATCATCGAGGTGTCAAATAATAGCTTATATTCTGGAGATTATTTCTTTTTCTACAAACATTTACGTGAAACCTATAGGAAAAAAAATAATCACAAAAAACAGTTTTTTTATAAAATTATTATTTTTTATTTAGTAAAAATCTCCGTAAATATTAGCATTTCGCAAATTTTGTTTAATATAAAACATATTGCTTCATTATCAAGGAATATAATGAGCCTTAAAACATACAGATCGAGTAATAAACAATGAAGCTACACTCATTTATTTGCGCATGGGTAACGATAACTGGCTTTTACCGGTCGAAACTGTGGTGACTGTTACGATACGTATTGAATGGAATTTATAGAGTATCGGTTTTAATTACTGAAATTATAATGACAATTATAAAAACCAGACACAATAATGTTACCTTACTTCGACGTTTAGTCTCTTTTTTCGTCTTAATCATAGGTAGGTACATATTTCTTTTTACTTAAAAATTTTATACAGGGTGAACTTTTAACCACCAGTCATACTCTGCGCAGCGACTTTATAGGTCATACTGAACAACTTTTACTATTAGTAGTCCCCAAGCCGCTCCGAGGCCAGATTTAATTGACTCAGCTCGGCCTTACCCACAACCGGTATCAATGTGTTCGGGCGTTTCTCCTGATCACCGTACATGCGGTAGTAAAGCGGAAAAATGGTGGGAGGGGATAGTAATGACGTCACAAAGATGGCGTCCGGACCTATTCTTTTTGGCGGTGTATCTCGAAAACCACTTAACCGATTGTATTCATCGAGGTGTCAACTAATAGCTTATATTATGGAGATTATTTCCTTTTTAGGGTTCCGTAGTTACAAACATTTACGTGAAACCTATAGGAAAATAATAATCACAAAAAACATTTTTTTTATACATTTGGTTGGTAGGTTTGTCTTATGTTTTAAAGCAGTAAAATCTTTCAAGTCGTAACACAGTATAAATATACATTTTGTTGTCTAATCTAAAAGTATGATGTTCATTGTTTAAGACTGATTAGTGATTACTGAATTAAATAACATGCTATTTGTTATATTTGTTTTTTTTTTTAAATCAGGTATTAATTTATTCACTATGTATCACTATACAGGCAAAATGTGTATCATAGTTGGTCTGTAAGTACTTACTACTTGTGTCGAATATAGGTATAAGATGAAATTTTAACCACCAGCCATACTCTGCGCAGTGACTTTACAGGTCATACTGAACAACTTTTATTATGGGACCAATGCCGAATCACGCAAGAAAATTTGGATCTGGAATGACACCCACTGGCTGTGCCCTACCACACAAAGCGAGATGACATTCACAATGCCCATACCTCTCTTTTGGACGTAGTTTAAGGACGTACCCGGGTCCATGACGCATGCTCGCCACACCGCTGCTTAAAATAAGCTGACGCACCGTAAATTGAACTGCGTAAAAATCGCAAAAAATATTACACGGAGATCTTATGGCAGACACCGTACCGGTGACGTAAAAGACGCAACTGTTTTGCGAACAAAAAAGATTCGCGTGAAGCACGTCACTGCGATTCCGTACCGTCACCGTTTTTTAAACAGCGGTGTGGGGAGCATGCGTCAAAAACGGTACGCATACGACGCGTCACTGCGATTCCGTATCGTGACCGTTTTTTAAGCTGCGGTCTGGTCGCACCTTGTATTGTATTGTATTGTATTGTATTGTATTCGGGCGATTTTTCCGCAACTCGACGACTTGCGCCTATTTTGCGTGATATGTTGGGGGTGGGCTAGTCCTGCCAGCCCAGCTCCTCGAGGAATCCTATCAAACCTTTCATGTTGAGTAGGACCTCGGGGAGGTCTCTCGGAGATCCGAGATGTTTAGCCCTGTATGGAGTCACTCCGCTGCATTCCAGCACCACGTGAGAGGCTGTTTCTTCTGTCTCCATGCAACCTCGGCACAGGGGACTGTCTGTGACACCTGTTGTGAAAAGATGTTTGTTAAATAGTCCATGACCTGTTATGACACTGGTTACCATACTCAGTCGGACCTTCCCTAGTTGCAGGAGCGCCCTTGTGAGTTTTCCGTTGATGCCAGGCATGGCTTCTTTTGCCTGTCTGCATCCAGTCTGGTTCAGCCAGTGTTCTGTGTGTAGTTTCCCTGTACGTGCCAGCAGCATTGAGCGTACCTTGCTAAATGGTATCGGAAGAATCGGTTCCGGACCAATCGCCCCCGCATTCGATCCTTGCCTGGCAAGCTCGTCCGCAGCATCGTTACCTCGGGATCCACTGTGTCCCTTGATCCATTGTAGGGTGATCTTGTTATTATGACATACCTCCATTAGTCGTTCGTGGCATTCGTGTATAAGTTTGGATGTAACTATATGGCTATTTAGAGCCATTAAGACTGCTTTACTGTCGGAGAGTATGCGGATGGAGGATCCTACTACCTTCCTTGCAGTGATGGCAGCCGCCGCGTTTATGATGCCCATGCACTCAGCTTGGAATACCGAGTTATGGGCTCCTAGCGGAGTGGTGATCGACATGTTCAGGTCTTCTGAGAAGGTTCCAGAGCCCGATCCGCTGTCTGTTTTGGACCCATCAGTGAAGATTCTCAGCTCCCGGGGATTGAGTCCTTCATGATTGTCGTCCTCATATAACTGTATTTTGTACCTTTTATCGAAGATAGCTTGTTTGTGAATCCGGTCCGTGCCTGACCTAAGCACTGGAAATTCGTCATACACCTTTTCCAGGCATTTTGTGTGAAGAGCTCCTGTGATGTTAGACCATATCTTGAGGGTTCGCAACCTTACCGCTGAGAGACTGGCCTCTTGCTGTATGTGTAGGTGCAGCGGTGGAAGGTTTAGCATGACCTCCATGGCTGCAGTCGGGGTAGACCTCGTGCAGCCAGTGGTGGCCGCGCATGCGAGCCTTTGAAGTCTTTGTAGTTTGTCTCGTACGTTGCCTAGGTTTGTTCTTGGCCACCAAACCAGAGCACCGTAACAGAGTAAGGGGCGGATTATCGTCTTATAGAGCCAGAGGGTAATTTTCGGGTTGAGTCCCCACCTCTTACCAATCATCCTTCTGCACTGCCAGAAGACAACTCCCGCCTTGTCTATCCGTTTGTTGATGTGGTTGTTCCAATTGAGTTTATTGTCGAGAGTTAGTCCTAAGTACTTAACTTCATCGGACAGCTGTAGCTCAGTTTGGAAAAGTGTTGGTCTGGTAAAGTGGTCGCACCTTTATATGGGACAGTCAAAATTTTTTTCGCGATTTCGGAATTGGTCCCATAGTAAAAGTTGTTAAGTATGACCTATAAAGTCGCTGCGCAGAGTATGACTGGTGGTTAAAAGTTCACCCTGTATAAAATTTTTAAGTAAAAAGAAATATGTACCTACCTATGATTAAGACGAAAAAAGAGACTAAACGTCGAAGTAAGGTAACATTATTGTGTCTGGTTTTTATAATTTTAATTATAATTTCAGTAATTAAAACCGATACTCTATAAATTCCATTCAATACGTATCGTAACAGTCACCACAGTTTCGACCGGTAAAAGCCAGTTATCGTTACCCATGCGCAAATAAATGAGTGTAGCTTCATTGTTTATTACTCGATCTGTATGTTTTAAGGCTCATTATATTCCTTGATAATGAAGCAATATGTTTTATATTAAACAAAATTTGCGAAATGCTAATATTTGCGGAGATTTTTACAAAATAAAAAATAATAATTTTATAAAAAAACTGTTTTTTGTGATTATTTTTTTTCCTATAGGTTTCACGTAAATGTTTGTAGAAAAGGAAATAATCTCCATAATATAAGCTATTATTTGACACCTCGATGATTAAAATCGGTTAAGTGGTTTTCGAGATACACCGCCAAAAAGAATAGGTCCGGCCGCCATCTTTGTGACGTCATTACTATCCCCTCCACCATTTTTCCGCTTTACTACCGCATGTACGGTGATCAGGAGAACTGTCCGAACACATTGATACCGGTTGTGGGTAAGGCCGAGCTGAGTCAATTAAATCTGGCCTCGGAGCGGTTTGGCGACCGTACTATATACAGTTGTAAGCCTTGCGAACTAGGGTAACCTTGCCATAGCTTTTCAGTTGACCTTTGGTATGGAATGGGTGTTATTTTAACATAATTTCATTGATGTTTCAAGAATAGATTTTTTTGTCACAGTAAAGCAATGACATCAAAAAAAGAAATGCTGTAGAAATGTGCTCATAGTCTATAAATTAGGCAAGACGGTAGTTACCGAGTTCATTTATTTGGGAATGTAATATTAAATAATAAAAATACGGTAAAACACATAGATTAAATTAATTTGAATAAGTTTGTTTTTAATGCATTTAAAAGAAAAATAGTAGCATGTCTTGTTTAGCTTTGGCAACAAACGTCTTAAAAAAACAAAGGGACTAAGGTCTCACTCGAGCCACTTTTCTAGACACGTTTTTTGGAGGCGAGAGTGTAGTCTACTTTAATATATGTCTTTGATCATCAGCAAAGTGGTTTACGCAGTATAAAACAGATGGCGCTGTGTTGCGTGTAACGAGAATGATCGGTCGGAATTGTATGCATGGGCTTATCTTTAATTTGAAGTCATTGAAGAAGAGACTTGGACGAACTGTTAAAGGGAACATCGTTCGACGCGAGAGGTATAGTTTTAACTCACTATTATATGTAACCTAATGTAACAACTATGGATGCAATAAATGAATGAATTATGAACTTAGCGTGTCTGAGGCATTGTATGGTTTGAGTATAAAGGGGCCTACTGGGCTATAAAAGAGCCTTTGAGGCCTACTTGCAGAATAATTTTTTGAATTTTGAATTTATAACCGCGAAAATCGAAGTTCGTCAATTGCGGGCATTTTTCTCTGTCACCCTAATTACGTCTTAGTGAGAGTAAAAGAGAAAGATCCCCGCAATTTGCGAATTTCGATTTTCGCGGTAGGCCCCCTGATTAACAGTCCACCGGACGGTATCAGCCTGTTAGTTGTTCGGAACTTTTTGTTCTAACTATCTCATTATAATATTATTTTCTGTACAAACTTTACTCAGATAAATGTTGAATCACATTGTCCGTAGCTAAACTTTAATGCATTGTAGCTGCTAAACTTTTGCATTGTAACCTAACTGAGTCAAACAAACTGCAACTACATTGCAAATGCAACTTTGGTGAATTCAACGTTATTTGAAACGTTATCTGTAGAAACTTTGCAGATAAACAGTTAACTAGCTTTTGTTGAATCGCGAATGTAACTAGATGTAAAATGTAGTGTTTAACATACATAGTTATTCTTATCAGTAGTTAGATATACATCATGTACATGCAGACCAACCTTCGCCTTCCTCAAAGTTTGATACTGGCGGGCGTAAAAATGACGAATATTAGGCTTCTATCAGTTTTCTGTGAATATAGATAACTGTAATTCGAATATACATAAGGGTGAAAATCGTGTTAGTTTAAGTCAACATAATAACGAAAGATATCTAAACCTTTTTAGGAATAGAATATGCTCCAGTAGGTGGCGTCACAGCCAAAACAGGCAGGATTTTGTAGTCATTTGAAGATCATAATTCATAGAAATCATAGAATAGATAAATAGATCCGATCATCATCATCTCAGCCATAAGACGTCCACTGCTGAACATAGGCCTCCCCCTTGGACCTCCGCATGTACCGGTTGGAAGCGACCCACATCCAGCGTCTTCCGGCGACCTTAATAAGGGCGTCTGTCCATCTTGTGGGTGGACATCCTACGCTGCGCTTGCTAGTCCGTGGTCTCCACTCGAGCACTTTTCGACCCCATCGGCCATCTTCTCTACGTGCAATGTGGCCTGCCCATTGCCACTTCAGCTGCATATAGATCCGATAGTAACCGGTTACTCGAGTTTTCAATAAACGGTTGTGAAATTTTGACAAAATAATCGGTTAAAACCGATTATGTCGGTTACAATTATAACCGATTTGCGTTCCCTAGGTACCCATAGTATCAAGCTTTGCTTGGTTAGCAATAAATCTATCGCTGACATTTTACTTATGATTTTTATTTCTCATTACCTACTACACGCCAATCTTCCTTTTTCACAGAGATGAAGGCCAATCAAGTGCTAATAGAGCCATTGGTTGTTGTACGTTCGTCAGGCCCTTCGTGCCACTTTGTGCCACTAACCCAATGAAAGGGAATTAGGACGGCCCGCGGACTCGTGACTCGAATATTTATATTCGGGTCCCAGTTGTGACGAGCGTTGTGTTGAGACGAGTTGTGTGTGGGGAAGTTTGAAAGTAGCACCGGTAGCGGAGAAGATAAGGAGTGGTAGGTTAGCGTGGTATGGGCATTTAATGAGGAGGGATGAATGCCATATAGGAAAAAGAATGTTAGGAATGAATGCTGATGGACGGAGAGCGGATGGTAGACCCAAAAAACGATGGATGGATTGTGTGAAAGAGGATATGAGAAAGAAAGGAGTGAGTGCTGAGGTGACGAAAGATAGAGGAGAATGGAAGAGAAGAACATGTTGTGCCGACCCCACATAACGTGGAATAAGGGCAGGAGGAAGAGAGAGTTGTGACGAGACAATTTGGAATAAGATTTTTGTCAATAATTACGTTTGGCACAGATAAGATATTAAACATCGATACAGTAAAGTGCCAAAAATATGCGTACACGACCCTATTGCCCTAAGTTACGGTAGTGGGTACATATTTTTGGTATTTTGTCGATATAAAATACCTCTACTGTAATCTCGCCGCTGTATCTGTCAATTTCCTTGATGAAATGAGTGACGTTCGCCGCCGCATTTCTGCCTTGGGTGCATAGCCGACGTGCCCATCGTTAACGGTCTATGGCGTAGCGTAGTCATCTCTCTCTATCACTCTTTCATATTAGTGCGACAGTGACAGTTGCGTTTCGTTCGCTACGGAGCGTTAACGATTGGCACGTTGGCCACGCGCCCTGATTCTGACGTACCATCAAACAACTTGATTCCGCCACTGCGAAACCATTTCTCATTTACTAAATCATAGGCATTAAACTTATTTAAAAAGTAAAATTACTAAGACACTTACTGTGAAAACGTTCTGTAGCCTTGCCACAAGTTTGACACTGTGATATCCGCTAACCTTTGCGTAATTTACCTACTTTCTATACATCTCGCTCGCATTAATATGCGAGTACAAGCAAGATGCATAGAAAGTAAGTTACGCAGTAGCAGTACGCACACGCTAGCGAATATGTCAGTGACAGGTCATTGTCAAACTCGTGGTAAGGCTACTGGTTTTTTTAAATACTACGTCGGTGGCAAACAGGCATCGGTGCACCTGATGGTAATCAGTCTCCGTAGCCTATGTACGCCAGCAACTCCAGAGGAGTTACATGCGCGTTGCCGACCCTAACACTCCGCACCATCATTTAACTCAATCAGTTTATTCGATTGTACAATCCGTCACTCAATTTATTAAGGAAATTGACAGATACCTACAGCGCGTAATGCAGTAATGCAGTAATGCAGGTTGCCATCCGACCGCCACCTTTAGAAGTGAGAACTTCAGCACGGCTACACGTGTTGGCTTTGGACATTTACGTTATCGTCTGCGTGAACTCGATCGCATTTCCTCTCTATCGCACCAATCTATAAGTGCAAGCGAGATGGACTGCGATCGAGTTTACGCAATCGCTAACGTAAACGTCAAGTGTCAACTTGTGGTACGGCTACACAAGTGCAACGTTCCTCGCGGCGTCGCTGTCGCACGCGGGCTGCCTACTAATGACTCGGGTAATGATACTCACACACGTGCGTACATGCATTCCCACTCCGTAAAAAAGGGTTATAATTTTTGCACAACCTTGCTAAATATTACTAGATAATCTGTTTTATCATAGAATACCTAGTATCGTTTACTTTACTGAATATTACATTACGTAAATGTAACTGTACCTACTGCTATACTCTGTACACTGTGAGGTAGTTGTAGTGCAGTAGGATTCGCGTTCGTGGAACGTATACAAGTATACGTATACAAGTACTAGTGGATAGTCGTACCGTACATTCCGCGAACGCGAACATACTAGCGGCCTGATTCGCACTTTAAGATAAGACAAATATATTAGGTCTAGATACGATATAGATCAGTTGTCAGTGTCAAAAGTGACGTTTTTGTTTAAAGAAACGTCATTTTTGACAGTGACATATCCGATCCATGTCGTAACTAGACGTAATATTTTAAGGGACTTATGGTTCGAGCGCCATCTTGATAGTCACGCCTCGTAATTAATTTCTTTGTTTTTCGCTCATTGATATTGTTTAAAGTGTACGATCGGTAGTTTATTATACAGCTTAGATTGGGCGTCTGCGGACTAAACTTTTAGGGGCCATAATTTATGGTTTATTCTCCGTTAACTTCGACTTTTGGACGACATATTAACTAGTTTACAATTTACAAGGTAGTTTTCGCAATTCCGGTATCTTTTTTTATTTTTCATCCAAAATAATTATATGCTCCATATTGCATGCTCGCTATTGTAGAACAGGCAACAGGCATTACAGGGTAACTCAACGAAACAATTGAAAATTATTTCAATGTCTTGTAGGACATCTAAATAATCTGAGATACCCCATAAATAAAGCCTCATTTAAACAGTACCCCTAGTGTAAATAAATTCGATTTTGAAACGTGACGTACGGGTTTGCGTTTAGTCTCATTTTGTATTGGATTTAGAAAGAGCGCGCCAAGCGGGACGTTTTGGAAACTCAAAATCCTATACAAAATGAGACTTAACGCAAACGCGTTCGTCACGTTATGATGTCGATAAAATTTACACTAGGGGTACAGATCAAGAACTTGCATGGGATTTTCGTTACATTGCGGTATTTGATCGATCGACTGAATCATTGTACTCTGTAGCAATGTATCGAATCATCCGTCCTAAGGGGGCTTTAGGCATTTTTTGAGCGATCTAAAATGTAATAAGAACAAACTCAAAATATAGTTTAATATTTACTGTAGGCACATCTTTAATCATCTTGAGACTAAGAATTTGCATCTTTCTATTGGAGTCTCCAAGGCATCAAATATTGCTACTTGGTTTGCATGGTGTTCATAAGGCTATTTGAATGCATGTGCGATACTAATAAAATCTTATAAGACTGATGTCCTTTCAAACTGCAATTCAAAGGGTAATTTATTTCATAAAGCTACCATAGAAGGATCAATCATATGATCAGAACTAGGTTGAGGGTGGAAAGCATAGCTATATTGTTGGAGCGCCATCGAAAACTGTCCGTCTGCGTCATCACTTAAAATAATGCAAGAGCATTAACAATCAGCATCAAATATACTACTCAAAAGAAAATATAAATAATAAATAAATGAGTAAATATTGGACATTTTTACACAAATTGACTAAGCCCCAGTAAGCTCAAGAAGGCTTGTATTGTGGATACTCAGACGACGATAAATATAATATACTTAAATACATAGAAACACACCCATTACTCAGGAACAAATTCTGTGCTCGTCCCAGAAATAAATTCCCTTACCGGGATTCGAACCCAGGATTCGAAGGCCAGACAGGTCGTGCGCGGGTGCGCGCGCGGACGGGTACTCGCGGGCTTGGTTTCCGCAACTCGACGTCATACAATTGCACCTTTTTGCGGGGTGGGTTGTCGGCACTACTCTTGCTAACCCAACTCTACCAAGAAGCCTAGCAGACCTTTGATGTTGCCGACGACTTCTGGTAGAGACCCCGGCGAACCGAGGAAGGTGCAAGTGTTATTTTAAACGTCGAATCACTTATATAGTCTGTGCTATCAAAATTTGCAGAGTTAGCTTGGTCTGACTCTAATTCATTAATTAAATTCCGTTTGGTGTCCTGAATTAGTTATCGTCATTGGTTATCGGAGTTATCGTATTGCATTCGAGTGATTTATCTTATCGAAACTTAGATTCAGGATTAAAGGATGCAGATAAGCTTTTTTCCTTTTATAAGTAAAGCGCATTATGAAAAACATGTTTGGGTGATACAAACGTTACACTGAAACTTTTATATATATATATATATATGTCGGGAATCGTGGGCGTATTATATCATAGACAGTACATCAGGGGGCCTACCGCGGAATTCGCAAATGCGAGGATAATAACAGAGAAAAATGCCCGCAATTGACGAACTTCGATTATAGCCCAGAACATTCAATTGTGGATGATGAGTGGAGTGTGGATTCTTCCAATGAAATCCGATAAACGCACAGTCATTACTGGACAAGACATTACAAATCATAGCACTTAGGTACATTTCTTATCTTAAACAAGCCAGTGCGTTTGACCCAAGAACCACCACATACGTCATCTTCTCCCATTCGATCACATCTGAAGATTGATTGACAGCATAACTTCGTTTGTTCTGGATTTCAATTGTTTTGACAGCCCACTCTATGACGCGTCGGCGGCACTGCGACGAATGCCACTCAGATTCAGTAATACCCTAGTTTGCTCTATTTGTCAAGTATTGCGTGATAAAACGCCTCTTAAAGGCGATAGATGGCACACTTCAGCCGTTCTCCGACACGGGCAATCCTGACATATGTACGCGTCCCTGCGTATATGTTCTGCTTTTGTGATTTTCAAGTGGAACGTTAATCATGTTTTATTTTATGATATAGGAGGCAAACGAGGAGACGCTTATAGACACCTGCAACACCAGAGAGGTTGCAACTTGCAAACGCGTGGCCGGCCTGGAATGAGATGGGTGTATATTGTATTCGATTCTAAGGATTTCTCGAACGATCTTTTAGTTTTTTTTATGTTTGTCAAGTGATAGTTTTATTAGAGAATGGAAAAGCTTGACTTTGCACTGTTGAAGTCTTCTCCCGAGATCTTTATTATTTATTTTTAATCTTACCAATAAAGAAAATAAATAGTTTGTAAGCGGGTTTTAGTGGTCGTTTCTATTAATTGTGTACTAGCCTCTACCAAGACCAATGTGTTTATGTCCAGGTGCTGGCCTGCGATGGGATGGCGGCGGGCTGCGCGCGCGCCGCGGTCGCGCTGCTGCTGCCGCTGGCGCTCGCCGACGTTATTTTCCGGGTACCTGAAGTTATGGTAAGGAATGCGCATACGCATCTCTCCAGTAATGCCTGAGAAAAACTATTATTTCACAAGGGCCACAAAGTCATATTAGCAGGGCTAGAACTCATGGTGAGGGTACTGGTCATATTTCACCACATTTAATTTAGTTAAATACTTCCAGGTCCGACACGCAGCTAACACGAAATCAGTAGGAACGGGGCGAACGAACACAAGCCGCGCCAACGACTCCGAGGCCGAGGCCTACGAGGGCCTACTGGAGGTCCGCTATGAAGAGTACTTCGTGGAACACGAGATATCGACACCTGACGCTAGGAAGGCCGCCGTAGCGCTGGACTTGGATAAAGGTGAGTCTTTTTTTATACGACTTCGACTGCGAGGCCTTTTATTTTTTGTATAGGTAAAAGGCTGCTTTTGGGCAATAAAAGGCTAAAAAGATGATGATGTATGATGAATACAGCGTGGCAAATAATATTAAGCGCGATTCGAACTGTAACTACCTATAGAATTACATGTATTAGCAAAAGTACCTCTAGAGGGTAGAACTGGCAGATACTTCTGGTGCATTGTTCTATTTGCTAATTCGTCATGAAATTTATATTGGTCCGTCCCTCAGAAAGGGGCCGGCATTATTCCATTTTGTTTTGTCCCTGATCCAAGCATGGATGTATAGAGCCTTCTGGTTAGCCTCGATTATCTAATTATCGTTCGTTTTAAACTGTCATTTATTTTTGACTTATGTACCTATGTGTAGGAAAGGGATAAAACATAAATTAACAAATTGAGGCTTTGTAAAGTAAGATAGTTAGATAAATAATCAGTTCTTTTTAAGTTTTATGAATAAATCCCCATTTTCGGCCCCATTCGAGCTTTAAGTTACGTCAAAAATTTCCTAGAGCTATGATATGGATTGGATATGTCAGTATCGTTGAGTCGTTGTGTCGGGTGTTTCAACTCTCGTGGTCATACCTATACCTACGCTACAGCGCTAGGTGTTCGGAGACGAAGGCCCATCGAAAACCCCCAGCCAAAAGAAACTTTGACAAATACCGCCCCAGTTAAGGCATGACGCAATTACTTGGCCACTAATTGAAGATGTCGGCGCCGAATCAGACTAATGAGCCGGATTAAACCGGACCCGAGGCCGGCAGTGGGCGCATACTCATTATATCGGGTCGCGTCTACTGGGCTGTTCATTGAAGGGTTCTGCTAATTGAGACGGTTATTATTATCAGTATTAGGGCTCCTTTACACGATGGCTCAGTGTAGGCCAGTCTAAGGGACACAGTTATGCGGTGGAATGAGATAGAAATATCACTTGCTCCCTCTAACGCATAAATGCGTCCCTTGGACTGGCCTACGCTGGGCCATCGTGTAGGGGAGCCATTATCTATCGCTCTGATGCGCCCTATGCGCTATCTGATGCGGCACTAGCGTGATAACCATTATACTTAAGAGGGCGACCGTCCAGTGGCGCCCTCATTAGGGGGATTGTGTGTTCTAATAAATTTATATATACCAAAGAAGACTTGAAATAGAGGTGGATTGTCAAAGACAACTT
Organism: Cydia pomonella; assembly: GCF_033807575.1. Classification (NCBI taxonomy): domain Eukaryota; kingdom Metazoa; phylum Arthropoda; class Insecta; order Lepidoptera; family Tortricidae; genus Cydia; species Cydia pomonella. The sequence continues at coordinate 16,547,036 of NC_084721.1, read as the reverse complement.
TGTATTCACAGTTTTGTTGTCATTTTTCGACACATGATTAAAACTTTTATAACGTCATTTAACTTTGATCCTTATTCTTTCACTGATATGTGTTAAATTTGTTAAATATCAAAAAGTGGCGCCATCTAATAGATCAAAGGCCAAAGGTAGTATGATACCTTTGGGTATAGTGCTTTACGCACCCTAGCTTCCCTTTCCCTCCCCCTGATACAACCCCCCCCCCCCCCCCCCTTTAGCATGAAATATGTCCCGGTGACGGTTTATTTTCATTTTTGAGAAAAGTATTAAAGTCAGGAAAAAAGTATAAATGTAAGAAATCATCCTTAATAAAAAATTTACAAATATATAAGGTTACATTAGGGAAATTTCAAAAAATACTTTAAATTGTCTCTTAAATGCCCCATGATTGGGGCCGTTAGGTACTATGTACCTACGTACTACTTGATCATATTGCACCAACAAACAGGGAGTTCCTATGCTACAGCTCATGCACGCTCCCTATACAATTAAAGTAAGTTAATATGGCCTTGGGCTTTTAGCAATTTAATTATATTATTACACAAAGGCTCTTTTACACTGAAAAACGTGACTTACTCCTTTCTGACTCTCTGGCCGGCATGTGTTGAGAATTTAATTAAAGTACATACATACGATTACACGCATATTTACGCGCGGATAATGCACTTAATGATGCTCATGAGTTGTATGTGTGTGATAATAATATTGTAGTGTTATGGTAATGTCAGCATTAATAAAAGCGCACAGAATGGGCCAAAAGTATCTTCTACACTCTAAGTCTAGTAAGAGCTCCAAACGTCCTGCAGTGTCGTCCACTCAACTATTATTGGGCTCAAATCAAAAGCGTATTAAAAGAGAAGAATGAAACTGCCAAAAAACATTAATAGTTTGCGCGAGAGACACTTCCAAAGTGGTAAAATGTGTGTCTATTTTGCATGTCTCCTGTAACTTCTAAAATAATAGAATGATAAAACTAAAAAATATATATGATATATATACATTACCATGCAAACTTCTGCCGAAAATTGGTTTGAACAAGATTTTGTGAGTAGTTTTTTTTAATACGTCATAAATGATAAGGAACCCTTCATGGGCGAGTCCGACTCGCACTTGGCCGCTTTTTTCAAGTTCAGATTATCGAGGCTTACTGCCTCGGTGGGTCTCTAAAAACCATTTAATATTTTTGTCTTTACCTTGTAACATTGTAAGCATCGGTTTAATAAAGGGATCGGTTCAAAGTTCAAACCCATCTATTACAACATGTCATCTGTCAGCTACCGCGACTGTGTCACCGTGTCACTGTCACGTGACATGACAGGCTGCAATTAGCTTCGTTAGCGACTAATTCGCGCCATGATTGAGCTGTGTCATTACAGATTCCTTCATTAGAATCCGCATGTAACATTAAGTATTAAAAATGTCGGCACCGTAACTGATCTTCCGTGGCCAATATTACAATTTCGTATAATGATCCACTTGGAGATGTAGTGAAATAAAAGGTTTATTATTTGAAAATCTAACTTTGAATTTTTTTTCTATTACAATTTATGTGGATATCATGTTTATTTTAGGAATGCTGGCAGTTTGAAAATTTGTCGAGCGTTTTTATAGCGAACGTATTGTTGTGCAACATTACTGTTGCAGCATAGCTGAAAGAATGTCATAATCAATGTATATGCCAAAGTGGAAAAACGTTATCTCTTTTTGGACGATCACGTGGTATACTTCTTAAGAACCAATAGAATTACCTAGTAAATTAAGTAATTCTATTGGTTCGATCAGCGCAGCCCCAGTGGACAATATTCTATTCGTTTTTAACAAAGACATCCCTCGCTACGCATTCTCGCATATCTCTGGAAACGCAGCCTAAGGGTCGAAAAATAAAATGAATCCCACTACGCTCTCAATAGCCTAAATTTATTAGTAACAGGGATTTGTTAATGTGCGTTGTGTTGTGTGGTTTTGCATGCTCCATCTAGCCATTAAATAGTCTATGTCTATCGCTTTCGACCAAAAAAGTTGTGATTCTATAAGACTTGTAATGAACATAGGACCTTATGGTTCTGGTTCGTGTCGAGTGTGTTATTAGGGGAAATAATATGCACTTGCAGTTAATAAGCGGCTATGATATGTGTGAGATAATCATTGTATCCGGCGTCACCTTCAAGTTGACAAATAAGTTTGTTTTTGCTTTGTTTTATACAAATTTGTTAGAGCGGAGCCCAACTGGGGAAGGACCTCCACCTTACAGAAAACCGCAGCCAAATAACACTAGACCCTACTCATAGTGTTGTGTTCCTGCCGGTGAGTAAGGTTGCCAGAGAGCTCAACGAGGGGGAAATGCTAGGGTCGGCAACGCGCATGTGACTCCTCTCCTCTTGGATATAGGCTACGGAGACTGCTTACCATCAGGCGGGCCGTATGCTTGTTTGCCATCGGCGTAGTATAAAAAAAAAACAAAGGAAATATAAGTAAGGATGATTCCGAAAGAAAAAACGCTAAAAAGTAGCGGATAACTCGGGGACTCTATTACAAAGGAATATGAGTAATATTTAAATGATTTTTGAGATAACCCAATTTATGAATATCGGATACGTATTATATCTCTAGTATATTTTACATTATATATATTTTTACCGTGGGTCTTTATAGGATCTAACATCTATTTTATATGATCGACGTATTTTTGTTAGGTTACCTAGCTTTAGAAGAATGAATTTAGTTGTATTTTAAACTTACCTAAGTAGTTTGCTTTTACTTTTGTTCATAGAATATAAAGGATGACTCACGTTAGAACTGCCCGGGTCCGGGCCGAGGTGCCTGACACTTCGTTTTCAATAGAAATCATGCAAACCCGGCCCGGACCCGGAACTTTTTAACGTTCATTTTATTGGCCTTTGCCGTTCTCAAATTATGACCATTTTCATGGAAATTAATTGGCATCATCAGGGATGATGGCAAGAGGACACCCTGTCCTTGGTTCCTTGGAGCCTGGGACGGATGTTAGATGCTACCTGCGTAGACACACTGGCACCGTCCCACCTCCAACGGACTAATGTATAATTTTTAAGAAATAAAACCGACTTCAATGAGGGAGACCGGTGAAAGAAAGATTATTGTTGATTTTGGATTTCATAAAATGAAATTAAAAAGACTGGTAAAATACCCGCATTAGGGTATTCGACTATATTTACACTAAATTATTTCAAACCATGCTTGAAAACATATTGAAAATGGCTATAAGTTTGCTTAAAAGAGTTGAGAAGTACCCTCATTTCCTCATGGAATCCATCATCAAAACTCAAACTTGACAAAAATGTACCTTGCAAACCTAACTGATTCACAAACATGCGAAGAGAACAAATTGCCAAACGTGAACTATGCGGCGTTGAAGAGTTCCATTCTGTTCATCATCAGCAGTTCTGCTTCATCAAATGTCACTTCTAGAAATGTAAAAGCTTGATTTGATGATAAAAATACTAAGATCACTATATATAATATGCCTTTAACATTTGAGGAGTCCCCTCGATGCTTCATGGACCCCATCGTCAGAACTCTAACTTGACAAAAAATTGTCTTAAATACCTAATTTGCTTCACAAACACAGCGAAGAGGACAAATCGCCAAACGTGAACTATGCGTCGTTGAAGAGTTCCATTCTGATCATCATCAGCAGTTCCACTTCATCAAATGTCACTTTTTAAATGTAAGAAAATAATTTATTGATGAAAATACAAAAATCACTATCTTCACATTTGAAGAGCTCCCTCGATTCCTCATGGATCCCATCATCAGAACTGAGTTTTACCGGGGGACCGATCTGTATGTATATAGATTCAAGCAAAAAAATAATTTTCAAAATCGGGTCAGAAATGACGGAGGACCGATCTGTATGAAGTAACAAACATTTAAAAAAAAAACATACACACCAAATTGATAACCTCCTCTTTTTGAAATCTTGAAGTCGGTTAAAAAGCGGGCGCAGCGGCGGAAAACGCCGAAATTTTGAAACGTAATAAATATGAGCCTCGGTAGAGAGTACCATTTTGTAACATTTGGCGCACAAGTTTTTTGCAGAAATCGCGAAGCGACTGGTTGACGTAACTGGTGACCGAAGAGCTGGCGGCTTCCTCGCACAACGTATTCATCATTGCGATGCGATACAACTAGGAAATGCCGCCAGCATCCTTGGTACTCAAGGGCCTATTTTAAATTTAAGTTAGTTATAGTAATCCTCTGTATATATCCATTATGTATATTGTTATTGTAAACTGAATAATAATTAAAGTACATAGCCGTGTTTTCTCATACCACTTCAGATCATTTTCAATAAGTAGTTTAAACTAAATAATGAGTAACAAACAGGTAATTTAAGCCTAAACGTATCCTCGTATAAAGGCGTAAATTGCTATTTTGCATGTCTCCAGTAAAGCAGGATAGTGTGGGCGACTCATTGAGCAAATTCTTTACGAACTGCTGATTACCAGTCCTGAGTAGTTAAAACTATTTTTAGCTGTGACTTGGATGCGTCTACTCATTGTAATTGATATTAATTGCTAAGAATAGGTTGATATACATGTATCGACACAATTGGGTCTAACTTGATAATGGCAATCGTTTGGCAATTTAGTGTTTTAGCAAATAAATTAATTGAATTGTATATTTTGGAATCGTGCAAAGTTTTTACGAAATTAATTAATCTTATTCGTACGTAATATGTAATAGGAAAATTTTGTGGTCTTCCCTTACTCTGAATGGTGAATATGTACTTATACTATTGATTTACAATAACAATATACATAATGGATATATACAGAGAATTACTATAACTTGTTTAAATCTAAAATTGGCCCTGGACACAAATAAAAGGTTATGTTTGCAACACAAGTCATGCGTCAATGTTTTCTATGGAGAACAGTACCCCTAGTGTAATTTTAGTCGATAGCGAAACGTGACGTACGCGTTAAGTCTCATTTTGTATGGGTTTTTGAACAGCGCGCCAAGCGGGACGTTTTGGAAAGTCAAAAATCTCATACAAAATGACACTTAACGCAAACGCGTACGTCACGTTTCGCTGTCGAAAATATTTACACTAGGGGTACAGGCCGCGTAGCCAACATGCAAATCGCTTACGCTTCGTAGCGATCGATACGTAACTGTCGCTGTCGCACGAATATGGAAGAGTGACAGAGAGACACACAGCGTTTCGTTGTCGAAGCGATAGCGATGGTCACCTTGGCTAGGCCGGTTGATTTCTATCGAAATAGCGAAGTTTTTATGCAGAGTGCAACGTCAAGTATAAGGCTTATAGATATGAATGCATTCTTACTGCCAAGTGCAAAGTTAGCATGGTCAGAGACTATTCCCTTTTCGTATACCTAGTCAGATATTACAAAATCACTCAGTATAGATAGACATACATATGCCTAGAAGCACGTAGATTGTCGTATTGTCGTGCTCATGAATGTATTTAATTGAAGCTTTAACGATGTCACTGCAATTATGTCACCATAAAGACATCATTAAGGCTAAGATGGTCGGCTCTTTATCATTTGTCACCATACCTGTCCCGTTCTAACAAGGATGTAAGTGCGAAAGTGACGGGCATAGTGACAAGTGATAAAAATGGAACCATGATGCCGCCGCAGAGGGCTTATATAAACTGCACATTTCGCATGTTTATAAAAATACCGGGATCCCGATATTCCCGATTTTGCATTTAAAAATAACGGTAATGGAAAATGGACCATAAAGGCGGGACTGAAAGAGACCTCCTGTTTGAATAAGTTGCTACATTACCAATCATTAAATTTGAAATGTGACAGTTTCTTATATGGATTCTATGATAAACTAGCGTTACTTAGTTTGCGTCTGGAACAGCGCCATCTATCAGGAAATTGGGACAACAAACTAAACATACTCCCGCGCCACCCCTGGTACAAAAGTTTCCATCATACTCGAACTGACCCACGCAATAATTAATGCCAATTCGAACGTACACTGACATCAAAATGATATCATTTAGCTATCGTGCGCTTCGCCCGTACATGTATAAGCGTTAGCGATAGATAACTAAATGAAGTAATTTAGATATCATTCTGATCTCAGTGTACTTACGTTGCAATTGGGCTGACAGATTATTGTTTGCCTTCAATGAAAATCAGAACATGATACGTGCTATAGAAAACGTCATAATTATTCTATACGTCTAGAGGTTTAGGGACGTCACGACTAAACAATGGTCTCCAGAAACAGATGTGCACTGGTTATTGAATGAATGGCGATTGATTCGAGCGCCTTCCTGCGCCAAATCAATGGGCACTGGCGGTGACTCACTCAAACACCTGTCGGAACTTATTCTACGTACGAGACAATTCAAAATAAATTAAAAATTAAATATTTATTCTGCAAGTAGACCTCGAAGGCTCTTTTAGAGTAAGAAGCTAAGTTGGCTATGATTTCCATAGCCTGTGCAAGTGTTAAGTAAACGTCATAATTTCATAGAAGTTTTGACGTTTAAAATAACACTTGCAGTGTCTGGGCTGACAAAATCGCTGCCAACTTATCTTGGTCTGACTTTATAAGCCAATAGAACATTTACTGTGGCACTACAATATTGTAGCAGTAATGTTACTGTAGTCGGAATCTGAACGGCACCTTTACTCATATTTGACTCTGCAATCTTATTGACTACCCTGAATATTCGACTCTATGTATATATTTGACTCTACAATCTTACTGACTACCCTGAATATTCGACTCTATGTATATATTTGACTCTGCAATCTTGCTGACTACCCTGAATATTCGACACTACATATTTGACTCTGCAACTTACTACCCTGAATATTCGACTCTATGTATATATTTGACTCTGCAATTTTACTGACTACTCTAAATATTCGACTCTACATATTTGATTCTGCAACTGACTACCCTGAATATTCGACTCTACATCTTTGACTCTACAATCTTACGGACTACCCTGAATATTCGATTTTATGTATATATTTAACTCTGCAATCTTACTGACTACCCTGAATATTCGACTCTACATATTTATTTATTACCCTGTCGACTCTACCTACATATTTGATATGGCGAGATTCATTGCAAGCGGTGTCAAGTTCGTATAATATCAATAAAAAATCAAAGAGGCCAATTTGAACATACACTGTGATATCAATATGATACCTAAATGATCTTGAATTGGCCTAGTTCAATTTGTTAGAGTTCGAATACGCCTTCTATTGGAGTGATGTTTGTCCTCCTGCCGAGTGCCGAGTATTGCGTTTCGTCTTGCACGACCGATCAAGTGCACTTTTTATGTCGGTTTGTAATGTACACCGTCCCGGTAACCTTCTGTTGTGTATTTTTTATTAATTCTGATTTACTTTACTCCGCTGTTTACGATATTGATAATACAGGTTAAGTTAAAGTGTGTAACTTTACTTTTGAGTGACATTAACGTGAGACACTTCATTCGGTTCTTGTCTGTTTTAATTTTTTTGTCTTTTAATTATTTATATAAGAATTCAAGCCTTGGCGACCCTCTACATCTCTAAGGATAATTTAATATATATTTTTATATTTTATCTCTGACACTTAGAGACTTATACATCTCTAAAGAATTTTAGTATTTTATGGTTTTATTTTTTTATCATAGTTTTTTTTGTGTAATTTGACATTTAGAGACAGTATACATCTCTAATAAAGTATTTATTATTTCATAGATTCGATATTTGTAATTGTTTTTTTTTTAATTTATTGTTTGTAAAAATGGACATGTAAAAGTGCCCCTGTGGCCTATTTGCTGAATAAATGTTTGATATTTGATATTGTTGAACCAAGTTAACTCTCTCGTGCCTACTACAATGTGTTTTATTTATTTATACAAAGAATTCCAACAGCTATAAAATATACATTAAACTTTTTAGATAGTAATAATATAATATAATAATTCAGCCTATATACGTCCCACTGCTGGGCACAGGCCTCCTCTCATGTGCGAGAGAAGGCCAATGCGGATTGGGGACTTCACATACACCTTTGATTTTCTTCGCAGATGTATGCAGGTTTCCTCACGATGTTTTCCTTCACCGAATAGTAATACACAGCCAATTACAGGAACTCGCAAATAGAAACTGTATATATAATTACAAAGTATACACTACATACAAAAGCACATGTGACTCAAGATATTACAATTAAATTAAATTTATATGATTACAATTAATTTTTTTTGCATTAGAAAGAAGGTAAGCGATTTAGACGTGTCTTTTTATATTGAAAAACACTTTAAAAATAAATCACGGCATCATTTACATTCTTTTGCTTTCATAAGTAAGTTTCCGATTAAAAAAAAAACTTTTTTTTTAAATAAAAAGTCATGTCATGATTGTTTACCTTTTTTAATGCGAAAAATAACGAACTATAACTAATGATTCTGTCCGTTGATCAAATGAGTGTCATTAAATATGCCTACTTTGCTCCAAAATGCGAAATATATAATTTCAATTTCAAAATTATTATAGGTAAAAAACTTAAGTAAGTCACCTGTTGTATGTAGTTGTGACGTGTTAGAATTGACATTTGTTTTGTTTGTGTGTGCCTTTTAAACATGTATTGTCTACTCGAACACGCCACAACTACATACAACAGGTGACTTACTTAAGTTTTTACCTATATTTTGTGGTACGAGTATGTATAGGTATGTTGTTGATTTATGTGCCGATTTAAAGTGGACAATCCCTACTTTCTTTATGTACCTATGCAACAAACGTAAGCTATATCTGAGCGAACGTAATAATAGTTATGCTGCTGTTCTAAGCTTTAGTGTAAGTACGATTTTACCCATGGCAATGTTATAAACGGCAATGTTATGAGCGCCTATAGCTCACTAAACTGTATTAATTTATTGTTATTACTGTCTAGGATGGAAATGTACACTAGATTAAGTAATTACATTGTACTAAATTATGTTAAATAAAGAACTCATAAAAAAAAATCCCTACTTTTATGTTGTAACACTTAAATGAGATTATGATATAGTTTTTAGAACTATTATACATGTGTTTTATGTGTTCATGCAATTTTGCAGTTCGCTGTACCTATAACCCCGTTTTAAAATGTTATAATACTAAAAACAACCTCCTAAATTTTTGAATTGAATTCCTCCTCAATCCTTGAATTTTTGTAATTTGTATCCTTGTCAGCGTTGTTAGAAATAAAAATACTTCTATACCGGTAGGGCTGCCACCTTTTTTCTCCCGAAAAAGTGTTTACTGGAAAAATGGAAAAATAATAGGTCACCAATCCAAGTTGGCAACGATTTTGATAGCTCAGCCTGTGCAAGTGTTAAGTAAACGTCATAATTTCATAGATGTTTGACGTTTAAAATAACACTTGCGCTGTCAGGGCTATCTAAATCGTTGACTTATCTTGGTCTGACTCTACGATGCGATATCGAGGACATTTGTATACCCCTTTCTTCAGTAATGAAAATATAGTATTTTTCTTACTATATAGTTTTTATATAATATATAGTATAACTGATGTAAACTTTCACGATTTTTACACATTATTAACTAACACAAACGGGACTTAATCGCGTATTAAGTTTAAGCATTAAGTAAGTAACATCCCTAGTGCGCAGAATGTTCAAGTCAATAAACAAGATCAAGTGCGGGTAGTTCGAAAAACTCGCGCGGCTAGAAGATGTTGATGTCAACTTTAGCCAGTCTTCTCCGAGACCACGGAAACAACGCCGTCCTCGAAACGTCGGAGGTAAATTTAAAACTTAATACGCGATTAAGTCCCGTTTGTGTTAGTTAATAATATAGTATAACTGACTAAAATATAGTACGACGGGTATGGGTGGCAACCTATCACGTCGAAACATGGAAAAATAAACACATCGTCCACAAACCCTATTTCCGTGCTCATTCTAACCACATACCTCCAAATATAGTTTATCATTATCTTGCCATTACCGGAGGCTAGTAACTAAAACGACTGGCAACCTCCATACAAACTGTAAGTCATTTGCATTATTAATGAGCTCCAAAAAAAAACTAGATGGCCTTATTAAATAAGAATATGTACCTATATGCTTTTATTACCTCTGCTTTCATTTTAGATTTAGACCAAGCTAAGTTGGCGATTTTGATAGCCCAGATGGAGCATGTGTTATTTAAATAAATGAATAAATATTATATAGGACATTATTACACAAATTAACTAAGGCAATAAGGCTTGTGTTGTGGGTACTCAGAGAGGTATATATGTGACGTTATCTATGAAAAGGGACCTTATTGTCGATGGCGCTTCCGCCGTTATAAACGATACTCCGATACAAATACAACGCTGCGCGACGCAGTGCGGCGTAAGCGCCATCGACAATAAGGTCCCTTTTCATAGATAATGCCACATATATGATGCGATATATATAATGTATAAATATTTCTAAAAACTTAAATACGTACAAAACAATGAAATCGATATTAATAAAAACGAAGAATATTACTTTGCCAATCCGCGAAAAGATAACGTGCTAGTCAACCAGTGCTAATCCGTTATACTTACTTGCGTATTTTTACATGCAATTAATGTTCCCAACCTCCCACCGCAAAAATAAATACGCAAATAAATATAAAAACCCTCCAGCAACAATACAAAACTCGACACGTGTTTCGCCTCTTTATGAGGCATCCTTATGAGATCTATCTTTTCGCGGATTAACAAAGTAGGGTAAAGGCACCTATTACCGTGGTAGTTAAGGAACTTTTCAAAAGAGATCCAAAAATTAAGGGTATCAATGCTGTCTAACAGCCAGGAATATTTTTTTTTCATCAGAGCATTTAATGAACTTTCCGTTTCACACGTTTTTGGATTCATTTTGGGTTATTATATGTATTAAAATATTTTTTGAAGCCAAAATGACCAAATCTTCTATTACCGTGGCAAGGGCCAGGCTGTGATTCTATTATCGCGAATTGAGCTTTCATTACCGAGGGTACAATTGGCATGATTTTTCTGCACTCGTTAATAGAAACCAAACTCAAAATTCGAAACCTAATACCGAGGGTTAAAACAATAATAACGACGTGGGTTCTGTATATTATTTTTGTGTCATTAAGTTTAATAATGACACAAAAATAAAAAATAAAACTATAGGAGTATGTTTAAAAATAAGAGATATATTCGAAGAGATTATAATTACACTTTGGCACAATCAAATACTATTAAATAGTTAACTTACCAAGTACCCACGAGTACCTGTATAACAAGTTATAAGTTGAATGTTTTACATGTAAAACAACAAAAAATATTGTTAGTAAAGTTTTACTAAGGACGTATATGACAAATAGGCCTGCCTGTTATTAAATAAAATAATTTTTAAATGCTATAAAGATTGATAAGAATGTGTCTTACTGACAATTAGCTGCACAAAAAAAAACAAGTAAGTAACATTTTCTCATAAGGCACAGCGTAAATTATAGTCAAAATTTTATAAGCTGGACGTTTACTACCTGAGTGAAAGTTTACCACAGTGAAATGGTAAACGTCCACCTCATAAAATTTCGACTATATATAAAAACATGAAAATTTTTAATTCTAATATTTTTGATAAGGTAATTAAGTTAAATAAAGTCTCTCACATATTATGTGTTATAATTTACCCGTTTATAATTAACAAATCACAGTACTTTTCTTATTGCTGATTCTTATAGCTAAAAAAATCATGTGTGAGATTTTGGACTACTGTATAAATAAAATTATATAAAAAAAAATTTAATCGGAACTGTCCGGCAGTTGGGTACCCTTACTTGTCAGAGTAATAACTGAATCAGAAAACAGAAGAATTTAAATCTGATAATGATAACTGAAGTCTAAATTTTATCAACGAAATCTGTACTTGCGGTACCCTAAATGCGATATTTCAATACAATACCAAATAGTCACTCGGTAATAGATAACTCTTTAAGAGCCTATTACCGACCCATTCGATATTTCTCTGGGTCGGTAATAGATTTCTATACATTCTATTACCGAGGGTAATCTGATCATACCATCGGTAATAGGCTTAATTTGGAGTTTAATTAAACCTAATTCCGACCCATAAAAAGAATAAAACACAGATGGTTTTTCAAATCAAATCAAACACGTATATTACAAGCTTCTTGTAAAGACAAAATCACATAACTGGCAAGTAAATTTTAGGATTTAACTCAAAATAAAAAAAAGTTGACAGATTAAGGGTTCCCATAGAAACAAGGAAATCGGTGCTGAAGTTTTTGTCAAAAATTAAGGGTTAGTTGAATACTTTCCATACCACGGAAATAGCTCTTTAATAGCGTGAATAGATCAAGATTGGAATAAATAAAAGAAATTATAAAATTGATAATTTGTACCAAAACTAAAGAGTAAATAACAAAACTACCACTTTTTTTTATTACCGTGGCATACCACGGAATTACTTACCACAGAAATAATTGGCGCCTATCACCGCTGTATTTTATTTTCAATTTTAAACGTATTTCCCGGTCAAAAACTAAGTTAAAAGTAATTCAAAATCGTGTAGAAAACAATACACAACCTCTTAAAAGGCATTGCACTAGTTTATTTGCCATAACTATTACGTAAAACACTAAGTAAGATTGGAGTGCACTTACCTGTGGTGTCACGCGTCTGTATGGAACAACCGGTTCTTGCGCCGCCGTCGCACAAACTGACGAATCGCGAGTTTTTTGTTACACTCACACAAATGCACACTAATGGGCACGATAGACCAATGAATGAGCTTGTTTTGTGTATGCTTTATTTCTTAGAGAATAGATCTGTTTGCTTGCAAAATGAGTATTTGTAAACACCGCGGTGTTAGACGTCGATTTTGATACCCGCGTTAATAGCCGCCGTTACCCTAATATTTTTTGTTTTAATTAATATGGATTTCCGCAATGTAACGCCTGATTCTGTTCGTTAGAGTTAACAAATTATAAGAATAGAATGTTGAAGTGTTGAAAGTGAGGTATCCTTATACAACCTACAGGGCGTCCGCTAGCTGGCGCGGGTGCACGGAGCAGGCGCACGCACGCGTGTGTTATTGTATGTAAAAAACATCGCACCCATCCGCGCCATTTGGCGTTGCTCTGATTACTCATCATACTATTTTTCGTTAACCCGCTCACCCGCTAAGTGCAACCGCGCCAGCTAGCAGACGGCCTGTAGGTTGTCAGTCTTTTCTATTTACTAGTCTGCCATTACGAATGACACACCAAAGTCAGAACAGTGACAATGCCGTGACAAATCCGTGACACGCCCCCGACCTTCGGCGGACTGTAATTTGGTGACCTTGGGCGGTTTGACATTTCCCAATGTACGTGCTAAACGGAAATTATACACAATGCCAAAAATCGCTATGCTGTATTTGCGTGAATATTTTAGTTCTGCATTTTTTTTAAAATTTCTATCAGTTTTCTTTTTCTATAAATGATAATGCGTCGAATGATGGTCCCTATGACTATGACGGGTCATATTTAATATGAAGTAACGTATCTGCCGCGTAAAATTTTTGTAGACATATTTCGAAATTTAGCACATTGATTTATTTAGAAACATTTAAGTAATAAAAATACAGTAAAAACATTTCTTCAATATTTTATTTTAATTAATTAAGCCTAACCAAAAGAGATTTGAAGGAACTGTCATTTTTTTTAATACTACGTCGGCGGCAAAGTAAAATACGGCCCGCCTGATGGTAAGCAGTCTCCGTAACCTATGTACGCCGGCAACTACGAAAGAGTTTCATGCGGAGATTCATATAAGATTAAAATGTGTTACTAACAACCAATTAATCCTTAGTTGGTGAAAACAAAAATACAAATACGTTTACTTCATACAGTAGTTCATAGGTATAAAGGTTAGGTAGGTAAGTAGTCCATCTTAGGTGCAAAGAGTAGATAAGTATTTATCTCAACAATTAAATTTCTTTTTTATAATTTTTAATTTACCCAATTCGAAGTTTTTTTATAAACCAAAATATATAAATCAACTTAACAACTAAAATTAAAAAAGATCAAATATAGGGGTCTCGGCCCCGAATACGATTTCGTACCTTTTGGCGTCGAGACCCTTGGCCCGTGGGGTCCGAATGCATCTACACTGTTCAAGGAAATATCCAAAAAAATAGCAGACGCTACCGGTGATCGTAGAGCTGGCAGCTTCCTCGCACAGAGAATAAGTATTGCGATACAACGAGGAAATGCTGCCAGCATCTACGGCACCATGCCGCAGGGGGATAGTTTTTAATTATTTATTTTAAGATTAGTTTTATTTATTTTTAGATTTAGATTTTAAGTTTTATATGTATTATGTTGTGTTTATAAATACTTAGTGTATTTATTAGATAAAAGAATTTTCATTTGTATATTAAATACCGTAAGTTTGGTGAATTAATATGAAACTTAACAACTTAACGGAAAACTCGAACACCAATTGCATTGCACCGATATCGCAGATGAGATGAGAGAGATGACGCATGTGTAGCAGGGTGCACTATTGATCTAGATTGTAGGGCTTACAGCAGCCCTAGCTACAGCTCCAACCCCTGGCCAATGATATCGTAATTATAGATACATAGGTTAAAATACGCGCCCCAAAATTGAATTACTAGTGACGATTGTACAGAATGGTCTTAGTCGATTATATTATTGGACTTTAACTATAACGCGCAAGTTACAAACATTTGTAGTTTCTTTTAAACTTAAGAGCCCGGTAACGATTTTAGAGCAAGAATGTAAAATTGACAGATTTAGTCGTCGAAATTGTACACCTTTTGTTACGTAATATATAATTAACAAGTATTGATTTCTATTAGCAGGTCTTCTCATCTTGCCTTTTAATAATGAGGTCGCAAGCGTGCATCCCCGGTAATGTGTCGACAAGGTACCATTTTAAAAAAAAACATCAAAAAATATGGTGGTAAATTGTACAAAACGATGTATAAGAACAATTTCAGCGAATGTTGTAGATTGTTTAAGTATCAAAATTACGTTGAAATTAAGTCGATTTTCAGAGAAATTGTCACTTGTTTTGAAGTAATTTCTGGAGAAAATTGATTTTTTCTAACTTTCATTTACACTACTTCAAATTTATAATAACAAAAATGTAGTTTATTAAAGTTGAAGTACAGGATATGTGTAATATAAAATTACCATTTTTAGCAGTCCAAACTTTACGAAATTTACGTACTGTAGGTAAAATCCGTTGCACGCGTCGTCCGCGCCATTTAGCGTTGCTCATACAATTTTGGGCTGGCTGAGACGGCTGGGATACGCGTCATACTCGTGAACGGGTGTTGTTCGTGGAGACTGGTCTGTTTGAGCTAACACGGGCTATTATATTTAGTAACTTTATTTTTGAGTATAAATACAGTGAGACACCTCATTCGGTTCTCGTATGTTTTTTTTATCTTAATGAATGTTTTAATTATAAAGGATTTTCACTCTTGGAGACCCTACACATCTGTAAGGATAATCTGATGAACGATATAATCTTTTAGTTTTCGTTAACTTGCTCACCCGCTCCGTGCAACCGCGCCAGGTAGCGGACGCTAGTGCATTGCTAACTTAGACTATTTGTAACCTGGACTCGCCCTATGGATTGCATACTTTCGTCGTGAGTCAACGGTTAAGCGCTTCAAGATGGACATTTTGAAGTGTGGCCGGGAATACTAATGCACTTGACGCGCTTGGAAACCCTACCTTTTGTACCTAATGTTATTTGTATAAGTAATGAGTAAAGTACTAGAAACTATCCTTATCGTACAAACTAATATCCCTATCGTAGAAAAAGATATATAGTCTGTATCTTTAGGTATTTAAAAGAATGTAAACAAACCACAATTAGGTATTTTATTGGCGAGAAAATTCAGTAAGTCAATTAATTTAACTCGATGTGCCAAAACTTACAGAAGTTTTACTACGATAAATTCAACATAACAATGAAGCTGCTGTAATTGTGCTATTTTTTTAATAGAAATATATCGGGATGATTTATTTATCAATAGTAAATTCGTTTTGTATTATTTGCTATTACTTCGCCCTAGTAAAGAACCTAAAACAAAATCGAATATTTAGCCATTTGAGGGTAGATGAAAACATTACACGATTAAATGAAATAGGTTAAAGTCAGAACGATGGAGAACAGATCCAGGCAGTTTTCTATTTGGTTGGTTAACTGATAAATGTTGCAAGTACCCGAAAATGCAAAAACACATTGTTTACATTTATTTAACTTCCTCAAGATACAGACTTATAGGCTAGGTATATATTGGTAGCTACTTTGCAGAATGTTTTAGTCGTACCTAAATCGTATTTAGAATTGTAAGTAGTTATAAGTACAGTCAGCGTCAAATACTTTGTAGCAGTCAAAGTGGCCAAATAGTTCGGTACACCATACAAAATATATTTAAAAAAACATACTTAAAATAAAATACTCTATATTGCACAGGCACATCTCAAAAAAAGAAACAGTTACAAAGAAACACAACATACATATCTGTGTTACGTGGGCTGTTACTATTAGCCTGTTACCGTAAAATGTGCCTACTTTGCTCCCCACTGGGAAATTGTGTTCTAACAGTTTTTATATAAGAAATGAAAACTATAGCACAACAGCATTTAAGTGATACCACATGATAGTAGTGCCTGAATTGGGGAGATTCACTCGGCAATGTGATCCCAAAAATTAACAGAACATCATTCACTTCCCGATTGTTATCTGATTCACTTGTCGACATCGCTGTATGCTTTCTTAAGATCTCTAAGATAATTTTATATATATTTTCAACATTTCAATGTTTCAACTTAGTTGATTAGTTGAGTGATATAAATGGACCGTTTAATTTGGCATTTCAGTACCGGAAACCCTGCCGGGCTGCGGCACCTGCTCCAAACGTGAGCTCCAGTACTGCGAGACCCGAGTGCTGGCGGACCACTGCTGCTGCGAGCGGCAGGCGTTCCCGGAGCCTTTCCCCTGGCTCCCTCACACCTGCTACATGGGACCGGGCCGGTGCAAGCCGCTGATGCATGACTGTGCCAAGTACAAGAGGATACGGGACTGTTGCTGCTATAGGAAGCTGGCTGAGAGATGTGAGTAACTGTCCATTAGCCAAATCCGAGAACCTAAAGTGTATCAAACGCCCCTTTTGTCTGTTACAAAACGTGAGCAGTACTGCTAGTCCCAAATCCTGGCGGACCACTGCTGCTGCTAGCGGCAGGCGTTCGCAGATCCCTTCCCGTGGCTCCCTCGCACCTGCTACATGGGCCCAGGCCGTTGCAAGCCAGTAATACATGACTGTGCCAAGTATAAGAAGATACGGGACTGTTGTTGGCTATAGGAATCAGTATTTTTTGAGGGACGATAAAAATTATAAAGATTTATCAATAATTGTTTATTTCTTATTCCAGGGAAGCAAATCCTCTCTAGCTCAGGTCGGACGGGTGTTAGCGGCGCGTCCCTTCTCCTACTGTCGATGCTGCTCTTTGTGGCGTATCTGTGACAGCAGGCGCCCCCGCCAGCCCGCCTGCCCGTGCCAGTATAGTCTCTAACTCCAATGATAAGACAATACGACAGGCGTCAGCGTGTTCCTGCTTCTGCTGTCCATGCACCTACCTCTTCGTCGCCTATCTGTGACAAAAGGCGGCACAACCTAGTCTCTAAATTCAGGAGAAAAGACAGTATAACACGACGGGCCAGCGTGTTCCTCTGCTTCTACTGTCCATGCTTCTCTTCCCGGCCTATGACACCGATGTGACAACCAACACTTACAAGGTTGACAGTCCTCAACTGTGCGTTTCTCCAGAAACTACCTGCATTGCACAGCTCAACTGTGGAATAAACTGTCGCGTGCGGTACTTCCGGACCGATACGACCTTCAAACTTTCAAGAAAAGAGCGTACTCCCATCTTAAAAGCCGGCAACACACTTACAACCTCTCTGGTGTTGCGGGTGTCCATGGGCGACGGTAATTGCTTGCCATCAGGCGTTTCGTGACATACAACGCCGGCACATGGGCGGGAGAATAATGTAATTACGCACGTGTGATAGAAATAGGAAAACTTTACCTATTGTGGTACGATTCATACGTTTGTAAATATTTAGCAATGAGATATCGTATAGAATCCATTTCTGTTGACGTTCTAGAGTAAGGAAAAAAAATATGCAATAGATTTCGTGTCAACTACTCGTGTGTGTTTTCGAGTTTACTAGTGTTTCAGTACCAAAATTACAGGATGTACACGTTATTTAAGTAGCTATAGACATATAAATCCTACAACCCTTGCATTGTCTTGAAGGCCTTACACCCTATCCTCGAAAGGCCCACGGTCCTACCCGTACTAATTGCTTCAAAGTAATTTAAACCATTTTCCATTAAAATAAAGTTGCATTTCTTTTATTTCGTTCGATTTCAAAACAAAAGAAATTCAACCATATTTCCTTCACTATGTCAAATTCAAATGGCCTTTTTTTGTTCAGTGGGCCTTAGAAGGCTACGGTTGGACACATATTTGTTATATTTATTCTATATCTATGAAATTAAAATGTCATATTTATTGAAACAGGGTTGTTCAATAGTATTTTAATCAATATTTCGTCATAGCTAATAATCATATAATACATTCTCAAATGAATATTTATAAATATACCATTTAATGTTAATATTGAATACCAAAGTTTTATGTAATTGGCCTAATTTGTCTATTACTGTGTGTGTGTGTGTGTAATCTATCGGGGTAAATACCTACGTTATATTCAGATATCGTGTGACAACGACGCGGTACTGGCGACCATAATATGCCATGATACAGGTTGACCTTAGCCATTGGACAAACCCTGAAATCCCACGTAGGGTTACTACTTAGGAATGCTCTGACGTTAATATTTTTTTAATTAGAAAACAGATAAAAAAATTTGCGATCGAAAGTTATTTGCAATAATCGACAACAAAAAGAAACATACTGTGTTAATCTTTGGCAGTGTTTTTGACAATTTGTTAGAAATATTTGATAATGATGACATTTTTCAAAAGTCAGTAGCTTTATTAGTGTCATAAATAAAAAGATAATCAAAAAGTTCGAAGAAGGTTTCATACTATTAGGAGCTACTAACAAATACAGGCTGCTCCAAACTAATTTTTTAATTTCTTCGAAACCGCTACACCGGTTGTTATGATACTTTGTACACTGGTTCTAAATACCCTAATGCATTACATTTCGGCTTTGTCCAATGGCTAGGGACACACTGTATATACACTCTGGGCTGGTAAAACCCGACAGATTTTAACCACGCATTCCTGAGGTCATAAGGAGCAAAACAATTTTGTATGAATTTTGTTCAAATTCTTGTTTTAAGAGAAATAACTTTTTACATCTTGGCGAAAAAAAATTACTTAAAAAAAATAAGTTTTTTTTATTTACTGTCAAAAATTGCGAATGTAATTTATAACTTTAATGTCTGTTATGTATGTTAGGTATGTCTAAACCAACTCACATGTCTTTGTCTCTAAAACAAGACCGATTTCAAACTTTGTATGACAATGTAGTCTCTGTATGCGATCAAGACTACACCTCTAAAATCTGTCGGGTTTTACCAGTCCACGGTGTATATTATATAGGTACCTGTAAACCCATATGCACAAAATGTATAACTAATTAAATGGAAAATCTTGCGTCTAATTAATAGCCGTAGACTTAATTAACTACCGTATTGCAAGTGTTAATAACTACAGATGTATAATTTGCGAAAACTTTCCAAAGAGTTGGAAGGGTTCTCGGAAATTTCAGCTAAATTTGACAGTAAACATAGGAAACATTCATTTAGGAATTTTTTATTTAGTTCAGTACAAAAAAAAATACATAACAATAACAAAACATTTAAGACTAACTTAGCCTAGTTAGGAAATGGAAAATTTCGATTCCCATACAAAACTATGAAGAAGTTTCGGAAAATTTCCGTGTGGAAATTTTGCAATTTTGGAAACTTCAGATGGTACATCAGTATAACTGTATGTCTGTCTCTGATATTACTGTCTGTCTGATATCACGTAGAAAAACTAGGTGAAATAATTATTCATAAAATGACTGTCGTTTGTAACCCCCGACAAAAAAGAGGGGTAACTGCGTCCAAATGTTTCTGGAGTGAGATAAAACAATATTAAGGGGCAAACGTGGACAAAATCTCCATTTATCTCATGTATAATAAATATGTTTACAGTACATATGGTGCTACTTTACCGCACTGGTGCGAAAATTAGCATATTACGTTACTGTGTCGAACCTTTAAAGGGCCATATGTACTGTAAAACGCTGTTCGATACATGTGCGAATAGGTAATTCGCAACTCGTGTCGATTTAAAACACTCCCTTCGGTCGTGTTTCAATTTATCGCCACTCGTTTTGAATTTCCTATTTTTCGCACGTGTAACGTAATGTACTATTGTAAATATTAAAACCTTAGTGGCATTTTCGCCTCGTTAATGAACAATCACACAAAATAACTGCTATAGAATCTATAGAAAGGTAACTATCAAAATGAAGTGTACAGTCAGCGTCAAATACTTCGTAGCAGTCAAAGTGGCCAAATAGTTCGGTACACCATACTAAATATATGGTGTACCGAACTATTTGGCTACTTTGGTTGCTACAAACTATTTGACGCTGACTGTACCTCAATTATTTTACGAATTAAACGTAAAAAGTACCAACGAAATTATTTATTACTTGCCATTATTGCACGATTTGTTTACTCAAATGGGGAGTTACCACGAAAAGTTACATAGGTATTATTCTTTATACCTACATAAAATATCCACAAGAAATCAATATGCCTAATGGGGTTGGCAACTGTCAAAGGTTTGCATAGATGGCGCCATCATAGCTTGCCTCTGTCTCTAGTTTTGTTCTATGAGATTTGGCTTAAAGTACTGGAATCCAGGTCACAAAATTCCAAAAAAAAAACAAGAATTTGACACAATTCTAGGGATTGACAGGGCAAGCTATGATGGCGCCATCTGCTTAATACTTCGACCGGCCAACCCCATTTTTGAAATACATGTAACCTGCTTTGCGGTGTTTTGTCTAAGTGGCCCCACGAAGGGGGAAAATCGTGAGCTTATAAGTTAAAGAATGCTTTAGTTGTGTAATTTACTTAAGTTTTCTGTTGTAAATGTTCAAATTATTTCATTATTGATTGTTAGTCCTACGCCAAAGGTGCTTAGCATAAGATTAAAATAATATAAATGTTGTATGTACTTCTGCAGATTTTATTTATATTGAAGGTAAAATGCATCACCATATCTTCTTACTTCAAATACTTAATACAAATAATAAGTATGTTTGATTTAGACCATTCTAAATCAAACATAATTACTTAGTATTTGTATTCTTATAAATTGTAGACTGGGAATAATTGAATCGTGTAAGGGAAACGTGGATGAGGCATATAAAAAAAGTGGCTGTGACATAATCGGACAGACAGACCGACATGACGAATCTATAAGGGTTCCGTTTTTTGCTATTTGGCTACGGAACCCTAATAGTAGGGTCGGGCAGACCGTCATAGGGCGAGAACTCATATCTGTACAGTCACGTCTGAAAACATCGACACAATCGAAGTGCCAATAATATGCCCATATATTAGGGTAGTGTATACATATTTTTGGCACTTTGTCCGCATCGATATTTTCAGACGTGACCGTACTAGGGAATGCAATAACCAGTCAAACTTCATAATCGGTTACGGTTATGCCCGAAACATAACCGATAATCGGTTATAATCGATTACGGTTATTTTCGACAAAAAATAATACATTTACAATCAAGTAATTAAAATTATTACGAAAAAACGGGAATATTAGGGAATGTACGTTCGTTCTACAATAAAACACAAATAACGGTAAAAGTCAAAATGTGACCTTGGACGTGAAACAATATTCAATCAAGATATTTCATAAATAAGGGAAGTAAATATGGTATATTTTCGTAGTACACGAATGACAAAAATTATATTTGACGACCGGTTTGGCATAGTGGGTAGTGACCCTGCCTACGAAGCTGATGGTCCCGGGTTCAAATCCTGGTAAGGGCATGTATTCGTGTGATGAGCATGGATATTTGTTCCTGAGTCATGGGTGTTTCCAATGTATTTAAGTATTTATATATTATATATATCGTTGTCTAAGTACCCTCAACACAAGCCTTATTGAGCTTACTGTGGGACTTAGTCAATTTGTGTAATAATGTCCTATAATATTTATTTATTTTATTTTATAGTCCCAGGCGTCACAAACAAAAAAGGGGCAGGATTTTGTATCATCAGATCAATTCACAGAATTTAATTCATAAATATATAACCGAAAATAACCATAGCCGATTATTTAAATTTCTTTATACAGGTTTCCTTACGATGTTTTCCTTCACCGAATAGGTATGCATATAAGAAGATATAGTGAAAGAAAATTAAGATCTAAATAAAACATTGTATATATTTATTCTTAAATTGTTATCAATGTTCGAAATATAAATAAAGAGTTACCAAATTGCAAACTTGTATTTATTCAATTTCTCTATTGCTTAAGACAGCAGGGTTCCATATGTTTTCAGTCCGTGGCGCACTTGGAAGTTTAAAACTAAATTTCGGCGCCCCACTTTACCGTCTACCACGCATCAGTACGGTTTGGGAACCCCTGGTCTATGAAAGCAAGGAACATATAAATTCCATATACTAAAAATTGCCAAAAAAACATAAATAGGTGGCGCTACAATACCTAGAATACTTGAGAAATAAATCTGATTATAGACAGCACACTTCACTCCGTCAATAACGCCTAGGTTCCTAGCTACTCTGGAGAGATTTCGAACTATTATTTATAGCTGACAGCTGGACACTTTTGCAACAGTTCTGCCCAAGGAGATTTTGTTCCTTGCCTCTACCTTCCATACCCCGGTCTAAGATAGTTTTTTCAACTTCAACATTTATTCAGCAAATAGACCACAAGGGCACTTTTACATGTCAACAATATAATATGATGATCGTCCGTCCTCCATTTTTTATTAGTGCTCTTCAGTGGCTTCCTCTGCCATGCCACTCTTATAGTATGGGTAATAAAATAAAAGATAACATATAAAATAATTACTTTATGTCATAGCTTAAAAATACTTAACATACAACGTTAAAGACAATAGAAAACAGTAGTTCCGTTGAAAATAATATCAGAGTCGGACCAAGATAACTGCATTTGAGTGTGGCAATGTCTTCGATAATGTCAAATTTCTATGAAAATATGACAATTATAATGACACTGTCTCACTTTGTAATCTTCAAATCGGTGCAAAGTTAGCTTAGACAGACTCTGGGAACAGCGTTACAATCTGCGAAATTGGATGGAAACATTATGAATGAAATTCATTCGGAGTCTTGCCGCTGCACTGTGGGCTGAAATTCGGCTTTCATTGACATAGAAACCGAAGTTGTTATTTTTATGTTTTTTTGATTAAAATAGGTTTTGCCCAGCATTGTTATGGTAACCTATGGATTTTAGACGATTTGGAATGAAAATTGTGGAGTTACGATTTTTTTTCAAAATAAATGTATGGAGCAGGAACAAGAAATCATCATTACTCAAGAACCGCAAAACAAACCGTAATATCCTCGCAGGTGGTTATACTACGAAATATTTGTGATTTTTTGGCATACTACATATATCCGCCACGGGTGCGGTTTTTTTTTTAAATCATTAATTGTTTCTATGGAAAAAGCACAAAAACCAAATTCAACATCTTAAGATTTTTTTGATTGAAATGGGTTTTGCTCAGTGTGTTTATGCTAAGTTATAAGTTTCACACGATTTGAGTTGAAAATGGTAGAATTATGATTTTTTTTCAAAAAAAATGTATGGAGCCGGAACAAAATATCAAAATATCTCAAGAACCACAACAAATACGGTAATATTCTCGCAGATAGTTATGCTACGAATTATTTGTGTTTTTTTGGCATACTACATATATCCGCCACGGGTGCGGTTTTTTTTTTTAAATCATTAATTGTTTTTATGGAAAAAGCACAAAAACCAAATTCAACATTTTAAGATTTTTTTGATTGAAATGGGTTTTGCTCAGTGTGTTTATGCTAAGTTATAAGTTTCACACGATTTGAGTTGAAAATGGTAGAGTTATGATTTTTTTTCAAAAAAAATCTAGACCGTTCGCGATGTAGACTAAAAGTGATATAGGCAAAATATTACACTAGTCATTTTGCGTTTTAGACCATCCGCGAATAACCCCTGTTGTCAGTGCTCAGACGTTTTTGAACCTTGTAATAACAAGTATAAGGTCTACTGTTCACCGGCGGTTGACAGTCCGTTGTACGGCGGACATGCCGTCGACGAAGCGCGTCCGGAAGAGAACGTTGGCGTTATTGAACATGCCGTCTTTCAGGGATACTATGATGAACTGGAACAAATATACATTGTTAGATTCTGTGAAATTGTTACTGTGTAACTTAACGCATTCACCTCCAGCACAAATTACGCTTCGCTTGTAGCCGATTAAACGTTTTTTTCCGTTTTGTAACGAAAAGCGCCCACGAATAGAAAACTCGCCTAACAGGTCGCTGGCAGTGAATGTGTTAAATAAGGTGTGTTCGAGTAATTCTGAATTCATAAAAACCGGACAAGTGCGAGTCGGACTCGCCCACCGAGGGTTTCATACTTTTTAGTATTTGTTGTTATAGCGGCAACAGAAATACATCATCTGTGAAAATTTCAACTGTCTATCTATCACGGTTCTTGAGATACAGCCTGGTGACAGACGGACGGACGGACAGCGGAGTCTTAGTAATAGGGTCCCGTTTTACCCTTTGGGTACGGAACCCTAAAAATGATGGGTGATTATGAAAACGAAGTTTAATATAATAATCTATGGGTAATTTTCGGAATGATAACCGCTTACCATCGGTATCGTTGGAGTATCTCAAGCGTTCATAGGCTGCATTACTCGCTTACTCGTATAGAAGGTGTATTGCCAGTGATACATGGGGCGGGGCCCACTGGGAATACATCATGTATAAGATATATTGGCTTACACGAAAGGTCGACTACACTCATCGTAATACCGACCGGGGCTGGGCAGAGCTGTCTTCCAAGGATCTCCACAACGACCGGTTTCATCGTCTTACCAGCCGCAAAAATCCTCTGACTAAAAGCTTCATTTAAGAATCTCTACAAAGTTCCTTGAAATCTTGACTAGATTACTGGTCAACCTTGTTCGGGACGTTCGAGTGTGAAATTATGGGAAACGATGCGCTGTTTCATACTAAAACAATATCCCGCTGTTTATATGTTGTGTCGAGTTGATGACTCTTCGATAACTGTGTCCAGTTTTCACAATTTGTGACTAGTTTGTTATCTTCAATCCATCTAGCAGACGACAAAATAAACAAAAATAACAGGTGTCTCTTCTGTTCTATAATATAATTGTTACATATTTGCCGTGATTTATTTATCAGAAGTGTTTTTCAATAAACAGACGTCACAATCCTTTACCTTCTTTCTAATGTTAAAACGGAGTATAAACAGTGTATAATTATTTTAAGAATGTAACCTGTGAATGTCTAAAGTGCTCTTTGAGCATGTGTCCGATGTTCTGCGTGTGCGACAAGTCCAGCGCGGCGTCCACCTCGTCCAGGATGTAGAGCGGCGCCGGCTTGAACAGCAGCATGGCCAGCACCAGCGACAGCGCCACCAGCGAGCGCTGCCCGCCCGACAGCTCGCCCAGGGACTCCTTCCAGGTGTTGTTGAACCCTACTTTCACCTGGAGACAGACGACATGTTACAAGTCAAACAAGGGCAATATTATTATTTGGGCTCGGACTGCTGTTTTCCCATTTACTTTGAACAAATATTACACTTTGAGACCTCGGAATAATGAAATTAATTCACTCTACAGAGGCAGCCGAAGTACACGGTATGTGACTAGTTTTACGGCACTTGTTCGCAAGCTGTGTCCAGTTTCTTGTCTCCAATCGATCTAGCACAGGAAGCCCCTAAGACGGCCGGAGTTTAGTCTTAGCGCTCAGTGCTAAGGTACCGAATATCGACCATAGTCTCTATTTACCTGTGACGAGTGTGTGCAGTATGTGACCACTTTCTTACCTCCAATCCATCTAGCACAGTTAGCTCTTCGAGGCCCCTAGCTTGGCCTGAGCAGTCGGTAGTAATGTACTAAATATCTACCCGAAGTTGTTGACTTGTTTACAGATTGTGACCAGTTTCTTACTTAATCCACCTCGCTCAAAGCGTCACTTATGAGTATACACAGGCTGTGAGCAATGTTCATAATATGTGACCAGTTTCTCACCTCCAATCCATCCAGCACAGTAAGCCCCTCTGGCGGCCGCAGCTTGGCCTGAGCACCGGGTAATAAGGTACTGAATATTGATCCGAAGTCCCTGTTTACTTGTTCACAAGCTGTGACGAGTGTGCGTTTCTTCTTTTCGTCCAGTTCGGCCATTACTTGGACGAGTTTTGCGCGGTCGGCTTCGACTATAGCTTTCTTGCGGAGGACGTCTTGATACTGCGAAAAGAAAATGAATATATTGTTAGATACTTTTTGGTCTTTCCTGGTAGAAAGTTAAGAGTAAGATCAGACATGTTTATCTCGGTTGCAAAAACAATTTTCAACAAAGAAAAACCCCAAATTGACACTTAATATATAAACCTATTTATAAAATATTTAAACCTTCCAGTTGACTTATTTCAACAAATCATACATACAGGCAACGTAAATACGAATTGCACAAAACTTGGAAAATCGCAGCTACAAAAGCGATCTCTTCCCGTAATAAATAATTAGCCATATCCTTTGTACTTAGATGAACCAACATTACCAACATAAAATAGTATTTTATACAACGTTGCATACAATATTTTTCCTACGAGTCAACAAAAATAAATCTTAATTTAGGTAAACAAATTACAGCAAAAGTATATAGCCAAGACGCGCGAGCATACCTTGTTACGCGCCCGGCCCGCCCCGGGCCGCGGCCGGCCGGTCGGCGACACCTCCTCGTAACTCATGAGGCCCTGGTACTTGCTACTTGCTAAATTAATTTTTTGGACAGTTTTTTCTCAATTTTGGCCACCGTAGCCTACGGAGACTAACAAGCAACGCTAAGCGGTCTTCGTAGTCTATGGGTGTTGCTATATTACGGGTATCACATGCGTGTTTCTGACTTATGAAGTAATTATTTTTACTATGCAACCAAATGAATATTTTGTAAGTTGGCAGCAATGCACTTAGTTTAAAACTGTATTCGTTTTGGTTTTGTTAGGTTGGTAGCCATTAATCGCAGTAACGTTATAGCGATTAAAAGCACAAGAGCTTTTATGAGGAATAGACAATATAGACTTTTCTTGAAACCTTTTATGTATGTTCTTATATTCGTGTTAATGAATGCATAAATGACAGATAACAGTAGAGGAGTAGGAAAATGTATTATATGGCTCGACCACACCACTGACCTGTTCCTCCTCCTTCCCGAGCAACGTGTGAGCCCTGGCATTAAGTCCCCGCGCCAGCTTGTCCCTCCTCTCCTTCAGCTGGCCGAGCCGGGCGCCGGCCGCGTGCGCCTGCCGCGCCGGGAAGTCGTACAGGCCGCCGGCCGCGCCGAAGTACTGCTTCTCGCCGGGGATCCACGTGTGCTCCTTCTCGAGGGCTGTGATCTGGGGAATGGTCGAGTGTGAACTATTGGAAGAATAACACAAAGTGTGGAAAAGTTACAATTGTCACCATTTATTTTATGGGATTAGTTTTTTGGTTAACAATTTGGACCATATAGCTGATATTGCAACTAACGATAAGAGCTTCCTTAAGGTAGTAGTTAGTTAGTTAGTTAGTGCTTCTGGGCATTTTCCGCAAATCGACAACCATTGTGCCTATTTTGCGTGAAACGAGGTAGCGCTACTCTAACCACCCCAGCTCCTCCACTAAGGTAGTAAGTGACGAATGAGAGGGATGTCGCAATGTGAGACACGGTGGGTATATCTACATCTCACTTCTATATATGGCTACGTCCCTGTCGTCAATTACAAAATTGAAGATGTAAAAAATCCTTTAAAAAAACGTTTTTGTGCGTTACGTGTAAAAGATTTTGAGAATAACTTTCGTGTGTTAATTAAAATCGCATTTTTTTATTCTTTACAAAATTAAATTCTGTCTTACACTCTCCTCTTCAATTGTTATCAATATTGGCACAAGCTAGCACAAACAAACTTACTTTAAAAAATAGCTAGATAAAGATAGTTTATTTTCCAAGTAGGCATAAGTAGGTATATATAAGTAGTAGGTATAGGAGTAGGGTTAATGTGCTTATAAACGTCAAATAAAGCTACACCGGCTCTAACCCTACACCTCTGGCCCGAGAAGATCCCATATTAGTATACCCTCCTAAATTGTAGGAGGGTATCCCAATATGGGACCGGCAAGAATCTCGGCATGTCCTGCCTCTTTTCAAAACAATGCATTTTATAGCTAACGTACAGAAAAAAAAAATCATATGGAATTTAAAAAAACAGTAGTAGGTACTTTCTTATAGAAATTTTATGCACTAGATTGCTTATAAGGACGTTATCATTGCCAATATCATAAAATGGCGACACATCATAAAATCATAAAATGTTTTTGAAGCTATGATCACAATTCACGGAATCTCACAATACCATTATATGGAATAACACAATAACCTGGAATCTTACCTTCTTACCACACTCAGTGGCCTCAGTCTCCAGCTCTTTAATCTTGAACTCTAACTCCTTGATCTTAAGGTTGATATCGTTGTTCTTAGCGTCCAGCTTTTCTCTCTGCTGCGACAAACGAGCGATTTCCGTGTTGCGCGACGCGATTTCTGCTTTCATCGCTTTGATGCGGCCTTGGATCTCTTTTACTGCGTTCTGCGTTAATAAAATTGAGAAGTTATTAGTTTTAGAAAGTTCATATTTAAACCAAATCAAAGAAAACACGTTCGCTGCGACAATTAGTGCAACTCGTAATTAACTACACGCGTAGCGGATTCTAGCGTTTTCCCGTTTTGTAGAGGAAAGCGGCTATGAACAGACGGCAAAAAAAGAACGCTGAGCGCTGTACGAATCGTCGACGATCCCAAACTCACAAGCGGTATTGAACCTTTAAGTCTAAGGAGAGACTTTGCCTCCTTGTGTGTGTCCTACCGCTTGTACAATGGGCTGTGCTCTGAAGAATTGTTTGACATGATGCCAACGGCTACTTTCTATCACCGCACCGCCCGCCGTCGGCAGGGTGTTCATCCTCACACCCTAGAACCTAAATGGTCGCGTACTGTGCGGTTTAAGAGGAATTTCCTCCCGCGAACGCTTCGGCTGTGGAATGAGCTGCCTGCCGAGGTTTTCCCGAGGGGCTGCAGTATGGGGTTCTTCAAAAAAGGAGTGTACAGGTTTTTAAAGTGTCGGCAACGCGCATGTAATGCCTCTGGTGTTGCAGGCGTCCATAGGCTACGGTGACTGCTTACCATCAGGCGGGCCGTATGCTTGTTTGCCACCGTCGTGGTATAAAAAAAAGCGCAGAGAAAAAAAGAAATTAAGTTTTTTTTTTATTCTGCTTTTTATTTACTTTTTTTTTTACTGATAGTTTCCTCATTTATTTTAGGTTTTCAGCTAAAATACTACTTTCTTTATAGTTCGGCTCTTCTTTTACTTTTAGGCTTATATTATACTCTGTATCTTTAGGTATTTAAATAAAAGTAAATAAGATCTACCGTCAAATGGCTCCTTAAGCAAGTTGAGGGTAGATGAAAACATTATATGATCAAATAATGTAGGTTAAAGTCGTGTAGTCGTCGTCGTGTAGTTTGACGACCGGTCTGGCCTCGTGGGTAGTGACCCTGCCTATGAAGCCGATGGTCCCGGGTTCAAATCCTGGTAAAGGCATTTATTCGTGTGATGAGCATGGATATTTGTTCCTGAGTCATGGGTGTTTTCTATGTATTTAAGTATTTATAAATATTTATATATTATATATATCGTTGTCTAAGTACCCTCAACACAAGCCTTGTTGAGCTTACTGTGGGACTTAGTCAATTTGTGTAATATTGTCCTATAATATTTATTTATTAAAGTCAGGTCGTTCAGTCATAGATCCAGGCGGTTTTTTATTTGGTTGGTTAACCAATAAAAATGTTATAAATACCTGAAAATGTACAAATTGTTTACTTTAGAGTATAGTGTTGGCGACGGCCAACCTAGATGATAATCGCGATGAAACATATGACGTTTCGGTGCTAAACTAAGTGCTGACTCGTGCTTGTGGCCACACCCTTTTCTACTAGTAGGAGTAAGTATATGTCACAAACCTCGGCGGCAGTATGCTCGTCCTTGGCAGTCTGTAGCGCCTCCGCGAGTCTCTCCGCTGCCGCCTTAGTCTCCGCCAGCTGACTCGTGCTTGTGGCCACACCCTTTTCTACTAGTAGGAGTAAGTATATGTCACAAACCTCGGCGGCAGTATGCTCGTCCTTGGCAGTCTGTAGCGCCTCCGCGAGTCTCTCCGCTGCCGCCTTAGTCTCCGCCAGCTGACTCGTGCTTGTGGCCACACCCTTTTCTACTAGTAGGAGTAAGTATATGTCACAAACCTCGGCGGCAGTATGCTCGTCCTTGGCAGTCTGTAGCGCCTCCGCGAGTCACTCCGCTGCCGCCTTAGTCTCCGCCAGCTGACTCGTGCTTGTGGCCACACCCTTTTCTACTAGTAGGAGTAAGTATATGTCACAAACCTCGGCGGCAGTATGCTCGTCCTTGGCAGTCTGTAGCGCCTCCGCGAGTCTCTCCGCTGCCGCCTTAGTCTCCGCCAGCTGACTCGTGCTTGTGGCCACACCCTTTTCTACTAGTAGGAGTAAGTATATGTCACAAACCTCGGCGGCAGTATGCTCGTCCTTGGCAGTCTGTAGCGCCTCCGCGAGTCTCTCCGCTGCCGCCTTAGTCTCCGCCAGCTGACTCGTGCTTGTGGCCACACCCTTTTCTACTAGTAGGAGTAAGTATATGTCACAAACCTCGGCGGCAGTATGCTCGTCCTTGGCAGTCTGTAGCGCCTCCGCGAGTCTCTCCGCTGCCGCCTTAGTCTCCGCCAGCTGACTCGTGCTTGTGGCCACACCCTTTTCTACTAGTAGGAGTAAGTATATGTCACAAACCTCGGCGGCAGTATGCTCGTCCTTGGCAGTCTGTAGCGCCTCCGCGAGTCTCTCCGCTGCCGCCTTAGTCTCCGCCAGCTGACTCGTGCTTGTGGCCACACCCTTTTCTACTAGTAGGAGTAAGTATATGTCACAAACCTCGGCGGCAGTATGCTCGTCCTTGGCAGTCTGTAGCGCCTCCGCGAGTCTCTCCGCTGCCGCCTTAGTCTCCGCCAGCTGACTCGTGCTTGTGGCCACACCCTTTTCTACTAGTAGGAGTAAGTATATGTCACAAACCTCGGCGGCAGTATGCTCGTCCTTGGCAGTCTGTAGCGCCTCCGCGAGTCTCTCCGCTGCCGCCTTAGTCTCCGCCAGCTGACTCGTGCTTGTGGCCACACCCTTTTCTACTAGTAGGAGTAAGTATATGTCACAAACCTCGGCGGCAGTATGCTCGTCCTTGGCAGTCTGTAGCGCCTCCGCGAGTCTCTCCGCTGCCGCCTTAGTCTCCGCCAGCTGACTCGTGCTTGTGGCCACACCCTTTTCTACTAGTAGGAGTAAGTATATGTCACAAACCTCGGCGGCAGTATGCTCGTCCTTGGCAGTCTGTAGCGCCTCCGCGAGTCTCTCCGCTGCCGCCTTAGTCTCCGCCAGCTGACTCGTGCTTGTGGCCACACCCTTTTCTACTAGTAGGAGTAAGTATATGTCACAAACCTCGGCGGCAGTATGCTCGTCCTTGGCAGTCTGTAGCGCCTCCGCGAGTCTCTCCGCTGCCGCCTTAGTCTCCGCCAGCTGACTCGTGCTTGTGGCCACACCCTTTTCTAACTCAGCTACCTGGTAACAGTAATATCGTTTAGGGACGAGGTCACAAATGTCACAACAAAAAAGTTTTAAACGCCATGTGAAGTTCATATTGGGTCATGCTCGGTGTAGCATTGCACGTCATTGAAATATTTTTTAAGCTTTTAATCTTAAAGAGGTGAATACATTTCTCCTACTCTACCCCGAACACGTTAAATGATTATTATTGACTATGCAAAAAAACACATCAGTAGCATAGTGTACAAGGTGCCCGTGAGCATTGCTAGAGATTTTAACGGTGCATTCCTGATGGCAACAGAAGCAAAAAATGTTATACGACTTTTTGTGAAATTCGACAAAAATAATTTTTTTTTTGTCCCTTTTTTGAACACTCCTGTACATAAAAAGTAATTTTTATTGATAAACACATAACCTAAAATTAACTAAAAAGTTTTTTTTTATTTGGGGGTAGCCTCTCGAATACATTTTTTTTAATTTTTCGATGTCATTCAATAGGTATGTCCAGACTAAACCTCAAAGTGGCAATACCGCAGTCAAATATGTGTTTTGTACCGACTTATGGCGAAAGAATGATTTCGAAAAACATCTAATTATCTCTGAAACTAGGCCTAATCCAGAAAATTTTATATGACATTTTAGTTTCTAAATATTACCAGGAATGCTTAGTTA
The DNA here is from genome assembly GCF_033807575.1 of Cydia pomonella. Taxonomy (NCBI): domain Eukaryota; kingdom Metazoa; phylum Arthropoda; class Insecta; order Lepidoptera; family Tortricidae; genus Cydia; species Cydia pomonella. The sequence continues at coordinate 16,514,282 of NC_084721.1, read as the reverse complement.
AAATGTCTCGCAATGCTCACGGGCACCTTGTATACACGGTGCTCACGAGGAACCCAAAAGATTTTGACAGTGTATTACTGATCACATTTAGAGACTAAAATGTCATATAAACTTTTATGGATTTCGCCTAGTTTCAGAGTAAAAAAAAACATCTTCTTATCGTAACTTAGTGCAAAATGCCTTTTTGATCGCGATAATGCCATTATGGGGCGTAGTCTAAATATCCTTATTGATAGATGTCAAAAAGTGACATGTAACCTTTGCAAGAACTAGTTTTACCAAAAAAAAATCGTAAATAAAATATTTTCAGTGCCAGTTTTACCATAACATTAACTTTTTATGTACAAATACGTTTAAAATTTGAAAAAAAAATAAATAAACAAAAAAACCTAAACCTAAACCTAACTTGAGTCCAGAGCAAGCTCGGTTCTCCATACAAATGTAGTTACGCTCTCAGTTTAAGGGTGAATCAACTTTTTTTGTTTTGTTATCCTGTCCCGTTGTCCAAGGGACAACAGTGGCACAGTTTGTTTGAAGAGACGTTGTATGCCGTTCTAGTAACATGTTTAGTAGGGGGCCCATTATGGACATTGGTTATAACGACCACAAAAACGCAAGTTTAATACATTTAAGTACCATAAAATCAGTATTTCAATGAACTTTTGTCCCCTAGACAACTAATCGTAACCATGGCAACTAGTGACGCTAAAAAGTTGATTCTCCCTTAAACGACTAGCTAGATTGCTTTGAAACGTTTGATTGGGAAGGTGAAATTCGGCCGAGCTTACCGGGAACTCTTGTTCAGAAGGTTAGAATTGCTTTGAGTGCAACCGTTTGACTTGAATCATACACAATGAGAAAAGCATAACTGGTCCACACTGTTAACTGACAATTCGTAAACCTTATTACAAAGACATAAGGTCCATCGATGGTCAGTGAAGAGTGTTGTTGTTAGTAGGGAATACCTCTAGCTGCAAAGTGGAGAATTCCTGCTCCCTCTGTTTCCAATTGCTGCTGTGATGTTCTGCTTCTTTTTTGGCCTTCTTGAGAGCTTCTTCAGCTTTTTTAAACTCCCTGTTGAAGAAAGTTTCAAAGTGAGAATCGTAAAATAGGCCAATCAACTTAGATAAAAAAAAGCGTTTTGAGGAATTCATTCCTAGCAAGCTGGAAATAGTTTTAATACCTTAATTTGGCCCTAAACGCTTGTAAACAGAGTTTGCGCAATCCCAGAAGGTGTACAACAATAGTACATTACGATACAAGTGCGAAAAATAGGAAATCCGAAGCGAGTGGTGATAAATTAAAACACGACCGAAGGGATTGTTTTAAATCGACACGAGTTGCGAATTACCTATTCGCACATGTATCGTACAACGTTTTACAGTACATATGGCCCTTTAAATGTTCGACACAGTAACGTAATATGTTAATTTTGGCACTAGTGCGGTAAAGTAGCACCACATGTACTGTAAATATAATAAACATTTACTGGTCTTGTGTTGATTGGCATGTAATGGCACTGCAATGCAAACTTGTGAACTTACCTTTCACTGTGACATATAATTCCTTGACCTTGACCTCCAGGTCTTTAGCCCTCTTCTAACAGTCTTACTAGCTCTGTTACTCTGACATTTAGCGATGCTTCCTATAAATGTTACTAAAACCTTACCTTTTTCAATGACCTTTGTCTTTGACTTCCAGTTCTTTAGCCCTTGCCGAAGTTGCCTGCTGTTTCGCCTTGTCCTCTTTTAACTGTCGCACTAGCTCTGTCACCCTCCCATGTAGCGATTCTATGTGAGTTTATATCTGACGTTATTAAAATCTTACCTTCCTTTATGACCTTCAATGTCTGACTTTGGCTTCCAGCTCTTTAGCCCTAACTTAACTTTAACCAAAACTGCTTCCTGTTTCGCCTTGTCCTCTTCTAACTGTCTTACTAAGCCTGTCACCCTCGCACGTTGCGATTCTATGTGAGTTTAATAAAATGTTACATTAAAGCTTACCTTTCCCAGTGACCTTTGATGGCCATGACCTTGGCCTTCAGCTCTTTAGCCCTAGCCAAAGCTGCTTGCTGTTTCGCCTTGTCCATTTCTGTCTTAATAGCTCTGTTACGATTCTATCTTTACCTTAATTGTATATGATGTTAGACAACTTTACCTTTCTCTATGACCTTTAATGTCCTTGACCTTGGCTTCCAGTTCTTTAGCCCTTGCCGAAGCTGCCTGCTGTTTTGCCTTGTTTTCTTCTAACTGTTTTACTAACTCTGTCACCCTCGCACGTAGAGATTCTATCTCAGCGTGAGTTTGGGCGTGCGATGTGGTGGCGAGGCGAGCTTTCACAACTTCTAGTTCGTGGGACATCATGTCGAATCTGGAAAAATTGTTTGATGTTATTTTGATGCTTAATTAATTGGTTAAAATGTTTTTTAGATCGTTACGATTCGTGAATCTTTGTAATTCGTTTTTTTATAATTTGATGTCGTGCATTGTTAGATAGAGATATTACGGTTACTAAAATAGTCATTTGTGGGTTAGTTGACAGATAGTCAGAGAGAGTTGAGAGAGGTGTGGCGATGAGCTCGGCCTGGTACTGCCAAAGAGAATTTGAAATAGCGATTTATAAAAATGGCGCCATCTAATAGATCAAACGCCGAAGGTATGGCGGCATCGTTTTGAGCGATGGCGTTCTAAAAGTTTATAAAAAAGTTTTAAAAGTTCTAATGATGTGTCGAAAGATGGCAGTAAATTTACTGTGGCTACAAAGTTTTCTTTGACAAATCACCTCTATTTCAAATTCTCTTTGGTACTGCTGCAGCTGGCAGTCAGCTCGGACCAGCTCCTGTAACTGCTGGATTTGTCCTACCTTTGTTGTTTACTGTTGTAAGCTTCAGCCACCTGCATGGCGATGAGCTCGGCCTGGTACTGCTGCAGCTGGGAGTCAGTTCAGCTCCTGGAACTGTTGGATTTGCTGTACCTTTGTTGTTTACTGCTGTACGCCTCGGCCGCAGCTTGCATGGCATTGAGCTCGGCCTGGTACTGCTGCAGCTGGGAGTCAGCTCGGCTCAGCTCCTGCTCCAACTGCTGGAGCTGCTGGATTTGCATGAGCACGGGACCTCCCTGCGGGAAAATACAACACTGAGTAAGAGTATGTAAAATTTACGTCGAAAAGGAAAATTTCTTAAATATGCGAGCTTTATCTATTATGTACGTTCGTATTTATAATAATAGGCTGAAAGATATAATGTTACAGGTACTTTTGTGTAACGCAAAATAGGGTTATTATTATATATATAAGACGGCTTCTTTCGCGTCATTCGACATTCGGCCGGAAATTCTTTTTTTACGGCTTTTGGAGTACTAAATTACCTATTCAAATTCGGCTTGGTAACTGAACATTCAGTGATCCTACCTTAACCCCAGCACCTCCTGACAGCGTCCCAGTCGGGTTATAAACATCCCATTTACAGTAACGCATGGTTTCCTGATCGGCGGGTGGAATGTCACTTTGTTGACTCTCCTCAACCGTACGCTAACGCTGTTCCTGTTAAATTTGACTTATCGGCCGTGTACAGATCTCACCTTGACTCTAGCTCCTCCGGACAAGGTCCCGGCCGGGTCGTACACGTCGCCCTCGACAGTGACGCAGCGCTTCCGGATCTGCGGGTGGAAGGTGACCCGGTCGGCCGTGTACAGATCTCACCTTGACTCTAGCTCCTCCGGACAAGGTCCCGGCCGGGTCGTACACGTCGCCCTCGACAGTGACGCAGCGCTTCCGGATCTGCGGGTGGAAGGTGACCCGGTCGGCCGTGTACAGATCTCACCTTGACTCTAGCTCCTCCGGACAAGGTCCCGGCCGGGTCGTACACGTCGCCCTCGACAGTGACGCAGCGCTTCCGGATCTGCGGGTGGAAGGTGACCCGGTCGGCCGTGTACAGATCTCACCTTGACTCTAGCTCCTCCGGACAAGGTCCCGGCCGGGTCGTACACGTCGCCCTCGACAGTGACGCAGCGCTTCCGGATCTGCGGGTGGAAGGTGACCCGGTCGGCCGTGTACAGATCTCACCTTGACTCTAGCTCCTCCGGACAAGGTCCCGGCCGGGTCGTACACGTCGCCCTCGACAGTGACGCAGCGCTTCCGGATCTGCGGGTGGAAGGTGACCCGGTCGGCCGTGTACAGATCTCACCTTGACTCTAGCTCCTCCGGACAAGGTCCCGGCCGGGTCGTACACGTCGCCCTCGACAGTGACGCAGCGCTTCCGGATCTGCGGGTGGAAGGTGACCCGGTCGGCCGTGTACAGATCTCACCTTGACTCTAGCTCCTCCGGACAAGGTCCCGGCCGGGTCGTACACGTCGCCCTCGACAGTGACGCAGCGCTTCCGGATCTGCGGGTGGAAGGTGACCCGGTCGGCCGTGTACAGATCTCACCTTGACTCTAGCTCCTCCGGACAAGGTCCCGGCCGGGTCGTACACGTCGCCCTCGACAGTGACGCAGCGCTTCCGGATCTGCGGGTGGAAGGTGACCCGGTCGGCCGTGTACAGATCTCACCTTGACTCTAGCTCCTCCGGACAAGGTCCCGGCCGGGTCGTACACGTCGCCCTCGACAGTGACGCAGCGCTTCCGGATCTGCGGGTGGAAGGTGACCCGGTCGGCCGTGTACAGATCTCACCTTGACTCTAGCTCCTCCGGACAAGGTCCCGGCCGGGTCGTACACGTCGCCCTCGACAGTGACGCAGCGCTTCCGGATCTGCGGGTGGAAGGTGACCCGGTCGGCCGTGTACAGATCTCACCTTGACTCTAGCTCCTCCGGACAAGGTCCCGGCCGGGTCGTACACGTCGCCCTCGACAGTGACGCAGCGCTTCCGGATCTGCGGGTGGAAGGTGACCCGGTCGGCCGTGTACAGATCTCACCTTGACTCTAGCTCCTCCGGACAAGGTCCCGGCCGGGTCGTACACGTCGCCCTCGACAGTGACGCAGCGCTTCCGGATCTGCGGGTGGAAGGTGACCCGGTCGGCCGTGTACAGATCTCACCTTGACTCTAGCTCCTCCGGACAAGGTCCCGGCCGGGTCGTACACGTCGCCCTCGACAGTGACGCAGCGCTTCCGGATCTGCGGGTGGAAGGTGACCCGGTCGGCCGTGTACAGATCTCACCTTGACTCTAGCTCCTCCGGACAAGGTCCCGGCCGGGTCGTACACGTCGCCCTCGACAGTGACGCAGCGCTTCCGGATCTGCGGGTGGAAGGTGACCCGGTCGGCCGTGTACAGATCTCACCTTGACTCTAGCTCCTCCGGACAAGGTCCCGGCCGGGTCGTACACGTCGCCCTCGACAGTGACGCAGCGCTTCCGGATCTGCGGGTGGAAGGTGACCCGGTCGGCCGTGTACAGATCTCACCTTGACTCTAGCTCCTCCGGACAAGGTCCCGGCCGGGTCGTACACGTCGCCCTCGACAGTGACGCAGCGCTTCCGGATCTGCGGGTGGAAGGTGACCCGGTCGGCCGTGTACAGATCTCACCTTGACTCTAGCTCCTCCGGACAAGGTCCCGGCCGGGTCGTACACGTCGCCCTCGACAGTGACGCAGCGCTTCCGGATCTGCGGGTGGAAGGTGACCCGGTCGGCCGTGTCGGCGTCCCTGCACACGAAGGTGCCGCCGAACACGAAGCCCATGGCGGGGCGCAGCGCGGCGGGGAACGAGATCAGGTCCACGGCGCGCTGCACGTTCTCGGGCCCGCCGCCCTGGGGACATGCGGAATTCATTATTAACGGTGGGAAAACACACTTCTACCTTCCGGTTCCTGTCTTACTGTACTGTGGTAAGTATTGGGACCGTGCGAAGTGCATGGTGGGGGTAAGTAAAGCGATCCCAGCGCATAAGGTGGTAAAAATTAGAACTAACTGCGGATAGCGTCTTTAACATTTCGTACAAGTTATATGGCTCGAAATGAAACTTTAATTTATGATTTCTCCTGAAATATTCATTTAAATTGTATGGTGTAAGGGACCATTGTAATCTGTATGAAATGCTTAATATAACTAAATACTTAATTGTTAATAACGTTTCCGTGTAGATAGCTTTGCAAATGCCACATATTACGTGATCTTTTTCTAGAAGTTAAGAATGGGTATAGTAAGTTATCCTTAAAAGACAGACATTTAACATCGCGGACTTTTTTGTAGACCTATGAATGAGGAACAACCCCACCATACATTATGTTGTTATTGCTTAAACGGATTAGGCAGCGTTTTCGATTAAAGCTCCTAGCGAGCGTGATTTTTTCCGACAACATCGTTATATTTCAACCAATTTATACAAAACCTTAACAAGTTATATACCTAAGCCTTCCTCAAGAATCACTCTATTGATAGATGAAATTCGTATGAAAATCCGTTCAGCAGTTTTTAGTTTTGGAGTAGTTTTATAAGATGTGAATTGACGTTTTCCCCTAGACTTGCGGACGCTAGGCTGCGTGACAGTCGTGCACATAGCGAATAAATGTCCACAATTTATTCATTGGTCCATAGCTCCCGACGCGGCCGTGTCTCGCTGGTCGGTAGCGTCTGACCTTCTGGCATAATGGCCATTCCCTGACTTGGTAGTAAAGAATTGAAGACCGACACCGCACCGATCGTCAAGACAAACTGGGTGCGTTCCGTAGGTTTCGTGTCCACCGGACCGGAGAACAAGGCTTAAATAAAAGAAAAAATACTCACGATTTGCTGCGCCAGCTTCAGCGTCTGATCGACAATGGTGTAGGCGGTGATCTGGATCAGCGGTATCGTGATTCAAATCTGGATGTGGCCCTTCTTGAGCAGTAGTACCGTCAAGGTCAAGAAGAAAACTCACAATTTGCCCGCTTCAGCGTCTGATCGTCAATGGTTTAGGTAGTGATCTTGTTCAGCGGTATCATGGTTCGAGTCTGGATGTGGCCCCTTCTGAGAAGTAGTACTGTTAAGATCTAAGAGGAAAACTCACAATTTGCTGCGCTAGCTTCAGCGTCAGATCGACAATGGTGTAGGCGGTGATCTTGTTCAGCGGTATCATGGTTCAAGTCTGGATGTGGCCCCTTCTGAGAAGTAGTACTGTTAAGATCTAAGAGGAAAACTCACAATTTGCTGCGCTAGCTTCAGCGTCAGATCGACAATGGTGTAGGCGGTGATCTTGATCAGCGGTATCATGGTTCGAGTCTGGATGTGGCCCCTTCTGAGAAGTAGTACTGTTAAGATCTAAGAGGAAAACTCACAATTTGCCCGCTTCAGCGTCTGATCTTCAATGGTTTAGGTAGTGATCTTGTTCAGCGGTATCATGGTTCAAGTCTGGATGTGGCCCCTTCTGAGAAGTAGTACTGTTAAGATCTAAGAGAAAAACTCACAATTTGCTGCGCTAGCTTCAGCGTCAGATCGACAATGGTGTAGGCGGTGATCTTGTTCAGCGGTATCATGGTTCAAGTCTGGATGTGGCCCGTTCTGAGAAGTAGTACTGTTAAGATCTAAGAGGAAAACTCACAATTTGCTGCGCTAGCTTCAGCGTCAGATCGACAATGGTGTAGGCGGTGATCTTGATCAGCGGTATCATGGTTCGAGTCTGGATGTATCCCCTTTTGAGAAGTAGGACTGTTAAGATCTAAGAGGAAAACTCACAATTTTCTGCGACAGCTTCAGTGTCTGATCGTCAATGGTGTAGGCGGTGATCTTGATCAGCGGTATCATGGTTCGAGTCTGGATCTGGCCCTTCTTGAGCAGTAGTACCGTCAAGATCTAAGAGGAAAACTCACAATTTGCTGCGCCAGCTTCAGCGTCTTATCATCAATGGTGTAGGCGGTGATCTTGTTCAGCGGTATCATGGTTCGAGTCTGGATGTGGCCCTTCTTGAGCAGTAGTACCGTCAAGATCTAAGAGGAAAACTCACAATTTGCTGCGCCAGCCTGAGCGTCTTGTCATCAATGGTGTAGGCGGTGATCTTGTTCAGCGGTATCATGGTGGTTCGCGTCTGGATGTTGCCCTTCTTGAGCAGTAGGTCCACTGTGGCGTCTGTGTCTACTACTACGTTGTATAGCTGTGAAACAGTATAGAGTAATTGCAACAAGTGGAATTTTACCATACTAGTTTCATATTTAAATTTGTATATTATATGGACATTCTTACACAAATTGACTAAGTCCCACGGTAAGCTTAAGAAGGCTTGTGTTTTGGGTACTCAGACAACGATATATATATATATATATATAATATACAAATACTGAATAGTAAATCCATGACTCACAGGGAAAGGTACCCAACTGTCCGGTTCCGATTTGATTAATATTTATATATGTTATAGAGTAAATATTAAATATAAATATTATATTATAGGACATTATTACACAAATTGACTAAGTCCCACAGTAAGCTCAATAAGGCTTGTGTTGAGGGTACTTAGACAATGATATATATAATATATAAATATTTATAAATACTTAAATACATAGAAGAGTAGTCTAAAATAATAGACAAGTATTTTTTTTAGCTTCCCAAACTCAACCTATTGGGAGAAATTCTCCTCCAAAGTACTAAATCTTCCAACTCCTATAGAAAGTGATGCTCAAGCAACTTGCTAGTTAATGGCTGGTTTGAGTATATGTTTGAGAGCAGGAAAAAATAATGAGCACGTGTTTTGTTATATCGGCGGAAACTCATTTTTTCCTAAAAAATCGACAGTTTTATAACACGCTAAAGATACACATAAAGACGGGTGTTTTGTTATTTATGTTCAAGAAGGTGGAAAAGAGAAGAAAACCGACTGGACCCAACCATTTGCTGCGTCCTGCAACACCGTCGACGCTGCTGTATGTCCCGTCTACATTACCTTACGAAGGTCGATGACATCGTAAAGTACGTGAGAGTAAAGTCCTGAGGGTCGCGAAGTTGGGATCCCAACACAATGCGAATTTTATTTGTGGTGAGCGTTCCGACTGAACGTGTAGACCTTCAACAAGGAGTTTTGGCTGAAGGGTGTCAAGTTTCGGCGGTTTCCCGACACAGCGGGATTGCGTAATGCATCGCAACCATAATGTGATTTGTAGTGTTGTTTTAAAATATTTTTATAATATGTAAGGTACTTGACGCGTTGGTGGCCTAGCGGTAAGAGCGTGCGACTTGCAATCCGGAGGTCGCGGGTTCAAACCCCGGCTCGTACCAATGAGTTTCTCGGAACTTATGTACGAAATATCATTTGATATTTACCAGTCGCTTTTCGGTGAAGGAAAAACATCGTGAGGAAACCGGACTAATCCCAACAAGGCCTAGTTTACCCTCCGGGTTGGAAGGTCAGATGGCAGTCGCTTTCGGAAAAACTAGTGTCTACGCCAAATCTTGGGATTAGTTGTCAAGCGGACCCCAGGCTCCCGAGCCGTGGCAAAGTGCCGGGACAACGCGAGGAAAAAGAAGAAGAAGAATATGTAAGGTACTTTTATGGGCCTCTAGTTGCTTGAAATAAAGGTTTTCATTTTTAATTCATTTCATAAATTATCTGACTAATGTTTGAATACTCACTTTGCCGCCCGCGGCAGTTTCCAACGCAGTGCAGTACACTGGATCATTGACGTTTATCAGTCTCGCCACGATACCTATAAGTAAATATATTAGTATTAAGAAATAAGTTTTTAGCAAAAATTTTTTTTTTGGTACAAGCTTTTATCGCTGGTGTACTTTTTTTCCACCCAAACACAATAAGGTTGCGTTGTTTTATCAGAGTTCCTATGGCTACCTCCTGTTTCCATCATCAGATCAGCTCGATGGTACCATAATATTGCATTGTCACCCGACTTATGTATGCAAAATTTCAGCTTCATCGGAAACCGGGAAGTGGGTCAAATTTAACGTGCAAGATTTGTCCCATACATACTAACAGGGCAAGTTAATAAAAGCTTGTAAAAACCAGAGACTTGCGAAACGAGCTGCCTGTAAATACACACGTGGACGCGGGGGTCCACACAGAGCGAACATACTCGCGAGGCAATTTCCTCGCGCACAAACCAGCCAGTGTAGACGTGCCTCGGCCGAGACGGCGCGCTCGGATTATTCGCTCGCCTAATGCGGAACTAGAGAAAATACATTGACCCGCCTGTTGCTATCTCTATTGTACGCGCATAATTATATTGCTTTTTCGCTCGCAGTGACATTGACAGCCGGCATCATGGTCGAGACAGCAATATTACGAAAATGCTCGTGATAAGCGTCTTTTCATTAACATCGTCCAACGTTGGAAGCTGGGATCGCAAGAGTCGGTTCACTGTTTTTGAATGAAGTATATTTTAGGATTAATTTCTTTTAATTATTATTTATTCCTAAAAATAACACGCACACAATTGAGATGAAAACCCGCGCGATGGTTATTTCTTCCGTCGCAAGTTTGGCGCGGCGTGTCATATTTTTCGTTCCTTTCTAATTTCCTGTTTCTACTTAACTTTCTTACTGTTTCGACTGAACTTTCTTACCATGTACTTTGGAATGGTCGAAGTCTCTGGTCGGCGCCTGGTATTGAAACTGACAACGCTGAAGTCTTGAACTTAGACGGTCTAATGAATCTCTTTTTCCGACTGTCTCTGACTGGATTTGCCGGATGAGACCCTTTAGCTCAGTGTTGCGAGCTTCGCTGAAGTTCATGCTTGAGAGCTCGGCCTGTGAATAAAAGTATGGGTAAATAGCATAAAAGTATTGTTTTAATTTATTATCAAATCAACTCCAATATTCTATAAATGTTTAAAAAAAATGTTCTAAGCAAAACTAAAAGGTTTTTAATTTAGCAGTTGTATGGTGTTCCACGTAACATCTAAAGTACACCCTAATTTGAAAATGAATTTTATGGCCTGATGAAGTAGGTTATTTAACCAGTTCCCAAAAAGGAGTCATCTTCACTTCTCTAACTCGAAGAAAAACTGCCTCAACGCCACGCCTATCGCGCGGCGCGCCATAGTGAACCTTGTCTGGATACACGAAGGTTGCTATTGGGCTGTGCCGCGCGCGTCAGTTGACGTCTTTCGCGGTCAAAGCGTTAGTGATTACTAAACTAATATCTACCAGTCTAATATGTTTTATAGATGTTTATGCATCTATGACAATGTATGATTAATACAAATAAATATTAATTACCTGTAGCTTATCCAACTGCGCCTGCTGCCTGCCTGAACTCTATGCTATCCTGGTCCTTAGTAAACTATGTGCTGCTCACTTTAAACTCCTCGAAAGAGCTTGTAGACGTTCTTTTTTTATTGACAGTAGTTTTACTAATATACATTTAGTCTAATATTACCTGTAGTTTATCCAGCTGCGCCTGCTGCCTGCCTTTGTTATCCTGGTCCTTAGTAAACTGTGCGCTGCTCACTTTAAACTCCTCGAAAGAGCTTGTAGACGTTCTTCTTTTATTGACACTACCTTCTACTAATATATATTTAGTCTAATATTACCTGTAGTATATCCAGCTGCGCCTGCTGCCTGCCTATTTTATGCTGGTCCTTAGTAAACTGTGCGCTGCTCGCTTTAAACTCCTTCAAAGAGCTTGTAGTTTCTTCCTTTATTGACGGTCTTCTCCATACTACCTTCTACTGATACATTTAGTCTAATATTACCTGTAGTTTATCCAGCTGCGCCTGCTGCCTGCCTATGTTATCCTGGTCCTTGGTAAACTGAGCACTGCTCGCTTTGAACTCCTTCTCCAAAGTCTTGAGCCTGTCTTCAGCGTGTTTCTTCTCCATTTGGGCTTGCGATATGGACGTTGAAGCTTCGGATGCTTCGGCCTTTGCAGCTGTATAGTAGGAAAGTAGTTTATATTAAAAAATATTCAATAAAACACCCTTCAAGTTGTACCAATAATGGAATATGACACCAAAAGAAATCCAAACAAGCAGAGTCCGTGTATTCCCATTTGGACCTGAACCCTGACCGGGGAATAGGGAATGATTCATTTCCATCTGTCCCCGGCGGGAACAGATGGGAACAGTTTCATTTGCATCTGTCCCTGCTGGGCACAAATGACTGGATCTATTCCCATTTGTCCCCGTCGGTCACAGATGGGAATGTATCCTACCCATTTGTACCCGCCTCCCAGTCAAGTAACGGGCACAGATGAGAATACACCGCAGAGTCGCAGTTACAGTATACTAGATATATATATCGTTTGAAGTGCTGACGAAAGGACCTTTAGAATATACAAGCGTATATATGGCCACTTATACTGGCACTACAAGTTCCACTGCCCAACCAAATGTATCTTTATTAGGGTGTAGAAACACTAGGCTAAACCCTATCACTTTGCAATAAAGTTCGTAATAGGCATTGAATTACCCATTAGCTGGTCCTGCAGAGACTCGGAGGCGCCCTCGTTGCCGGTGCTGACGGATATGAAGGTCGCCTGCGCGGCCGCTAGGGCTGCCTCTGCGGCTTCACTCGCCGCTCGTAGGCCCTCGAACATTGACGACGCCTGTAATAGTACATTACTAGTATATAGTTCAGGCACACACAAATACACATTAAAATGTAAATATAGAGCTGTACCTAAGAAAGGTACATTATGCTAGTAGTGACTGACCCCAATCTCTCCGGGGACCAGTCTGAAAATCAGCGCGGAGCCCTCTGGCACTGCACATGCTGAGATTGGGAACCTTTGCCACATCATAGATTTAAGTTATAGTTATTATGTTAAGATAATAAGTTTAAGTTATTTTGTATTTTTTTAACGTTCAAAATACCCATATTTTAACGGAAATTGTAATTTTTGATTGTGTTGCAATAAAGATTTTTTTTTTATTTACTACAGAGGCGGGGAAAGATATAGACGGCCGAGCGTTGTGAGGTCTGTATAGGGATACGCGGCAGGCAACCCCGTTTCTCGATGATATTTTATTATTTTTGCGCTACGACGCACGGTTTAGGAGATACAACCCTAAAAAGATTCCTGCATGTCTGTAAAAAAACTATATACGGCTGTATCTCCTAAACCGTACGTCGTAGCGCTATAATAATTAAATTTTCGTTCCTCTTTTGATAACCCTGAAATAATAATAATAAAAAAGCATAATGGCAGAATATTGTTTATACGTTTTTTTATGGTTAAATGCCAAGACGTGTCACAATTTGACGTATAAAACAAAAGAAAATTCCTGTACTATCTTCACTCAACGCATCGGATATGTTATATTTCCGGACCTAAATTGAAGTAAGTCACGTCAACATTTGATTGCAAGTTTGAGAAAATTATATAAAACAACAAAACAATATAAAATAATTTCTTGCCGGTCCCATATTGGGATACCCTCCTACAATTTAGGAGGGTTAGAGCCGGCGTAGCTTTATTTGACGTTCATAAGCTCGCTGTATAATGCCTACTTAAAAAAAAACTGTAAACTGTAAAATAAAAATTACAACAGGAGAAATTAAAGAAACAAATACTATAGTGAACAGTTGAATACATAGCATTTGAGCCTTCTCATCATCCTTCAACGACCTCTCCATGATCCTAGCCTGTTTGGTCTGTGTGCTGACAGCCTCTTTAGAAACTAGACTAACCTAAGACTTACCTCACTCAATATATTACTCTTATCATTAAGAGCATTCTCATCATCATTCAACGACCTCTATATGGTCCCAGCTTGTTTGGTCTGTGTGCTGACAGCCTCTTCAGAAACTAGTCTAACCTAAGACTTACCTCGCTCAATAATTATTAAGAGCCTTCTCATCATCCTTCAACTCACCATAATTTTAGCCTGTTTGGTCTGTGTGCTGACAGCCTCTTCAGAAACTAGACTAACCTAAGACTTACCTCACTTAATATCTTTCTCTTATCATTAAGAGCCTGCTCATCATCCTTCAACGACCTCTCCATGATCCTGGCCTGTATGGTCTGTGTGCTGACAGCCTCTTTAGAAACTAGACTAAACTAAGACTTACCTCGCTCCATATCTTCCGCTTATCATTAAGTGCCCTCTCATCATTCAACGGCCTTTCCATGATCCTGGCCTGTTTGGTCTGTGTGCTGACAGCCTCTTTGAAACTAGACTAACCTAAGACTTACCTCACTCAATATCTTTCTCTTCTCATTAAGAGCCTTCTCATCATCCTTCAACGACCTCTCCATGATCCTGGCCTGTATGGTCTGTGTGCTGACAGCCTCTTCAGAAACTAGATTAACCTAAGACTTACCTCGCTCAATATCTTCCGCTTATCATTAAGTGCCTTCTCATCATCCTTCAACGACCTCTCCATGATCCTGGCCTGTTTGGTCTGTGTGCTGACAGCTTCTTTAGCAGCCTTGTGTGCTGCTGACGCACTGGCTTCAGTCTTCTCTACGCCGGTCAACTCTTTTTCTAGAGCTTTTAAGTTGTTGCCGCTTTGCTAAAGGATGTAAGGGAAAATTTATTAGCAAAAGTATACGAGTACAAATTAAACATATTATTCATAATTAATGTTCATATACACTTTACCTACATCGTAATACTTGATTCCCAGCAGCATGAAATCAATATCGACATGTTAAAACACTTGAATAGGGTACTTTCCTACTAGTCAAATCAGGAACAAGTGCAGTCACGGTCAAGTCACCTACATTATATTTATCCCAATTATAAAATAGTAATGGTGTCTAAAAATAACTGTTGTTTACGTTTTTATAATAATTTTCTGGCGCTTTATTTTGTGCATAGTGTGAAATAATTTATTTTATTTACAGGATTCATCCTTAGTGAATTTCAAATTAAGAATAGAATAATTTGTCTTCATTTAAGCGACTCGCTAGGCGGGATGTCTATTTGTAGGCGCTTTTCGCTACATACGGTTTCTCCCGTGTTAACGGCTATGGTGGTAGCGCGTAGCTTGCGCTGGCACTGAATAGCCCAGACTGTCTTTTAAAAGACTTCAGATATCTTTTTAAACCATGACACCATGATAGTGGTATGGTGAAGTCTGTAATCGATTTGGAACTTGTGAGTCATATCAAAGATAATTTGAAATAGCAGTGGATTGTGAAAGAAAATATTGTAGCCACAGTAAATTTACTGAAAAAAAAGTCAATTTTTTGATATTTAACTTTAACATATATAAATGAAAGAATAAGGATCAAAGCCAAATAGATTCTAAAAGCTTTAATAATGTGTCGAGAGATGGCAGTAAATTTACTGTGGCTACAAAGTTTGCTTTGACAATCCACCTCTATTTCAAATTCTCTTTGATATGACTCACAAGTTCTAAATCGATTACAGACTTCACCATCGTTTTTAATTAGGTAGTTACTCTACAACTTATACGCTAGGGGTTCCCAACCTTTTACCCTATGCGCCTCACCCAACATTATGTATGTATGTATGTATGTATGTATATACTTTATTGTACATAGAAATAAAATCACGAAAAAGACAGTGACAGAGTAAATTAAATACAACAAAGGCGAACTTATCCCTGTATGGGATCTCTTCCAGTTAACCTTTGAGGAAATAAGTAAAACAGAAGTAACAGCGAATGAATGACAAACACAAACAAAAGTGTACAATCACTGAAATTAATGAAATGCACGTTTTGAATATACATTGATACAAATATACATAGATAGAAAAATAACCATAAAATAATGCATACATATAAATAAAAATACATAAATAAAAATAAATAAATATTCAATATATAATACATCGCGCAGAGAGTACATTGCGCTGCTAAAACATTGGTACAACAACCAGGTCAATAGGGTGAGATGGGCGGGGGTTGACTCGGACGAGTATAGACTGCAGTGTGGAGTTAGACAGGGGGGATTATCATCCCCAATCCTGTTTAACCTCTATGTTAACGAACTGATTGAGGGTCTTAGCAAGGAGCATGTCGGATGTCACATAGGCGAAACGTGTTTCAACAATATAAGTTACGCGGACGACATGATCGTGCTGGGACCGTCAATCAGTGTTGTCAAACATCTTGTTAAACTGTGTGAGAGCAACGCGCAACAGCATGGTCTTAGTTACAACGCGAGCAAAAGCGAGGTCGTTATCTTTAAGGCTCGTAAGTATAACACTAAGACCCTGCCTGAGATCATGCTGGGGGGAGTGGCTCTCAAAATAGTTGATAAATTTAAATATTTAGGGCATGTAATTACGCGGGAGCTCAGGGATGATATGGATGTGGAAAGAGAGAGGAGAGCTTTGGCAGTACGAGGTAATATGCTCGCCCGCAGGTTTGCGCGCTGTAACGAGGAAGTAAAACTGACACTTTTTAAGGCTTATTGCCAGACGTTTTACACGTGCAGCCTGTGGGTGAGTTTCACACAGAAGGCCTATAAATACACTGCGTGTGCAATACAACAACGTCCTTAGAATGCTGTTGAGGCGACCTAAACACTGCAGCGCATCGGGCATGTTCGCCGAGGCTAGAACCGACGACTTCTTTGCCATAAGGCGAAAAAGAATTGCCTCACTGCTTGGGAGAGTGCGCGGAAGCAGCAACAGCATGCTAAGGATGTTGGCCGATCGCCTCGACTGCCCGCTCACAAAATACTGGGTTGATGTGATTATTGGGAGGGACAAATAGGGTAAGACTATTTATCGCTCCCAATACCTACTAGGTTAAGTTTCCTGTAGATATATATTTATTCATAAGACTAACATTTAAAAAAGTAGTACTCAATGGAACTAGGAAGTCGTAACCAAAGTATAGGAAAGCCACATTTTTTTAAGCTTCTCCTTGAGTGATGCTACAGATTGGGATTGCCTCACGGACACCGGAATCTCGTCCCATAACTTAACGGCATGGACAGTAAAGGATTTCTTGTATGTGCGCGTCGTATTGGAAGGAATTGTGAGTGAAAAATTGGTGCTTGATTGCATTATGCTACAATACTAAACTAAACAGGGGGCCGAAATGGAGAGTACATAACTATTGGAGTTTTTACGAAAGATGGGGGTAAATCTGGAGCTGGTCGCTGCGCCCCCCTTGGAATCAGTGTAGGCCCCGCGCGGGGCCCGCACCGGCGGGAGCCCTGTTACATGCGGACGGAGACAAGGGGAGGGGCCAGGGAAATATAAACTAACTGCAAGCTTACATCTTCTAGCTTCTTATGCAACTCATTCATCTGCTTCTCCAAATCCTTTGATGTTTCCTTGTTGCCGACAATCTCATCTTTCTTGGCCTGTATCTCATCTTGAACTTCCGTCACTTTGTCTTGAGCCTCTTTTAGGTTCTTTTCGGCAGTCACATATCTGTAAATACGTATTATTTTTATTTGTATTTTATGGAAGTTCAAGAAATTTGCTATTTTGACTCTGAAATATTGCGTTTATGTATACAGTTGTCATACAAGTTATTTTTCAATAAAATGTAAGGTATCGAATGGTACCATTCTCTTCTTTCTTCTTGAAAGTAAAAAAATCTTTTTTGAGACTTTGGAGCCTTGCACTTTTTTTATAATCTCAATGTGTCTTTTTAAATTCCACTGGATGGCTCATTTTCTATCCATTTAGCTAAATTTGGAATGACACTTTGTACATAGGTTAGAAATACCCTAATCAAGACGTCCTGTTCATCTATGTCCAGAGGGTAGAGACACGTTGTATTAGACCGAAAAAATCTTCGTCAAAAAAATAAAAATGATTCTTGACTGATAGTGAACCTTATAACGATAAGATAAGGTCTACCGGAAGTCAGTGTTTGCCAGTACGCACCTGTAGGCTACATATAGCCGACTGACGTTCTCCAGTTCCCTGACCACCTTCTGGTACTCCTGGAACTGCGATCGCTCGTCCTGCAGCTTTTGGAGCTTCGGCGCGATGTCCTCTCGGATGATCTGTACGAGATGAAACAAAGTATATATAGTCTATTTCATGTAGATCTAGGTCAGAATTTCCCAAAATATGGGTCGCGAGTGAATATTGAGTGGGCCCTGAAACACAAGGCGATATTCCGACCGATCAGGCACTGAGCTGGCTCTGAGCACTACTAATAATATTTTATGCTCCCTTTTTCAGGCAGCCAAGACGTGTTCTATATCAGTGAAAATAACCAAATTCCGCACAATTTGGCCCGCAAAATGGTAGGTCCCTGTCCTTTGGGTCAAAAAGTTTGCAGACCCCTGATTTAAACCTTTGAGTCCGAGAATCTATGTCAATTCAGCCAAAAATTTACACAAATAAACGCCCTTAATGGGATTCGAACCCAGGACCATCGGCTTCATAGGCACGCGAGTCCACACAGAACGAGCCGCCTCGCGAGGAAATTGCCGCAGCCGCATTGCTTCGAGCGAGGCTCGTCTACACAGACTGAGCTGCCTCGCGCGGCAATTTCCTCGCGAGGCGGCTCGGTCTGTGTGGACCCGCCTAATTATGATTGTCTTTGTGGATTCTATGATGAGTCCTAGGATTTAAAGAATCAATGTGTCAATCCATACTTACATCATTGAGTTCCCTTAGCTTAGCATCTTTCTTCTCAATGGTCTTCTGAGCCGCCTGCTTCTTGGCTTCATACATGCGAGTGCCGGCCGCTTCTTCTACCATTGACAGGATCTGTAATAACACAGCATCCATTTAAACATCTTAAACCTTTAAAAAAATTGTTTCATGATTATCTGTCCTTGGGCTTTTTAGCCAACTACAATTTGAATGTGGATATGGTTCTTAATGTTCCCAGATTTCTCAGAGATCTGAGCCCATTTTGTAAACTGTTTTTTTTTGTTTTTGTTTGAAACCTAGTGATTTAGATTAAGATTTATTTATTTTCGTAACGATAAATTACAGTATAAATTATTCTTATGTTAATCTATATGAATTTACATTATGATCGTCAATGATTTGGCATGCAAACATATAGTTATAAAACGTCAATGATAATTATAAAAAAAAAAAACAAATTCGAAATTACCGTCAAATTAAAAACTACAAAACAAAGGAAACAGGAAACTAAAAAGAAATAATGGAATACATGTCAAACACAATATTTAGTAGATATCACATAATGATCGTCATTAAAACTAAGAGCAGTAATAATTAATAATATTCTAGAACAAATGTCATCTTAAATCAATTTTACATAAACTATAATGTTAAACAGTTATTATAATTTTAATTCCATGTATTCATCCACTGAATATAATGGGTTTTCCAATAAAAAAATCCTCAATTGACGTTCAAATGCTTCGTCAGATATTTCAGTTCAGTGATGGGATCCTTTATAAATCAAGGGAACTCTTCAATGGGCACATATCTAAATGGTTAGTATATTTTTTATGGTAACTCACCGTTGTTCTCTCAGAAAGCAATATTTGGTGAGCTGTTGTAAGAACAGTTATTTTTTTTGTTAATAGTAAATAATAAATAAATAATAAATAAATAATAAATACAACATTTTACAGCACATATGGCCCTTTAAACTTTCGACATAGGCACGTAAACTGCTAATTATCGCACTAGTGCGGTAAGTAGCATATATGTACAGCAATAGTACATTACGATACAAGTGCGAAGAATAGGAAATTCAAAACGAGTGGCGATAAATTAAAACTCGACGGAAGCACATGTTTACAGTACACATGGCCCTTTAAATTTTCGAAATAGTTACGTAATGTGCTAATTATCGCACTAGTGCGGTAAAGTAGCACCATGTGTACAGTAAGAGTTATTATATAACTTGAACATTATAGCTGTCATTTATTTTTCGTATATCATAATTATATTAGTTGAAGTTTGTGTTTTTGAGGCTTGTCTTTAATCCCAAAATTTATTGAGTGTAGACAAATATATTGGTAATTTGTAATAATACCTCAGGTGGCTTCATGTTGAGCACTTTAGTGATGCGGCCCTGCATAATGAGGAAGTGAGGGTTGTTGACGTTGAGCTGTACAGAGCAGAACAGATCACTGACTCGTTTGTTCTGGACATTGATGCCGTTGATGAGGTACTTATTCTTGCCACCCATGACCACCTAATAACATCAGGTTTAATAAGTTAATTGTTAAAAAAAAATGTTTATACAAATGAAATGAACACTTTATATCAGGTGTCTTCAAACCCGGCCCGCGAGGCGTTCTAATCCGGCCCCCCGACAGCCAACGCGACAGCCTACGGTTGAAATAAAATCAAAATTCCAATAACTCAAAAATGACATATGCCACTTCAAGAGTTATAAAAACAGTACTAACCTGTCGAGTAACAGTTATTTCATCATGGTTCTCATAGCCAATGGGGCATTGATTCTTGTCTCGGTTATCAAATGTGATGCTAACAGTGGCTTTGGTGATGCCCGCCTGTCCATGCTTGTAGATTAATTCTTGAAGGCTTCCCGCTCGCACCTATGTATCATAAGTAAATAATGCTTGTAGAATACGATACAATACAAATACTCTTTATTGCACAAAAATGAAATGTATTGTATATTGCTATTATAAGTTAAGAAGTAAATATACCTAAATGTAATCTGAGTGTTAGCATGTAAGGTTTATCTGTTAGTGCTAATATTATATATATTAAATAAAATAAAAAATACAGGAAAATAAATTCAGAAAAAAATATACAGGGTGACTGGTAATTCGTCGTATTCCTTCAAGGGGGTTATTCTACAGCTTATTTGGAGTGATTTAAGTCCAGTCAACCAGGGGTCAAAACTCATTGGTTTTCAAGTTATTCAAGATTTTAGATTTTTTTAATTAATACCCGCTTTTTGACCTAAAACTAGTTTTTTTTTTAAACTACGTATTTTTCAAATAAAAAAAAAGATTTTCCGAATAGCCAATGAATCACTGATTACGTAAAATAATAAAAAAAGTACAAAACATATCAAAATTTTGCAAATAAAAGCATCTGAAATCAGAAGTTTTTGTATTTTTTTTTTCAAATCTTGTTACATTTTGAGGCATAACTAAAAAAAAAAGTAATAACACTTCGCGTACAAATTACAGAATTTATTTCCTCAGTTCATAAGCTTTCTAAAAAGGTACAATTTATGACAATTTATGCTCATTTTTTACAATTAATAATAATAATACCAGAGCAGGTACAGGACTTAGCGTACTTGACTTTACTTGTTTGTGTCGTTTTAAACTCGCCGAAGGCAT
The DNA here is from genome assembly GCF_033807575.1 of Cydia pomonella. Taxonomy (NCBI): domain Eukaryota; kingdom Metazoa; phylum Arthropoda; class Insecta; order Lepidoptera; family Tortricidae; genus Cydia; species Cydia pomonella. Next base: position 16,493,230 of record NC_084721.1, on the reverse strand, counting down.
ACTTTGTCTCCAGTTTCTTATCTTTTGAGAGTTTAAGTTGCCCGGGGTGATACTTTGGTAAGTAATTAAGTAAGGGAATAAGAAAAATAGGAAAAATACAGTTTCATTATTAAATAAAATTTAATCTTAAAAAGGAAAAATGATAAATCTATCTCGAACTGTTTGCCCTGCCTGCGTATGCAAGAACGAAGCATTCTTCGTACTTCAGTGATTGTCACTCGCCTCGAAAACCCGTCTTTCATCGTCTGTGCAGCTGCTAGGATTTTTTGCCGTAGGTCTTCTACGTCACGTATCGGTCTGTCGTAGACCAACGTCTTCATGTGACCCCAGATGTAGAAATCACACGGAGTTAAATCTGGGCTCCTGGCTGGCCAAGGGGTTGGGCCACCTCGACCAATCCAATCCATCTTCTTGGGTAGTTTTCATCCATCCACTGCCGCACACCCCGGTAGAAGTAAGCAGGGCAGCCATTGTGCTGATAAATCATGTTAATTCTTGTTGCAAGCGGCACATCTTCCAGTAGCGTCGGTAGCTCATCCCTCACTATTCGTCACCATCACAGAGTCCGTAATAATAAATGATATCTGCGTATTCTTCAAATTTGTAAGTACCCATTTGAAGAATAACTTAGTTATCAATATCGTCCGAAATGGAAAGAAAGTTGAAAGTAACTAACTGATTAATTACTACATGACCTATTTAAACCTGGTTAGTCTCACCCCCACCCCATGAGAAGCATCGCCACCCAATAAAATTAAGATAAGGAACAGAAGGCGAAAAACCCGCCGTAAGAATTAAAGTGACACAAACAAACTAATTAAAGTAATTTAACTTCATTAGCTCATTAGCTAATGACCCTTAATCAGTTTGTTTGTTTCACCAAAGGGAATCTGCAGTGCCTACTTCCTCATGGAAAAAGATAAGATAAGAAACTGGAGACAAAGTATGCCTTTGGCGAGTTTAAAACGACACAAACAAGTAAAGTCAAGTACGCTAAGTCCTGTACCTGCTTTGGTATTATTATTATGAATTGTAAAAAATGAGCATAAAATGTCATAAATTTTACCTCTTTAGAAAGCTTTTGAACTGAGGAAATGAATTCTGTAATTTGTACGCGAAGTGTTATTACTTTTTTTTTAGTTATGCCTTAAAATGTAACTAGATTTGAAAAAAAAAATACAAAAACTTCTGAATTCAGATGCTTTTATTTGCAAAATTTTGATTATGTTTTGTACTTTTTTTATTATTTTAAGTAATCAGTGATTCATTGGCTATTCGGAAAATCTTTTTTTTTATTTGAAAAATACGTAGTTAAAAAAAAAAAACTAGTTTTAGGTCAAAAAGCGGGTATTTATTAAAAAAAATTAAAATCTTGAATAACTTGAAAACCAATGAGTTTTGACCCCTGGTTTACTGGACTTAAATCACTCCAAATAAGCTGTAGAATAACCCCCTTGAAGGAATACGACGAATTACCAGTCACCCTGTACAATAAACAAACATCTTTTGTTATGGCTATGGAGAACGCAGATGGCGGGAGTTTACAGTAAAAACACGTAGTAAATCATCAAAATCATATTAGAAAGCATACTCACGTTGGATAAATTGGTAATACCGAGCACGAAACAAATAGAATCCAGGATATTTGATTTCCCGGTGCCGTTTAGTCCCGTGATAGCGTTAAATTCAGGGTCAAACCCGGTAATCTCAACACGGTTCCCGTAGGACTTGAATCCGTCCAACACGATAGATTTGATGTACATTTTGCTGCTAGTATATACATCGAACTTTAAATTACATTAAATACAGCTTAATGTATTACAAACATGAGAAAACACGAAATCCCTCCAAATCGGCAACCGTTGGTGTTTGACGACTTTGACGGTATGTATTGACAAATTGACACTAGTTTTTTTGTGTTTGTAGGGTACGTTCCGTAAGCTTTAAATCTCGGCGAAAAATAATTTAAATTACTTTGTATTAAAATTTAGTCACTTACATATATTAAGTAGGCCACAAAGTTAAAGTATACCACTTATTGATTTTCTTTTCTATTAGAATTAAAATTCTATAATACTGTTGCTGAATATTAATGGGGATTCTATAGTCTATTTGCCATTCGCCGCAAAAAAAAAAAACAAAACGTCTGTTTGGCGCTGGAATTTTGTTGTACAATAATAATATCAATAAAATAGTAATATTATTAGAATATACTAAATTATTACTAATTTACGCTTATTATTACTTGTATTCGTGTGGTTAAATTATGATGAAAGTGTAAAAGTTAGTTATACTCGGCGTTCATTCTGCCGGCGTCATGACTTCAATTATCAAGCTACATTGTCTCTCCGGGGCTGGAGATGAGACACCGCCGTGCTACGTGCTCCATGTGGATGAGTTTAAGTTCCTCCTCGACTGTGGATGGGACGAGAAGTTCGATATGGAGTTCATAAAAGAGCTGAAGAGGTCAGTTTGAGGTTATGTTTTGGTGAGCAGATTTTGACCGAGAACCTTCTCTTCATCATCTTTCAAAGTCTTGATATTTCCCACGGCTGGGCAGCCAACTCATCTCTCCTCTTATGTATTAGTGGGATTGGGCTACATATTTTTTAAGGATTCATTTCAGTGCATAAAAAAACAAGAGATATGACCTAAATCTAAAATATACGTGTATTTTATGTACTATAGTATTTGTACTATTCACCATCTTATTCGCCAAATAATTAGAAATTCCATTCTTTGATATTTATAATAAAATATTTTTTTTATAACTGACGTGGTTGGTTATATCTTAACCAGTGCAAGATCACCTAATTAAATTAAACAGTAATGGGGCACAAGATTCTCAGAAATCAATTGTATTTAACAGGAGAGAAAGAGAGGCACCATGGTCTAGGAATGCTTAGGCCTTAGGGCATCAAGACTTAAGAGTGGGTGGCACCAAATAGTCTTATCATGATAAATTTTACTGTAGAGAAAATTTTATAGACCTTTCAATTATGATTGTTGGAACTGGCCCTTAATCTGGCACTGATCTTCCCTTAATTTTGTCATAGTACTCTATATACCACAGTGTACTAAGTTTATTTCTAATTTCAGACATGTAAACAGCATAGACGCAGTCCTCCTTTCACATTCCGACCCACTGCATCTTGGGGCTCTGCCGTATGCAGTGGGTAAACTGGGTTTGAACTGTCCCATCTATGCCACACTGCCGGTGTACAAGATGGGTCAGATGTTCATGTATGACCTGTTCCAGGCACATAAGAATGTGTCGGACTTTGATCTGTTTACACTGGATGATGTGGATGCTGCGTTTGATAGTATTGTGCAATTGAAGTATAATCAGAGTGTTGATATGAAAGGTGAGTGCTGCTCTGCTTCACTGTACTGTTAATCATGAAATAGTTATTTGTTTTACAAGGGGGCAAAGTTGTTGTTTAACCGCTCATGCTAATATTGATACCCGAGCAAGCGAAAGATTCCAAAACTGAACCACGAGCGTAGCGAGTGGTTCGAGAAGTGGAATCTCGAGCGTTGCGAGGGTTTCAAGGCACGAGAGTTAAACAAACTTTGCCTCCGAGTGAAACACAACATTTTTCACCACACCAATGCGAGGAAAATAATAACTATGAAATAGTAAAAACAAACCAAATCAAATCCAAATGGACCTAATTAAATATTTATCATCCAAAATCATCATTTGAAAGTCAATTCTTCCAGCTAACATAAGGAAACGACTCAAAATTTTCCATCTGATTACTTTGCCCCACATGTGGATAAAATGCAACTTTCTCATTCGTTTTTGAACAATCAAGAGGGCTTTTACCAGTTGGTGTGTTGAAAATTACATTGCCTTTTCAAATATGTAATTTGGTTTTTCTTATGGACACAAATGCATAGAATTAAGACAGAATTTGAAAGCCAACCTACACTGCATTCATAAATTGGCATGGATTTTGGTTCTGTGTAATGGATGACCTGCCTTTATGAGCCGTTAATTGATTTGTCAGATGTGTATGTTTTTGGACAAGTTTTATAAATGTATCCTGAGAAAATCTCCAACATCTACTTCAGAGTTAACCCAGGAAAAGCAAGTTCCATTGTAACAGTTAAGAAAGTTACAAGCGTTTTAACTGTTTTCAGGCAAGGGTCTGGGGCTGCGCATCACGCCCCTACCTGCTGGCCATTCCTTGGGTGGCACAATCTGGCGCATCGCCGCCCCTGGCGAAGAAGACATTGTGTATGCGCCTGACTTCAACCACAAAAAAGAGAGGCATCTCAACGGCTGTGAGATAGAGAGGATCATGAGACCATCTTTGTTATTGCTGGGGGCCATGAATGCGGACTATGTGCAGCCGAGGCGGAGGCTCCGGGACGAGAAACTTATGAGTATGTTGAATTAGACTGGCTCATTTTTGGCCACCCCTCCCACTTGGTGATTGGTGAGGTTCTTGGCTAAACCCCCCCCCCCCCCCCCCCCCCCACCTAACCTCACGTACTTTGTTGAATTTTTTTCATTCAACCTAATTTGAAAAAAAAAAACCAGTATTGTATATAGTAAATCTTCTTAATTTTTCTATTTGCGTTATGAACTGATGTATATTATGCTATCTACAGTATCTACTCACACTCATGCGTTAGATATTTTTTCTTACTTTTGTTCACTAGAAAAATACACTGAGGTCTCCTTATACCCCCCTCCCCCAACGTGATCTGTCGTTCGTGGGGGGTCACGAACCCCCCCGGCGATCGCGTGATTTGTGCCCAAGCCCTAACCTTTTGGCTTCATTTTACAGTTGTTATCATAACTTTATGAAAAAAGAGGCAAACTGGCACACTGCCCGCCTGATAATAGACTGGCATGCTATCCCCTTTACCTACGTGTAAACATATTTTTTAGGAGAACTCATGTTGTAGTGCTCAATGAAACATGGACAGGGAGTTTATTCATCATGGTATAGCTAATGAAATAATCTGTTTTGTTTTTTGTATTACAGCAACAATATTAAGCACACTCCGCGGCGGCGGCAGTGTTCTAGTCTGCACAGATACAGCTGGTCGAGTGCTGGAATTAGCCCACATGTTAGACCAGCTGTGGCGAAATAAGGACTCTGGGCTGGTTGCATACACTTTACTGCTGCTCTCCAACGTCAGTTATAACGTTGTTGAGTTTGCCAAGTCGCAGGTCAGTTCTAATGGTTATTTATCACTTTGTTGTCCGTCCGTCTGTCTGTCTGTCAAGACCCTTTATCTCGGGAACACATGGAGGTATGGCGGAGGATTTGAAAATTGAAATTGAAACCATATACTTAGATATACAGTCCATTGAAGCTGTGAAAAAATTCAAACTTCTAAGTTAACGCAAAAAGAATATTGTGAAATACTGACTTACCATGTAATGATCATGTTACATTATGGTCCATAAATAAACTAAACTAAACTATGCGCTGACGGGTCCGCGCGGCTAGCCTATGGTGCAAGCGCCATTGGCGGAGCGGCTCGGGCACCGAGTTACCGCTACAGTACCATCAAGCTGATCTGATGATGGAGACAGGAGGTAGCCATAGGAACTCTGTGCTAAAACAACGCAACTTAATTGTGTTTAGGGTTTTTAGAATTGCAGCGATGAGTATTAGTTGCCTGTGGAAAAAAGTACTGTTAGCAATGAAAGCGTGTACCAAAAATGAAATTTTAGTCAACAGGTTATTTTGTTAAAAGTTACTTTCATTTACAGATAGAATGGATGAGTGATAAATTGACCCGCGCCTTTGAAGGAGCCCGAAGCAACCCGTTTCTTCTCCGTCACCTCCAACTATGCCATTCTGTGGTGGAGGTAAAAACACTTGTTATTTTATTGTAAAGAATAAATATTACATTGTTCATAAACTTAGTGAGAATCTTTTACATTTTGTATTACTTAACTAAGGTAGTGAGAATCTTTTACATTTTGTATTACTTAACTAAGGTTACAATACAATACAATACAAATCCTCTTTATTGCGCAACCTCTGAAAAAAAATGTACATGGAAACACATAAAAAACATGAAGATAGAGGTAAACAACAGGCGGCCTTATCGCTACAGAGCGATCTCTTCCAGACAACCTTTAGGTAGTGGAGAACTGAAACTTAGTAGTACACGGGTTGAAATTAATCACCGGAGAGATTCCGGTGGTTACGCAATACCGTTTTCACATCACCTACTCGGAAAAAAGGTTTTTCTTCCCTGCCAGGAGGGATCAAAGTGACACTTTTCTTCCCTGCTTAGCGGGATTAAAGTAACACTTTTCTGTTCTAGAACACTTATTTGCATACAATTTTTAACATTTTGAAACAATAGTTTACTCAATAAGTGATTTGAAAAGCAGTATGTGTCACATTGTAGCAAAATTATTTCCATCTTGGGCGTAACACACTTAATAAATAAATAATAAATAAATATTATAGGACATTATTACACAAATTGACTAAGTCCCATAGTAAGCTCAATAAGGCTTGTGTTGAGGGTACTTAGACAACGATTTATATAATATATAAATATTTATAAATACTTAAATACATAGAAAACACCCATGACTCAGGAACAAATATCCATGCTCATCACACGAATAAATGCCCTTACCAGGATTTGAACCCGGGACCATCAGCTTCGTAGGCAGGGTCACTGCCCACTAGGCCAAACCGGTCGTCATATGTCACACTTGAATCCCTCATTACGCTCAGGATTATATTTAAGAATCCTTCGCTTCGATTAGGATTCAATGTACGCCGTAAATATGTCATTTTGCTCCCTTGTGATACAATGTACTATTTACGAAACTTTTTTTTGTATAAGATATACCGTTACTTTAATGGTTCCTCTACACGATGGCCAGTCCTAGGGACGCATTTATGCGTTAGAGGGAGCAAGTTATATTGCTATCTCATTTCACTGCATAGCCTGCGCTGGGCCATCGTGTAGAGGAGCCCAAAAATCAATATTTGAACATTAATTAGGTAACGCGGACCCCGGGGCCCAAGGTGGTGCTGGCCTCGTTCCCCGACCTGGAGTGCGGCTTCGCCAGGGACCTGTTCCTGCAGTGGGCTCCCAACCCTCAGAACGCCATCATACTCACACACAGGTATGAATTTACGACGTGAAACGTCTCTGAAACGGAGTAGTCGCTTGCAAAAATTTAATGTAAAGAAAAGTGCGATTTTTCTGCCTCTAGATATCTCAAATAGCTTTGGTCATCTCAATACAACTTCGCGAGATTTTGCGTTTTAAGGTTATAAATTGTTTGTAGATGACAGCTTTCACCGTAGCCAAGCTATTTGCAAAATACTATAATATAAGACTATTATTGTGGTGTCAACATTAAGTTCCTGATGTGCCATCATAATTGCGAAATTTCGGAAACTTCTCATGGACCGAAATATTCAGTTTCAAAAGAATGTTTCCATAATTTCCTGTTTAATTTTCCTTAAGAACTTTTTAAAATAAAGAAAATTATTTTTGTATAGATCCTCCCCCGGAACTCTAGCTCGTGATCTCATCGAGAACGGCGGAGACAGAACCTTGGAGCTAGTAGTGCGGCGTCGAGTGAGACTGGAAGGCGCCGAGCTGGAGGAGTTCATGCAACAGCGCGCCAAGGTCAACAATTCTGTCAAGTGAGTACATAGCGCATTATATCGAGAATGACGGAGAGAGAACCTTGTTAGGTGTTAGTAGTGCGGCGTTAAGTGAGACTGGAAGGCGCAGAGCTGGAGGAGTTCATGCAACAGCGCGCCAAGGTCAACAATTCTGTCAAGTGAGTACATAGCGCATTATATCGAGAATGACGGAGAGAGAACCTTGTTAGGTGTTAGTAGTGCGGCATTAAGTGAGACTGGAAGGCGCAGAGCTGGAGGAGTTCATGCAACAGCGCGCCAAGGTCAACAACTCTGTCAAGTGAGTACATAGCTTGTTATAGAGAAGAGACAGAACCTTGGAGTTAGTAGTGCGGCTTTGAGTGAGACTCGAAGGCGCCGAGCTGGAGGAGTTCATGCAACAGCGCGCCAAGGTCAACAACTTCGTCAAGTGAGTACATAGCTCGTTATAGAGAGGAGACAGAACCTTGGAGTTAATAGTGTGGCGTCGAGTTAGATTCGAAGGCGCCGAGCTGGAGGAGTTCACGCAATAGCGCGCCAAGGTCAATAACTCAGTCAAGTGAGTACATAGCGCGTTATATCGAGAACGATGGAGAGAGAACCTTGGAGTTAGTAGTGCGGCGTCGAATGAGACTCAAAGGCGCCGTGCTGGAGGAGTTCACGCAATAGCGCGCCAAGGTCAACAATTCTGTCAAGTGAGCACATAGCTCGTATCGAGAACGAAGGCAGGACCTTGGAGTTATTAGTGAAAGTCAAGCTGGAAAGTGCCAGACCAATAGCAAATTTTATATTTAGTTGAATATTTTTTTTCTTGGCCTCTATTATTTCCTCCGGGTTATCTCTTAACACATTCATTACTAAGAACCAGGGCCGGATTTAGGGGAGGGCAACCGGGGCTACTGCCCCGGGCCTCCACAAAAGAGGGGCCCCCACAATAGAGAATACGGAAAATTTACCATTTTATTTGGAAAAAATTTGGAGCCTGGGGGCCTCCACTCCTTTATTGCCCGAGGCCTGCAGACCTCTAAATCCGGCATTGCTAAGAACACGTATGTGTGGTTATTTTGTATTGGAAATGAGGCGCTTGGCATTGAAAGAGTAAAATCCCTGATTTTTTGGTATTTAATTTTAACAATTTAGTAGAACGTGATTTACTATTATTATGCCACTATTTTTACCTGGACAACGGGACAGAATAACAACTAGAAATTCAACCCATTTCAGTTTTTTTTTTATATTTCTGTCATTGACATAATATTTCAACAGGGAAGAAGTAGCAGGCCTATCCTCCGACTCAGACTCTGACGGCGACCTTGAAATGTGGGTGGTGACGGGCCGTCACGACATCCCGGTCCGACACGACACCCGTCCGACGGGCTGTTTCAAGAGCAACAAGCGACACCATGCTATGTATCCGTGCCATGAAGAAAGGGCGAGGGCTGATGACTATGGAGAGGTTATACGGGTAAGTGAAACACTTGTCCGACACGACTTCGGTTCGGTACGAACCCGGTACAACATTGTTTCGAAAAGATCCGACATGATATTGGTCCGACACGACGTCGGAACGATTACGACACGAGATCAGTCTAGCAGAACTAGCAGGCTGGCATTCGGCTCGGACTCCGACGTTGACCTTGAAATGTGGGTGGTAACTTTCCGACACGACATCCCGGTCCGTCTAGTAGAACTAGCAGGCTGGCATTCGGCTCAGACTCCGACGTTGACCTTGAAATGTGGGTGGTAACTTTCCGACACGACATCCCGGTCCGTCTAGTAGAACTAGCAGGCTGGCATTCGGCTCAGACTCCGACGTTGACCTTGAAATGTGGGTGGTAACTTTCCGACACGACATCCCGGTCCGTCTAGTAGAACTAGCAGGCTGGCATTCGGCTCAGACTCCGACGTTGACCTTGAAATGTGGGTGGTAACTTTCCGACACGACATCCCGGTCCGTCTAGTAGAACTAGCAGGCTGGCATTCGGCTCAGACTCCGACGTTGACCTTGAAATGTGGGTGGTAACTTTCCGACACGACATCCCGGTCCGTCTAGTAGAACTAGCAGGCTGGCATTCGGCTCAGACTCCGACGTTGACTTTGAAATGTGGGTGGTAACTTTCCGACACGACATCTCGGTCCGTCATGTCACCCGTCCGACGGGCTGTTTCAAGTACCACAGGCGACACCATGCTATGTATGTGCCATGAAGAAAGGGCGAGGACTGATGAGTACGGTGAGCTTATACGTGAGTCTGAGTAAGATTCGATATTGGTCCGACACGACATCGGCCCGAAACGACACCGATACGACACGATACCGGACCTTTAACCCTTTACCAGGCTGACAGTTCAAAAATGACAATGGAATGTCAGTCTTACTCGTCGAAAATAGAACACATGCTTGAACTGCTTCATGTGGGAAATATATATCCCTTAGCCTGGTAAAGGGTTAAAAGAGAATATTTTAAGATATACAGAAAACATAAAAATAAATAACAAATAATAACATGAAATAAAGTATTAGGGATTCTGAATGCACTATTGATTAATATAATGTAGTGTTGACTGGACTGGATGTAGGGGCCGCCTGTAGGGGACGTACGGGGTGGTAGTTGGCCGTCTTTTGGGTGAGTGAGTGATCTGTCGATACCCCCCGTCAGGGGGGTATGAAGGGCCGCTACCGCCTCACGGCTGCGGCGGCTGTCGCGGGTCGCTTCCCCACCGACTGGTGGGGTGGTCGTATGGCCGTCGTTTTGGGGACGGTGTGGGTAGCTGGTGTGTCTTTTGGGGGACGGTGTGTGTGGCTGGTGTCGTAGTGTTGGAGTAATCTGTAGCAGTAATGTCTGTGTGCAGCCCGAGGACTACCGGCTGGCCGAGGTGCTGGACGCGGAGGGCGAGCTGCGCGACGTGGCGCCGCCGCCGCCGCCCGAGCCCGAGGGTAGGCTTGTAGCATACACACTTTTTTTTTTTTTTTTATTAAAAAACTGATCGTCGATTGGCTCTAGTCACACCTGATGGAAAGTGAAGACAGGGCCTAAGATGGAGCTCACCGGTTCAGTAGTAGCCTATTCACTCTTGCTTTAAAGAGACTATTACATTCTATGTTTTTTTTTTTATATTTGGGACAAAAAAACAGTTACACACAGGTTTAGACGCAGAAATAGAATACAAAGAATAATAGAGTGTGAGACTGACAACATCGTCCACAGATTACTAGATTGCCTACTAATAAATCTACAGTATATAGCGCTAGGTAACAATATAAAGGATATTATAAAGAATAATGTTAAAAAATAGTACATTACGATACAAGTGCGAAAAATAGGAAATTCGAAACGAGTGGCGATAAATTAAAACACGACCGAAGGGAGTGTTTTAAATCGACACAAGTTGCGAATTACCTATTCGCACATGTATTGTACAACGTTTTACAGTACATATGGCCCTTTAAATATTTGACACAGTAACGTAATATGCTAATTTGCGCACTAGTGCGGTAAAGTAGCACCATATGTACTGTAAAAAATATTACTTAATCATGTTGGAGCATAGTTCGATTTCAGATGTTAATGCAAACTAATAATAAGCCATTTTATTGATATTTCTCTAATGAAGGAGCGTGCATGAACTGTGGACAGCTGCACAGAAGCCCTGTATTCTTTGGCGCGAAGCAATATGTCAAGTTTTCATTTTTTAGATCTAAGCCACTAGATGGCAGATCCTATTATCCGAAATAGAGCCGGCGTTTAGTGTAGGGGGCAGCACCTGCTTAGAAGTGTGAATTGTTTTCTCTATCGATTCAGATCACGAGATAGACCCTCCAATACGCACGGTCTCTATTTAAAATCCTTTAAACAAGTTATTTTAATTATTTAATTCTATGATAAGTAAAACGACTGTACACTTAGCAAAACCAAAAAGTGCCATTTATCCGTCCTTACCCTTAACCTCGTAAGGCCCAAGGTCCTACCTATAGGACTTATTCAGTTCGATGAAATTTAAATCATATTCAATTAGGACAGAGTTGCATTTGTTTTGTTTCGTGCAATTTTCAAACAAAATAAAATCTACTGTATTCCATGCACTATAGGTTCAAATTCCAGTGGCAAATTTTGGATTTTTCATTTGTATGGCTGGGCCTTAAGAGGTTAACTTAGACGGGTCGTAAGAAGTTATTTATTAAAGTGTGATTTGTTCGTGCGACTGAACAGTAATGCTCAAATAGTAAAATAATAATACTACATTTATTTCCTAACTAGCGTAAATATAGCGGTGGTGGCCGAGTGGATATGACGTCCGACTTTCAATCCGGAGGTCGTGGGTTCAAATCCTGGCTCGTACCAATGAGTTTTTCGGAACTTATGTACGAAATATCATTTGATATTTACCACTAGCTTTTCGGTGAAGGAAAACATCGTGAGGAAACCTGCATACATCTGCGAAGAAATTCAAAGGTGTATGTCAAGTCCCCAATCCGCATTGGGCTAGCGTGGGGACTATAGCCCGAGCCCTCTCGCGCATGAGAGGAGGCCTGTGCCCAGCAGTGGGACGTATATAGGCTGAATTATTATTATTATTATATTATTTCCTAACTAAATTACATTTTAATAGAAATTGCAGGGAAAATTAGAAATAATTTCGTGACTTATTTTCTATCGCGCCATCTTTAACATTTTACGGTTTTGGTTAGTCTGCCCTTGCACATATAAGTACCTGGTCTAGTTTCCGTGAGATTTTAATAATTTCACAAAATCTACAATTTACAATCTACGTGTAAAATATGTAATAATTTTACATACAATCTACAAATTTACAATCTACGTGTAGAACATGTAATAATTTAATATAAAATCAACAATTTACAATCCACGTGTAAAACATATAATAATTTTACATACAATCTACAATCTACGTGTAAAACATGTAATAATTGAATATAAAATCTACAACTTTGCATTAGCCCCCTCTTCAAGTAATTGAAGTAATTCAATTTGATGAAAGTAGTTAGATTTGTATTAGATGTAGGGTAAACCGTCTATTACTGGCTACTTTCTAATAACTAACCACCCTATACTATAAAGGTTCTGTTTTGTGAATATTAAACTTTATAGTATAGGGTTTTATATTCAAGTAAATTCTCAGAACGAATGTTATTTGGTTTACTTGAATAAATAAATATAATTATGTACCTATAATTTTAGCCTAAAGTGGTATAGGTGGCCAGTAATAGGCGGTTGACCCTACATCTAATACAAATCTAATTACTTTCATCAGTTAAAATCATATGAAGAGGGGGCTAATGCAAAGTTGTAGATTTTAATTTAAATTATTACATGTTTTATACGTAGAATGTAAATTGTAGATTGTATGTAAAATTATTACATGTTTTACACGTAGATTGTAAATTATTGATCTTATATAATGTTTTTCTTACAGAGGAAGAAATGGAAATCCCAAGCAAATGCCTGACGACAGTCCGCCAAGTGCCCATAAAGGCATCCGTCCAATACATAGAGCTAGAAGGTCGATGCGACGGCGAGTCTCTGCTCCGAGTAGTGGCCCAGGCGAAGCCGCGAGCTATAGTTGGTCTGCGTGCCAACCAAGCCGCTCTACAGACTCTTAGGTGACCAGTTTTTAGTGACCACTATATAGTCCGTTTTTTTTTGCGTTAGAAAGAAGGTAATTGATTTTTTATTAAAAATCACTTTTGAAAATAAGTCACGGTAGGTCTTGTGTACGTGTGTGTGTGGGATTTTACTTTTATATTCATATTATAAATAACCTAATCTAAGATTTTAAATGAATACAGGAAATAACATTGATAATTTTGTAGGAAATACTGCGAAACCGAGGGTATTGAGAAAATATTCACTCCGGAGCGCGGCGAAACTGTCGACGCCACCACCGAGTCGCACATCTACCAGGTAGGCTTGTGTGGTACAGTCAGCATCAATAGTAGCGGATGAAACAACGCGCCAAAAGTATCTGATATTCCAGATAACTTTTCCAAATATAGATAAATCTCTAAAATTTACATTCAAAAGTATATATTTTACCACCCTTCTTTATTCCTGTGACACGATTAGACCGCGGACCAGCATATATCGTCAGCCATCGCCTCCCGGCTGATCTTTGTCAGATGGTAGTTTAGATGCTATCATGAATTTAAAAATAGTGAGCCGGTTGTAGGTCGGTTTATATCTACAGACATTGAGCGTGCCAGACACGTGCCGTGGCAGACACCGACAGACACCGTTTATTTATATCTACAGACATTAAGCGCACCAGGCCAGGACAGACTCCGTTTTTATTCACATCTAGCAGAAGCGTGCCGTGTCAGACATTGACAGACACCGTCGTCGGTGTTCACACTGACCGGCAGATAGCAACAGACCTGTACAGACATGCACTGCGCAGATAAAATATTCTTTCCGCGCATACTGGCCGGGCACGGCCCGTGTCTGTCGGCGTCTGCGCGGCCGTGTTACGATGGATATAAATTTGTTAATAGAAACTGTATAGAAGAATATTTTTTTGTGTCTGGCACGCTCAATGTCTGTAGATATAAACTGACCTTGTATCGTGGTGGAAAGACCGTCAGCTATTTACATGAACATGTAAAAAATACGTGCCCGCACTTTATGTCCGCAAAGTATGCGTAATGTGTAAATTGTGTAATCCGTTTATTTGAAACGCCTGATGAAATGTTACATGCAAAGTTTCATGATTTTGTTATTACTATCATAAAGAGGTAAAGCGCTTATTTTCTGCATGTTCGTGCGACCACCAGACGATCTTACAAAAAAAAAATTAAGTAACAATAGTATCTGTGACTGTGATTCCTCAACCCACCAACGGAGCGGCAGCTGACGTCCACGTGGGTTCATCATACATAGCCGTTAACCACTATACGAGTTTTCGCCCGGGTGGCGGTTGATCATGGAAATCTGTTCTCGCGGTGTAGATGACAGTTGTGTCCAGGTGAAGCTGACGGACGCCGTGATGAGCGCGCTGTCGTGGAAGGCGGCGGGCGGCGCGGAGCTGGCGTGGCTGTCCGGCGTGCTGCAGCCGCGCGCGCGCCCGAGGGAGCCCGGGGCGCCCGGTAACGTGCTGTTATTTATTTTTCTCAAACTTGCTATGAAATATATGTACTATAATATATGACATGACTTACGTCAAATTAGGTCCGGAAATACTAGATATCAGGTGCGATGAGTGAAGATGATATGTAAAGGAATTTCATACAGCCTTACACACCTAGGCCTGTAAGGCAACCTTCTTTTGTTTTTAAACGTCAAATTATGGCACGTCTTGGCATTCAACCATAAAAAACCTATAAGCAAAATTCTGCCATTGTTTATTTTTTATTTTTTTGGCTTTTTTCTTTTTTTTCTTTTTTGTGTTTGATAAATATTAATTCAGGATTTCAAAGGGAAACAAAAATTTCATTATTTTTGTGCTACAACGCACGGTTTAGGAGATACAGCCCCATAAAGTTTTTTTTTCAGTCATGCAGAAATCTTTATAGGGCCGTATCTCCTAAGCCGTGCGTCGTAGCGTAAAAATAATCAAATTTTCGTTCCCCTTTTAGTAACCCGAAAGTAATAATAACAATCATCATCATCAATCATCAACATCCTATTTTTTTAAATTATTTCATTGCAAGTTTGAGAAAAGCACTATACAAATCTCGGCGAGAATCGGGGTTGCCGGCCGCGTATCCCTATATCTACTTGGCCTGCAACCCTTCGTTTCCCGTCCTCTATAATAATGTACTATTTCTATTCGTCGACTGTAATGCTTGAATTAAGATTTCGTATACCAGGGTTCACCAATTAGTTACTTCCAGGGTCCAGTTTTTAAAATAAAATGGCCATCGCGTCGCGGTCCGTTTCTACTTGAGTCTATAAGCGAATTCGTACTCCGCGAACTGCATCTCTCTCTCTCGCACGTTATTTCGCTCGTCCGTTGTCGAATTGACGGCAACAAAGACAAAACGCGGGGTGAGTTTTGTTAAATTACATACTCAGTTATACAAGTTACAGTTTACCGCGGTCCGCAATTGGTGACCCCTGTCGTATACCAAAGTATAATTGCGTACGTTTCATGTATACGCTGAATATAGCTTGAACCTTGACTGGTTTTACAATTAAAATTAAAGTCCGTGGCTGTACAAGTGTAGTGAATAATCAGATCCTATCTTATTTGTACTTTTTTATACTGAGACTGAAATAGCATAACAAATACGAACTTTTCCGAAAAAATACGATGAAAAAGGATGTCTATGTCGTGGATAAAATGGTTGCCAATTACTTTAAGCTTTACTTCGAGCATCTCGCGTGTGTCGTATTTAGAATATTATCAAATATTTGTCATTGTCCTAACAGAGGAGGAGTCTTCAGAAGACGTGGTGATGTCTCTAGAGCCCGGCGGTGAAGGCGCGGCGCACTGCGCGGCCTACATCAACGCCGTGCGGCTGTCCGAGCTGCGAGCGGCTTTGGCTAGAAGGGGACTGGCGGCGGAGTTCTCCCATGGCGCCCTGGAGTGCTGTAACGGCACGCTGGCTATACGACGGGTAACTTTGATATACAAGTCTTCAGAAGACGTGGTGATGTCTCTAGAGCCCGGCGGTGAAGGCGCGGCGCATTGCGCAGCCTACATAATTGCTGTTCGGCTGTCTGAACGTAAATCAGCCTTAGCTAGAAGAGGACTAGCGGCAGAATTCTCCCATGGCGCCCTGGAGTGCTGTAACGGCACGCTGGCTATACGACGGGTAACTTTGATATACAAGTCTTCAGAAGACGTGGTGATGTCTCTAGAGCCCGGCGGTGAAGGCGCGGCGCACTGCGCGGCCTACATCAACGCCGTGCGGCTGTCCGAGCTGCGAGCGGCTTTGGCTAGAAGGGGACTGGCGGCGGAGTTCTCTCATGGCGCCCTGGAGTGCTGTAACGGCACGCTGGCTATACGACGGGTAACTTTGATATACAAGTCTTCAGAAGACGTGGTGATGTCTCTAGAACCCGGCGGTGAAGGCGCGGCGCATTGCGCAGCCTACATAATTGCTGTTCGGCTGTCTGAACGTAGATCAGCCTTAGCTAGAAGAGGACTAGCGGCAGAATTCTCTCATGGCGCCCTGGAGTGCTGTAACGGCACGCTGGCTATACGACGGGTAACTTTGATATACAAGTCTTCAGAAGACGTGGTGATGTCTCTAGAGCCCGGCGGTGAAGGCGCGGCGCACTGCGCGGCCTACATCAACGCCGTGCGGCTGTCCGAGCTGCGAGCGGCTTTGGCTAGAAGGGGACTGGCGGCGGAGTTCTCTCATGGCGCCCTGGAGTGCTGTAACGGCACGCTGGCTATACGACGGGTAACTTTGATATACAAGTCTTCAGAAGACGTGGTGATGTCTCTAGAACCCGGCGGTGAAGGCGCGGCGCATTGCGCAGCCTACATAATTGCTGTTCGGCTGTCTGAACGTAGATCAGCCTTAGCTAGAAGAGGACTAGCGGCAGAATTCTCTCATGGCGCCCTGGAGTGCTGTAACGGCACGCTGGCTATACGACGGGTAACTTTGATATACAAGTCTTCAGAAGACGTGGTGATGTCTCTAGAGCCCGGCGGTGAAGGCGCGGCGCACTGCGCGGCCTACATCAACGCCGTGCGGCTGTCCGAGCTGCGAGCGGCTTTGGCTAGAAGGGGACTGGCGGCGGAGTTCTCTCATGGCGCCCTGGAGTGCTGTAACGGCACGCTGGCTATACGACGGGTAACTTTGATATACAAGTCTTCAGAAGACGTGGTGATGTCTCTAGAACCCGGCGGTGAAGGCGCGGCGCATTGCGCAGCCTACATAATTGCTGTTCGGCTGTCTGAACGTAGATCAGCCTTAGCTAGAAGAGGACTAGCGGCAGAATTCTCTCATGGCGCCCTGGAGTGCTGTAACGGCACGCTGGCTATACGACGGGTAACTTTGATATACAAGTCTTCAGAAGACGTGGTGATGTCTCTAGAACCCGGCGGTGAAGGCGCGGCGCATTGCGCAGCCTACATAATTGCTGTTCGGCTGTCTGAACGTAGATCAGCCTTAGCTAGAAGAGGACTAGCGGCAGAATTCTCTCATGGCGCCCTGGAGTGCTGTAATGGCACGCTGGCTATACGACGGGTAACTTTGATATACAAGTCTTCAGAAGACGTGGTGATGTCTCTAGAACCCGGCGGTGAAGGCGCGGCGCATTGCGCAGCCTACATAATTGCTGTTCGGCTGTCTGAACGTAGATCAGCCTTAGCTAGAAGAGGACTAGCGGCAGAATTCTCTCATGGCGCCCTGGAGTGCTGTAACGGCACGCTGGCTATACGACGGGTAACTTTGATATACAAGTCTTCAGAAGACGTGGTGATGTCTCTAGAACCCGGCGGTGAAGGCGCGGCGCATTGCGCAGCCTACATAATTGCTGTTCGGCTGTCTGAACGTAGATCAGCCTTAGCTAGAAGAGGACTAGCGGCAGAATTCTCTCATGGCGCCCTGGAGTGCTGTAATGGCACGCTGGCTATACGACGGGTAAGTTTGATTTAGAAAAGTCTTTCGAAGACGTAGTGATGTTGCTCGAGACCAGTGGTGAATGCGCGGTCTACATCGTTGCTGTTAAAATGTTTGAACTTAAAGCAGCCTTAGCTAGAAGGGGATTAGCGGCGAGTTCTCTCATGGCGCCCTGGAGTGCTGTAATAGTACGTGGGCTATACGACGGGTAAGTTGGATTTAGAAAAGTCTTCAGAAGACGTAGTGATGTTTCTCGAGCCCGGTAGTGAAGGCGCGGCGCACTGCGCGGTCTATATCGTTGCTGTTTGACTGTATGAACTTAGAGCAGCCTTAACTAGAAGAGGGCTGGCGGCTGAGTTCTCGCACGGCGCGCTGGAATGTTGTAATGCCAAGCTATTAGACGGGTAAATATATCTTTACTAGGTTATAAATGCGGTTATGAATGCTGTGTAACTGTCCAAACTGCGAGCAGCTTTGGCCAGAAGAGGACTAGCGGCAGAACTCTCATGTAACGCTGGAGTGCCGTAACGGCAAGCTTCATTTTAGACGGGTTGGGTAAGTTTAATATCGAAAAATCTTCAGAAGTTGTAGTGATGTCCTTAGTCTTAGAACCCGTTGAAGGCGCGGCGCAACGCGCAGCCTACATCGTTGCTGTTCGACTGTCTTAACTTAGAGCAGCCTTAGCTAGAAGAGGGCTGGCGGCTAAGTTCTCGCATGGCGCAAGTTACAGAAAAATAGAGTAAACGCCTGCCTATCTATACATAAAAAAAGTAGGTATTAGGGTTGAGATATGGCTCTTATAAATCACATATGACTATAAGATATAGGGGCAGTCTTTAGCGAGAAGGGAATTAGCGGCAGAATTCTCGCACTCGCTGAAGTGCTGTAATGCTATTAAACGGGTAAGTTTGATACAGAGAAGAACATTTCATACATATTATCATACAACATACCCTCTTAAGGCCCAGCCATAGAAATGAAAAATCCAAAATTTGCCACTGGAATTTGAACCTATAGTCCACGGAATATAGTAGATTTTATTTTGTTTGAAAATTGCACAAAACAAAACAAATGCAACTCTGTCCTAATTGAATATGATTTAAATTTCATCGAACTGAATAAGTCCTATAGGTAGGACCTTGGGCCTTACGAGGTTATCAAAAACAACCTACGTAATTTAGTCGGGTTATTTGTTGCCTACTATAAAATACGGTGGGCAACAAAACACGTCTACGTCACTTAGATCTTTTTGGAAGTAGACAGAAAAGAAAAGTGAGACTGACAAGGACAAACAATAGCGCTCTCTGCTCCTTCTACTGAAAGATACATAAGACTATCACGTTCTGTCAGTTCCCCCCACCACTCATGCATACTAAATACTAGGTTCATGGTCGTTTCTGAATTCCAATTAATCCAGCTTTGATGATTCATTTGAAGACAAGTGACATTTTCTGAAAGTGTAATCTAATTTGAACCTTAAATCGGAATGCTAAAGTTGAAATTCTAATGGCGCGTATGTGGTCGATAAATCGTACTATGCCTGGAAAAGGGTTAATGCGATGGGTCCCATATAGAAATTTGATCTCTATAACAAACTTGGTCGACTGATACCATGACACAAACTTGCCATCTAGCCTATAAGTGGTATAGATCCCGTGCGCATTGATACCACTTTATGGCGTAAATCGAAAACTGCCTTGATATTTTCATATCAGGCCATTCTTACATAAGGCATTGTAAGTTTCATTTACGTTAGTAGGGACACAGTTATACTACATACTGGAGATGAATATCATTATCTCATTCTAACAAATAGCTGTGTCCCTACTTACGTCAGTATAACTTATAAGTGTATCTTAGGCCTGTCTTGTTTGGTTTCAGTTGGAGAACGGTCGCGTGGCTCTGGAAGGCGTGCTGTCGGAGGAGTATTATAAAGTACGGGAGCTGCTGTACGAGCAGTTCGCCATCGTTTAGTGGCTGTCAGATTTATTAAATATTGGTTTAGAATAATATGTTTATATTAAAATGTTGTTTTTCTAATATATTTCCCGTAATGGTTTATATTGGTAGGACCGTTTATTGTTTACTGGGTGTTTCACATAGGCCATTACTTTGAGGCACGATACGATCTTAAATAACGTCGTACTCATTCTATAACTCATACAGCGGATGGTTCTTTTGAAACTCGCTTTTGTGCTAGAATCTAATTGCAAAAAGAGACGCCAATAGGAAATATTAGACTCTGCGTAGGGGGCCCCCTACCCAGAGTTTTGTCTAATATTTCCAGATTGAGATGGATTGTGGTAATGGGGCCCCATTTTGGGGCAATCTGAGAGCCTACCGTGAAACAAGATGATAGTATTATCTGTGAAAACTTATCAAAAAACAGTTTAAGGCACAGTATGTATGAGTTACTCTACGGTTTACGATAGGTGTGGTGCACTCTGGCGGTAGAACTATGCAGTAATACTCCCTATTCCGACACGTCTTTTAAGATTATTTCATACGTCGACAAAAGACTTGGACCCGTTGAATAAAATAATAGGTACTTGGCTCGGAGTAAGTATAGGTCCGTCCAGTACCCCTAGTGTAAATATTTTCGACAGCGAAACGTTACGTACGCGTTTGCGTTAAGTGTCATTTTGTATGAGATTTTTGACTTTCCAAAACGTCCCGCTTGGCGCGCTGTTCAAAAACCCATACAAAATGAGACTTAACGCAAACGCGTACGTCACGTTTCGCTATCGACTAAATTTACACTAGGGGTACAGATCTTGCACGCCCACTTCAAAGTTAGCGATTATTTTGGTCACGATTAGCGTGTTAGCGGCACGTAAAATTTGGTGATATATATTGGTTAAAGAAATATAAATGAATAAACATTCCTCGTTTATAAACAACAAATGGCAACAAATAAACAACAATTATTGGCGCGTTAAAGATATTAATACCACCAGCTACACGCCAGCGTGTATAAATCAAGTTGAAGGTTACTTTTACGTGTTAAGTGGTCCTATCAGGACTCCCGTTTATCTGTGAAGGTACGGGGCCCTTTACAATAATTAATACCTTATCATTTGTTTGGTGTTGGCTCCGTCTTTTCACCATCTGTCCCTGGTTCCACGGTACCCTCCATGGTTCTACCCTCTATGGTACTACCCTCCAAAGTTCTACCCTCTATGGTACTTCTCTCCATGGTTATGTTTCTACCAATGACAGATATCTCTCGAGGCTCCTCATTCACCGCGGTCACATTCACTCTAGTTCCATCTATAGTTTGGTACTGATTGACTTCACTAGGTTCGCTAACATTTACGTCTACAACGCTGACTGGTGTGGCATCTATGGTTTTGAAACGTGTATCACATGGCGTGTTAGGTGAATTTTCTACTTTTGAGACTTTGGCTTGTTCGGGGTAGTTAGTGTTGATAGGATTTTCAACTTCTTTTTGCGTGGCTTGTTCGGGGTAGTTGTTGCCTTTAAACAGAAGTATTAGATATTAGTAGTTACAGATAAAATACTATTTGTGACGATCACAAAACATCTACGAATATGTACAGACACAATAAGAAAATAACAGATATTAAGTGTGCATCACGAATTTGGGTGATATTATGCTATTTCTGCGCGGTTTGCCCTTCGGGCATCTGAAGCTATAGTCGTTCGATTTGTAGCTGGCCCCGACGGGCTTATCCTTTGTCTATTGTTAAGTAAAACGGCACGTGCCACTACCTGCAAAAAAAAGGGTCGTATAATTCTAATTGACACCTGAGCGCGGGCTAGTCCAACGCTTAAAAAACCAGTGTAGGTGCGCTCTCCGATAGGTAACGCGCGTTTGTTACGCATCTCGGGGATACCTTTTAGACTGGTTCTGTAGCGTTCGACTCGCCGGCACTCGGTAACCGTAGAGGGACCACACAAGAAATCGCAAATTATTTTTCCATTTACTCATTTTGAATCTTATTGCAATTCCCATAGGATTTGTAATTCAATAACCGGTTAAA
The DNA here is from genome assembly GCF_033807575.1 of Cydia pomonella. Classification (NCBI taxonomy): domain Eukaryota; kingdom Metazoa; phylum Arthropoda; class Insecta; order Lepidoptera; family Tortricidae; genus Cydia; species Cydia pomonella. Next base: position 16,471,062 of record NC_084721.1, on the reverse strand, counting down.
GTGACCGGACTTTTTTTGTGCATGTAGTAGCACGTGCGGTTATACTTAACAATAGATAAAGGATTAGCCCATCGGGCATGCTACAAATCGAACGACTATACCGACCTATTGATTTAGTGTGACGTTCGTGAAAACATTACACTTTGGAGAAAAAAACTACGTACCTCGTAGGTTAGGATCGTCAGTTAGATTCAGATGCCCGAAGAGCAAACCACCCAGAAATAGGAGCTCTCAGATAAGTTGTGAAGGAAATGTTTTTGGAAAAAAAACAGTGCGGTTTTATTCTGACGAAAGCAGAATCTGACCAAATGTCCATTTTCATCCGAAAAAATAGGCTATAATTTATTCTGACGAAAGAGGAATCTGACGAATGTGTTAGATCACAATTCACACGTGTCCATGCCTTACCAGGTATTCTGCGTCATTACATTTACCATAAAGTCGATCAGTATAAGATTTTTTTTATAATTAAGACCTGCAAGGAAAAAGAAAGAAGTTACTGTTTTTCTTTCTTACCTGCCTTCGCCATAGCAAGTGCAAATCTCTCCTCGATTCGCGCCGCTGAAAAGTTAGCAATAGTTTTAATTTTATGTAACAGACACATAACCAATGGGGTCAAGAGTTTAATCTAAATGATGACAGTATACAGGCAATAAAGAATATCAAGAGGGAGATGAAAGCCCAGAACGTAACCCCTATGACAACCCAGGTAGAGAGTCCTGGCGCCGCCGTACAAGGAGGCCCGACCCCAGATAAAACTGGGACTAAGGGAAGGAAGAAGAAAATGATAGAATACAGGCATAATTCAGCGGCTTCCTAGCCTAGTTGGTAGTGACCCTGCCTACGAAGCCGAAGGTCCCGGGTTTCGAATCCTGGTAAGGACATTTATTTGTGTTTGTATCACGAATGTTTGTTCCTGAATTATGAATGTTATTATGGTATTTATCCATATAAGTAGTATATCGCCGCTAAGTCCCAAAGGGTTAGGTTGATCTGTGTAAGATTGTCCTCAAATATTTATTTATTATTTACTTCGAGCAACATCGGCTTCGACACGTCGGAACGGTACAAATCGGTCTGCTATTTTTGCAAGGGGACGTGCACACAGTCGCAGTTCTCACTCGCTACATACAAAATCGAATGTGTAATGACGACACAAATACATAGAAAATGACACACGTCAAAAACAAATCTTGCACACCTCGATCTCTTTTTGCCCAGTTGGGCTTGCTTCGGCAGCGGGGAAATAGTGCGAATACCGACTCCCTTCCCGGTGTTGCCCAAAGGTTATTTATTATTAATACGAAAATCTAGAAAGCTTAAATCAATGTTTAAAAATGATTACCATTTATTTTGTTCACGATTAAGTTCAATACTATGAGGCCAGCAAAGACGAAGAGGCTCAGAATGCTGTAGGCCCACCACGGAGGTTGTTCCATCTGAAAGAAAGCCAAAACCTCGACTGGAACCATATCAGTTTCTTAAATATTTCTTTGATTAGGGAAAAGCGATATGTTTAAATTTAAAAAAAAGTAAGTACTTATACTATAATCAACTAGCTATTAATATATAGGTACACTTATTTTATTCACAGGGGATCTAAATCTACTCACCTTACGTTTTTTACTCGAGAAAAGAGAAAACGAGAATATAGTTGAGCGCGTTCGCGTTGCTAGCAGCTAGGTAGTTTCTTTCTCGATGCTTTTATTGCTTAGCTAAAATTTTCGTTCAAAAAATTGTTTTTTGTTCAGAACAATATACCTGAGGTCAATGTGGTGAAGACCGTCTATTAGGCAAGACCGTCTACAAGCTCTTCCGTCGCTTCTAACTCTTCTTGGTGCACATATAGACCGCGGGCCAGGAGCATATATCGTCAGTCATCGCCTCCCGGTTGATACTATGTCAGATGAAAGTTTAAAAACCGTCAGCCGGTTGTATCGCGGTAACATGTAAAAAATACGCGCCTTACCACTTTATGTCCGCAAAGTATGCGTAATCCGTTTATAGCGTTTCAGGCGTTTCACCTGATGAAATGCTACATGCAAAGTTTCATGATTTGTTATTGCTATCATAAAAAGGTAAAGCGCTTATTCCTTCATGTCTGAACTCATCATCATCATCATATCAGCTCTTTATCGCCCACTGCTGAGCATAGGCCTCTCTTCATCTGAACTATCATCAGACAAAGTATCAAACGGGAGGCGATGACAATTTTTTAACGTGTTTCGCTGGCTGCCATTCCTCAACCCACCAACGAAGCGGCAGCTAACGTCCACGAGGGTTCATCACACATAGCCGTGAACCACTATACGAGTTTTTGCCCGGGAGGCGATTGGTCCTGGAAATCTGTTCCTGGCTTGCGGTCCGATACCTATTATCTACTCCACTTACAAGCAAGCAGGTCTGTAGAGCAGAAGGATCAAAGCTTTTATTCCGACTGTCTGAGTGAAGTACGAATACAAATACGAGAGTCCTTGCCCTATGACGGTCTTCCCAACCAAAAATTTTATATGCCGGTTTTCTCCACATTGACCTTATAAACTTTCTGATAGAAAATATTTTCTAAAAAACGCGAAGACCCGGCTAATTATCTGATAAGGTCTGGATTCGAGATACAAAGAGAATTTAATATCCTCACGGAGATATTTTAGATAAACAATTAACGTCACAATGACATTTATTCTCTGCTTTGGTTCTGGTGCATTATAATCTGAGATATTTCTGAGTTTCATTAGCAGAACCATAGACAACTGAAATTAGATCAGTGGTGGTAGTATGGTTCCTCTTTTATCGTTTGTCACTATGCCCGTCACTTTCGCACTTACATACTTGTTAGAACGTGACAGGCATGGTGACAAATGATAAAGAGCCGACCATCTTAGCCCTACAGGTCTGCAGTTCACTAGAGTAAATCAAGATAACCAAAGAGTAAAGTAACTAAGATAACTGCATGGCTTGGAGGATAAAACAACTGGAGTCGCCTTACGCTTAACTTGCGCTTAACCCTCTATCGTAATCGTCGGCCAATGGGCATATAGTACCTATTGTATGGACTGTTATGTGAACTTGAGACCATGCGTGTTGGAGGGTCTGCTATCTCGTGACCTGAATCGAAAGCGAAAATAATTCACGCTTCTAAGCAGGTGCCGCCCCCCACATTTCACGCTGGCTCTATTTCAGCCATCTAGTGGTAAATCTAAAAATGGTAACTTGAGATAATGCTTCGCGCCAATAAATAGGTAGGGGGCTTGTGTGTGTAGACAAGATGCCAATTACGCTCCTTAGCGTAGCGTAGTTGTCTCTATCTCTCTCCATATTACTGCGTTAGAGACAGTTGCGTTTCGTTCGCTACGGAGCGTTAACGATTGGCATCTTGTCTACGCACCAAATTAAACTATAATAAAACGTGGCGTCAACAGCAGCTAATTCAAGTAAGCTGTAAGTTGACGCTGTGAGAGTTTTGCCGCCCGATAACAACACCCTATATGCTAACGTGACGCAGGGGGAGTCCGGGAATAGTATCTTAGGTGGGAGAGTTATCAGAGTTGATATCTTCGCAAATAGGTAGAATTGTTTGAGTCATGAATCTCTAGTAAATATGATGGTGGCTGCGATTAATGGCTACCAACCTAACAAAATCAAAACGAATACAGTTTTAAACTAAGTGCATTGCTGCCAACTTACAAAATATTCATTTGGTTGCATAGTAAAAACAATTACTTCATAAGTCAGAAACACGCATGTGACACCCGTAATATAGCAACATCCATAGACTACGACGACCGCTTAGCGTTGCTTGTTAGTCTCCGTAGGCTACGTTGGCCAAAATCGAGAAAAAACTGTCCAAAAATTTAATTTAGCAAGTAGCAAGTACCAGGGCCTCATGAGTTACGAGGTGTCGGTGACCGGCCGGCCGCCGCCCGGGGCGGGCCGGGCGCGTAACAAGGTATGCTCGCGCGTCTTGGCTATATACTTTTGCTTTGTTTACCTAAATTAAGATTTATTTTTGTTGACTCGTAGGAAAAGTATTGTATGCAACGTTGTATAAGTAGGTCAAAAAATGCTCGTGGCGTATTCCTTTACAAACTCACGCCATTCGCCTTTTTTGACCCGTCTTATACAACTGTTGCATAAAAGACTATTATATACAGTTGTTTGTTTTAATTACATAAACGTCGAAATATTATAACAATCTTTGTTATAATCTTCATTTATTCATTCTATTAAAATTATGTCTTTCAGTCCAGTGGGACTATTTCGCCAGTATCAAAGTATTAGAAACTTTAAATATGACTAAAATTGTACGGTTAGTACAAGACAGTGTACGGTGATTTAATCAGCTCTTGTAAAGCGATAGCTGGACTTTAAAAGTAGTACGTGGACTACCGGCCGTTGACTCCAAAATGGTGATTAAACGCGTTTCAAGATTAATTATCCATTCTCTGCACATTACCACACTAGTTTACTGTATAATAAGCTATCGATAGTACACTTTAAACAATATGAATTAGCAAAAAACAAAGGAATTAATCACGAGGCGTGACTATCAAGATGTCTCTCGAACCGGAAGTCCTTGATATAAATGTATCTTGATAGTTTTTAAAATAAAAGTTTGTTTTGAAATGATGTTGGCAGTTGACTGTCATGAAAATGTTGAAGCATTAAAATAAGAGTGGATTTCCCTCGAATAGGGTAGCCAGGGGGACTAGCTAAGATGACAATTGTTTGCAGAAAATGAGACGAAATGCATCATTTCCATACATTATTTAGTTTCACCGTGTATATTTTAAATCTTGTAACTTAAAATTGAACCACGTCCCGGCGTCCGATTAAGCTGAAACTTGGCATACTTTCGTATTTCCGATGACGATGCAATAATATGCCAAAGTGGAGCTGATCTGATGATACAGTCGAAAGGTAATACTGGATAGACATGCCAAGGAGAGGAAGTAAAGTCGGCAAAAAAAATGTATTAGGTAAGGGGGGTAATACGAACATAGTTTATTTTGCTCGGGGCCAGACGAACAGTATAAGGATTCCATACAAGTGTTTGTCTTGCCCCGATGATAGTCTTACCAAAGAGAATTTGAAATAGAGGTGGATTGTCAAAGTAAACTTTGTAGTCACAGTAAAGTTACTGCCATCTTTCGACACATGATTAAACATTTAGAACGCCATTTGACTTTGATCCTTATTCTTTCACAGACATGTGATAAATTGGTTAAATATCAAAAAGTGGCGCCATCTACTAGAGCATAGGCCAAAGGTATGTCGCCATCGCTCGAAAAGATGCTGCCACAAAGTTTACTTTGACAATCGACCTCTATTTCAAATCTCTGGTCTTAACCCATCCTACCTTATCAAAAAATATTTTTGACGGTAGCTTCTTATCACAACTTGTGAAATGATCGGTTTAGCTTCGAGCTAATTGCTCGACTAAATCGCGATTAACATTATAATTCTGTCGTCTCTAATCGTTTTGTCGCGCCTGACAAAACTTCGATACGTAAGCCTTTGTTTTTAGATGGTTCTGTGGCAAGATTGATTGCTCTGTACCGACTTGTGACCTCGTTTATACAACGCGACTTTGCTTCGGAATTATAATACTCGTAGACCTGAGGGCTTATCACGAAATTCGAAATTTATCTATATCTGCCTCTCTATCAGGCTTGCATATCCGAGCGATAGAGACAGAATGAAATTTAGATTTTGGATTTTCGCGGTAGACCCGTTTGATCGAATGTTAGAAAGATGAGTTCGGGCTGTTAAATATTAAGGGGTAGGCGAAATGGTGACATGTTTGCAATATACCAATAGAAACCGTTTAATGCGTCTCTGACGTTTAATACGATTTCCTTCGTAATACCATAATTTACAGTGGTTCCTGCAACTTGTTGTTAGATATGTTTAACATTTAGAGTCCATTTCAGCTAACTTTGCACCAACAAGAATAGAACGAAAATATTCATATAAATTTGATATAATGATGACATAGCCACACTTTGTCATTGTAAATGCCATAAAGAGATGAGAGAGAGATGTCCGATTATACGCTATCTCGCTTAAGAAGATCTAACGGAACACCTTAGGATCCTCTTAAGCGGGCTTAGCGTAGGAACTAGGAACTTCATGCCGTTATTAAGTCTGCTATACCATACAGTACGATTCCTAACGGGCGGAGTCGGAGCGTATTTCACATTTGTATGGCCGCAAGCCGGTCAGCTCCTCGCGGACGCGGGCAGCTCTGGCCGGACTCCATCGCTTCTGCCATACATAATCTATAGGCACATTGAAAATACGCTTCGGCGCGGCCCGACTCCAGCCAGTCGGTGGGAAACGTATAACTCACGCTACAGCGGTCCAGGCCCGGGCCAGGGCGTCAAACACTTCAGTTTTCTATAGATAACATCACCTATCACCTGTCATAGAAAAGTCCTAGCCCTGTCCTAGTGTGAGTCATCCTTCATATGGATGGTAGGTAAGGAATGAAATCTTCATGTACCAAAAAGTGTCCACCAAAAATCCTTAAATAGGTGGCGCTACAATACCTAGAATATTTGAAAAAAAATTTAAATCATAGACTGCGCACTTTACACCGTCAATAACGCTTAGGTTCTTAGCTACTCTGGAGAGTTTTAGAACTATTATTTATAGCTGACAGCTGGACACTTTTGCAACAGTTCTGCCTATGGAGATTTTATTCCTTACCTCTACCTTCCATAATTCTTAAGTTTAATTTTTTTAAGTTATCATAGGTCGTGTCGTATCCGCCTCGTAAGTAGCAAAGCGTCCACCAAGCGAGTCCGTGTTAATTAATTTGTATTTCATAACCGAACGGGCAGTTGATGAATTGTGAGAGGAAACTTGGCGTGATGAATAGAGAGCACCGAGGATCGATAGTATGCTGATGGATCGACAATGTATCCCTTTATAATTACATTTAAATGTAAATGTAATAAAAACATTTTTAATTCCGTCACGTTCGAACGTCTGTAAATTGGACGGATTTGAACTGTAAATTTTGTTTAGTTTGATATTGATTGAGATATTTATTAATAAAATTATATATTTTTTTATACCACGACGGTGGCAAACAAGCATACGGCCCGCCTGATGGTAAGCAGTCACCGCAGCCTATGGACGCCTGCAACTCCAGAGGTGTTACATGCGCGTTGCCGACCCTTTAAAAACCTGTACACTCCTTTTTTGAAGAACCCCATACTGTAGACCCTCGGGAAAACCTCGAAAAATACTTTTACATATCACACAGTAGTATATACATAAGAATCACAAAATATTATTTACAGTACATATGGTGATACTTTAGCGCACTAGTGCGAAAATTAGCATATTACGTTACTGTGTCGAACATTTAAAGGGCCATATGTACTGTAAAACGTTGTACGATACATGTGCGAATAGGTAATTCGCAACTCGTGTCGATTTAAAACACTCCCTTCGGTCGTGTTTTAATTGATCGCCACTCGATTCGAATTTCCTATTTTTCGCACTTGTATCGTAATGTACTATATTACTAGCCGTTTTCGTTAGTTACAATTTAGCAGATTTGGTATTTATTCACGTAGAGTAATGATTTCCGTGATAAAAAAATATCCTGTTTTTTTTTAAACATAGAAATAAGAGTCGGCCGGACAAATCCATCCAAGGCCGGAAAATGGTTATTCGTTTTGAAAGACCTATCCAACGGTACCCTAGGGTAAAGGAGGGAACAGTGGCTTGGTAAAAAAGGCCGGGTACAGTGGCTGTCTCGACTTAATTTCAGCACGAGAGAGGCGATATTTGGGCGATTAAGCCACTGTTCGAGCTGCACCAGTGTTTCCGCCTTGACCCTATACTATCGAGTCGAAGCAAAAAAAATTAAGAAAAACCGGTACGGGGAATACCCTAAAAATTTTTTTTTTCTTTTTATCTTACCGTTCTGTCGCAATGCATGATTTATGTATCGATGCCAAATTGCAGCTTTCTAGCTATAACGATCATGAAGCAAAGACGGACATGGCGAACAGACGGACGGACGGACAGACAGACATGGCGAAACTATAAAAAGATTCAGCTGTTTAATTAAAAGTGAAGAGGTAACAGTTACAGAGAGACAGTTACTTTCGCATTATTTATAATGTTAGTAGGGATTTTGGTTATTTCTATACGGACCCCAATAAGATCGTTCGTTGTTTGATCGTGGAGGACGCGTTGAAGATCTCATTGTCAGACACATAGGAATACAAAATAAATAGGCAAAGCTATTCAAAATGGACCTAAATAAATACCTATAATATTACATATGGTAATGCGACTGCTAGTTCAGCAATCATAAGTATCAATAATCACTATTACACCAATAAAACTCAATGCCAGTCATAGCCCGCGTACTACAACCGATAACCGATATCCATTCAAAACCCCATCAGCGCATCAATAAAACTTGAAAAATAGTTCGCCAACAACATTTGCACGTGCGTGGAACGGAATATCTCGCAATTGTTGCCGCGAAAATGCTTCCCGCGCATAAATCAGGTTGTCAGTGTTGCCGTTATAAATTCGCGGCTCGCCGCCGCGAAACGCACCTGCCGCTGGCAACATTACCTTGATTGCGAGCGGTGCGCTGCATTTGCCTTCGGTCCACATTTTTGAACGTACCTCTCGCAAAACAATACCAGCATAACCTGAGCTTTCACTCCTCCCGCGCGGCAAATGATTAAGGTTGCATAAAGAGCGCGCAAGGGGGAAATGGAAGTCTCAAGTTTTTTTGGACGCATTCGCCAGTCATACTTCACCGAAGTTTCTTGCTTTAGGTTCTTTATGCCTAGCTCTTTGTTTCACAGTTCGTACAGTAATGACTCGGAACTTTCTTGAAATTAGACTCGTAGGGAACGCTTTTCGGTGTCGAGACACTCGGAGTTCTAATACGAAAGTTATGATATGAATGTATGAATATATAGGGGGTTGTTTGTGGAAGTAATGTAGAAGTCTTAGTGAACCTTTTATATAGTTTGCGCGTTAGTTCTCGTTAAAAGTTGCCGCGGGTTTCGTGAACCTTGGAGCTAAATTATGTTATTACCTAGTTTGGTTTGTTTTGATGTTCAAGCTCATCGCGTGGCATATGTTCTCAGGTTAAAAAAAGATATAAACGACGACCGGTTTGGCCTAGTGGGTAGTGACCCTGCCTACGAAGCTGATGGTCCCGGGTTCAAATCCTGGTAAGGGCATTTATTCGTGTGATGAGCATGGATATTTGTTCCTAAGTCATGGGTGTTTTCTATGTATTTAAGTATTTATAAATATTTATATATTATATATATCGTTGTCTAAGTACCCTCAACACAAGCCTTATTGAGCTTACTGTGGGACTTAGTCAATTTGTGTAATAATGTCGTATAATATTTATTTATTTTATTTATTTATTTATTTATTTATAAAGATAACACTGGAAGTTTTTAGAATATTGGAAACAATTCTAGTTGTTTCAGTACTGTTTTTAGCTATTTTGAAAACGTAATTACATTTGCTTATACAGTTCTTTCTTAGGCACTTTTGTAAAGCGATTTTGGGTCTAGTTATTTTGTTCAGGAATTAATAAATTTTGTTTATGAACATTAAAAAAATAAGAAAGCAAACACAAAGGATTTTTATTTTTGTATTTAGTTAGCTGACCTATACCTATACAGGATGAAATTGTTATGTTTGACTATACGCTGAGGGATGGATATGTAGGTCATACCGAACAACTTTTACATACCAACCACGAAAACACGAAAAAAATATGCCGTCTCATACATTTTGGTGAATCACATGTCAAATAAATAAATACTATGGGATGGAACACATATATTTACTCAAATAACAATAATAATAGAGGAATTTCCTCCCGCGGACGCTCCGGCTGTGGAATGAGCTCCCTGCCGAGGTTTTCCCGAGGGTGTACAGTATGGGGTTCTTCAAAAAAGGAGTGTACAGGTTTTTAAAGGGTCGGCAACGCGCATGTAACACCTCTGGAGTTGCAGACGTCCATAGGCTACGGTGACTGCTTACCATCAGGCGGGCCGTATGCTTGTTTGCAAAAATAAAATAATAATAATTATGGAACATAGTTTTAAGAATAGTATAATACAGACTGTACTTAGCTATGGAAGAGCGGTGCCGGAGCACAGGTTATTTTGTAAATAACTTACAAGGAGACACCAGCCATTGTAATATTTGTCATGGTTTTTGAAAGAAATAATCAAGTTTTTTTTTTTTTTCTATAGCTCCACAACGGGACGTCCCGCGTACAGCGGGACGGTTGGCAACCCTAGGTTGACTGCCCCTCACGTCAAGGCCACAACGGTTATGCTACTAAAGCTTCTGCAGTAACGGGGCCCACTGATTAACAGTCCACCGGACGGTACGGGCCTGTCAGTTGCTCGAAACAGTCAACTTTTTTTTCTAACTGACATCTGTACCCCTAGTGTAAATTTGATCGACATCATAACGTGACGAACGCGTTTGCGTTAAGTCTCATTTTGTATAGGATTTTGAGTTTCCAAAACGTCCCGCTTGGCGCGCTCTTTCTAAATCCAATACAAAATGATACTAAACGCAAACGCGTACGTCACGTTTCGAAATCGAATTTATTTACACTAGGGGTACAGGCCGATACCGTGGGGCGGACTGTTAATCAATGGGCTCCATAATGCAGTTGCAGCCGATCCGAATATCATCTTAAAGACGACTTGCATTGCAGCTGGATCACTGTGGTGACATTACTGACAATGTTATCACATTCCAAACGTCAGCTTATTTAATTTTCATGCTTTGGTCTCGGACCGTCTAGAACGCAAAATTACTAGTGTAATAGCCTTTATCCCTTTTAGTCTACATCGCAAACGGTCTAGAACACAAAATGACCACTTATATGTAGGTTAGGTTAGTTAGTTATCTTTTAATGGCCGAAGGCCAAACCGCACAGAAAGAGGCTCCGTCGACATCGCTAACGTAAAGGTAAATCGACGATACGTAGATAAATAAAGGTCTAAATAATTGTAGTCATTTTGTGTTCTAGACCGTTTGCGATGTAGACTAAAAGGGTTATAGGCAAAATATTACACTAGTTATTTTGTGTTCTAGACAGTCGGAGACCAACCCATTTTCATTACCGAGTTAGGCTATTCGACAATATGCGATATTCGCAATAACACGAACGTCGCACGAAGCGAACTCGATGCACTAAAGTTCTGAGGCGTCTCCACCTGGCGGTTCAGCAGCTACGAATTATGGATGTCCCACTCCTCAGTTGTTTACTCATGACAGCTGTCGTGGTTGTATGATGAGACGTATCTATTGTGGACAATGCAACCCTCGCAATGCCCACTTGTCACGGTCTTCAGTATTATGGGAACATTGGAGTATGATGGTTTGTGTCGCATTGTCTAGTGTCCCACTGCTGCTGAGTAAGCTCTTTTCTCGCTATTCATCACGGCGTATTGAATTTTCTTGCGTCAAGATTGTCCTGCCTTCTCCTACCTGCCCGCGTAGCCAATATGCCAATCGTTTACGCTCGGTAGCGAACGAAACGCAACTGTCACTGTCGCATAAGACCGATAGGGAGAGCTGACTACGCTACGCTACGGAGCGTAAACGATTGGCATGTTGGCTACGCGGGCTGGTCTGTCTGTAAAAAATAGGACACGTAAAATACTCTGCTTCTAATCTGCCCCATCGCCAAGTGTAACAGGCAGCAACTGGAAAAAACATTGTTTAGTTTACCAATTTCTCGCGTGATTAATTTCAAATAAAAAATTCTTGGTTTTTGGTGGCTGTTATGTGTATAGGTAGGTTCGAGTCGACAATTGGCGAGAGGTCGCACAGGACCGAGAAAAGTGGCGCTGTCTTGTGTCGGAGGCCAAGTCTCATTTTGGGTCACTGAGCCAACGGAGTAGTAGTAGTAGTAGTAGTAGTAGTAGGTAGTGAAGGGTCCCTCGATATTACCTACCTACCTATCTATTTAGTCAAAATACCAACAAACAAATACATAAATAATGATTCCTAACAACTATATATCAGGTAAATAAGGCTCTTTGTACAGTACCTAAATTTTAAAGGCTAAAATATAAACTAATACCTATTCTTAAAAACGAAATTAAATTAATTTAATTAATTAAGTGACGTAGGGCCGGATATACTTACTATTCAGTCCGATAACTATTCCAATGAATTAAGTTATGAGAATGACACACGAGAATTGTGTTATCAATTAAATAAATCCTATCCATCTCTGTTTATGATGGGGATTGCAAAATCGGGTCTTAGTTAATACAATGGTAGTAATGGGTTAAAGTAGACAAAGGCGCAAACAGTGATTTAATAATAAGCAAATGATCGTAAATTTTCATCATAAAATGGACACTCCAACTTTAATAGCTCGAGCACCATCGATATCGGTTAATTTGGGCCGAGGCCCGAGGCCCGACTAAGCTGAAAAGTTCTAGAATGCCCTGTATGCAGCCTCACGTATGTATGATCAGTACTAGTATTATGGTTAGAATTTTCTGAGGTGACTTCTTGAGCTCAGACCCCTAATCTGTTAAACAAAAGGTATTACGGCCCGATTCGAAGAATTATGAAGACACGTTTAAGATCTTTAAAAGATCGATAACTAAACGAAATGTCAAAATTGACGTTTATTTTGATTCCGCTGTGATTCCAATTATGGAAGGTAGAGTTAAGGAATAGAATCTCCATGTACCAAAAAGTTTCCGACAAAAAACCGTAAATAGGTGGCGCTACAATACCTAGAATAATTGAGAAAATAATAGAATCTCCATGTACCAAAAAGTTTCCGACAAAAAACCGTAAATAGGTGGCGCTACAATACCTAGAATAATTGAGAAAATAATCTAATCATAGAGAGCGCACTTCACTTCGTCAATAGCGTCTAGGTTCTTAGCTACTTCCTTCCATAATCCCAATAAGATTTATCTACAATATTTCTGACGTCAAAGTGACATTGGTTGCCCGAATCGAGCTGCTTCTGTCAATTGTACGACATACAAACGATATCTAAATGAGAACGTATCTACACCAGAACTCATTGTTATCGTATCTCATTCTTCGAATCGGGCCGTTATTTCTTTTATGCAGTGGCTACATCTACTACTACTATAGCCCCGTCATATAAGTGGACGGAATAAGCTCGTATAAAAAGCAGTTCAAATTCATTAAACAAAATAAATAAATAAAAAAATGAAATAAAATAAAAATTTAAATGAGATTCCTATGCCAAGGGCAACCAGACAAAACGTCTGCGGAGAAAGGCTAGCAGTAAGCAGTACTTACTTACTTACTCCTCTGGCGCAGCGACCCAAAGTGTGTCTTGGGCTCTTGGCCTCCAACACGATTGCTCGCCACTGATCCTGGTCCTGTGCAGTTTCTCACCAGTCTTTAACCTGGAGCTCGCGCAGATCCGTGTCCAGCACAACCGCTCATCGATACCTAGTTAGACCGGCCGGGTGGCGTGCTGCCGGTTTTCCCTCTTTTCTTTCCTAGAGCGAATGGGAGGCGATCGGGCGGTGAAAGGAAAGAGTAAGCAGTAAATAAGCATTATTTAAATACACTAAAAGTCGCACTGCATTTTTTCGTGACCTATTTTAGCGTTAGACTACAACGTTATACAGCTAGTCAGTAACTATAAGCAGCATAAGCACCTATTTTGCACTGCAATACTCGTCAGACAACAAACACACACAACCCGGAATACAACCGAGTCGCTGGTAGCTGTATTCCCTTTTCCTAGAGAGCGCGGGCGAATTGAAGACGTCTCGTCGTAATAATAATTATATACTAATCTAAAAAAGTCTCGTCGGCTCAATGGAGGCGTTTTGTTGCACTATTCACTAGGTGCACGATTGGTGCTACCCTCATTTTGTGGGCTTTTCTACGTTAAATCTTTTGGAGTAAAATTAGTTCCAACGGCTGCCGCTAGCATTAATGATTGTCATTCCATAAGATTATGTGTGCTTGTGACAATCACCGCCACTTCGCCCTCCCCCGACTACCTCGGGACTCAAATTATCTCTATATTTTTCAACTAAATCGGTTCAGCAGTTTAAGCCTGAATTATTCTTATTTTTATTTATGTTTTAATGAACCCTCGCCATTCTCGTGCCTCCTTCTCTTAGATTCCGTACAGCGCTGCAGCGCCACAGATGCCGCTTGCGTGTCGCAGCAACTTCGTTCGCCACGGAGCGTGAACGATACGCACGTTAGCTACGCGGGCAGGTTGCGACATATATACTTATAGTTATTCTAATTCGTTTCATTTTGTCATCTTGACTACGGCTGCGGGACCGTTGTGGTTAACCTGAATTACTCACCATCACTCGCTTAGCACCAGAAACAGCATGCTTGTGCAAATTGTACAATAAATATACGCGATACTCATCTCTCTGAATTACGAGTATCTCCGCTGAATGAGAACAGTTTTGAACAACATTCAATAGTGATTCAATACGATACGAAGCCGCAAATTTGCATTTATTGTTTAGGTTACGTCTATGCATCGCGGGCTCGGATATAACGATAAAAGAACAGCTATAATTTGAGACAAAAATGTATTAGGCAAAAAAAGCAGTTCGTACAGGGGTAATTTGCTGCTTAAAAACAGTGAGCAAAATCGTATTTTTTGAGGTTGTATTTTTTGATAGCTGACTGTTGTGTACTACACGAGATCAAAGTTATTTACATCTCATGCGCTTTTGAGTCCCTTACTACGCTCAAGATTCTAATTATAGAATCTTTCGCTTGCACGGGACTCAAAACAAGCACTCGAAGAAATATCAAACTTTTCTCTCTTGTTGTACAAATAACTATTTTATATAGCCTTTATTGCGCCCATTGCCATAGAATAAATAATAGTTACTACCGTACAGATAGGACACTTCTTACAAAACCAAAGTTTAACATCGATTCAGGGACGAATTAAGTTGTTCATTTCTAATGTATGGAACTATCCCTTTCGGCTATTTAGGGATGTCAAAATTCATGTAATTATCTTATCTGTGGTTGTGCACGTAAAGGAACGTCAAGATTTGCCAACTCTAATAATAACTCGGAGCAATGCTGAGCCGAACGGATCCGATAACGCCCGAACGCTATAGAATGAAATTCATTCTACCCCCTGCCACTGTTGGGCATAGGACTCCTCTGTCTTCCGCCATTCGCCACGGCCTTGTACATGCTCCCGAGTCCCGCCATGGCACAAAATAAGTTCAGCCCGCGAAGCCCACGTGCCAACTGTAGTAATATTAAAATGATTTGTTCATTAAAGTATTAAAATCGGCGGGATTGTCTTTTACTTTTTAATTTTCTTTTTCGTTCTATAACTGTCAATAGTCAACGGCATTACTCATTCAGCCAATGAAACTGTTTTAGAGAAATTAAATATTATAAACAATTGAATGAGTAAAATAAGCGATTTTTATCTTACATTTTACTTTGTCAAATAACTTTAAAAACCCATTTAATGGTAATTGGCTCTGGTGCTTCTAAAGTTGTGATCTTATCAAAGAAATTCAGAACATTTTTGGCCAAATACATATCATCATATCATATCATTTATTTTACAATCGCTTTATGACCTCAAATAGTAACATTAATACATAATGTAATTTTTGCAAATAATGTCAAATCGGGCGCCATAAAATGAAAAAAAAAAACCGGACAAGTGCGAGTCGGACTCGCATACCGAGAGTTTCGTACTTTTTAGTATTTGTTGTTATAGCGGCAACAGAAATACATCATCTGTGAAAATTTCAACTGTCTAGCTAACACTGTTCATGAGATACAGCCTGGTGACAGACAGACAGACAGACAAACGGACGGATAGCGGGGTCGTAGTAACAGGGTCTCGTTGTACCCTTTGGGTACGGAACGCTAAAAAAGATTATAACTTCATCAACTCTCATCTACTCAAAGGTTGACTGGAAGAAATCCCTTAAAGGGATAAGTTCGCCTGTGTACTGCTTATCCTGTGCCATATTTATATTTTGTCTTTTGTACAATAAAGAGTTATACATACATACATACATTAGGAGTTTAAAAGTTTTTTGGACCCGGGTACGTCCTTAAACTACGTCCACAAGAGAGGTATGGGCATTGTGAATGTCATCTCGCTCTGTGTGGTAGGGCACAGCACAGCGGATGTCATTCCAGATCTAGAGCAGAGCCCAACTGGAGAAGTACTTCCACCTTACAGAAAATCGCAGCCAAATAACACTAGACCCTACTCATAGTGTTGTATTCCTGCCGGTGAGTAAGGTTGCCAGAGTTCAACGAGGGGGGGAGGGGGTTAGGGTCGGCAAAGCGCATGTAACTCCTCTGGAGTTGCAGGCGTATATAGGCTACGGATACTGATTACCATCAGGCGGGCCGTATGCTTGTTTGCCACCGACGTAGTATAAAAAAAAAATGTCATAAAACTCATAAAATATTTGCAAAACATTGGTTATTTTTATACAATTGTACTTTCGTAATGCCATCTTAATCCTGCTGGTAAACGCGAAAATAATGGGACTCTTTTTAATTACAAACCTTAAACATCATGCAATAACAAGAAAATCCTACCACGCCGAAATCTGCTGTGGGATTTTGCGGCTTGTGCCCTTCACATAAAGTTTAAATTACATGCAACGGTTTAATCTGTTGGGAGCTCCTGTAAGTTAGTAATGTTAATGTTCGCTAGATTGTAACAGAGACAAGTTTTCGAATAAAGACTCCTAGTTTTATTTAGACGGTTTCATATTCATACAAAGGAATGAATCATTGTTACCTATAGATTGATTGCAATTAGCTAGATCTGTATTTTATGCAGTTTGGTTTTCGTTTAATTTGACAATAAATTTATATTCTCTCAAAAAGCGCCATTTTTATTAACCGTGGACGTAGTCTGTTTTTATTTCTATTTCGCAACCTATTTTGTTACTCTAGCTGTAAGTTTTCCTAAAAAATAAAAATAAACCTATGGCATTCCTTTACATAAGTACTACGACGGTGGTTTGTTAAACATATTTGATTTTTTGATCAATGTTTTAATTGGTGGTCATAGTCGATCACAATTAATTTTTTATCAGACATTTATTTGCTTTACCAATATCACGTATCCATTTTATGACTTATATGAACATTGGCAGTGCGAGTACTGTAGCCAGCCTGTCACCAGCTTGGTACTGACATTTTCGCTAGAGTGTGCGTAAGTTACTTTCAAAACATCTCGTTCGTACTGGCACATTAGTGCAAGCCAGATGTATAGAAAGTAGTAGTAGTAAACACTTTATTGCACAAAATAAGTACATAACATAGAAAGAATACAGTAAATGTGTACAAAGGCGAATTTATCCCCTTAAGGGATCTCTTCCAGCTAACCTTTAAGTAAGTTACGCAGACGTAAGCGAAGTCAGTGACAAGCTGGAGATATCCGTATTGTCCATGGCATGGGACTCTCGCCGATCGAAATTTTAATCCTCTGCTGATAAGCCATGCCTATGTGTAACTTTAATGATTTGTTATTAGCTTATTATAAATAATAAATAAAATAAAAT
Source organism: Cydia pomonella (assembly GCF_033807575.1). NCBI lineage: Eukaryota > Metazoa > Arthropoda > Insecta > Lepidoptera > Tortricidae > Cydia > Cydia pomonella. The sequence goes on along the minus strand of NC_084721.1, from coordinate 16,453,471 downwards.
AAATATTATGCGACAACATTTGTCACTTTGTGTAAAATTAACGAAGACTTATTATAAAATCTTATACCGTAGTACCGTAGACATTGTGCCTGAGTTCCGCCGTGATTTCTACTTTATCTCCTCATCGGGTGAGAAAACGTTTGTACCATAAGCTACCTACACTGGTTTGCAGGAGAGCGAAAAGAAGCAAAAAAAAAAAAAATGTTTTTCGAAAAATTTTATATTTCGGAAATATTTAACTTATTATTTAGGCACATGCGTTAAATATTTATAGTACCATACAAATATTTTAACTATAGTGGTTATCATGAAATCAAAGCATATTTATTATTTCCATATCCGTTTTAGATGAGTAAACAATGAGTATTGTTAAACGTACAATGTATGACATGACACAAAATTTTGATTATTTTCTATTAACAGAGTGTAATTATCCTATACTAAAATGCGGATATGGCACCAAATTTTTGAATTTATTTTTTGTAACCGTTTAGTGTCAATTAGCATATTTTTTTTTTAGAAATAATTAAAAAACGATTTTGGTCAAAAATGGAAATGGCATAAACGTATTCTTAACCTCCGTCATGCTGCTTTGCATATTCCCTCACAGGCAGTCTTTATTATGTCTTGATCTCTGGTTACAGGTTGGTAGCATTGCGTAGTCTTTTCATTTAGCGAAGTTTTTACATGCCGTCAGGTTGGCAGCGACCTTTTACATGAACAATGCTCCGAAGTGCTTTAAAGGGTTACCTTTTGCTACAGACGCTCTCAAATTAGTATTAGAGTACATACATCTTTAATTTATATTTTTTTTTATACTACGTCGGTGGCAAACAAGCATACGGCCCGCCTGATGGTAAGCAGTCTCCGTAGCCTATGTACGCCTGCAACTCCAATAATAAATAATAATATAATATTTATAATTTATTCTTCTCCGAAGCTTTATCCCATCATCTGGGGTCAGCTATCCCTGTCTGTCTTTTCTATTTTTCTCTATCCTGCGCTATAATTTATTTATTTGTAATTTATTATCCTATCCTTACAGTAAAGACCACTGAATAATGTACTCAAACAACTTGATAATAAAGTTACTTTTCATTTCTTATGCTCTGAAAGCGGGTCGTTATTGTTCCAAAAAGTGTGCAGAAAATGATACGTTTCTGGTCTAGAGCACTGTACCTGCTTCCAAAGTACGTTCTTTCTTTTCTATTAGAATAAGCAATGAAATAGTACATTACGATACAAGTGCGAAAAATAGGAAATTCGAAACGAGTGGCGATAAATTAAAACACGACCGAAGGGAGTGTTTTAAATCGACACGAGAGACAGAGACAGAGAGAGAGACAGTACATATGGCCCTTTAAATGTTCGACACAGTAACGTAATATGCTACTTCTCGCACTAGTGCTATAAAGTAGCCCCATATGTACTGTAAATTTGTTTTTTAATAGATTTGTTGTACAATTTCCATCCTGATAATTAACTCCCCATTTCATCAATAAACATATTTTAGCTTAAATTGCTAATTGAAAGTACCCTGAAGAAATACTACTGAAGTTTATACTGAGCTGTTTTTTTTAATGCACATGTTTTTCCTGGTGGTCGAATGGAAAAGTAGAGTGTTTGACTCGGATCAAAGGCACCGTTTCAGTCTCGGACTATTGGCGCTCTCACTGCGCTGAACCATCTCGATAGAAATGGTTGCCTTTCATCCCTTGGTTAACAATTCATCTATTAATTGATTGTACAATTGATCGGATATTTTTAAAGAAATTGTCCGCTTAGTATGTTCCTCATACTACCTTTTAAACCTAGGGTCGAAATGTGTCATACATTTCACAGCATGACTATGGAGTGTGGAATTAAGAGGAGTGGCATCTCTTATGGTAGAACTGTTGCAAAAGTGTCCAGCTGTCAGCTATAAATAATAGTTCCAAATCTCTCCATAGTAGCGCTAGAGTAGCTAAGAACCTAGGCGTTATTGACGGAGTGAATAAAATTGCGCTGTTTATGATTTGATTTTTTTTTCAAGTACTCTAGATATTGGCTAGGGCAGCCGGGGGGACGGCACGGTAGAATGGTCTCGCGACCCCGTGGCGTCCCCCAATAACGGTAGAGCGGGCAACGCCGCAGGGGATGTTAGTGGGTATTCTCTTCCCCTCCCTCTGTTTAACAGAGGGAGTACCGGGAGGAGCGAGTCCCACATACCACCCCCCAAGTTGGCCTCCCCAGCCAGGGGGTGAGATGCGTAAATGCATTTACCCCTGCGTGAAAAAAAAAAAAGGTATTGTAGCGCCACCTATTTAAAGTTTTTTGATGACACTTTTTGGTACATGGAGATTTCGTTCCTTATCTCCACCTTCCGTAAGCATGACGAAATAAAGAATAATTATGATGGTTAGATGTTTTTGTTTATCTCGGATATTATCCCCATACTTAAATGGAGAAGTTTGTATTGTATGATATCAACATAGAAAATCGGATCCCATAGATGTGCTTACGCGTGCGCCCGTAAGGGACAGAACATACACAATGCGGCAAAATTAAAAACACGTTTTCATTCCTGACAACATACCAAAAACAACCTACGTAATTTGGTCGGGTTATTTGTTGCCCGCCATAAGCGGACTGAGACTAGGACGAGGACAAACAATAATAGCGCTTTCTCTGCTATGAAAGTTCCATAAGAGCCTCTCGTTCGGTTTATCTCCCGGCTCTACAATTTCATCTCTATACTTATTGTACGTCTATGGATATGAGCTTGTATGATGCAGACAACAAGGCCAATTCGAAAGTACACTGACGTCAAAATGATATCTATCTGTCATTCCAGATCTAGAGCAGAGCCCAACTGGGGAAGTACCTCCACCTTACAGAAAACCGCAGCCAAATAACACTAGACCCTACTCATAGTGTTGTGTTCCTGCCGGTGAGTAAGGTTGCCAGAGCTCGACGAGGGGAGGGGAAAGGGGCTTAGGGTTAGGGTCGGCAACTTGCACGTAACTCCTCTGGAGTTGTAGGCGTACATAGGCTACGGAGACTGCTTACCATCAGGCGGGCCGTATGCTTGTTTGCCACCGACGTAGTATAAAAAAAATCTAAATGGTATCATTCACTTATCGTGCATTTCGCTCGAGTGCGCAGTGTTCGTTCGAATTGGCCTGCTAGTCATGGGCAATAACGAGTCTGTTTATAAGAATAAGCATTAAGTACGTAAATTGTGTTAAGAATAAGTGGAGGACCCGCACGAAATCAGTTTTTCAAACCAATGTAGTCCTCATTTTCCTCTGTGGGTATTACCGTGGGTATTAACACTACTAAAAATATGATGGCACAATTATTTTTTTTTTTTTTTTGTTAGCATAGTCAGCAAACGAGCCGCCTGATGGGAAGCGGTCATCGTCGCCCACGGACATAAGCAACACCATAGGAGCTACTTAAGCGTTGCCGACCCTTGACAACCCTAAATACCCGCTTCTTGAAGAATCCCATGTCGCAGCGCTTGCTCCTTTGGCGGGAGGTGCGATGATAAAAACATGACGATGGCACCAATTCAAATTTGTTGTATATCACCCACCGCATCCCTTTGTTTGACATAATGATTGAAAGTCATAATTAGGTACGGAAGGTAGAGGTAAGGAATGAAATCTCCATGTACAAAAAAGTGTCCATCAAAAAACCTTAAATAGGTGGCGCTACAATAACTAGCATATTTGAAAAAAAACAAATCATAGACAGCGGACTTCACTCCGTCAATAACGCCTAGGTTATGGAAGGTAGAGGCAAGGAACATAAACTCGATATACCAAAATTGTCCGACAAAAACCCATAAATAGGTGGCGCTACAATACCTAGAATACTTGAGGAAAAAATCTAATCATAGACAGCGCACTTCACTCCGTCAATAACGCCTAGGTTCTTAGCTACTCTAGCGCTACTCTGGAGAGATTTGGAACTATTATTTATAGCTGACAGCTGGACACTTTTGCAACAGTTCTGGCTAAGGAGATTTTGTTCCTTGCCTCTACCTTTCATAGCCTAGGTTCTTAGCGACTCTAGCGCTACTCTGGAGAGTTTTGGAACTATTATTTGTAGCTGACAGCTGGACGCTTGCAACAGTTCTGCCTATGGAGATTGCATTCCTTACCTCTACCTTCCATAGTCATAATGTAATGATTGTTAGATTATTATTAGTCATAATTCTGAAACCGTTAACTTTTCAGGAATTTCCTTTGGTAATCCTATATATAGATTAGGTTAGGTTTGTTTTATGATAATCCTGAAAAGTTACGCGCGAAAAACCAAATTATGACTAACGAAAATGCGGACAAACAATACATTATGATATAAAACTTTATGGAAAACAATAGAGACCCATCAACCACAGCTATACCCCTACATTTGTTTTTTGCTCCCCTTGGTTCACTTGCCCCTAATTTTGATTATTATAAGTGTTAAGAGCATTTAAAAAATGAAATCTGTTTTTCGCACCAAATTTTTACAAAAATAACAAAAATCTATAATCCTAAAACGTAACATAACTATAGTTAATATACATCAAATTAAGTAAAAATAGTTTCCATTACGTCAATATCCAGAGAGGAAAATGGGGACTACGTTTATATGGAGAAGCTACCCTCCCCTTTCCCCTTAAGGAAAATAAATAGAAACAAATAACAAAGTACTTAAAGGTATAAATAGTTAAGTGCCTATTAAAAGAAGGGCTCCATTAAAGAATTACGTTTTACATCCATTTAATAAAGACCGAGTTTAACTTTTAACATAGATCACTTCCTTCCAGATAGAGCATATAATAAATAAATAAATTTTATAGGACATTATTACACAAATTGACTAAGTCCCACAGTAAGCTCAATAAGGCTTGTGTTGAGGGTACTTAGACAACGATATATATAATATGTAAACATTTATAAATACTTAAATACATAGAAAACACCAATGACTCAGGAACAAATATCCATGCTCATCACACGAATACATGCCCTTACCAGGATTTGATCCCGGGACCATCAGCTTCGTAGGCAGGGTCACTACCCACTAGGCCAAACCGGTCGTCTATCGATCGTCGCATGTACAATACTATACGTAAAGTTTATTGTTCTTCATATCCTGCTACCCTAAGGTTGTCTGGAAGAGATCGCAAACAGCGATAAGAGCGCCAGTTGCTACCTTTATTTATACTATTGTATCTCTGGTTTGAATTGATTTTGTATGTGGTGCAATAAAGATTATTTACTTACTCACGTACTTTGGGGCTCCATTACTAATTTGGTATGAGAGTGTAACCGTGCATACCCTGAAATAGTAATGAATAGGCCAAATAGGATTATTCACCGTGTTTTTTTAAAACTCCGTTAATTTCAAGGGTGTATTCCTGTGCGTAAATTAAGTAGCAGTAGTTTCTAAGACGCCGGTATTATAGGGAACTGAATTGTGGAGATAATCAATCTCTACGAGCGTCTACACTTGCATTAGGGCCAGTTTACATATTGATTCGTGTTATGTATGAGTTAATATATTTGCTAGATACTAAACGGAAGAATATCTTAAGATGTTGACGACCGGTCTGGGTAGGGTTAGTGACCCTGCCTATGAAGCCGATGGTCCCGGGTTCACATCCTGGTAAGGGCATTTATTTGTGTTATGAGCACGGATATTCGTTCCTGAATCATGGGTGTTTTCTGTGTTTAAGTATTTATAAATATTTATATTATATAATATAAGCTTACTGTGGGACTTACTCAATTTGTATCGGAATATCCTATTATAATTATTTATTTATTTTAAGATCCCACTGATTACCAGTTCGCCGGACGATATCGGCCTGTCAGTTATTCGCAATTGTCAGCTTTTGCGAATAAGTGACAGGCCGATACGTCTGGCGAACTGGTAATTGGGGGCCCCTTTTGACGATCGATGTTAGAAAATATATTAATATCAATTTTTTTATTTTTGGTTGAGTTAAATATAATACCCGTGTTACAATAGCGCTATACGCAAGATTTGGGCACTTTTTATGGAATAAAAATTGAATATCAACTAACTAACGGAGTTAACTGGAAGAAATACCCTAAATGGATAAGTTCGTCTTTATATAGTCTATTTCTGTATTTATAATAAATAAATAAATAATAAATAAATATTATAGGACATTATTACACAAATTGACTAAGTCCCACAGTAAGCTCAATAAGGCTTGTGTTGAGGGTACTTAGACAACGATATATATAATATATAAATATTTATAAATACTTAAATACATAGAAAACACCCATGACTGAGGAACAAATATCCATGCACATCACACGAATAAATGCCCTTACCGGGATTTGAACCCGGGACCATCGGCTTCGTAGGCGGGGTCACTACCCACTAGGCCAAACTGGTAGTCAAATATATAAATAGGTATAATAAAGATTTGAATACGTACATGCAAAAACAAGGATTCTATTTTGACGCCGTTATAATTTATGATGTATACCTAACTGAGTAGGCATTGTACAGTGGCCACCAGATATATCTGACGGCGACTGTACAGGTAAAATAGAGCAATATTTGCAACAACCGCGAATGCGAAGTTCATTAGTGGTAATCTGTAACTTAAAAGACTGGGTTCATAAGTTACTTTAACTTCGGAAATCATTTTTCAATTTCCCATCGACGTCTTAAGTTTTCTCGGGGATTGTTTGACTTGGACAGTTTTTGATTTAATTAATATTTAAATTCTTTGAGAGGCAAAACGTAATGGCGTTGTAAGCGGCCTTTACTTTAGATGCGGATCCGTACGCAAGTGTGAGCGGGACATCGCATAAGTGCAATAGCGCTGTTTCGGACTACGGAGTGGCGTGTGGATCTTAAGGCTCAGTAGGTTCAGAACACGTCACACGTCACACACGTCATTACCAAATTAAAATGGAGCTGGGCGGGACATGTTGCCAGGCAGAGTGATGGCAGGTGCGCCAAAATGGTGGCCGCTTTCAGACGAAAGGAGTGCCTGGTGTCCGTTGGCTCGTTGGGTGGACGACATTCGGAAGACTGCGGGTCACTTCTGGATGAGATTGGCTCTGGACCGGGATAAGTGGCGTACTAGAAGAGAGGCCTATGCTCAGCAGTGGGCGATAAAAGGCTGATATGATGATGATGAGGTTCAGAACTAGAAGTTTTTAAAAAGTCGTGACGCTTTTTGGATCAAAACGGCGTCTATGTCAGAGGTGTAGAGTTAGCTTTATTTGACGTTCACAATTTGATTCTCTATAACTTTGTTTCTCTTCATTCATGCCGTGAAACATTCCTATGTTCCACTGACAATCCCTCTGGTGTTGCAAGTGTCCATGTGCGTCGGTAATCGCTTACCATCAGGCGATCCGCTTGCTAGTTTGCCTATATCATAAACGTATGTTTTCTAAATGAAAAAACAAACATAAAGAAAGTCCGAATATGAAAAAAAAGCATTAAAAAAGTCCGAATCCAAATGTCACCTTTTTAGGGTTATTTAAGGGTTAACAAAAAAGCTTAACGATGAAAGAGAATTTTACAAAAATACTTATTTATGTCACGCCCATCACGCCTCGATTGTTTTGACGCGATTTAGTGGATTTCGGGATTATTCCATTACCTACGGTTTATGTTTCTCATTTCTAAATAAGAGTTTTAAGCTATAAAGCTTATAGGATTTATTATATTACATTGTATTACATTTACAATGGGCCAATAGGCTATTCTACATTTTTTCAAATACAGTATGTAAAGTGTGATTTCGGATCGTGGAGCAAGTGAACAAGACAATATACAGAATTCAATAATGAGCCTACTGATGTTGCTAATTATTTCTTATAATATTTTTCAGATGAAAAGTAGAAAAAAACATTTTTGCATACAATTTGGTCACCCTACTCAATGTGACGTCTTTCCATACAGCGTATGTCAAAAGTCATAGGGTGACCATGATTTCTTAGTATAATATTAATTTTACTTGAAAAATAAGAAAAATTAAACTAATTATCTTTTAAGTAAATACTACCAAATGATAATGTGGATGTACAGCCAGAAAAAAGTGGTTCTGGATCACGACCCAGAAATCATGCTGCATATTAACTAAAACCATTTACTCAAACCCGTTAATATTCAGGTCATAATGAGCAACTTTTATTATGGGACTATCGACCCAACCCCGAAATCTCGAAAAAAAAAAATTGACTGTCCTATAGAAAATTTCAACATCAGACCAGAAATATGTATGAAACAGCCAATTTTTTCGTGATTTCGGGTTGATCCCATAGTAAAAATTGTTCAGTATGACATAAACACTAACGGGTTTGAGTAATTGATTTTCGTTCAGATACATACTGTATACATATGATCATTTCTATGACGACCGGTTTGGCCTAGTGGGTGACCCTGCCTACGAAGCTGATGGTCCTGGGTTCAAATCCTGGTATGACACGCTGTGACCTCAGGCACAGGCGAAGAGCGAGTTGCGGCCCAATTCGACTTTAAGGTGCGTTAGATATTAGGTCTAGATACGATATGCATTGGATATGTCAGTGTTAAAAGTGACGTTTTGTTTGAAGAAACGTCACTTTTGATTTGCTCCGTGAGCTCGGCATCAGCGAAAGCTGACGCGAGTCCGCTCTGGACCGAGAAAAGGGGCGTGCTCTTGTGTTGGAGGCCAAGACTCATTTTGGGTCATCGCGCCAGCCAAGTAAGTAAGTATATCTCTGTTTCCCAAAAATACAAAGAAGAATTATAAAAAAATAACTAGGTATCGCTTCAAATTAGTAATTTAAAATGTATTTACTTTCCTTTTGTTCAGCTTCTGCTCAAAAAACGTTTATTAATTTAAAACTTTAAGAATCATATTAAAACCTTTAAGTCTACTTTAATAGCCCCGACATTATTAAGATAAACGTCTTAAACCTAAGTGCGCCGAAATAACTAAAAAAGTGTAAAACGAATTGGAAAAAAGCTCGAGGCTCCGCGATTAATTGAGAAAGTAATTAGTACGAAATTAAACTAGCGCTTAACATAAATACGAATCAGAACGCTTTTAATGCAGGAAAAAATATTAAAATAGTAAAGTAAGGAAAATATAAACTTTACTTATATACAGACATTAACACGCTAGATAGAGCAAATGTACTTACATGTATTTTTACACCAACACGAACATTAGACAACGATATATATAGTATACAAATACTTAAATACATAGAAAACATTTATGACTCCGAACCAAATATAGTCTGTGGGCCCGATTCGAAGAATCATTAAGAGATGCTTAAGATCTTGGAAAGAGATTGAAAAGATCGATAACGAAACGAAATGTCAAAATTTGATGTTTATTTCGATTCTGCGGTGATCTCAATAAGATCTATTTACGATATTTCTAACGTCAAAATGACATTGGTTGCCCGAATCGTGCTGCTTCTGTCAATTATACGACATACAAACGATATCTGACGACCGGTTTGGCCTAGTGGGTAGTGACCCTGCCTACGAAGCTGATGGTCCCGGGTTCAAATCCTGGTAAGGGCATGTATTCGTGTGATGAGCATGGATATTTGTTCCTGAGTCCCCGTGACTCATCATCTGTTTTCTATGTATTTAAGTATTTATAAATATTTATATATTATATATATCGTTGTCTAAGTACCCCCAACACAAGCCCTATTGAGCTTACTGTGGGACTTAGTCAATTTGTGTAATAATGTCCTATGATATTTATTATTTGTCTAATTGAGAACTTATCTAAACCAAAACTTATCGTTATCTTATCTTTTCCGTATTTCATTCTTCGAATAGGGCCGACACGGCCCGCATCACACAAATAAATGCCCTTATCGGGATTCGAACCGTAGACCATCGGCTTCATAAGCAGGGTAACTAGGCTACACTAGGCCAGACCAATCATCAAAAAATATTTTAAGGGCCCGTTTCACATTGTCCAAGTCCTGAATAAGCTACTTGCCACTTATCTGACGAATAAAGTCATCGTTGGCGTTTCACAATCTTCAAATAAGCTTAACTGATAGATAAAGTGGCAAGGGCCTGTTTCACAATGTCCTAGTAAAGTATGGATAGCTAATTAACAGATAAATTAACTGCCAGATAAAACTTCCTACAAAACTTAGCACTTTATCTACCAGTTAAGCTTATTTGAAGATTGTGACGCCATCGATGACTTTATTCGTCAGATAAGTGGCAAGTAGCTTAGGACTTTACTTGGACATTGTGAAACAGGCCCTAAAACTTGTTATTTTGTTTTGCGGTTTTTACTATTCCTTTTATATAATATGTGATTATTATAAAATGCAATTTATATTATCATCAATATCGGAATCTACATTAACCAGTAATAGTTATTTGTTTTACATGGGGGCAAAGTTGTTGTTTAACCCCTCGTGCTAATATTGATACCCGAGCAAGTGAAAGATTCCAAAATTGAACATTGAGAAGAAATGGAATATTGAGCGTTGCGAGGGTTTCAAGGCACGAGGGTTGAACAAACTTGCCTCCGAATGAAACACAAAAATTTTCACCACACCAACGCGAAGAAACTATTAACTATAAAATACCAAAATATTCAAATTAAATCAAATCCAAATGAATGTAATAATAAAATTATCATTTAAAATTCAATTCTACTAGCTAACATAAGGAAACAACTCAAAATTTGTATCTGATTACTTTGCCCACATGTGGATAAAATGCAACTTTCTCATTAGTTTTTGAATAATCAAGAGGGCCTTTACCAGTTAGTGTGGTGAAAACGGTCTATCGCCCTCCACGCAAATACGGCAAAGTGCAAAGAATTCTACGAGAAAAACGTCAGACTTAGGTGAAGGCGTGGCAACTTTGTTTTACTTGCGGAGTGCTTAGCGAGCGATTATCGCCTGTTTGGGATTTACAAGTGGGGAGGGGGAGAATAAAGAGGAGGGAATATAGGTCTACGGTTTAACTGAGGAGGTTCGTAAGAAGGTATTATAGTCACCAACGGTCTGGTTGAATGCAGAGCTGCATGAAGATCATTTGTAGTAAAAGTTTAATATAAGTATAAACTACTTGTGATTTCAAAACTCTACTAGGGTTAAACACATTTCTGAAAGGTCTCTTCTGTGGACAAAACTGACTAAACTAACGACGTAGGTATATCACGTTTTTCTTATTTGAGTCTCTAGTACAGTCACGTCTGAAAACATCGACACGATCGAAGTGACACTAATATGTATACACGACCTTATGACCCATATATTAGGCTAGTGTATACATATTTTTGGCACTTTGTCCGTATCGATAGTTTCAGATGTGACCGTACCTACTGAAAAAATGTATCCCGCCTGTAAGGCAGCATTAGTAGATTGTGCAACGAGGGGAGTAACTGAAATTTTGCAAACGAAGGTGTTAATTTACGATAGCCGCAAGCTGGAGTGAATTAAAGACTCGAGTTTTCAATATTATTACTCCCGGAGTTATAATATTTTGCATACTTTTTAACAAAAACAAAATTATTGAATTATGAATCAGTAAGTAAAATTCATTTATCACTCGTGAGTTATGGCGAAACGCTTCTGACGCATATTTCTAAAAGAAAGCTTCGTTTTAGGGACATAGTGTTCCATATCATTTTTGTGTGGAATTTAATAAGCTTCCGTTGCGCCATACACGATATTTACATAAAAATCATAGATCCTGATGTAAATTTATAAAACAAAAAAACCGTTTAGGTACTTCTCCTGATGGCGCCTGATCCTCGTGGTCCCCAAAGTTCGAATTTTAAGGAACTTTAACATGGATCCCAGAGATCGTATGTGTCAAATTTGATTACTGACACTATGACGCAATTCCCATAACAGGAAACTCGAAACTGTTATAGTACAAGGAAACGGTCGGTAGGAGTCTATACTCGAAGTGTATTCATGGACGTTTCTCCCCATCTATCTTGCCAATGACTGCAAACACCGGTATTCTGAGAGAGGAGGTTTAATTTAAATACAGATCAGTTAAAATTTATTTTTGGTATTTAGAGTAAAGTAACTCTAAATATCAATATTATATTATCGTTTAATTATATCTTGTTTAATAAATAATAAGTAAATGTAGTATGTCAACAATTGTAAGGATGCATTTGCTGTCCACGCTTAGACATCCGGGTGTGTTATTATTAGGAACGGTAAAATTAATTCAGTAAAATATGATATATGCAACTCAGCAGTGGCAGCATGGTTCCATTTTTATCGCTTGTAACTATGCCTGTCACTTTCACACTTACATACTTGTTAGAACGTGACAGGCATGGTGACAAATGATAAAGAGCCGACCATCTTAGCCCTACAGAATAACAAAAGATGACATTTAAACAGAACGATAGTTTCAGAATAAGTCTGCCTCCTAACCTCTGAACTCGGACTGTGTACGGAACCATTGTAGGCGCTGCATTGCCGCTGCGACAGTGATGCATTTTCAATGCAATTGAGGAAATGTGTCTATGTCTAATGCCCCAAAGGTCCAGTCCTCGTATGTCCATTGCCCTGAACGTCCAGTCCCCGTATGTCTAATGCCCCCAAAGGCCCAGTCCTCGTATGTCCATTGCCTCGAACGTCCAGTCCCCGTACGTCCAAATACACGAACGTCCTATTCATAAGGTTCCGCCCGTAGGCCAATTAGGGTAAGGGATCTGCAAATCCCTACCCGTTACCCTAATTAACCCTACGATCGCTGATTTATTTGCCATTATACAACTTTGTCACAGTGACAGTAGTATGAGATTTCTTATGGCTGTCATACTAACGTTAACTACATTTCTAAGTGTCGCCCCATGAGTAAGACTGACACCGACAAGGCCAGAGTCGAAACGCGAGTGCAAGACATTCATCATGGAATTCGTGGATTTAGATAAAGTGAAAAGTAAAAGTAAGTTATGTTATATTCATAATAAAGGTCCTCTGGGATCCTCAGATATTGATTTTCATCTCAATCTGAGCTTAAATGCCGAAATTCAAAATGGCGTGCGTTATCTACAAATTTGATCTCAGAATCACAATGAAGGTCCACTCGGATCCTTAGATATTGATTTTCATCTCAATCTGAGCTTAAATGCCGAAATTCAAAATGGCGTGCGTTTTCTACAAATTTGATCTCAGAATCACAATGAAGGTCCACTCGGATCCTTAGATATTGATTTTCATCTCAATCTGAGCTTAAATGCCGAAATTCAAAATGGCGTGCGTTTTCTACAAATTTGGTCTCAGAATCATAATAAAGGTCCTTTGGGATCCTCAGATATCGATTTTCATCTTAATCTGACTTAAATGTCCAAATCCAAGATGGCGGGCGATCATTCAAATTGAGTGACCGGTTTGTATTGGGGTATCCGATCGCGTGGCAAGATACTTTTTCTCAAACTTGTAATGAAATGTTGACATGACTTACTTCAAATTAGGTCCGGAAATACTACATATCAGGTGCGATGAGTGAAGATGATATGTAAAGGAATTTCATACAGCCTTACACACCTAGGCCTGTAAGGCAACCTTCTTTTGTTTTTAAACGTCAAATAATGGCACGTCTTGGCATTCAACCGTATAAAACCTATAAGCAAAATTCTGCCAGTATGCTTTTTTTTTAATTTTTATATCTTTTTTTCGTTTTTTTTCTTTTTTGTGTTTGTTAAATATTAGTTCAGGAATTCAAAGGGGAACAAAAATTTCATTATTTTTGCGCTACAATGCACGGTTTAGGAGATACAGCCCCAAAAGTTTTATTTTTTTCAATCATGCAGAAATCTTTATAGGGCTGTATCTCCTAAACCGTGCGTCGTAGCGTAAAAATAATCAAATTTTCGTTGCCCTTTCGGTATCAACAAAAAACGCAAAAAAGAAATAAAAGAAAGAAAAAGAAAAAAGCGTAATGGCGTGCGTGATAGCGCAAAAATAATTACAATTTTGGTCCCCTTCAATACCTCACGCACGGAATAACCTATCACATTAAGACATGAAACAATCATCATCATCATTTTTTTAAAATTATTTCATTGCAAGTTTGAGAAAAGCACTATACAAATCTCGGCGGGAAACGGGGTTGCCGGCCGCGTCTCCATATCCGACCTCGATACGCTCGGCCGTCTATATCTACTTGGCCTGCAACCCTTCGTTTCCCGTCCTCTATAGTAATGTACTATTACTTAAGGGTACCGTTTGGGCGGAAGCTTGTTTGGATACCCAAAGTATTGATATCGCTTCCGGAATACTATTTTAACAGTCGGGTACCCTTTCAAAATTGTTTTAAAGTCTAACGGTACCGTTTGGACGGAAGCTTGTTTGGATACCTAAAGTATTGATACCGCTTCCGTAATGCTATTTCAACGGTCGGGTACCGTTTCAAAATTGTTTTAAAGGTACTTTTATTTAACTGTACCGTTTGGACGGAAGCTTATTTGGATACCCAAAGCGTTGATATCGGTACCGAAATGCTAGTTTAACGGACGGGTACCCTTTAAAAAGACCGGTCAAACCCTTTTTTAAGGGTACCTTTTCAGTCCCTGGTACAAAGTTAGATGACTGCAACAGGAGAGATCATTTCCGTTCGTTAATTTTTGCCGTACCTTTTGCCGTAAACAAAACATGTAAAACCAATATGGAAAATAATCAACATGAAATTAGATTTTTAGTTTTATATAGTAGTTTTAGTTTAGTTAATTGTATTACTTATATATTTTTTTTATTAACTTGTCAATAAATTAGAGGAGGGTAATTATATACTAACATTAAAGATAACAATTAATACTTACATGAAATTTACCATCGGAAAAAAATCATATTAGGGTAAAAGAAACGGTCATTCAACAGCGAACGAAAAAAACATAGAAGACTAATCTCAAACAAAATATCAGCGTAAAAGTGGCCCCGCTATTAAAACACGCAGTACTCATAACGGACCAATTGCAACTCGTCGATGTTGACGTCTTGTTTTCTTCGACGAAACTGCGTTTGACCATGATTAGTCAATTTAAACCACCCAAACTACGATTGGTGTATTATAAAATAAGGCGCTGTGATTGGCTGTAGCATTGACACTTGAAAATACAAGACAATGGAAACCAACTCCACGTAGACGCGGTTTCATGCGATATAGAACGTTTTAAATGCTATATTTTGTATGATAATTTGTTATTTTATTTTAAAGAGTATTAATATATAGGCTTATTATTTGTTCGTTTGTCGCACGTGTTTAAAGGCAATTAAGCCTCCGAACCAATTAATACATTGTATCGTTCATGCAGAAATTCGTATTGAACACGTCGTCGTAGGAACAGTTTGTATGGGAATGGGAAAATATCATTATTGTTTTTACTATTTTCTTTGTGGGGCCTACTCCACATCAAAGTACGCAAACAAAACAGTCACAAAACTGTTTCGTGTGGACCCACTCACGACAGTCGACAACATGGCGGCGCGCGGGCTGGCAACCGTTGCTAGACCGCCGCGCTGGTAACGCGTGCGCCGCGCCGCCCGCGTCTGTCATCAGTAAGGTCCGACCGAGATCTCGGTCTCGGTCTCGGCATTCTCGGCCAAAAATCGAGCCGAGATCTCGGTCTCGACTCTCGGCCAAAATGGGCCGAGATTCTTGCCGAGACTGAGAATAAGCAATGAGTTATCGTTGGTGAATTTGAATTTTCCGCGCACGAGCGCCGGGGTCTAAGCCACTCGTTGGTTGCATCGCCCGGTTGGTGTGACGTTTTTTGTGATTTAAATTGGTGTCATAGCCACATTTTAAGCCAATTACTTATCAAATACTAGTGTTGGGATCGGATAGACGCGGTTGCAAGTAATGACTTGTTCATTTGTTTTTTTTTCGTTTTGTGGTTGTTGTTATTGATGAATAAATGAGTGTATATTGTTATCGGGGTGTAACTTAGATTAACTTGTTGTGAGTGGAAGATGACACTGGATATTTTGATACTAAATATATTTGTGCCAACGGGAAAAAGCAAAGCAGTAGGTAAGTAGAAAACGACACCTGTGGCGGATATTTTGGGTTACAATATAGAAAACTCTTAATTTTGATTATTATTATTTTACCTCTTTTTGTGCACATCCGTACTGAAAAAACCGGCCAAGTGCGTGTCGGACCACGCATAATGGAAGGTTCCGTACCTTCATACAATACAAAAAAGCCGTACAAGCAAAAGAGGGTATGTGAGTGAGTGGCACTTTCGTCGTTTTAATAAGATCAGTTTTTTTATAACTCTTAAATGGCTTAACCGACCATATTCAAAATAATTTTCCTGAAAATTTATTTGCTCTCCCGGTTCAAAAGTTAGAGGAGATCAAACAATTATTTTTTAAAGCGATTATTGTCAAAAGTATTTACTTAATCAAAAAAACGTTTTTAGCAACCTTTCTGTATTTTTAAAGACCTATCTAATGATGAGCCACATGATTTTTTTTTAAATTTTTGTTACATTTATACGGAGTATATATTTGAAAATATATTTTACAATTTTTTTTTCGAAACTAAGAAGCGACTTACATAATACATCTACACCTACGTTCCAATTTTGGTTATAAAATATACCGTATAGTTTTTGAGTAGGGTTGCCATCTCTAAAATTTGGAAACAAGGACAAGACGCGTGAAAACCCCGAAGTTTAGAGTCCAGAACCCGGACATGTCAACAGGTTTTTTAAACAGGTTGTGCGTGTGTCGCGGGCGGCCTAAGACTTTAAAAATGTAAACCCTGACTACAAAGGAAGTCCCCCCCGGACACTCCCCGGACGCCCTCTAAACTAGGGCAAATCCGGGAAAACCCGGACGGATGGCAACCCTATTTTTGAGTAAAATGGCTGTGACATACGCACAGACCGACAGACATAAGGACATGACGTAACTACCCTAAAAATTCTATTTAATAGCGCTACGAATTCATTATGATAACTTTTTTCTGATAAATCGTCGAATTTCGATTATAAAAACAATTTTAGTGCAAGATTCGTATTTTATATCTATTTTATAAATTCTCGGTCTCGGTCTCGGCCGAGAATCCCATTGAATCTCGGTCTCGGTCGCACGAAAAAAAGCGTTCTCGGTCGGACCTTAGTCAAGTTAGTCATCAGTGTTACCCACGTCACGGGATCGATCGCTCGCACATCGTCTACGCCAGTTAAATCCTATCCGCGTACTTGACTAGTAGCTTATCGTGATACTAACCTATGGATTCACGGACTAATATAAATGGTATGGTGCATGAACCTAACTAGTGTTTCGGTGAACTGTGTGTGCCTGTGCTAACCGCTTGTGTTTAATACTAACTTAAATAATAATAACTTTTTAACTGTATTTCGAACATTACATATTGTTTATTAAGTGCGTGCATTATTATTTACGATCCACGTAGGTTTAACACCCACACTTGCATTCTTTCCATATTTTTTCACCGTTCAAACCGTCCCTGGACCTAGAAATATTGCAATACCAAAATTAGCCAAATCGGTCCAGCCTTCCGCGAATTTAACGAAAAGTTATAAATAGCAGCGAGATCTTTACTTTACTAATTACTTTACTTAGTAAAAATGTACCTACACATAAAAAAGCGCCACCTACAACGACGATTCGTATTTACTATCACGAATTTAAATTGTCAAAATAACAACCTGAACAAATTTAAAATGAAAGTTTCTTAATATCAACGATTGTTTAAAATGCATAACATCATCCCCATATGAAACCTGTTTTGATCAAGAGAAATCAAAATAATATGATCCTAGCTAAACTATGCGTGAAAAGTAATCCCATATTGTTTCCAGTGTTTGTTGGAACGACTAGCACATCATTTATCCGCACAATAAGGCATATTTCTTTTATTAAAGATATAATTTTAATACTTCTTAATACGACTGTGACAACGGGCCGCCATTTGCGAACTAAATAGCTCCGCGGCACAAAGTTGACGCCCCGCCCGCTTCGGCACAATAGGTATGTGTGGGGTCATTTTGCAGAGCTAGTTCGTCATCTATGTTTATTATCAATCGCTGTTATTCAATAACAAGGCAACAACTTTATCCCAAACGACTATACCTACTTTTAATGTCGTCAAATACTCTAATGTAAATGTTTGTACAAAACACCGGTGTGAAGTTAGCAGCCGCCGATAACCCAACCAAATTAAGATGTCAAAATTTTAAACGTAAAAAATGTCGTAGAGAACCAGTAAAAGAGCACCTGATGCATGTAATTACAAAGTAAACAGACCAAACAGGACTAAAATATGGACATTCAAGGAATTGGACATTCGAGGCAATGTACATTGGGGGAATTGGACGTTCGAGGCATATGGACATTCAAGGAATTGGACGTTCGAGGCATATGGACATTCAAGGAATTGGACATTCGAGGCAATGTACATTGGGGGAATTGGACGTTCGAGGCATATGGACATTCAAGGAATTGGACATTCGAGGCAATGTACATTGGGGGAATTGGACGTTCGAGGCATATGGACATTCAAGGAATTGGACATTCGAGGCAATGTACATTGGGGGAATTGGACGTTCGAGGCATATGGACATTCAAGGAATTGGACATTCGAGGCCAGAATCTCTAAAAGTACTTATAAGTATGCATGTTTCTGTGAAACCAGTAAAATAAACTATTTTTAGTGAAATATTAATGATTGTCACTAAAGTTCTAATATGTCATATGTATGTCATCAAATTTACAAATTATTAAGTAAATCGAAAAAAAGTACTTATTATGCAACTTCAGGGAAGACATAAAAATATATAAATATATACCTGTTAGGTATAAGCGAATAGAATTGATTTTAATAAAGAGGTGAACTCTAGTAAAAAACAGGCCCCTTAGTTTGACATCCATAACAGATGGCGCTGTAATTTGACAATTCAGATTGTCAAACGTCAACTTTTGACAATCAGAGTTACCGCAAAATGTATGGAGCTGTACAGCGCCATCTCGTTTTCTTGTCAAATTCGAAGCACGAAATTATCTTAGATGATACACATCTTACTGAATAAATGTATGTTTGGTATAAGGAAAATAAGGATCATGGCTCATCTATTTTGTAAAGTCGTTTTGTCAAAAATGGGGACATAAACAAAAAAAACTTCTATATCCTTATGGTCAGTATTATATCTGCATCCCGTTCTCGTATTACTGCAAGTAAGACTGTGCAACTAGGTTTAAGTCCTTTATGCAGTAGTGAATTTCAGGTGCTCGTTCCAAATTAGATAAAACTACCGGCCTCGGGCGCTCCAGAACAAAGTACTTCGTTTTTACAACATAATTAGGAATTTACATTCGTTTTAAGAGCGGAAAAGAATGGAAAATTCAGGAGGATATCATATTCGTTTTGTCGAGATGCTCTGTGCAGTTGGCAGGTGGATTTTATGCATTTGCAACGTGCGCAATCGAAGAGAAGTCTAAATAGAATTTCAATAAACGTTTTTAAACGTTTCATATCTGTGTGGTCAAAAATCGTGGGTTGGTGTTCGCGTCCATACTTCCGTAGTTCATACAAAGATGTTTACTCAATATCACGCGAGATGGCGCTGTACGGGGAGCGACGATTTCTACATCGCGCTAATGACATTTTTATTGGATGGTATATAGGGTTTGCGTTTATTAGGGTTCCGTAGCCAAATGGCATAAAACGGAACCCTTATAGTTTCGCCATGTCCGTCTGTCTGTCTGTCTGTCTGTCTGTCTGTCTGTCTGTCTGTCTGTCTGTCCGAGGCTTTGCTCCGTGGTCGTTAGTGCCAGAAAGCTGAAATTTGGCATGGATATATAAATCAATAAAGCCGACAAAGTCGTAAAATAAAATCTAAAAAAATAATTTTTTTTAGGGTACCTCCCCTACACGTAAAGTGGGGGTGAAATTTTTTTTTCGCTTCAACCCTAGAGTGTGGGGTATCGTTGGAAAGGTCTTTCAAAACGAATAGGGGTTTTCAAGAAACATTTTTTGATAGAGTGAATATATTCGGAGATAATCGCTCCGAATGAAAAAAAAAATGTGTCCCCCCCCCTCTAACTTTTGAACCATAGGTCCAAAAAATATGAAAAAAATCGTGGAAGTAGAGCTTAAAAAAGACATTAAATGAAAACTATAGCGGACATGATCAGTTTAGCTGTTTTTGAGTTATCGCAAAAAGTTTTCCCTTCATAGTAAAAAGACTTATTTTAATTAGGTACTGATTATGCAAATTTGCCAATTTGTTTAACTCAGGTGAAAGGTACCGTTTCATCCCTTGGTTAACAATTTACTATACTTTAAGCTCCAGTTTAGCTTATTGTGACGGAAGAGTTACTACGGAACCCTACACTGAGCGTGGCCCGACATGCTCTTGGCCGGTTATTTTTAATATGATGGATGTGACTGGTTATCTGTACCCCTAGTGTAAATTTAATCGACATCATAACGTGACGAACGCGTTTGCGTCAAGTCTCATTTTGTATAGGATTTTGAGTTTCCAAAACGTCCCGCTTGGCGAGCTCTTTCTAAATCACATACAAAATGAGACTAAACGCAAACGCGTACGTCACGTTTCGAAATCGAATTTATTTACACTAGGGGTACAGGTATTCTGTTGGTCAATCTTTCACTAGTAAAGTGCGCCATTTTTGAACGAGTTAGGGAGTACTTACAGTTGTGCTGTACAGAGTAGAAAAAAATTGTTGTCGAAAAATATTAAATTAGATATCTAAAAATTCGGTCACGATTCTTTTCATACTATTCAATTCTTAACTTTTTATAATCTTCGGAATTTAAATGACAGTAGAGCCTACAACGAGTGTTCGGATTATAATGTGTTAGATAATTATATATTATGTAGAATATTCTGAAAAAATATATTGAATGAGACTCCAAAATTACAAAATTAAAGAAACTTATATACAAAGAACAACACACTCATTAATTGTTATGTGAAATGTGAAATCATTTGAACAACTGATTTAATTCTGCCTGCCGGGTTCTATTTATTGACCAAACAAAAGCTCTGTCCTTCAAAGAAAGGGGTCACTCGGCAGTTCGGATGACAACGACGTTCGGATTAGCCTGTGTACGGATTATCGAGACCAAATATAAATGACACGTAAATGTATTAGTTTATAAGGTGTTGTTACCACTGTTGGTGATCGTAAAAAATAGGTATTCGAATTAGGTAGACTAATACAACATTTTTTTATTTGCGACCCACCCCACCAGAAAAAAATTCATATAAAATGTTGCGGAGACGAGATCATATGGCTCGCACTGTCACAATGTTATCACATCTCATGTAGGGCCTAGCATCTAACTCTATACGCCCTAACTTCACGAACTCTACACCTTAGTCAAAATATGTGACAAATAAAAACCTGCACGACGGCCATATCTTCCATCGCAAGTTCCTCGCGGCGCGCCATACTTACCTTTTGTTTCCTTATAATTTCCTGACTCTGCTTAACAGCAATCGGACGGCGCAGATTATCTACTGGATTATTTGCCTCGAGACACCTTATTTTATTTTGTGAATTTCTGAACATTTTCCTTCACCTAATCTTACCGTTTAACTCACGTATCGTACGGTTTAATCACGTAAGTCACTCGCGCGACATTTATTTTCCTGTTTGACGTAATGATTTATTTCGTTAACAGTCCGATCATCTTTCACCGAGTCTTGTGAACCCAAAACATACGTGTTTTCCTCTAATTTACCCTCCCATTAAATACGAGTGCTCGTTATACGCTGAAACAAAACTCTCGACGCAACAATGAATAAACAAATGATTTCCATTCCAGAAACCAACTCAAATTAATTACGGCATTTCGATGCAACTTGGAAACATTGTTGTTTATGCAAGTTCACAATTCGCAATTTTTCACCCCACCCCTAACTCAATTTCTAAACCTAAAAAGTTTAAAAGAGTGTGAAACATAAATTTCGAATTACGGTAATACATTCTGCCGCCTCCATTTTTGCGGGAGCCTGCCCGCAATTAGACTCGCCTCGTTAAGCCAGAGATCAAGACCTAATGAGCCCCGTATATGGTGCAGTACACTTCCAGGATCAAAAATTATAATCCACGTACACCAGTTTAACAAGAACTTTGTTATAACCTGTAAAACTGCTGGATGAAGATCGTTTTAAACTGGCTAGGAACGACGCGATGACAGTCGCTTGACGGTCGACTCACCACCGTGAATAAAACGTTAAACTTCTCCCGCTGTTAACTTCGAAAATACAACGTATTGCAACTATGTAAAATGTAAAATTGCGTGTCTCTACATATGCGAGCGTTAACCATTGATATCCACGTTCGACATTCAAAATTTAAAACACGCGTGTACTTTTAAGAAATCTTATCACAGAATTTCTCAGTTACGAAACTGAGCTTTAACAAGTCTGTCTTAAGGTTGTATTTGGTTTATGGTCGCTCAAGTTTTAAGGCTAGCGTAATAAATAGTCAAAATGAGTAACGTTCTCTCTTCAAAAAAATAAATAGCGGTTATTCTCACCTACCGCACTTTTTACGTGCGTCATATTAAATTCTGTAGATTAAAAATATAAAAAGAGACATAAATGTGAAGTGGCGTACAGTGCGAAATGGGGCACTTGAATTCCCCGGAATATATTCTGTGTAATGAGGCCTGTATTGCGAGAGATGTAATTGACTCGATTCTGCCTGCGTATAATTTTATTTTCATAACGGTCTTTACAAGCGGTGTTCGGGCGCGGGAAGATGTATAGCTAGGTTTAATGGGCCATTTCTTTTGCTGAGTACTTTTGCTGTAGTATATTTTTGCGGAATAGAAATGTCTGCCACACGCGTATAGCTATTTTGATGTGAATATTTTTCTGAAGGCGCCCATTTCAGCTCGAGAAAGTGAAGCTCAGTGAACTTGTCAAGGCAATTCGGAACATTCCTGTGGAAATTACAAGTTTGTCTGATGATCGTCTTGGGCACTCACGCACGACTTTGACTTCATTTTGTATGCACTAATCAGCATGAGCGATCTTCAAGGTCGTTTCGAAATAAGATCAAAACCGTAACATGTTAAATCTCAATCATGCTTCATTTATAGTTCGTGTCATCCACGATGACGCGCAGATTTGTCAAATCCAACCTTTAATAACATGGCAATACGAATCAAGGCACGCGTTTTCGTGAATGACACGATCTAAATCTTTGTGTGTAATAACTACTATCCCCCTTATTCATAAACGTCTACTAAAGTTACGATGCCGCTAATAATCGTTTGTCCCTTTCCGACGTATTGGTATGATAGAAAGGGACAAACGATTATTAGCGGCGATTATTAGTAGACATTTATGAAAAAGGGGGTTTTTGTTTTGACAAAGAATTAAACCTATTCTTGCCTAGGATTATGCCAAAGGTCAAATATAAAGGCATCAAACGCACGTAAAATTCAAAGAAAATTAAACCTTAAAATTGCTTGAGCGCTTTTTCCAGATGGCAGAAACGCAGAATGCCTAACAAACCACACTTTAAGCCTCAGGCGCGGATACAAGGGGGGGGCCATAGGGGCAATGGCCCCCCCCTAAATCCCTGGCTCTCACATTACTAAATTGAGTAAATTTTATTTTCTGTGCAAAAATATATGATTTTCTCAAAATGGCCCCCCCCTAAGCCAAATCTTGTATCCGCGCCTGTTAAGCCTTATAGTTTAATAATATTCGTTGCTCTTGTGACTTGAATTCTCACACCAGACATAGAAGATGGATAGATTTTTTTGGCAAAAACGAGTGTTTGAATATATTAAACATCGATAAATCTGTTATCTGTCTAAAAGATGTAACTTCTACTTGCTGTAAATTACCGAGAAATTTCAAGAATGTAAATCAATTACAAATCCTTATTACATATATTTAGTACATAAAAATTAAAACTAAACTAGCCATAAAATAAAACTATTTAAAAATTAAACTAATATTAAATAAAACTAAAACTAAAAGATATACTAATGAACAAATTAGTTATAAAAAGAATAGGGAGCGTGCATGAAAACGTTGAAACGTTTAACTGTAGGAGGCAGCACAGGAGCCGTCAGATTTTTGGCGCGAGGCGTAACTGTGATGTTTATTGTTCGGATGTAGCTCACAAGATGGCAGAACCTACTATGCACAAGAAAACACGTGACGTGTAAATGTACATGTTTATGTTTCCGATTCAGGCCACAAGATGGCAGACCCTCCAACGCGCACGGTCCCTATACCCCTTCTAAAGCCTCCGCCTGCGGCAAAGTTCCCATAACGCTGGCCGCGTTACCTCTCTGTATTGCCAGGGATATACGCTGGGAGAGGTAAGCACCAGCCCTATGGTATCCAGTGGCGTCGATCATAACAATAAAATTTATCGGGTTCTCCAGGACGTGTGTAGGTCCATGATACGGCGCGCTCGACCGAATTTTTAGTCATATTTTTTTTGGAGACCGATTTATTCTGCTCTCCTGTTTCGAGGCTCGACGATTTTTAACCACTAAACATAATAATATGTGCGTTAATCTCGCACGAAATCATCCTGAACCAAATTTGATCCCAACATATTCTGTTGTCCAGCTGTTTTTGATGGAGTATAAATAAAATATAATAAATAAATATTATAGGGACATTCTTACACAATTGACTTACTCCCACTTTAAGCCAAGAAAGCTTGTGCTGTGGGTACTCAGACAACGATAGATATAATATACAAATACTTAAATACATAGAAAACATCCATAACTCAGATCAAAACAAATATCAGTGCTCATCACACAAATAAATGCCGTTACCGGCATTCGAACCCGGGACCATCGGCTTCATAGGCAGGGTCACTACCCACTAGGCCAGACCGGTCGTTGAAATCGAAAATATATACTTTAACATTCAAAACAATAGTAGATATCAAGTCATTATTACTGATTAAATCCATTCCACAGACGCCCCAGCCCCACCGTATTTCCATAAGATTTAAAATCAGAACATTATTTTCCCGCCAAATCGGATCTTGGAATCGCTAAAGTCCCTAATTGCCGAACAGCCGACGAAAGTTCGAGAAGACTGGAAAATTCGAGAGAATTACCCGATTCGCTGGCGGATTAGCTCCGTGATTTGATTTTATCGACTTTTGGATCGCGGATATAATGTGGTTAGCCGTTGTTCTATTTATGAATTTTCATTTTTATTGTTTGTGGATTTGTATTTTTTTTAAGTGCTTCTAGTGTAACTTTAGGCGGTGCGCGGCTATCACTTTACCAAAGAGAATTGATTGTAATAGAGAGGTATAGTCTAAGAAAACAACGTGTCACTTAATTTGACATCCACAACAGATGGCGCTGTACTGCGGTCACTGAACTGACAAACGTCGACTTTTGACAATCAGAGTTACCGCAAAATGTATGGAGCTGTACAGCGCCATCTCGTTTACCTGTCAAATTCAAAGCACGAAATTGTCTAATATTTTACACATCTTAATCAATCTATCTGTTATCTTGGCTGTTGCTTACTTCTAAGCTTTAGTGTAAGTATGATTTTACCCATGGCAATGTTATAAACACTAAGTTGTCAATTTTTTTTTAAATGAGCGCCTATAGCTCACTAAACTGTAATTTATTGTTATTACTGTCTAGGATGGAAATGTACACTAGATTAAGTAATTACATTGTACTAAATTATGTTAAATAAAGAATTCATACAAAAAAAAATCAATCTATGACTTTACTAAAACCAACTACCGAACATCAACATGCGCTGGAAGCACACTTTTGACATTGACGAAATGATGCTGCATATTCTTTCTCTTCTTTTTAATGTTCTTTTTATTCCTTCTTCACCTCTTTATCTCTTACAAAAATTCAAATTTATGGCAGACGGTGGGGACTATAGCCCGAGCCCTCTCGCGCATGAGAGGAGGCCTGTGCCCAGCAGTGGGACGTATATAGGCTGAATTATTATTATTATGGCAGACGGTAGTGGCCATCGCCTTCGATCGAGTGCCAATCTTGCACTATAATAGCAACACCTCATCACAAATCTCGTGCGTATGGTAAATATTTTGCGGTACGAGCGGTTCAGCTTTGGAATGAGTTGCCTACCTCCTTAAGGCAATCGCGGTCCGTAGCATCGCTTAATGGGCAGTTAAAGAAGCTGTGGCTATCTGACCAGATTTAACTTATTTATGACTATAAATATATAATTATTGTATATAATATAGGTATTCTATATATTTGTTATACTATTACTTTTTTTTCATTTAATTGTTTTTTTTTTCGCCATCTTTTATAATTTTATTGATTTTCCTCTAGTCTATTGTACTCAGTGCTATATTTGTCTACCATTCTTCATCAATTCTCATCTACTCAAAGGTTAACTGGAAGAAATCCCTTAAAGGGATAAATTCGCCTTTGTATACATATTTTGTCTTTTGTACAATAAAGAGTTTATACATACATACATGATAGGTAATAAATTTGATAGAAGCTATTTAAAAGACGAAGTTCGAATCTCTCTCCTATAGTATAACTCTTATGACATTTTTGATACGTTAAGTGCTTACATTTTTTTTACACTAGACAGTACACTTCGTACTTCTGAATACACAATAACCTTAGGGATTTCCCCAGCATACCACTTTGTTACTCTCAATGTCAAATTAAACAAAACATTTGTAGCACTATGCTGTTTGCTCCGTATTCTGATCCCTTCGGGTTAAGATTACTTTTTGTATTCGGTAAAAGAAAAGTCAAAGCAATATGAACTCTATTTGAATTAGCATAAGATATGAAATGTTTACTGGCAGTCAATTGTTTATATAGCTAGTAAATAAGACATAAATGACGGAAGTATTTCTGTTGTTTCTGTATGTGGCCCTAGTGAAAAAGGGTACAAGTCTCTGGCAGCGCAGGTGTAAAGGGGTGTAAGTTCCACGTAACAGTTATGCCCTTATACACCTAAACTGCCAGAGACTTGTACCCTTTTTCACTAGGGCCACAGATTTGTACCTTGGTATTGAGATTGGCTGTTTTGTAAAAATAATGGTCAAGTGAGTTAGTGGGTAGAGGTGTTGTTATTGCTGACAGATATGATAGCCCAATAGGGTTGTTTCCAATTTTTTGAAACGTTCATATTACGTTCTATATAGGGACCGTGCGCGTTGGAGGGTCTGCCATCTTGTGGCCTGAATCGGAACCATAAACATGTACATTTACACGTCACGTGTTTTCTTGTGCATAGTAGGTTCTGCCATCTTGTGGGCTACATCGGAACAATAAACATCAAATTCACGTCTCGCGCCAAAAATCTGACGGCTCCTGTGCTGCCTCCTACAGTTCATGCATGCACTATTAACTAAAAGTTGCCCTAAATTTAAAATTTTATACTAAAAACGGCTTTAAATATGTTAAATTAACAAAATATATTTTGCCAGATGCTTTCGCGCCCAAAACGCTCTTTGAAAATTGTGTGACGTCACAGTTTACACATAACTATATACGCACGTAGAAGATACGAACTGTTAACTGACATTTGTCATTTGTTGTTCATCGCTTAATTGTCAACAGTGTCAATCCGAGAGTTGTGACGTCATCAGAATCTTCAATGACGTTTCGAGTTTGGTCACGTGACGTGTGCCAAAAGATATTTTAAATTCAATATTTACGAAAATATGGACATTACATGTTCTTATAATCCAAAAGAATTTATTGGGATACAATTCTGCCCTAAGATTTGTAGATGGAAACAACCCTATTCTCGCTCATTGGATTGGGAAAATTAAAGGGGTAGTTACTAGGTCTTTTTTTATACTGCATCGGTGGGAAACAATCATACTAAGCAGTCTCCGTAGCCTATGTACTCCTGCAACTACCTATTGAAAATAAATAGTTAAGATAATTTTAAAATTACATTTATTAATTTAATTTAATGTACAAACCTTTAGCTGTAAGATTAATTTATTTGTTTTATTTTCACTTGTTACTAACAACTATAAAATTTGCTTTTCGAAATAAAGATATATACCGGGTGTTTTCTGTAACACGGGAAAATAATTAAACCATATGTTGTACTCCTAAAACGATATAACTTTTGATTACCAACTTTTAAAAATTGTGAAATCTTTAGATTTTAACTTTTTCATACAAATTTAATATTATTTTCAATGTACGCTGACATCAGTGTGTTTGACGTTGCTTGTCACGCTTTAAACGTAACAAAATTCGCAATACATTGCGTCTTAGAATAAACTTCATTTTCTAATAAAAATTAAAACATAAGTTATTTTTTGTTAGTTAAAAGTTGCGGAACAAATGTTGGTAAGTTTGAGGAGTACAGCCTACAGTTTAATTTATTGCTCCTGTTACAGGAAATATATACATATACCGGGTATATATTTAAATGGTTTAGAATTCGACTAGACCTGTGTGGTCGTAGAAACAGTCGCTATTATATATATCGGAGTGAAAACACTGAACTTCCACTTTAACGCTTTGAAAAAAAGAGGTTTTGTTCAGATATTAATGTACAGTCGCCTTCAGATATAGCGCAGCCGCCGATGTACTCAAAAATATCTGAACACGCGCTCTAACGCCTTGACAGTATTATAGAGGCGTGCTCAGATAATTGTGAGCACCTTGTCCGCTCTGATATAACTGATGTTGACTGTACACCTTGGCAGTTCCTTTTCACCCAATGACAACAGTACCCCTAGTGTAAATAAATTCGATTTTGAAACGTGACGTACGCGTTTGCGTTTAGTCTCATTTTGTATTGGATTTAGAAAGAGCGCGCCAAGCGGGACGTTTTGGAAACTCAAAATCCTATACAAAATGAGACTTAACGCAAACGCGTTCGTCACGTTATGATGTCGATAAAATTTACACTAGAGGTACTGTACACTGGGTGTATATGCTCGACTTCGTAAGCTCGGCAGGCGATATGAACATCCTTATCCTAAACAAGCAAGCCCGAACACATTTAACGTGTTGCAAATAAAAAGTTGTTTGGAATAAGTAATGGAATTGGTTCCTTTGTAAGGCTTCTTAGGCCCGTTGTTTGACCAACCATTTTGTTTGTTAAGCCAAGCGGATAATTGTGAATAAATCTGCCTGTAGAAAGTCAAGCGTGAGTCACATCTAAATAAAAAGACTGTTAATTGTTTTGTGAAGAACGGAATCTTGATTCGGAACAAAAAATACATTGGTTGAGTAAGATGTGTATAATCTAAGAGTCTATTCAATCAATTTTTCGTGTTATGGCTCCATCAAAGTGTTGATGATTCTGCCAATGTCGAGGTTGGATAAGACACGGCTAGTATATGAATCTTATCATATTACGGTCATAGACAGTGTTCGGTGGAGTATCCGATCTGCAAAGAAATACAAATTACGACTAACTAATAGACTACATACAACTATTAAATAATATGAACACTACACTATGTAAGAATCTAAGAGATGTGTATAATGTCGTGCTTTAAATTTGACAGGTAGAGATGGCGCTGTAAAGCTGCAAATCATCAATATTAAATCACAATCAACGGCAAATTAATTGTATAATTATTTTATCAAGATAAGTAGTAATTGAACACAAATATAATCAATGGATTAATGTAATTAGAGGTAAATAGACACTAATCCCACGCCTGTGTCTATTGGGAGTAACCTGTCATATTATCCCGTAAACCACCCACCGTATCTCCTCATTGTAGTGTTGGTAAAGACTCAAGTCTTTTAAGCCATCTGCTTTTAGACTCGGATTTTTCAGAGTAGGCATTTAGTCGAAACCTAAGTTCTCATACTGACCTGAGTCTTTTGTAAAGGCTTGAGTCCTTTAAAGAGAACTCTCAAATTGCCAAAAACTACAGACTGTAACGCGCCGACGCAACCTCCTATACGTGCCTCCGCGACGTCTAGCAAAGTCTAGGAAATCCTTATAGGCATAAAACTTTACAATACTCTAGACGAGCAATTCAAATCTGCTTTGTACTCGATGTTTGAAAAAATCTTAAACGGATATTGCTGGACATGGCGTGCTATAGTGTTGACGAATTCGTTAACTGCTACAAGTCAGTGACCCATCTACACAATCGTTAAATCTGATGTACCTGTGATATATATTGTAATTGTATGATGTTACCTAATGTATAGTATAGAAATTAGCAAAAATGACATGTATTTTTTTTTTTTTACCAATAAATGATCTATCTATGTACAAAATTCACCATAAGATGTGGTTAGGTACAAATCATTCAATACCGCCTATTTTTCTAAGTGTTCATTTAGATAAAACCTAAAAAGAATGATGAAGTTCTCATTGAAGGGTCGACTCGACTCGGGGCTGTAAAGACTCAGAAGTTTTTTAAGCGAAGAATCGCATTAAAACCAGTCGAATTTTTCAAATTAGATCCAAAAGAATCGAGCTTTTCGTATTTTCGAGACCTTTAAAGAGAGAAAGTCAAAAGTGGTCACGTTTTTGAATTTGTCTATTTTGCACTCATGAAATGTGTGTTGACTTATAAAGTACGTGGTAACTTCCCTTTTGCACACTTCAATTATCTTTAAACTTAAGTTACCTACTTTACTACTGTCTCTAAAATAATACTTCCAAACAAAGCTGGGAGCGATCACCAGTACATGGGAAAAAGCATCGATTATTGAAATTATCGATAAAAGAACACCCTATCTGTCATTAAATTTTGTTCCCTAAAATCCGATATCTGGCAATGCATAATATCAGAGGAACGCGACTTTCTAAAACACTGTCAGTCTTTTTTTATCGTTTCTTGCTTTGTTCCTTTCTATGAACCCACGATGAACGGAAAAATCTGCATCTAATTATACCACAGACGGATATTACAATTTCAAATGTGATTTTTATGCGTTTAGATGTTGGGGCTAATGGACTCTACTTGATATTTCTGACGGTCTACAGACACGAAATATTCCGTCATGGTAGAGACAAGGATTCGATATAGAATTATCATCAGACATTGGACTCTAGGGAGCAAATTTACAGGTAAGGATATTATATATTGATAGACTCAACTATCGATGCTTTTCCCTATACTAGTGAACGCTCCAAGTTTCGTTTAATCAATTATTATATAAAAAAGAAACAAAATATTTTTTTTTTGGTTTTTCTTTTTTTTGTAATCTAGCAATAGTATAAATATGCCTTATGTAAAGTTTATCATAGATAATACTTACAAATAATTCAGTTACAAACGAATTTCGAAAAGTAGGTATCGATTTTTTTAATAGCCTATTTTGTGTCCCACTGCTGGGCAAAGGCCTCCCCTTTTTTCCGCCACTCATCACGGTTTGGAGCATGTTCCAGCCAGTCGTTGCAAAAAGCGTCGAGGTCAACCCGCCATCTCTTTTTTGGTCTGCCTCTGCCCCGGCTAATCTGCGGTGTCCATTCGGTAACCAATTTGGGCCACCGATCCGGGTGCATACGGCAGACGTGTTCCGCCCAACCCCATTTAAGCTTAGCGGCCTTAACACCCACATCTATGATACCAGTTCTGGAGCGCAGTTCGGTGTTCTTAACGTGTTTATAACGATTATTTAATCGATATAAGAACTCCCTATTTCCGATATCCGTTAACCCTTGGAGTGGTAGGCCGTCGACTCCCGACCGATTACGTCATTTAAATTTGATTAACTGAAATAAAATCAAAATTCCAACAACTCAAAAACGACGTATGCCACTTGAAGAAATTTTTTTGCGATGAATGCAACTTTGTAAGAGACTGTCAGTCTTGTTTTATTCTTCCAAGCTACATCGTTCTATGAACCCACATGAACGGAGAAATCTGCATCCAATTATGCCCACAGATATTACCATTTCAAATGCGATTTTTTTGCTGCTTTTAGATGTCGGGGCTAATTGACTCTGACTGACATTTCAGACTGTCTGGTGACACGGAATATTCCGTTATGGTAGAGACGGGGAATCAATAAAGAATCTTTCTAGCGTTGGTTTGTTAGAACGTTTTCTAAAACGCATATATTTCTTACAGCAATTTTTCTTTTCGCCATTATACCTATATAGTCACACAATTTCCTATTCTTAGAATCTCT
Organism: Cydia pomonella; assembly: GCF_033807575.1. Lineage (NCBI taxonomy): Eukaryota > Metazoa > Arthropoda > Insecta > Lepidoptera > Tortricidae > Cydia > Cydia pomonella. The sequence goes on along the minus strand of NC_084721.1, from coordinate 16,421,380 downwards.
CTCTCTTTGTACTTTTGGCTCGCATTTGTTTACTTAAACTTAAGTTATTATGTTTATAACGAAACACAGTTAAACTACGGCCTTTCTCGAGGAAAGGAATTACATAGAAATCGAATTCCTGGCCATTTTTGCCACGGCTCTCTAGGGGAACCTGGGGTCTACTTGGCAAATATCCCAAAAACTGCCATATGCACTACTTTTCACGAAAGCTACTGCCACCTTATCGTCCATTTCAGCGGGGAAACTAGGCCTTATTGGAATTAGTCCGGTATCTCCACGATGTTTTCCTTCATCGACAAACGACTGGTAAATGTCAAATGATATTTCATAAGTTCCCAGAAAACTCGTTGGTAAAAGCCAAGGTTTGAACCCGCGACCTCCGGATTAAAGTCGCATATCTTTACCGCTAAGCTACCAACGCAAGGAAACAACAAAGACTTTTAGAGATTGAATATAGATATAATACCTTTATAGAGCATATACGCTTAGGAGCAAAACTGTTCCAGTAGTAGCATATTAGAAGAATGTCGAGAGGTTGATGTCAATCAAGGGGAGGGGTACATGGTTAATACATAACAGTACTCCTTGAAATGTTCTACAAATCGGCCTAACATATAATGTACTTGGCATTTACGGTTATTCTGTAATTTCGAATCGAAAAGTAGAAAAAAGCACATTTTTATTTTTCATATATTTCTAGTTCCTCCTATGAAAACTCCAAATAGGAAACCATACATAATTAAGAAATTTAGCCTCTTTAGGCCATACATAAGTAGGGGCGTATGTACCCTAAGGCCAACACAAGTGGAAAAAGACGCAATCATTTAGATTGATATCTATTTATTATACACATACATTATGGTCCGGCGAATCATTTTGTCAATAAAAAAAGCAGAATTATAAATAACTTAAGTGAATGCTTCATTAGGTTAGGTATCTTGGTCTACACGTTCCATGAATTGCTGACACAGTAGCTGAGGGTTTATACTATCCATCCAACATACCATCAATAATACAGTAAAAGCAACCAACTATAGGGAGCGTGCATGAACTGTAGAAGGCAGCACAGGAGCCGTCAGATTTTAGGCGCGAGGCGTAAATGTGATGTTTATTGTTCCGATGTAGCCCACAAGATGGCAGAACCTCCTATGCACAAGAAAACACGTGACGTGTAAATGTACATGTTTATGGTTCCGATTCAGGCCACAAGATGGCAGACCCTCCAACGCGCACGGTCCCTATAGTTCGTGTCATCCACGATGACGCGCAGATTTGTCAAATCTAACCTTTAATAACATGACAGCACGAGTTAAGGCACGCGTCTTCGTGAATGACACCCCTGTCTTTTATACCCCATTTTTTTCTGAATAGAAATTTTATAACCTCAAAAGTAGTGGTAAGTTTTTTCGTTCAAAATTAAATCTGAGTTACTATGCACTGAATTATTGTGTCGTGTACCTACATATTATTGTATCGCAATGTTATTATAGGAACCCGACCAAATCAGAAGAAAAAGTTGATTACTTCTACTTTTGAGGTTAGAAAAATTCTAAACTTAGAAAAAACGGGCTATCCATGTACTTACAACTATGGGGTCAGCAAGTTCAACACGTAATTAGATCTAAATACCAAAGTTCGGTGTTTTCTAAGTTTTTTCTTCCTTTTGTGAAATGTTTTTGCCTTAGAACTGTGACATTCAAATAATATTCACACGTGAACGAAGATATTCAAGTAACCTTTGTGAGATTTTGGACTAACGTTTGTGTTACGACATTGCAAAAGTTACTTGAAGCGTTCGGGGCCCATGTTTGACAAATAAGGACGGTTATATAAGTAAGTTAATATGGAAGATTAGGGTTTTGGATTGAACTGCATGTCCATAGCTTTGCTGCCGACAGTGGTCTTGCTTGTGGGTTGCAGGATGCTTTTTTCGGAGACGGCAACGAAGGGCAATGGTGGTTGCGTATCCTGCAATAAGAGTAAGATAGTGAATGAGGCTCGCCAGCTCAGAATTTTAACTTATCATCTTTCCCAATGATGTATTTGACTTTTACTGAAAAATTTGAAGCTAAAATTTGAACTGTTAACAAGGGCTTATAAGGCATAAAATTCTAACGTTAGCATGTATATACATTATGGAAGCGGCGATGTTTGTCAGGAATAATATAAACTTATTACCCTTACAAAAAATCACCTCAAACAGACGGAACAAAATCCAGTACCATTTACCAATTTCAAGATTAGCTATGTACAGAAACGGCCCCTATTGTAGATGCGCAACCATAGCAAACAAGCTACCCCAACAACTTTTACAGGAAACAAATGACAAAGTATTTAAAAGTAATTTAAATAAACTGCTCCAAGAAAATAGTACATTACGATACAAGTGCGAAAAATAGGAAATTCGAAACGAGTGGCGATAAATTAAAACACGACCGAAGGGAGTGTTTTAAATCGACACGAGTTGCGAATTACCTATTCGCACATGTATCGTACAACGTTTTACAGTACATATGGCCCTTTAAATGTTCGACACAGTAACGTAATATGCTACTTCTCGCACTAGTGCTATAAAGTAGCCCCATATGTACTGTAAATGTTATTATACCATTGAAGAATATTTGAATTTGTCAAAGTGTCATTTGCAAAACTAAAATCAAAAGAACATCACAATTATTTCATTTAATTTTAAATTATATTTTTTATCTTTTGTTCATTTTATTATTGACTATTATTAAGCTTTTATGATAATTAATTATACAAATCAATTAATTAAGATGTCTATTATTATAATGAATTTACAATGTATTTTAAAATTATGTAATGACAAGTTTAGTTTAGTTTATTATTTGTAAATAGTCACCACTAGTATTAAGATTATTGCCATGCCCTAACAGGGTGTCATGTACCGACTATGTTATGTTTTAATACCATCCTATGTAGAAATGAACATGGACGCAATAAAATATATGAAATATGAAATATATATAACTCGCACTCGCGTCTAATGACATCTTTTGGAAGTTCAGCACATTATTTAGAAATGTAACATTTAAGTACTTAATAAAAATTCGATTATTAAAAAAATGCCCAAATAAAAGAGACTTAAAGGAACTGTCATAGGGAACTGTCATTTGAAAAGAACACTGAGAATTCTGGAGTGTATATCATAGTTTCGGACACGTACTCTCGGAGTATCCTGCTGTCGAATGTTCGTTGATTCGAATGTTGCTGAATCGAATGTTCGCTGCGTCGAAATACTTGTGGCCGAATTATGCATAAATGATTGAGTAATCAAGAGTTTTATTTTATCATCCTTTTTTACTTCCTATGATTTTTAGTGTCATGTTCAGATTAAAAAACAAAGCTATATTTATACTAATATTAAAGAGAAAACAATTGTATTTTAGGATTTTTCTTTTTGTAACGAATGAACTCCAAAATGACTGGACCGATTTAAAAAAAAGGTTTTTATCTTAGGGTTTAACCGAAAAAAAATTACCCCCTCTTCACATGTTCGGGAGGTACCCTGAAAAACAATTTTTTTTCTACGCTTTTCGACCCAGCCAACATTCGATCCAGCGACAGTCGAATCAACGAACATTCGTACCCGAGATCTTCTATGGAATGACAATCGAAACCTCAAATTCGATTCTACAATTGATTATTTCTACGCTTTTCGACCCAGCGAACATTCGATCCAGCGACAGTCGAATCAACGAACATTCGACAGCAGGATACTCCGAGAGTACGTGTCCGAAACTATGATATACACTCGAATTCTGTGCGGCTAAGAAAGGAAAAAAAGGAGCGTTTTATAACTATGTATGTGATCTTTGCGAGATCATATAAAAATGAGGGAAAATCAAAGTCATCAACGTAGCTCAGTGATATTTCAAATTTACGTACATGGCAGCGGTCAAGCAAATCACATTTGATCACATCCGCGCCAACTACGTTAAAGCTATTTAGTTAAGTAGCTATGTCAACTAAAGGCCTCACAAACCCCTCTGGATCCGTCATTTTGAAAAAAACTGAATCGACAGAAAGTTTACATTATTTTCGAACTTGCTTACCAAATTTTACAAGAATCGGTTGGGAAATATTTCTTGTAAAGCAGAACATTTGGACAGACGGACATGCGAAAGCATTTTTGCCCAAGCTGAAACGGAAAACTAATGTACGATTTCCACCGACCGGCTGAAGACGAGTTGTGCCAGAGCGGCATTTCACAATGTACTTACATTATGTATGGCAGAAGCGATGGAGTCCGTCCGGAGCCGTCCTGCGACGCCGATCGATCGGTGAAAATCGTACATTATCGTGTCCTCCTTACCATAAAGTCGAGGAAGAGCCTTACGAATATAAATTGGATAATTTGACGATTAGATGGTAGGACGACATTAGAGAAATGGCAGGGCCGACCTAGCATAGAACCGCAGCGTTCAGCAGTGGACGCGAATATGCTGAGAAGAAGAAGAATAATTTAACAATAATGTAAAAATTCTAACACGTTAAGGATACACTTACACTGTGTTGCTGCGACTGCTGTTTCATCAACAGCCCTTGTCTTTGCTGCTGCTGCTGCATCGATTGCTGCTGCTGCGATGATTGCTGCTTTATAGGCTGCACTGCTTGTTGTAATGATCGTTGCTTAATCGGCTGCACTGATTGTTGGTGTAAAGATTGCTGCCGCTGCTTCGATGGCACCAACTGCGGCTCTTGCTGAAGCTGTGACGAGGTCACTATGGGCTTCCATGCGGCTTGAGATGCGGAGAACTGACGGTTAACTGGAAGCAAATTTATTTTTAAATGTTTATCATCGATTACTCGGAGGCTATTAAGCTTTTGAATGCTTTATGTCATAAACAGAAACATCACTCAAACGCTAAACTCCCGGGCACAAGCGAGCAATGTAAACCTTACTTGAAAGAGTGAAGGTGACTTTGACAGCGTACGTCATGACAACTATAGGTGTCTTTGGCGCTGTGGGCATGACTAGTAACGACGCCTTTAGGGGTTCTTGGCGTTCAAAGGGTTAAACTGATTTTCATTTTTTTTGGCTGGAAAACATACCCTATTTTCTAGCTGGTCCCACTGTCGTTATGTATGATATGATAAGTCCTAATTAAGCTTACAAAAATGTGATCATAATTACGATCACATTCAAAAAAACCTCAAAAAAAGTTAGACGATGCTTGATGCTTGTAGTCGGTTCTCTAACATAAGTATCCATCTACTTTTCTAAACAACAGTATGACTACTTGGTGTAACGATGCACGTTACTATAGGTATTAAATTAATCGTAATCTCAATCTCATCTAATACTTTAAATAATAAATATTATAGGTCTTAAACCAATATGTTAATTTGTTTTAAATAATGCAACATAATGCGCGCGAGTGTACTCTCGGCCGAACTACTTGCGTCAGCAGTTTTACTCTCGCGAACATTCTTATAGCGCTGGCCATATATCTCCGCCCCTCACTCTGCGCGCAATCGTCTTAAAGGACGGACGTTGCCGGTCGCGTTCACGAGCCTTGTGCCGTGTCGTCTCACGCGCCGGTTCGATTTCAAGTTTTATATTTTAATCGGCAGTGTTCGCCGTGGACAATTTAATTCTTTTTTCTAAATACTTAGTTCGCAGTAATGAGCTACCTAACGAACTAGTCAAATAACGTATTTTCCGTTGTGCACCCCGGTTAAGGGGTGCATTTATACGGCGTAAGCCTACGGCGGCGGCAGGAGAGACCTGCTGATCCGGCCGCAGAGAAGGAAGCCAGCCAGAGTCTTCCTCGATCCACCCACCAGCTGACCTCGGCGCTTCCCGAGACGTCCCGACGACCGACCCGGGCCCTGCTCGTTCACCTTGCCACGTCAGGGGAGTACCCTACTACGTCAGTGAAATCAGACAGGCTTATTGATAACCTAACGGACCTTACCACGACCTCCGCTCAGTTTATTTCCCATTTTTTTTGTGTTAAAATATAATTAGTAATTTGTAAGCGTTGGTGTTTATTTTGAAATTACCCACACCCAATAACCGCTTCATTGGCGCCCTTTAACGTGGTCAGAGTCTGGTTTCACTGCGTAGAAGTAGTTGGTGTTTGTGTTGTTTTTGTTAAACGTTTGTTTTTTTATTTTCATGGTTGGAGCAACTGGTGTGTACAAATTGTATTAATTTAGTGTCAATTGTTGTCATTTTTTTTGCAATTTTTTTATGGATTTATCACTACAATTTTAAGAATTTAATAACAATTTTTGTAATTTTGGAATTATTTATTGGTTTTACTTTAAATTATTATAATTTTTTTTTATTTTATTAATTAATTTATAGTTTTATTATAGCATCAGGTTGTTCTTACAACTTTGAATCGCATTCCAAGTTTTACTCTGTGCCCTTCGTTATTCTGTGTTGTTTACATCTTTCGTACAGTGGGCACCATAAGTGTTACGTTTTTTTTTTTTACTGAATATATTTACTGTTGTAGGCGTTTTATTTTATTACATTTGATCTAATGTTAGCTGTAGAACTCTAGTTCAGTTGAGTCACGCAGGCAATTTTATTATTATTATTTTATTGAATTTTATTATTGTGACGGGTACACACTAGTTGCATATTTTGTTTTATATATTTTTTTTTCTTTGTTTTGCTGTCTGTTGCGCTGCCATTTTTTTTATTCAATACGGGTGGCGTTGTTGTGCTGCTTTTCTTAGCCGGTCATTAGTATCTATACATCGGATCAACCAGAACGTTACTGTCATAGATTTTTTGTAACAGAACGGAGTAGATTTAAGTTTATAGCGCTCAACACTTATCCTTCACGGTTTGCTTAGTAGTTTTTTGCGATTCGTATTTATTTATTTAATTACTGCAATTTTACGCGCTAAAATGTCTTTCCGGGTGAAATTTCTATCGTTGCAAAAGTCCGAGTTAGAGTACGAGGTTGCGATTCGTGGCGAAACGCCGGGCAACAACGTTACAAGATTACGCGAACAAATAGCTAAATTAGGGCCTTTATTCCCTTCTGAGGACATTCTGGAGAGCGTGTTGACTGTCAGCGATGATTTGAAGGGTGTTAGCGATGCTTTGTCGAAACTCAGAGTACTTATCAACCCGCCTCACGACAGGAATGCATTGTTGCGTGCTCAAAACCTCATCAGCCACTTATATCACCGACTTAATCGGATTACCTGTGACAGTGCATCTCAGCTCGTTTTCGAGTCATGCGTCGCGGATTATAAGTCCCTTTCGGAGCGTTACAATGCAGTAAAAGATTCTGGAACCGATTCTTTTTCCACAACATCTAGCGAGACGCAGGGTGTTTCTTCGCCTCTTAATGTAAACGTTACTTGTGAGCGCAGTGTGTCCGGAGAGATAACTAAGTACAAGTTTGACGGGAAGTCGTGCGTGCGGTCTTTCATTGAGCGCATTTCCGATTTTGCTAAGGCTAGAAACATAAGCGGGGCAAAACTGCTGACGTATTCTACGGAGATTTTTACCGGCGTGGCCTTACATTGGTATCGTACCGTGCAGAATCAGGTGTCTAGTTGGGAGGACTTAGCTGCTCGCCTAAAAGCTGACTTCAGCCAAGATGATTATGACTTCAGGCTAGCTAATGAGATTAGGGCTAGAACACAGGGCGAGACGGAAAACATTACTGTGTATTTGTCTATTATGTCTGGGTTATTTTCTCGGTTAACAAATAGTATGTCTGAAGAGGAGAAGTTAGAGACACTTTTGCATAATATCCGGCCATGCTATGCTAGCACGTTGGCTTCTGCTCCGAAGATTACGGACATCGAGACATTGCGCACACTCTGTCGCAATTATGAGAGTATCCAGGCTAGGATGGTAGGGTTTCACGAACCTCCTAAGGTCTCCCAGAGCACACTGGCACCTGAGTTTGCTTATACAGGTCAGTCATCTAGTAAATTCAATAGTAACAACAACAGTGGCTACTCTAACAGACCTTATAATAATAATAACAATAGTAGTAATTTTTACAAAAACAGATATAATACTTATAGTTTCGATTACAAGAATAAGGGTAAAATGAATTCAGATGGAAAGACTGATTCTGAGGGAAACAAGTATGTTCATGCGTTGCAGCGCACAGAAGGTAAATCTGTTTATTGTCCAAGGTGTCGTAATAACACCCACAGTCTTCGCCAGTGTAGAGCGAGCAAGGACAAAATTATTTGTTTTAGTTGTGGGGAAGTTGGTGTTAAGGCCCCAGATTGTCCCAAATGCTCCAAGGGTAAACTTAACATGCCAAAAAACTAATTCACCAGCAGGATTGTACCAGTAGTCTGCTGCCACCTAAGTTTGATATCGAGGATTGGCAGAAGTGGCTGCAAACCCTTAATGTTTATTTTAATGCTTACAAGATCGGTACAATTCTGCTGAATAGACCATTGCATGACACAAGGCCTTATGCTCGTGTCAAAATAAATAGTTTTGAGCTTTATGGTCTCCTTGATTCAGGTGCCGCAGTGACGCTTTTCGGTACGTCAATTTATAAGAGATTTTTGAATGAAGGTTTTCAATTATACACGGATGATACTATTTCGGTAACTGTTGCGGGCGACCGCAGGATGGTTAGCATTGGTTACATGAATTTACCTATACGTTTTGAAGATGATTTCCGCATCATCAAAACTTTTGTAGTGCCTGACGTCGATATTGATTTCATTTTAGGTTTTGATTTTTGGCGCGCGTTTGATATTTTTCCTAAACATTTAAAGAGCATTACCTTCTCTAGTACTCCGGCATTAATTGCTAGTGTTAAGGAAGCCCATCCTGTTTTCATACAAGCTTATGACAACCTTCCGCAATCGGAAAAGTCGGTGGCTGACAACGTTATTTCGCAGTTTAGCGACATTTCTTTCAAGACTCGGGGGTTAGGAAAGACTACAGTGATCACTCATCGCATAGATACAGGAGACTCCGAGCCAGTTCGGCAGAGGTATTATAGGTTGTCACCGGAGAAGCAACGTATTTTGGCAGAACAGGTCGACGAGATGTTGGCGTTAGACGTTATTGAACAGTGCGAGAGTGCATGGTCTTCTCCCGTTCTTATCGTCACCAAAAAGAATGGCCAACCCCGTTTTTGTCTTGACAGCCGCAAACTAAACTCAGTAACTAAGCGCGACGCCTATAGTATCCCTTATATCTCCGAGATTTTGGACAGTCTTCGTGATGCTCGCTACTTGTCTAGCATAGATTTATCCAAAGCGTTCTGGCAGATACCGATAGCTGACGAAGACCGTGATAAAACGGCGTTTTTCGTTCCCAATCGCGGAACCTACCGATTTAAGCGTACCGCTTTTGGCTTGACCAACGCGCCTGCGACACAGCAGAGATTGGTGGACTTATTATTTAGGGAATTCGACTTCAAGGTCTTCGCATACCTCGACGACATCATTGTCGTTTCGAATGACTTTAATTCTCACGTTTCACTTCTATTACGGGTTTTGAGTAAGCTCAAGCATGCGAACCTTACCGTTAATCTAGAGAAGTGTCAGTTCTTCCGTAGTCAGCTTAAGTACCTTGGCTATGTTGTAGATAGTTCTGGTTTACGAACCGATCCTGAGAAAGTTCATGCTATCCTCAATTTTCCGACACCTTCTTGTCGGAAGGACATTCAACGTTTTATCGGGACCGCTACTTGGTATCGTCGTTTCGTCCCCAACTTCAGCACGATAGCGGGCCCTCTACACAAGCTGACTTCGAATAAGAAGGGTGGATCTCCTTTTGTCTGGTCCACTGAGGCTGATACTGCTTTTAAGAAGTTAAAGGAGTGCTTGGTAACCGCTCCTGTTCTCTCTTGTCCCGACTACGACAAAGGTTTCCAGGTCCATACAGACGCTAGCAATTACGGCGTGGGCGCGATGCTGACTCAAATTATTGACGGCAAGGAGCACCCTATTGCTTACATGAGCAAGTCGTTGTCGGCAGCAGAGAAGAATTATAGTATTACTGAACGTGAAACTTTGGCTGTGGTAATCGCACTAGAACACTGGAGGTGTTATTTGGAGAACGGGAAGCCATTCACTGTTTACACAGATCACAGTGCCTTGAAATGGTTCCTGTCCCTGAAGAATCCGACAGGTAGGTTAGCTCGCTGGGGTGTAAGATTGTCCTCGTTTAACCTTGAATTTAAGCATCGTAGAGGTGTGGACAATGTTACTCCTGATGCCCTATCCAGAGCTCTTCCAGTAGCCGCAATAAACACTTCTGGTTCGAACCTCGTAACAAAGGATCCGTGGTATAAGAACATTTATAACTCTTGTCGAACTAAGCCACAATCGTACTCGAATTTCATTATCAAGGAGGATAGGCTATTCAGACGTGCTAAGTCTAACCATCCACTTGCTTCCGAGTTCGCATGGAAAGAAGTTGTACCTCTCGAGTTGCGGGACCAAATCATAGCAGAAAATCATGCTGAACCATCGGCTGGACATCTTGGTGTTTTCAAAACATACCACCGTCTTGCGTTACGTTATTTTTGGCCTGGTATGTATCGGGACGTCGTGGAATTTGTAAAGGCTTGTGATAAGTGTTTATCGTATAAAGCTCAAAATCATCGGACCTTGGGTGAAATGGGCCGACCTAAGCAATGTGTCAGGCCATTCCAAATGATTTCCATTGATCTTATGGGTCCCTTGCCAGTTACTAGAAAGCAAAATAGTTATATTTTCGTTATCACATGTTGTTTCACGAAATTTTGCTTAATTTTTCCACTTCGGAGTGCTACTGCTAGTGCAGTTACGAAGATTTTGGAGGAGTCTGTCTTTCTTGTGCATGGAGTCCCTCAGACTATATTTCTGGACAACGGCAGTCAGTTTATCAGTAAGATAACAGAGTCTCTGTTCCAGCGTTATAAAATTCCAAATGTCTTCTATACGCCAAAGTACACGCCACAGGTCAATCTTGTTGAACGCCATAATAGGACAATAATTACGTGTCTCTCAACTTTCGTTAATAACGATCATCGCAGTTGGGATACATTTATTCCTAGAGTGCAGTTTGCTCTAAACAATTCAAGGTGTGAGGTGACGAGTTACTCTCCTTCCTTTTTGGTGTTTGGCAGGGAACTCGTGACTTGTGGTTCACATTACTTAGATAATGATTTAGGCGATGAGATTTTGTTCTTACCGCGCGACATCTATGCCGAAAACCTAGGGTGCCTTAAGGACGTTTTCGACGACGTGCAAGCTAAACTCTGGCACGCTCACGCCAAGAATACTTCCCACTACAACCTTCGTCGTAAGCCAGCTGAATTCAACATCGGTGATGTCGTAATGAAACGAGCTTATGTACTAAGTGATAAGGATAGGTATTTCAGTAGGAAGCTCGCACCTAAATTCATTAAGTGTCGTGTCATAGATAAAAAATCTCCTTTGGTTTATGTACTAGCTGATTTGTCGGGCAAAAATCTGGGGACTTGGCACATCAAAGACATTAAGCTAGTAAATAATAGTGATTAATCCTAATTAAGAACTACGATAGTTTATTAAAATTTAGTTACTATTTACGTTACCCTTAGAGTCAATTTTCTTCATCTGTTGTACTTAGTATTTGTAGGGGTCTCTTGTCTGATATGGTAGACAGTGCACCTTACCAATGGCAGAATGCGTAAATATGTTTTAAGATTATTTTCGCTTGTTTGGAAGTGTGAAGATTGAAAGTTTTTTTTTGTGAAAGGTAAATACGAATACGTACTCAAAAGTGCGGATTTTATTGTTGGAAAAGAATAAAATCCTTCGGTGGCACGCGGGGTAATGTAACGATGCACGTTACTATAGGTATTAAATTAATCGTAATCTCAATCTCATCTAATACTTTAAATAATAAATATTATAGGTCTTAAACCAATATGTTAATTTGTTTTAAATAATGCAACATAATGCGCGCGAGTGTACTCTCGGCCGAACTACTTGCGTCAGCAGTTTTACTCTCGCGAACATTCTTATAGCGCTGGCCATATATCTCCGCCCCTCACTCTGCGCGCAATCGTCTTAAAGGACGGACGTTGCCGGTCGCGTTCACGAGCCTTGTGCCGTGTCGTCTCACGCGCCGGTTCGATTTCAAGTTTTATATTTTAATCGGCAGTGTTCGCCGTGGACAATTTAATTCTTTTTTCTAAATACTTAGTTCGCAGTAATGAGCTACCTAACGAACTAGTCAAATAACGTATTTTCCGTTGTGCACCCCGGTTAAGGGGTGCATTTATACGGCGTAAGCCTACGGCGGCGGCAGGAGAGACCTGCTGATCCGGCCGCAGAGAAGGAAGCCAGCCAGAGTCTTCCTCGATCCACCCACCAGCTGACCTCGGCGCTTCCCGAGACGTCCCGACGACCGACCCGGGCCCTGCTCGTTCACCTTGCCACGTCAGGGGAGTACCCTACTACGTCAGTGAAATCAGACAGGCTTATTGATAACCTAACGGACCTTACCACGACCTCCGCTCAGTTTATTTCCCATTTTTTTTGTGTTAAAATATAATTAGTAATTTGTAAGCGTTGGTGTTTATTTTGAAATTACCCACACCCAATAACCGCTTCATTGGTTACTTAAGTTGGGGCACCGACCGTACCATAATGTCAATATACAGACGAGGAACATGGGAACTACTTTTGTATGGAGTAAGCGGTCATCCACTTTCTTCTTAATATTGAATAGGACTTCCTTACCGCTCGTGTTAGGTAAACTCTTCTTTTCACTCGGCTTTACCTCCTGCAGAGTCTCAGTGTGCTATAAAATAACAATTGTTTTAATAAATACAAGTAACTTGTTTATAAGGTCATATATAAAATATCAAAATAGTTGAATATTGATTACATCATCCACCATAATTTACGAGCTAGGCTCTCAAACCCCGAAAAATGGCACATTGCTCAGCGAATTACCTCAAGAAATACTACAAATGTTTGTTAATTTGTAAAATACACATTACATTTATTCTACTTTCCTCGTATCCGAAATGAAAAGTAAACTTGGGTGAAAGCACCCATTCCTGACTCGGCCTTTCATGCCTTCATTAACAATCACGTTCTTCTTCTTCCTCGCGCTGTCCTGGCATTTTGCCACGGCTCATGGAAGCCAGGGAGATTGGCAACTAATCCCAAGAATTAGCCCACTAGATTTTACGAAAGCGACTGCCATCTGACCTTCCTTAAACTAGGCCTTATTGAGATTAGTCTGGTTTCCTCACGAGTATTTCCATATACCACTTTCAAGAGAGAGGAGGAGACAGGTACAGGTAAAAGACACATAGATAGTGTTACTTTCGCAGTTATAATATTAGTACGGATTTTGATTTAGAAACGTTGTGGTTACCTGCTTTTCTAACAGCGTCGGAAACTCCGCCCGTTTCCGTAGCAACTGGTGATCCAGCAATTCGTGTTGCTGTTGCGCCTCCTGCTAATAACTTCTTTGAAAATATTATTCTATCAGAGATTCATTAATTGTACCAAATTATACTTAGAATTTAAACTGTTGTGAGAGAACAAACTAATTTTACGGTTGAAAGGAGAGGCCTTCCGAAATATGTCGCGCGAGTGACTAAAAATACGTGTGTAAACCGTAAAATTAGTTTAAATTATACTTCTTTTTTTTACCATTAGAAAAAGTGCAATCGTGACGTCTTTTTATTGAAAAACGCTTAAAAAATACTTAGTATTACTTATTACACTACAACCAGAAGAATGTAAATGATCATAATATGATATAAAATAAATATACCTTGACTAGATTTTATTTGGCCTTCGCCAAGTTGTGGGTTTTTAGTTGTACTAATTAATTTTACTGGCAAAGAGGCTTTAACAGCAGACGTTGAAAGTTCATCGCATTTAACCGATGTAAAGAAGAAGGAAAGATTTCACAATTATAAACGATTTTACCACAAACAGTGCAAAAAATATTCTCAAAAATGTATGATAAATATTTTGAGTAGGTACAATATCAATTACGCAAAACTCTGCGTAGTGGACGCCTCTAGAACTACTGAAGGCTTATCGCGAAACACGAAAATCGAAGTTTCGATACCTGCCTCTCTATCACTCTTGCATATTTGAGCGATAAAGAGGTAACGAAATTTCGATTTTCGCTGTAGGCCTCTGTAAACAAGCCTTGATGCATCAACGTCATATCAAATATCAAATATCAAACATTTATTCAGCAAATAGGCCACAGGGGCACTTTTACATGTCCATTTTTACAAAACAATAAATTAAAAAAAAAAAAACAATTACAAATATCGAATCTATGAAATAATAAATACTTTATTAGAGATGTATATTGTCTCTAAATGTCAAATTACACAAAAAAAAACTATGATAAAAAAATAAAACCATAAAATACTAAAATTCTTTAGAGATGTATAAGTCTCTACGTGTCGGAGATAAAATATAAAAATATAAAAATATATAAATATATATTTATAGTGAAAACTTCTCAAAAAACTGTTTAAGACATGGTTTATAATATGTGATAGTGCTGCACTCTAGCGGCAGAACATTGCAGTAATACTCCCTATTAAAGGAAGAACGCAAAAATGTAAACGCTATAGGGAGCGTGCATGAACTGTAGGAGGCAGCACAGGAGCCGTCAGATTTTTGGCGCGAAGCGTAAATGTGATGTTAATTGTTCCGATGTAGCCCACAAGATGGCAGAACCTACTATGCACAAGAAAACAATTGACGTGTAAATGTGCATATTTATGGTTTCAATTCAAACCACAAGATGGCAGACCCTCCAACGCGCACGGTCCCTATTTGTAAAACTATAGCTCAAAATGAATTTGAAGTTTATTTATAAACACAATTTTTTTGCAAAGTGTTACTTGTCACTTTTTGACATCTATCAATAAGGATATTAGGTCCCATAGGGAGCGTGCATGAACTGTAGGAGGCAGCACAGGAGCCGTCAGATTTTTGTCGTCGTAAATGTGATGTTTATTGTTCCGATGTAGCCCACAAGATGGCAGAACCTACTATACACAAGAAAACACGTGACGTGTAAATTTACATGTTTATTGTTCCGATTCAGGCCACAAGATGGCAGACCCTCCAACGCGCACGGTCCCTATAGTGTTAACATCGCCATCTAAAAGGCGTTTTGCACTAAGTAACAATAAAAATATGTTTTTTTTTGTAAGTGGCTTTAACTCTGCAATTAGGCGTTTTCTAGAAATGTTTATGTGACTTTTTAGTCTCTAAATGTTACCAGGAATATAATACAATACAAATATTCTTTATTGGTCACCAATATGAAAAGAACATAATGACTTACAAATTAAACAAATAACTTAGAGTATGGTAGACAACGGGCGGTCTTATCGCTAAAGAGCGATCTCTTCCACTATAATAATACACTGTTAAAATCTCCCGGTTTCCTCATGGTACACCGTGTATATATACTAATCACCGTGTATATGTACATAGCTGCTACTTGTAGCGACAATATCTCAAGGCCAAATGGAATCTTGTCAGACTTCAAAAATTTAAAAGTGGAAAAAAGCTTAATAGCATCGTTCGCAGACGTTTCTGTAGATGTCGCTAGGGTAGATGTCGCTAGGGTCCCCTATACCGATATGGTGGAAAAATTTGCTGCCTAGGGATGAGGTCCTGGTGGCTCAGATGGCAGAGCGCTGGAGTATCGATCCAGAGGCCGTGAGTTCAAGTCTCACCCAAGACAGTAATTTTTCCATTTTTTAATTTATTCTAAGCTTAATAGCATCGTTCGCAGACGTTTCTGCTTTTTATAAATTAATTAAAAAAAAACATGCTTGTAAAAGTAAAAATCATAAATCTACCTGCTGCAACCGCTGTCCTTTTTGCAACTCTTGCTGTTGCAGTTTCTGCAGCAATAGTTCCTGCTGCTCCAACTCCTCCTTCTTCTTCAGCAGCTGCTGCTGCAGCCAATCATCCTGTTGCTGCTGCAAGTCCTGCCCATCGGAGGTTTCGACTGCCACTGTGGCCTGGCTCTGGGGCGGGTGGCGGTTAACTGGAAAGTTTTTTTATACTACGTCGGTGGAAAGCAAGCATACGGCCCGCCTGAAGGTAAGCAGTCTTCGTAGCCTATGTACGCCTGCAACTCCAGAGGAGTTATATGCACGTTGCCGACCCTAACACTCCGCAACGTCGTCGAGTTGACAAATTCTTGTTGTGTTAATTTTCACCACACCAGCTCGTTACGGTTCTGTTGCTTGTTCAGAAACTGATTAAAAAGTTCCATTTTATCCACAAGAGTGGCAAAGTAATTTGATGCAAATTTTGAGTTGTTACCTTACGTTGGCTGGTAGAATTGACTTTTAAAATTTAAATGATGATTTTCAATGATAAATATTTAATTTTGGATTTGATGTGGTTTGATGTTTTACAGTTAGTATTTTCCTCGCGTGGGTGGTGAAAAATTGTGTTTTACTCGGTGGAAAAGTTTGTTTAACCTTCGAGAAAAAATCTCAAGATTCCACTTTTCGAACCACCAGCTTCTTTCGTTTGCTCGGGTATCAATATGAGCACGAGCAGTTAAACAACAACTTTGCTCCCTAAAACAACTATTCTTGGAGGCGAAGTTGACTCACCGAAGTGTAGTACAGCAGTCTCCACGTGTCGCTCGATGACGGTGCCCGCCAGCAGGAAGACCAGCACCGCGAGGACCAGGGGCCCGATGTGCCACCATTCCATAAGGCAGACGGGGACCTGGAACCGTTTTTCAAATTTATTCCAATTAATTTAGGTATTCCTCCTAGTCTAGTTGGTACCCTGCCTACGAAGCTGCCTACGTGGTTGCCGACGGCTTCATCGCTGATAGCAATGGAAAAAGTCGGCGGCATTATCGAAGCGGACGGAGCTTGGATGGTCTGTGGTGCCATTGCATTGGACGACAACGTTACGACGGGTGCCTTCTCAGCAGATTTGTTCCTGAGTTATGCATGTTTTCTATGTATGTAGGTATTTATCTATCTATCTATTATTATATCGTCGTCAAGTACCGATAACACGACTTGTGTAAGATTGGCTCATAATATTTTGACGACCGGTCTGGCCTAGTGACCCTGCCTATGAAACCGATGGGCTTGGGTTCGAATCCCGGTATGTATTTGTGTGATGAGCACACGTATTTGCTCCTGAGTCACGGATGTTTTCTATGTCTTTAAGTATTTGAATATTATATATATCGTTATCTGAGTACCCACAACACAAGCCTTCTTGAGCTTACTGTGGGACTTAGTCAATTTGTGTAAGAATATCCCCCATAATATTTATTTATATATTTTGTACTTCTGATGTTTCCAAGCAATTCCAGGGCTCTGCTCTAGATCTGGAATGACATCCGCTGTGCTGTGCCCTACCACACAAGCCGAGATGAACTGTTGACGTTCACAGCGTCTATACATCTCTTTTGGACGTAGTCCTTACCCGGGTATGTCCGGGTGTGTCCGGGTTACCCGGGTTCGGGTTTCAGTACTGTATTTGTATAGAAAACCAGTACCGGCAGCACTCCTAAGCCTCTTCTCATCTCTGCTTATCTCTACCTCAGTAGAAAGGTATCATTACTAGTTTGAACTAAGCTAAAACGAATATTATATTTATACTAACCGTGTAAAGAATATGCTTCACTGAAATTTAGAAACCATGTATATTTTTACGGTTATCATTATCCAGACGTTACATTTTGACAAATTTTGGTCATTAAGATAACGCCGGCCCGGCCGACATCAGCCCTCTTGTTTGACATCGGTTTTTGACAAATGTGTCATTTGTCAATTTGAAAGCTTGAAAAAGGTTGAGCACTTGTTCAATGTTGTTGAAGGTTAATTACGTAGACAAATTACATCTACATTATATTCAAATGTAGGTTAAAAGGAATCGGGGTTTTCATCGCAGGGTAAGATTATAGTAAGTCGATATTAATATTAAAATTAAAGCCTGACCAGAAATGTATGATCATTGTCAAGAGGGCGCTGTTGTTCTCATGTATAGAGTGACAGTTCAGTTTAGTATGAAAAATTTAGTTCCAATGATATTCCGCAATATGGCGCGTGATCATATATTACTGGTCAAGCTTTAAAGTCATACTCATCCTTCAAATATTATTTGTTTCTATGCTTTTATACTTTATTGTTAGTAGACCACGGTAACTAAAGCCCGAGTAGAAATATATGATCATTGTCAAAAGGGCGCTTTTATTCTCATGCGTAGGGTGACAGTTCAGTTTAGAATGAAAAATTTAGTTCCAATGAAATTCCGCAATATGGCGCGTGATCATGGTTAGGCTTTACAATATTTATCGTCACGATAAAGCAAGCGACCTTTAAGCGCGCGTTCGCTGCACATCCATTTTAATTTAATGTGGTACTGTCTGTATGTTGTTTTACGCGGTAAATGCAGCGGTAAGCGCACTGACATTTTCCTTACATTCCGTGATCGCATGCGTTCAACGCTGCTTCCATCGCATAAAACAATCGCGCGCTTTAGAATGACGCTTAGTGTAAGGCGTGGCCGCGTATTACTTACAATTGTAACATTGGCTACGCGGCCTGGCCGTGTAGCCGACATGAAAAAAGTCAACGCTCCGTAGCGTAGTCATCTCTCTCTATCGCTCTTCCATATTAGTGCGACAGTGAGGTCTAGTGTTATTTGGCTGCTGTTTTCTGTAAGGTACTTCCCCAGTTGGACTCTGCTCTAGATCTGGAATGACATCCACTGGCTGTGCCCTACCACACAAAGCGAGATGACATTCACAGTGCCCAGACCTCTCTTAAAAATAATATCGTGTAAAGATTATTGTTGTATGGTTACTCTAACTATTATTTTTAGAATAAAATTTAAATATCTAAAAATACGGATTACCTGATATATACATTGAATTATCAATTTCATCATTATTAACATAACAATAAATAATTCATTATATACAACAATGGAAGTACTTACATGTACCCTGATCTGACCGATCCTTCAGGATGTGTTCTCTTCGACTACCTCGACCCAAGTGAACGAGCCTGTCCAACTTGCAACGCGTCCCCACTACCTACCGTGTTGCCAATAGTATAACAGTTTTGATTTTGAATGATTCACAGTGAACATCCATGTAACTGCGTCGAAATATTTGGAGCTCAAAAACAATATAAAAGATCACGGTATATCCCGGTCGATATAAGTCCAGTAGTATAATGTAATTTTTTAATAAATGAATACATTTATTCAAGAGTTACGAAGGGTGATTCATTGGGTATATCTTGAAATAATTATGCTGTTACAAATGCAAATAATTTATGCAATCGCATCTTCGATATATCAACGTATACCCTCGTGATACTCAAGATTCTTTTCGAATAACTCGCTACGCTCATAGTTCAATTTTTCGATATTTTTGTTTATGCTTAAAATATCTAATTTTATTAATTTAATCTTTAATTTTAAAATATTTTCACATTATTTACAATCGTGGCTGAATGCCAAATAGGTCTGTGCCTTCAATGCTTAACCTGTTCACTTACCCCCCTCGTTGCACAATGTACTACACTGAAAGAAATGTTTGCATAACTGTAACAAAATTTTGGTTACTGTTTACACAAAAATTGGGACTTGCGAACTATGTGTTATATGTTACAAAACCGTGTTTGGCTATCAGTGTTCAGGTACTGGGTATACACTACAAAATAAGTTTGTAAATTTATGCAAAGTTTATTTTCTTATAACCGTAGTTTAGTTATTTGGTAAAGTTACAAAACCAGTTCGGCTATCTATTTTTTTCAGTGTATTGTATTGCAGAGATGTTCGACGCTTAAATCTCATTATTAAACGATTTAAACGTTATTATCACGCAATAAAAACTTTTCATAGGTAAGAAATATGTTGTTGTAAACAGTTTGTCTTTATGCTGGCCGTAATTTGTTGTTTTTTGACCGCATCATAGAGAATTTAACTTATGATATGTGTATAGATAAAATTATGGAAGGTGGAAGTAAGGAATGGAATATCCATGTACCAAAAAGTGTCATCAAAAAACCTTAAATAGGTGGCGCTACAATACCTAGAATACTTGAAAAAAAAAAAACAAATCATAGACAGCGCCCTTCACTCCGTCAATAACGCCTAGGTTCTTAGCTACTCTAGCGCTACTCTGGAGAGTTTTGGAACTATATTTTATAGCTGACAGCTGGACACTTTTGCGACAGTTCTACCATAATAGATTTCACTCCTTTTAATTCCACACTCCATACATAAAATGATATATATTAATACTGTTTCAACCTCTCAACCACTACCATGAAAAGAGTAAAAGAGAAAAGCTAATGAAACACAAGTAAATCCTTTGTTAATAAAACCGGTGCGAACCGGAAACGAATCGTCCATTCTACTTACCCGAAACTATCAAAAGATCAACCGTTATCTCAATTAGCCATTTGTAAACCTTATTGCATTGAGATAAGATCTATCAATCGTTAATTAAGTCGACAGCATTACCGATTGTCACATTAGACTTACCATTTGTATGCTTTATTGCTTTGATATAAGGTTCATTGTCAAGTAAGTATTGAGCATTGATTGCATTGAGAGTCAGCCCTCGTACGCGGCGGACAAAAACAATCCACACGCAACAAATCCGGTTGAATTCACTACAGACTATTTAGAAACAGTGCTTACGCTGGTGCAATAGGTTCAACCGGTATAGTTTTTGAAAAATCGCAGCTAACGTTAAATCGCGTAGATTATAATATATGTATACATTTATTACGGAAGGATTCTCGTCCTTGTTGACTGTTGCAGCATCACTGCCACTCTAAAACAGCGAAGGTTGCGGTGGCTAGGCCATGTTCTACGTATGGACCCAGATAGACTTCCCCGCGCAGTGATGTTGAGTGAAATTGCATACGCCAAAAGACCAGTCGGACGCCCAATGCTTCGCTTTAAGGATTCCTGCAAGCGGGACATGTTGTCCTTCGGCATCGACCCGAACACCTGGGAAACGGAAGCCCTTAAAAGAGGGGAATGGCGTAACCTTCTACATGACGGCATAGCGAAGCATGGTGAAGTCTGGCTCGATGATTTAAAGCAGAAAAGACTTCAGACTGCACAGGAACCATCAACAGGTTCGCGCTTCACCTGCGATCTTTGTGGCAGAAAGTGCCGTGCTGCGATTGCGCTTTACAGTCACAGGAAAAGATGTGCCGCACCTCCGATCTCCGACGGCGCACGGACCTCTTCTTCTTCTTCTTAATAACCTGTCGCTGCAACAATCATCTGTCAAGATGCTGTGGCCAATGATGATACATTTATAAACAATACGTGATTGCGTTAATTATTTGCTTTTGTAACAATATATTCCAAGATACAACCAACCACCGCATCTCCTTACATTCAAGCGACCGCGTACAATGTAAGCCTTACATGAAACTCAAAAGTAGACACGTTTTTTCCAATTATGGTCTGCGTCTTTAGCACTCATGAAATGTTTATTTATAAAAGGTATACCCGGCTAAGATCGGCTGGAGGATCAGATCGTATGATACCGATATCGTATGATCGTATGGTGCTACCAAAATAGCAGTTATTTTACACCACTAGCAATACAATTTGTAACGCCATTTCATTCCGCCCCTCGGGGCCTCTTGCCATATTTTAGTAACCGTTCAGTTGTATCAGTCGTGTATTACGAACGTTTAAAAAAAAAGTGTCAATAAATTGAAATTTAATGGAATAGATCGGATTTTATTAACGTATCCAACTTATTCTCCTTGCTTTAGAATTCGAATTAGCAATTAGTCCGATCTTAGTCCAAGAAAGTTTTTCGGTTTGGTGTCTTGAACATTTTTTTGTTCAACTTTAAGTGTAATTTACTCCTAAACTATTTTATTAAGGGGCATTCAGTGAATTAGTAATATCACTTGCATTAAACACTCGAACGTAAAAGTTAGTAAGATATGTCTTTTTTTTTTGTGACGCCCTTCAAACTCGCCGAAAAATAGTCCAGTCTTACCCGGGTATACTTTACGGGATGGCTTCTCATTAGCACACTTCAGCGTAAGTGACATCAGGATCTGTGGTTCGGATACTAGGCATAAAACATCTGGTAGACGTAGCAGTGCTGTGAGAAGCACTGGTTGCGATCCTGCTTATAGTAACGATCACTAATTGTTACGTGGTGCCACAATTTAAAAAATAAACAGAAGGTCCGTTCTCGCCGTTCTTGAAAATACATACCTAAACTTGCCCGACCCACTAGGGTTGCTTCTGTATTAATTTCGAATTTTAAAAAGGAGTAGGTAATATAAGTTTACAGACACACATACATCGATTCGTATATACGTATACATCTTATCATGTTTACATTCCTTAGAGACTGCATTTTGACGTACACGACAGTAGGTACCTTCGTAGCGGCAGGAACGTCAAGTGAGCAACGCGCGCACAGCCCGACTAAGCTCTGCCCGAGAGTGCCCGAGAACGCCTGTAAATGTAACGTCTGTGTGCGTAAATGTCACGTCTGTGTGCGTGCGGCGAAAATGGCACTTTGTACTGAGCGGACTCTCTGCTCCGGCGCGCGCCGCCGATATTTACTTTGTGGTGGTGCGCATGCCGACACCTGAACATATAGTTCATTTTTAGCATTAGAAAGAATCTTGATGTGTCTGTGTACATATTTTTCAAAAAAAAGGATGTACAGGGATTCTGTACATGATAAAAATTTGACTAACGGTTTTGCCTAGTAGGTTGTGATCTAGTGACCCTGCCTATGAACTTATGAAGCCGATACCGATTTGTGTGATGAACACAGATATTTATTCCTGAGTCATGGGTATTTTCAAAGTATATAAGTATGTATTTATCTATATACGAATGTTATCTGTTTTTTGTATTGTTTCTGAATTGAGGTGTGCAATAAAGAGTATTTGTATTGTATTGTATATATATCGTCGCCGCCCATAGTACAATTTTTGCTTAGTTTGGGGCTAAGTCGATTTGTGTAAGATTGTCCCCAAGTATTTCATTATTATTTACAGAACATAAAATACCGAATATAGATGAATCATCTATAGAACACATAAAGCTCTGTACCCCTAGTGTAAATATTTTCGACAGCGAAACGTGACGTACGCGTTTGCGTTAAGTTTCATTTTGTATGAGATTTTTGACTTTCCAAAACGTCCCGCTTGGCGCGCTGTTCAAAAACCCATACAAAATGAGACTTAACGCAAACGCGTACGTCACGTTTCGCTATCGACTAAATTTACACTAGGGGTACTGATATCTAAAACCACAAACCTGGCAAATACCACATACCTATTCTAAATCTCAAACTAATAAGTCCAATAACCAACTTGGAGCCAGACACTAATGACATAGTTGATTGCAGGATGAATTTCATGCGCGACAAGATCGTCGAAACTTGAGTCCCGAGTTCAGATACTTCCAAGTATTCCGTCTTTAGCAACTTGAACTGCACAGTTCCAGTAATACGGGATGTTTTTAATTTACGTGTTCGTTGAACAGTGTAAAGGAGCTCACTGATTATCAGTTCGCCGGAGGATATCTGCCTCTCAGTTATTCGCGATTGTAATTTTTTGCGAATAACTGACCGGCCGATATCGTCCGGTGAACTGGTAATCTGTTTGTGGAGACCGGTCTGTTTAAGCTTACACGGGGTACAGGTTATGTTAAAGTATGTAACTTTACTTTTGAGTGACATTAACGTGAGACACTTCATTCGGTTCTTGTCTGTTTTAATTTTTTTGTCTTTTAATTATTTATATAAGAATTCAAGCCTTGGCGACCCTCTACATCTCTAAGGATAATTTAATATATATTTTTATATTTTATCTCTGACACTTAGAGACTTATACATCTCTAAAGAATTTTAGTATTTTATGGTTTTATTTTTTTATCATAGTTTTTTTTTGTGTAATTTGACATTTAGAGACAGTATACATCTCTAATAAAGTATTTATTATTTCATAGATTCGATATTTGTAATTGTTTTTTTTTTTATTTTTTATTTATTGTTTGTAAAAATGGACATGTAAAAGTGCCCCTGTGGCCTATTTGCTGAATAAATGTTTGATATTTGATATTTGAATCAGTGAACCCCCTAACACTTACTTTTAACATTAATATATAAATGGAAAACTCTTTATTGGCACACCTCAGTAAAAAGATACAGCTTAATGAAAAGCGATTGATTAAAGATATAGGCAGATAACAGGCGGTCTTATCTCTATACTCTGTATCTTTAGGTATTTAAAAAAAGGTAAACAAAATCTACCCTCAAATGAAAACATGATCAAATAATGTAGTTTTAAAGTCAGGTCATTCAGTGACAGATCCAGGTGGTTTTGAATTTGGTTGGTTAATGTACAAATTGTTTGTTTACTTTTATTTAAATACCTAAAGATACAGAGTTTGCCGACTTAATCTTAAGATGTATGGCTTATAAAATAAATAAGATCAAAAAAAAAGATACAGAGTTTTACCTTTTTTATTATGGATGGGACTTAACACATTGCAAACCATAAATTCGTATATACAATGTCTATCATATATTACAATAAAAAAATCTACGGTGATCAACTCTGGCTGCCATGGAATTTGAACCTAGATCCCAGATCTTTGGAATACCGGTCCAACGCGCATTTGGATGGTCATCTTGCGGAATTGGTAGTGCGTTTTACTTTTTGGGTAGGACATATTTAATTATCTACAGTCATGGACACAACACTTCACATATCATAAGAACAATTTCGGCCTGGCCAGCCACATCAGGGCTCGTGATAGACAACGTCCATAATGTTTATTTCTGGTCGCCGTCATCGAAAACGATGAAGAGGACTATAATAAATAAAAAAAACGGGTTGCACTCCGGGAGTGCCGGCAGAAGTGAAAACTTGAATATTAACGTTGTGCATTTTTATATTTTGGAATAGTTAGGGAATAATTTTGCACGAATTGCATTAATTATCAGTAAAGTACAATCATTTATGTGGTAAAATAAAATACAATATTCATTTATTGCGCTATATATTATACAATTTATATTACATTAAAAAAATTACACTTTAGAACTATTAAAATTATTTAACATTAAAAAGTTTATCGCTCCGATATATCTGATGACGACTGTACGAAACAGTTTATTATAACTTAATAAATGCGCAGGCTCCATCCTTCTCACGTTTCCTTAATAATCAAATAAGTATATACCTAGTTCCCACAAACTAAATATAACTATAGTTATTTATAATATGATTGCCGCAAGGTTTTTAATGGCGTGTTTCGGGACGAGGCGCCCATTGTGCCCAAAATGAGAGCCATTGTTCCGCTACGGGACAAGACAGGAAAATTACCGCGATTGTCATCGGTGTTGCAGTGAAATTTGTTTACCTTTTCTATATAGGAGTTTTCTACATGAAGGAGTGTTTAGTAGCGAATTATTCGATGACAGATATTTAGTTTATAGAAGAGATAGGGAGTCGGCACATTTTCGCCATGGGAAAGAAGGTGGCGGTGTTTTAATAGCCGTTTTGAAAAAATACAACTCTAAACGCGTCAACAAGTGGGAAAGTGGTTGTGAAGATTTGTGGATAACTTTAGACTTATCAGGGGGGGCAGCTTGCCGTACTATAGCTTTCTGCGCCTTATATTTACAGTCACCAGTTAAGAGATCAATGTTGGAACACTTTATTGATAACTTTAATAAACAACTTGAACATTGTAATTATCCGTTGTGTATTATTGGTGATTTCAATTTAAGTTGTATAAACTGGTCTGAAATTTATTCTAAAGGTAATATAACGCAAGTTAACGGAACCTCAGCCATGGGTCAGTTATTAATAGACTTTTCTTACCTTAACAACTTCAAGCAACATAATCATGTTTCCAATAACCAAAATAAAATTCTAGACTTAGTGTTCACGACCATTTCTGACTGTGACGTCATTCCAGCTGAAGATATCCTAAGTAAAATTGACCCCTATCATCCACCCATTATTATCCAACTGGAGTTCAAACAGAAGAGCTATGTCAATCCTCGTAAAAACAATCTTGTTCCAAATTTTTATAAAGCCGATTACGATAATATTATTAAATATTTAGATACACAGGACTGGAATGAAATACTTAGTAATGAATCAGATATAAACGAAGTGGTACGCGAATTCTATGACGTTATTAAAACAGCAATTATACTATTTGTACCTTTGGTAGATAAATCGCGTAAGAAAAAATATCCCACATGGTTTACTAAAGACTTGATTAGAATTCTCAAGGAAAAAAACAAAATCAGGATTCGTTATAAAAAGTATAAGAATCCTCTAGATGAAATATCCCTCAGCATATTAAAGAAAAGATTTGACAAATTGAAGGTGCACTGTTACAATTCATATATTGATAAGCTTGAAGAACAATTGTTGGTTAACTCTAAACATTTTTGGTCTTTTGTCAAGAATAGACGTGGTGGCTCAGGGTCATATCCAGCTTCGATGACAAATGGAATCACTATTGCATCTAATGGACCACAGATTTGTAATTTATTTGCTGCGCAGTTTTCATCGGTTTATTGCCAGACTGAGGACATACCATGTGAAGTAACTGACTCGAATCCTGGACAGTTCTTAGGATCCATATTGATTGACACTGATTCCATACTTAAAAAGTTAAAAATGTTGGACATCCATAAAGGGTCTGGACCGGATGGGATACCCCCACTCTTTATTGCCAAATGCGCATCTAGCTTAGTAAAGCCTTTACAGATTATTTATAATCAATCTTTACATTCTGGCCAATTTCCGACAGAGTGGAAGCTTGCCAAAGTGGTTCCAATTTATAAATCCGATGATAATACTCTAGTTTCCAATTACCGACCAATTTCGATCTTGTCAACTTTTGCAAAAGTTTTTGAATCTCTGGTATGTCCATTCATTGAGTTACATTTTAGGCAAGTCATAACTGATCACCAGCACGGGTTTACCAGAGCTAGGTCCACAAGTACTAATTTGATATCTTTTACCGAACATGTCGTGGAGGCCATTGATGATCACACGCAATTAGACGTAATATACACGGATTTCAGCAAAGCCTTTGATCGCGTTTCTCATTCTGTACTTTATCATAAACTTGTCACGTTGGGATACTCAGGATCTCTTCTCTCCTGGCTTAAATCATATTTGGATAAAAGAGCTTTCTATGTTGTAGTTAATGGACATCGTTCTGAGGTGCATGCCATTAGTTCAGGAGTTCCGCAGGGATCTCACGTTGGTCCTATCCTATTTAATATCTTTATAAACGATATACAAAATTGTTTTGTGAATTCTTGTCCGTTTTTATATGCCGACGATTTAAAGTTTGCTAGGCGAATAACCACACCTGGAGACGTGGATCTGTTGCAAAGTGACCTTAACAGAGTGAATCAATGGTGCGTTGACAACGCCATGCAGTTGAACATCAAAAAATGTTTACATATAAAATTTACTAGAAATTATAACCATATAGATTCATCCTACCACATCGCTGGGGAACATCTTAACGAAGTTGATCATATCAAAGACCTGGGAGTTATATTTGACAAAAAGATGACCTTTGTACCGCACATCGATGCTATTATTAAGAAGTCTTCTAAAATGCTAGGCTTTATTATAAGAACCGGTAAACATTTTCGAACAGTAAAAACCAAAATCCTTCTTTATAACTGTTTCGTGCGTAATATCTTGGAATATTGTAGCACGGTATGGCGGCCTCATTATTCAACTCATTGCCTCAGGATAGAGAGAATTCAGAAACGATTTCTTTGGCATATATCTAGTCGCACACCATTAGCTAGCAAATATACATCTTATTCAGTAAGATTACAACACTTCCAAATTAATACTCTTGATAAACGAAGAGACATGCTTGATCTTCAATTTTTATATAAACTTTTAAATAATTATATAGATTGTCCACAACTTTTGCGCAAAATTAGATTTAGAGTCCCATATAGATATCCTAGGAACACAATAGACCTTTTGTCTCCGGTATTTAGGAAAACCGTCTTAGGCGCTAATTCACCCATTCCACGACTATGTAGATTATACAATAAACTTAGCCACTGCTGCGATATTCATTCTGACTCATTGCTCAGGTTCCGAAAATTATTGAATATGAATCTATAGTATAAACAAGTTTAATTTATTTTTGTTATTTAACCTGTAACTTTCACTTTTTGTTAAGTAAGAAATTGTTTTTTCTTTTGCATGCTGTGTTTACCTATAATTAGTTATGCATCACTGAATGTTTCTTTTTTTTTGAGTTATGTAAACGTATTGGATGTAATAACTGTTGGTAGACCTTAATAAATAAAAATAAAAATAAAAAATAAAATATAATTACTCTGTATTATTTATTTGCGATAAGACGAAATGGAGGCTTTCAAAAGTTACACGAATCCCCCTTAAAAAGTTTATCAAATCGAAGATGGGCGTTTTCTAAAATAAATATTGAAAATGAGATTCTTAGAAATCTGGACGATGTTGGGCTCATTCTACTCAGGGGGCCTAACGCGAAAACCGAATTTCGCAAATTGCGGCGATCTTTCTCTTTTACTCCTACTTAAACGTAATTAGAGTGACATAGAAAAATGCTCGCAATTGCCGATCTTCGATTTTCGCGTTTATAGCCCAGAACGGACAGCAATCTCTATCCTACCATTAAAAAAAGATATCCCAAAATCCATTCCATTACGTCACGGTTTTTGTGTGAATTAAATCTCACTTGTGTCGTAGTGGAAACTACAATTTTCATAAAAAAATTTGGGACATTTTTTTTGGCATCAGAATTGAATTAATGAATATGCTAGTGATTCTGAGTTGAAAGAACCCAAAAACACCAGGATCTGTGAGTTGATAGGTCTTCAATATTTATTTTAGAAAACGCCCAGTTACGCTCAAGATATAATACTTTTACTTCATCAAAAACAACTTTATTGTAGGCTAGAGAGATGATGATGATAATTATGTTTGTTACTGTAGATATATACATAGAAAATATACCTATAAGTTTTCTGATAATTATAATAAACGACGCTCGGCTGGCTTGCAATTCTGTACGAAAACGTTCAACCACAATGACGTAAATCCGTATAGATTTCCTTTAATTACGTCCCTTTTCGACTGAGACTAGTAAGAATCATAAATTGTAATTATCTTCTGTGAGAAGTGTGTTGATAAAGACGGGATAAAACATCCATCTGTTTCTATCCTTCTTATTGATGTGTTGTCGGAAAGTTTCCAAAATTGCGAAATATCCTCTACGAAAAATTTATTTATATCTGAATTTTTCATTTCCACAATGAAAACATTCACTGTTTCCTGTGAAATCGTCCTGATATTTCTTAGAACTTATTCAACTTTTACATATTTGTTTTGCCGTTCTACCAAGGTGGTTCAGGAGGTATTTACGAATATCTGTTGGACCAGATTATTAGGGGGAAAAACTAAAAGACAGGGAGCATGTACATATTGATAAACTCAATTTTCGATGTTTTTCCCATAATTATCCTAGTGATCGCTTCCAGCTTTGTTTGGAAGTTGGAAGTTTGACGACCGGTTTGGCCTAGTGGGCCTACGAAGCTGATGGTCCCGGGTTCAAATCCTGGTACTGGTAAGGGCATTTATTCGTGTGATGAGCATGGATATTTGTTCCTGAGTCATGGGTGTTTTATATGTATTTAAGTATTTATAAATATTTATATATTATATATATCGTTGTCTAAGTACCCTCAACACAAGCCTTATTGAGCTTACTGTGGGACTCGTATGTATGTATGTATTATTATTTCAGTACCCCTAGTGTAAATTTAATCGACATCATAACGTGACGAACGCGTTTGCGTTAAGTCTCATTTTGTATAGGATTTTGAGTTTCCAAAACGTCCCGCTTGGCGCGCTCTTCCTAAATCACATACAAAATGAGACTAAACGCAAACGTGTACGTCACGTTTCGAAATCGAATTTATTTACACTAGGGGTACTGTTATGCTGAATTATCTACATAGCTTAGTAATAGTTTTATTGATATGTTATAGTATTTTATGCAACAGTTGTATAAGAAGGGTCAAAAAAGGCGAGTGGCGTGAGTTACAATGTGAGCCGGAGCCGAAGGCTTAGGCGAACATTGTAAAGGAATACGCCACGAGAATTTTTTGACCTACTTATACAACGTTGCATACAATATTTTTCCTACGAGTCAACAAAAATAAATCTTAAATTAGGTAAACAAATAACAGTAAAAGTATATAGCCAAGACGCGCGAGCATACCTTGTTCCGCGCCCAGCCCGCCCCGGGCCGCGGCCGGCCGGCCGGTCGGCAAGACCTCCTCGTAACTCATGAGGCTCTGGTACTTGCTACTTGCTAAATAAATTTTTTGGACAGTTTTTTCTCAATTTTGGCCACCGTAGCCTACGGAGACTAACAAGCAACGCTAAGCGGTCTTCGTAGTCTATGGGTGTTGCTATATTACGGGTGTCACATGCGTGTTTCTGACTTATGAAGTAATTATTTTTACTATGCAACCAAATGAATATTTTGTAAGTTTGTTAGGTTGGTAGCCATTAATCGCAGTAACGTTATAGCTTATAAAAGCACAAGAGCTTTTATGAGCAATAGACAATATAGACTTTTCTTGAAATCTTTTATGAATGTTCTTATATTCGTGTTAATGAATGCATAAATGACAGATAACAGTAGAGGAGTAGGAAAAAGTATAAAGATACGTAATAAAGTAGGTTAAGTAAATATAAATAAAGCACCTCAAATTATCGTGTTATGAAAAAGTTATTATTATCTGTTTTTTTTTTTAAATTAATAGCATTACAAAAAGATAAGATGCAATGGGATAGAGTCAGACCAAGATAAGTTGGCAGTTAGTTAGTTTCATTTATTTATTGAAATACAATTTTACAGCATTACAGCTAACGGGCGCCAATGCGCTGTAAAATTAAGTAGTAATAGAGCTATAAGTTAGGTAATAAAAATACATTTATGATAAATATGACAATAATTAAAAAGCTGATACACAATAACGTAAAAAAACTTTAACAAGTTTACGATTTTTGTCAGCAAACAAGTCGCAGTCCGGTGCAAAAAATAAAAAAATTGTTAAGGAGTGTACGGGAGCGGACGATTGGAGAATACTGGTGTGCTAACGTTCTTCATAGAAGTGTGACGTGTAAAATAACACGTGCACCGTCTGGGTCATCAAAATCGCCGCCAACTTATCTTGTTTTGACCTTAGCTATTTGGAAAGACACTTGTATTTTAATAAGTACCTATAACATTCCTATTGCTTATAGTTTAAATGTGTGTAAGCATTTTAGGGGTTCTTTTGTCAAATTCTTATGCAATATTTGACCAAATAAACATATGTATTTTGTTTTGTTTTGTACTGTTTAGCTAGTTTGTAAGCGATTAGGTGCCCCTGTCTTATAAATAAATAAACAAAGGAGTATCAAAATTATAACAAATTGTTAAATCTGTATCGAGCTCCTTCACAATCTTTGCATTTTAAATAAAGAAGTTAATATAAAAACTGGCACTGTAATATATGTGCAATAATGCATTGCACGATATATTACTTTGTATGCACGTTACCAATGTTTTATTACGGTTATTCCAAGAGTCAGCCATAACTGAGGAGCGATTCCACTAGTTATTTGATAACTCGTCTTGTATTGCAAATTATATCTTGTGACATTGCTATTTATTAGGAAATGTATATAATGCCCGGTCACCAGATCGCGCGCCGCAATAGGGTTGTTTCCATCTACAAATCTTAGGGCAGAATTGTATCCCAATACATTCTTTTGGATTATATGAACATGTTAAACTACTTTTAGGGGACCTGTAATGACCATATTTTTGTAAATATTTAATTTAAAATATCTGGTGGCACACGTCACGTGACCAAATTCGAAACGTCTTTGAAGATTCTGATGACGTCACAACTCTCGGATTGACACTGTTGACAGTTAGGCGATAAACAACAAATGACAAATGTCCGTTGACAGTTCGTATCTTCTACGTGTGTATGTAGTTATGTGTCAAACCGTAAACTGTGACGTCACACAATTTTCAAAGAGCGTTTTGGGCGCGAAAGCGTCTGTCAAAATATATTTTGTTAATTTAACATATTTAAAGCCGTTTTTAGTATAAAATTTGAATTTTAGGGCAACTTTTAGTTAATATAGAACGTAATACAAGCGTTTCAAAAAATTGGAAAGAACCCTATTGGACCTGGATCGGTCACACTCTTAGAAGGGATCCCTAGGCCCCGCAAGGGAAGAGAGGATCAGGCCGTCCCAAACAATCCTGGCGGCGCTCAGTGGCATCCGCGTTGACAGCAATCGGGCTATCATGGCCCGCGGCGAGGCACGCAGCACAAGACAGAAAGAGATGGCCGCACTTTGGATGCCCTGAGCCCCACCTGGGGGACATAGGACTTTAAGTTAAGTATATAATGCCCAGCCCACTTTAATATATCTTGTTTCGTGTCGTCAAAACGTATTACACTTATTTTACAGGTGCCCAAAATCTAAGACAAAAAAGTCTAGTGATAAAATTCCACATCCGTCAAAATTTTATCAACACTAGATACAGGTCGTTTGTTTATTCACCTACAATAATTTACGGGGTGAATATATAGGTCATACTAAGCAACCCCGTAAATTTTTGCAGGTGACTAAATATCACCCTGTATAATCATGTGAGATGAGAAACCAAAGTCACTTGTATTGTAAACACCTTTGAGGTTCACTTGGGCCCTTGGGGGTCTTATTTAACAAAATTAAATATGTAATCAGAGATCCCTCTGGAGATTGAATTAGAAGCTGTGTCTGGCGCTAAACGTCACCTTAGAAGTTAGATTATTGTCTTAAAGGTGAAATTATTGTCCTCTGAAATCATTTAGGCGCTCAAAGCAATTATACTAACGGCCCGATTCGAAGAATGATTAAGACACGTTTATGATCTTGAAAAGATCTTTAAAAGATCGATAGCTAAACGACATGTCAAAAAT
Source organism: Cydia pomonella (assembly GCF_033807575.1). Classification (NCBI taxonomy): domain Eukaryota; kingdom Metazoa; phylum Arthropoda; class Insecta; order Lepidoptera; family Tortricidae; genus Cydia; species Cydia pomonella. The sequence continues at coordinate 16,388,322 of NC_084721.1, read as the reverse complement.
GACGTTTATTTCGATTCCGCTGTGATCCCAATAAGATCTATCTACGATATTTCTAACGTCAAAGTGACATTGGTTGCCCGAATCGAGCTGCTTCTGTCAATTATATGACGTACAAATTATATCTAAATGAGAACTTATCTAAACCAGAACTTATCGTTATCGTATCTCATTCTTCGAATCGGGCCGTAAGGTTAGGTGGGGTAGCAGCATGGTAGCAGACACATTGGCAAAAAAATCTTGTGGGAAAAATAAATAGATACCTATTTAAAGACACTGAAAATTAATTTTAATAATATAGGCAGACTTTTCTCATACAGTTGCTCTTACTCTGAGCAAAATAAACTGACGTTATAGAGTTGTCACATGCGTGCGGCTGTGAGGAGGAGAATGTATCTAAGGCGACGAAATTAAAAACACATTTTAACATTCTTGATTCAATACCAAAAATAACCTAGGTACGTAATTTATTCGGGTTCATGTTGCCACCAAGTGGTGTGAGACAACAATACTTTTACCGTTTTGACTTGGTTCTTTGTAGTTTTTAAAAGGCAGAAATATATGAGACTATGACAAGGACAAAAAATGATAGCGCTTTCTCCTGCTCCAACTAAAAGTGCCATAAGACCGTCTCGTTCGGTCAACTTCCCCCTTGTCACTTCTACAATATTGTTCCTCTGAGCTCAGGCGTTACAAACCGGCCATGAAATGCACACTCCGAGCGTACACGCTACACTGAAACAGACTTTTGGAGCTCAGGATAGTGGATATCATGAAAGTCATATCACTAACTATTGTTGGACCAAGTAGAATGTGCCTCCAGGTAACACACTGAGATTAAATTCTAAGAATAACGAGTCGCGTTACTGTTGCTATTTGTGTCTAGTAAGAAGAATGATGTAAGTGCATTTAAAATTTCAATGCGGTAAGACCTTATTAAAGTGCTTAATCCGTTTAATCCGAAAGACGTAGCATCTACAGCGTTGCTACGGCGTAGAGATCGGAGTCTGCTACGAGTTTAATTTTATAAGGCTTTGATGGTATGTCGGAATATGCTGGTTTACATGTTTGCTAGTTATAATAATAACGCCACAAAGATGCTTTACAAGACGAATTTTTTACTTAACATGTTTTGCAACGTCACGTATTATATTTTTATTTTTTAGAATCGTGGTACATTTAGACGACATAAGTTTAGTACTTACTAATAAAAAAAGCTTTGGTCTCGGACCGTGTAGAACGCAAAATTACTAGTGTAATATTTTGCCTATATCCACACATATGAACACAAAATCACCACTTATAGGTAGGTTAGGTTAGTTACTCTAGTTATAGTTGACTCCAAAATGGTGGTTAAACGCGTTTCAAGATTAATTCCTCATCCACTGCACACTACCACATTAGTTTACTGTATAATACGCTATCGATATTACACTTTAAACTATATTAATGAGCAAAAACAAAGAGATTAATCACGAGGCGTGACTATCAAGATGACGCTCGAACCGTAAGTTCAATATGTTTTTTTTTTTATGGTAGAGGAGGCAAACGAGCAGACGGATCACCTGATGGTAAGCGATTACCGCCGCCCATGGACACCTGCAACACCAGAGGGGTTGTAAGTGCGTTGCCGGCCTTTGAGATGGGAGTACGCTCAGTCTCACGAAAGTTTAATTTAGATTCTCAAATTTTGTGTGGTTCAATATTTTGCGTCAATTCAATTTTTGCCAGGTATAGCTACTAATTTAGCTTTTCTACCCATTTCAACCCCATTTACAAAACTTTAACATGAAGTTTTGTAAATGGGGTTGAAATGGGCTCTCTGTTCTGCTCTGTGGCAATATGGCGAGTGTTTAGTTGCTCTTAGTAAGTTTGATGCGGGCCGTCTTGTATTACGCCGTGTTTGTCTGCGCTGCTGATATATAACTGACTAGACCATGCAAATGGTCAACTTTTTTAGTATGAGAAGGTTTTGCACCTTCCCTGTGGACATTATAAATAAATGGGTTTAGAAGCCACACATCTCTAAGGATAATTTAATGATCGTTTTTTTAATTATATTTTATCTCTGGTACTTAGAGACTTTTACATTTCTAGTATTTGTTGGTTGTATTTTTTATCATAGTTTATTGTGTAATTCGACATTTAGAGCCTGTAGGATGTATAAATATAATAAAGTATCTAATATTTCATTGATTTCATATTTGTAAATGTATTTTGTTATTTTTAATGTTTGTAAAATTTTTACATGTAAAAGTGTGAATAAATGTTTGATATTTGTTAGAGTGCGGGTTCCGATATTTTTGAGCACCTTGGCCGCTCGTGGCTTGGCGCAGTGGAGCAAATTCGATTTCTTTTAAGCGTTTTTCACACTGAGGCCTGATAATAATTTCTTGAAGGCAAATTGATGACCAAAAATTACTATCCAACTAGGCCTCACGAATGCATATGTATTGTGTGAAGTGTTAATACTGAAACGCTGTGTGTGCAAGACAACATTATGAAAGTCAAGTATATACCGATGTCCCGCTCGCACATAGAAGCGCCGCGGCCTGCATCCTATTTGAAAACCGCCTTTTGGATACCCACTGGACTGTGACCGCTTACCACCGAATGGACCGTACGCGTGAATGCCACCGACGTTGTATAAAAAAAAACGAATGTAGACGCCACAGATTTTTGTTACGTGACAGCCGATAATTTGTATCAACAAAATGAATTATTAAAAATCGTGAAATTACGACGAATTCACATTAGTTTTCTGTACATATAGATAGAACCCACTGAAAGGAATATATACCATCCTTTTCTATTGTTGTTTTGCTTAAATTACCTGAAACTTGGGCCTCCCTGGATCCTGGACTGGGTCTAGGATAATATAAAGTGAAGTTCATTAAAAATTGCAAAGAACGTAAACAAATATGACAGAATTTGCTAGCATTTGACATATAAACTAATATTTTTACAAAGGTTATTCTGTATTTTTAATCTATCCATAAAGGATAGATTAAATGTGTGCGAAATTACTTGTAAACTATTTGAGGCCAGATGAAAGTCGAAAGTGTTATTGGTAGATTGGTAGTTAGTTCCGGAAAAAGTATAACGTGTTATTGCTGCTATTCTTCTCTGAGGGAAAACGAAATCTATTTCTATAGTTATCTATGTCCACGCTCGTAAGGGCCTGGCCTTATAAGATAAAAAAAAATTGATTATAACTGAAATGGAGTTAATTATATAATACCGGTTTCTTTGAGAAAGTTACTTAATTTAAGCTCAGGAATGCACCCTTGAAATGAACAGAAAAAACAATTGTGTATAACTTCCAAACAAAAATAAGTATATTCGACGTCTTTGCCTGGCACTCAGGCCTTTATGATATGATATGATATGATTTATTTATCTCACAATATACAATTTCACTTAAAACTACGCGTGGTAAACTCTTATGAATTTATATTGTGATCGTCAGTTTGTCTTACTTTATATAAATAGGAAAAACATGTGACAATTTATAATTCATTTAAAATGACGAAAGTTTATTAATTTCAATTGTATAAATAAATTCACCAAGAACGGGTCATCATTAAGGTAGAAAATAAATAGTTACAGTTACAGAAATATGCGGCGTTTATTAATGTTATATGTCTGTGGTATGCGAGTTGGGGACAAACTACGAGACGATGTTATGTTTCCTCATTATTAGTATAATAACTTTAGTTGTTCTGATGCAGGGACATCATAATATGCAATACAATGCATATTATTAACAATACGCTAACCTTTTATTAAAATAATTTTGTATTAAGACAGTGGAGCGACACTGATCCTTTCGGGCATTTTCGTATCCGCTCCGTTCGGCTAAGCATTGCTACGAGCAATTACGGTCGGCACAATTTGACGTCCCTTTGCGTGCACAACGATAGATAAGATAATGACTTGAATTTTCCCCCTTGACAGCCCGTAATACCATAGTTGAGAGCACGCACTTTGGAATGGCCCACTTACCTTTGATATGCGGACGAAAACCTACACCGATGCCATCCTATCGCCATCCCGTCGCGCCATAAGCCATACGACACTTCTACCCTCTCTACACGCTGGCCCATCTTAGTGGACCATTATGATGGCCCATCGTGTAGCGGAGCCATTAAACAGAAGTGTCTAAGATATATAAAGAAACGATACCATAATACTTAGAAAAAAAAAATTGAAAAATGTGGGAATAAAACCCATTAGAAACATTTAAGGTGCAGTACGTTGAAAAACGGAGTTTTGAAAAAGCTTTGGCAATTTTTTTTGGATCACAATCTGGCTGCCATAAATTTAATTAGCAATCTCTCGATAGAAAAAAACATGAACATAGGTCTAAAATGCACTTTAAAAACTTGGCATTTTTTTTATTTTTATTTAAGCACAAAAATAAAAAATTTGAAATTGCTTCTAAAATCGGCAATATCACGTTTGGGATACGTTATTACTTTTTGTTTAGTTACACGTAAACAAAAAAAAAACATGATATCCACGCTTCCAGGCTCGCCCTTCCATCTCGCTCACACCTAGGCTCAGTGAGAGTGAGAGAAGTATACGAACTAACTGCGCCGTCACAATAGCTATCACTCGACGTCGCACTCAAAGACCGGCAACACCCCCAAATAATAATTCTCGGTCAGATTCGAAGAATGATTAAGACACGTTTAAGACCTTGGAAAGATCTTTCAAAGTTCGATAACTAAACGACATGTCAAAATTGACGTTTATTTCGATTCCGCTGTGATCCCAATAAGATGTATCTACGATATTTCTAACGTCAAAGTGACATTGGTTGCCCGAATCGAGCTGCTTCTGTCAATTATACGACATCTAAATGAGAACTTATTTAAACCAAAACTTATCGTTATCGTATCTCATTCTTCGAATCGGGCCGACTGGGCCTTAAAAAATTTCGGGTACCATCGGAGTCAGTTACAATAAATAACAGACGTAATTACGAACGCACTGCGTAGACGTAAAACGGCAAAGTGAAGCGGGAATCATCTAGAGGATTTATGGTCACTTAATATCTGGCTCGCGCCGCGGCGAGCGGCGAATGCTGGAGGTGTAAAGAATTTGTTCTTTAAAGAAATGCTCTGAAAGAGGGTCATTATTGTTCTAAAGTGTACAGAAAGTGATACATTTCTGCACAAGAGGATTTTACTTTCCAAGTACGGTTTTTTAAATTGTATTACGACAGGCACATGCAATCAATGCCGGATTTAGAGGTCTGGAGGCCTCGGGCAATAAAGGTTTTTATTTTTTCCAAATAAAATGGTAAATTTACCGAATTCTCTATTATGGAGGGCCCCTTTTTTGTGGAGGCCCGGGGTAGTAGCCCCGTTTGCCCTCCCCTAAATCCGGCCCTGCATGCAATTTGTGCTTGTTAAGCAATTTCCATTCTGATATTACTATTTACTCTCTATTCCATATGTAAGGATAATTTACTTAAATAGTTAATTGGGCCGGCTATATCTGCCGCATGCACCCACAGAGGTGTGCCAAAATAACTACGGTATGGGTGCCGCAAGGCGGGCGAGGATCGGGTAGGCCCAGACGGAGATGGCGGGACGACCTGGACGCATATATCAACGACTGGCCGGAGATTGCTCAAAACCGAGACGAGTGGAAATCGAGGGGGGAGGCCTTTGCCCAGCAGTGGGACACCGTATAGGCTTATAATAATAATATAGTAAATTGAATGTACTCTCAAGAAAAACGCTATAAAAATAATACTTAGTCATTCATAGTCAAGTCATAGTATTTTACTTTTCTCCTATACGAAATGAAAAATAGAGTGTTAAACTCGGATGAAATATCTGCCAAACTACCTCGGCAGAAATGGGTGCCTTTCATTCCATGATTAACAATCTACTATAGGGCGTCCGCTAGCTGGAGCGGGCGCACACACGCGGATGCCATTGTAGGTTAAATCCGTCGCACGCGTCCGCGCCGGTTAGCGCCTCATACTATTTTTCCTCAATCCGCTCACCCGCTCCGTTTGGCTCACCGCACCAGCTAGCGGACGCCCTTATATTATGTACATGTAGATGTACTTGAATGACTGATTTTTATTGCTAACATAATATAAATTCACTAGAAACTTTTTTACCTCGTATATTCGGTATTTCTTAATAGTCTCGTGAACCTTACTTTCCGAAATTGTATAGTAAATAACTACCTAATACTCTTTGATATTTAGATTTAGATCATTTCGATTGAGTGTTGAACCTGTAGAGACAATAAAGGACTTGAGATATTTTATTATACTAGTCTAATATCGTCTGGTTGCTGGTGACCGAAGAGCTGACGGCTTCCTCGCAAATCGTATCAGTATTGCGATACAACGAGGAAATGCCACCAGCATCTGTGATTATGCCTCAAGGGCCTATTTTAGATTGAAGCTAGTTATATTAATCCTCTGTAATATCCATTATGTATATTGTTATTGTAAATAAATTAATGATTATATCACGATATCAGTATACTATGTAAACTTAAGAAATAAATGTAAAAACGAACTTCATAACAGGAATTTAGTTAGATCGTTCGCATATGTACCCGATCAAAACCCCAGGGAAAAATTTAGGCATAACCGCGAATGTATCCAATATTATTATTAATGGCACATTGAAATTCGGGGTCTTCTTAACGAATATTTAATATCGCCCGCGGGCGATTTATGCTCTCGATGAAATGTATCTTTGGTTTATGCGGAGAATAAGGATTCCTTTTGTAAGAGGTTCTGGTGACGTACTTAGGGAGGGTTTTTGAAATACGTAGTACGGAAGACACTGCGAATCAGCCGCAAATATAGGTGTATACCTATATTCGCGGCTGATTCTTTCGCAGTGTCTTAAATAAGTATTTATTTAGAAATATTAATCAGGTTAGGGCTTAGAGTACGCACTGAAGTTTATCTTATTGTGAATCAGCGGCGGCGCGTCACAAATATTCGTGGGGAACCCGCAGCTAATTTTGCTTTCCTTTTCTCCATGAAGCGATCGTGAAAGTACTGAACGAGCTGAAATTAGACAAGCCGGTGGGAATCGAGTTCTTTGAACGATCCGCCACTGTTGTGAATTTGTGATATTTTAAGTAAAAATTTATATAAATCAAGAACACATTTTATATTAGAAAACAATAATATAATACAGAACTGACTATAACTAAATTGAAAGATAAAAAACTAAACCCACTTAAATTAAACTGTTTAAAGATTAGAATAGAATTATGTTTATTCGTAAACACAAGCAAGACAAATTTAATAATATAACAAAAACATAGAAAGTATAAAGTTCCTCGAAATGGCCTCAGCAGGTTGCTGGTGGCTTCCAGCGCTGATATTCCGATGAGACCACCAAGTGAGAAGAATCACGGAAGGTAACAGACAAGAAGGATAAAGACACCAAATAATATAGAGTGAACAAATGGTTAAATAGTAGTAGTAGTTGGGAGAAGCTTAAAAAATTGTGGCTTTCCGATACTTTGGTTACGACTTCCTGGTTCCATTGAGTACTTCTACTTTTTTAATTTCCTTTACTTTTCTGGTTCGAATTCATATTTATTTATATTATATATTGAATATTTATTTATTTTTATTTATATATATATGTATGCATTATTTTATGGTTATTTTTCTATCTATGTATATTTGTATCAATGTGTATTCAAAACGTGCATTTCATTAATTTCAGTGATTGTACACTTTTGTTTGTGTTTGTCATTCATTCACCGTTACTTCTGTTTTACTCATTTCCTCAAAGGTTAACTGGAAGAGATCCCATACAGGGATAAGTTCGCCTTTGTTGTATTTAATTTACTCTGTAACTGTGTTTTTATTTCTATGTACAATAAAGTATATATCTATACATGCATACATACATACATACATAAATAGGAAAAAGTTACACAGCAAGAAGATAGAACATAATGACTAAATTAAATAAGGATTTTTTATATAAATCAAGCATCGTACACATAACATTGTATCGGTCCGGTCCGACAATACCTTAGCTGAACATTACAGCTGCTTATGCAACTAGCGCCAACGGTAGCTACACGAACTAAAATAATAATAATTTTAATTCGTTATAAATATACATAAGCCTATTTCATTTATTCTTATCTATAAATTAAATACCATCAGTTCACTTGTGTGTAAATTAGCTGGTACAATAAAAAAGGGTACAACCATATTTAGCTTAATCTATACTATGTGGCTTGTGTTTGTTACGATAAGGATGCTTTACAAAATGGCGGCTGTAAAATAGAAAATGTTCAAAATAAATAATCAAATAAAACGCGCAATAGAAACAAGATTCGCTCGAACAAATTTGGTGCGGTGTTCCCGACTAGAACTTTTGACATTACCTCTAAAAATTGAAGATCAGCGCAGGAGCCGATTCTAATTTACGATTAGTTTATGGTTTTAATCTTGTTCTGATACAACTTTGCCACGACTCACAGGGCTCCTCTACACGATGGCCCAGCGTAGGCCAGTCTAAGAGACGCAGCTATGCGGTGGAATGAAATAGCAATATCACTTACTCCCTCTAACGCATAAATGCGTCCCTTGGACTGGCCTGCACTGGGCAATCGTGTAGAGGAGCCAACAGAGCATACGACGCACCAATAAGCGCGTGCGAGATGTGTAATGACGCGAGCTATCATCAATAAATAAATAAATAATAAATAAATAAATATTATGGGACATTACACAAATTGACTAAGTCCCACAGTAAGCTCAATAAGGCTTGTGTTGAGGGTACTTAGACAACGATATATATAATATATAAATATTTATAAATACTTAAATAATAAATACATAGAAAACACCCACGACTCAGGAACAAATATCCATGCTCGTCACACAAATACATGCCCTTACCAGGATTTGAACCCGAGACCATCAGCTTCGTAGGCAGGGTCACTACCCACTAGGCCAAACCGGTCGTCAAAGCAAAGTCGAAGCAAAATAAGATGAAAACGGGAACAAATATAATTGGTATAGATCGTGTCATGGACAACGACGCGTGCCTTGATTCGTAATGTCATGTTATTAAAGGCTAAATTTGACAAATCTGCGCGTCATCGTGGATGACACGAAGTATAAATCAGAATTGGCCTCCGGGCTCGTGATATTCTATTTACTTACCTAATTCTTCGGAAGCTACGATTTCGAACAAAATATATTCCAACAAGTAACATTAATTCAAATGATTTAAACTAATTCTATGGATTCCACTCGTGTGTTTTTAGACGCGGGACATGCTTAAGTGAGCCTAGGTCTCCTTTTTCAAGCACTAACAGTTCCAGCAGTGATCTAAAAGCAGATGAGTAGAATTAGTTCAAATTATTTCAAATTATGAATTATGGGGTGTGATGCCCGCGTGGGTTATTTCCTGGCGCAAAGGCTATCCATCGCAATTCAACGCGGTAACGCAGCGAGTGTGATGGGCACCATTGCGCCGGGAACAACTCGCGGGGGCCTCTTTGAGTAGTTTGTTAGTTTAGCTAAAGCTTAATTTATAATGAATGACATAATTCTTCATCTATTGACGTAATACAAGTGTATTGATGAATATTGTAATCCTTAACATGTAATTATCATAAAATAAATTGCCCTGTTGTTTTCAAATTATTAGTAGATATTATATTTATTCCACAAACAATAGCGAGAATCCCTAAAGGATAATTTTTCCCGTTATTTATAACTTAAATTAAAGGCCGTTAACTTTTTTTTAGTAATTATAAAGTCAATTAGGGGAGGCTGTAGCGGATTACGAAGTTACAAGAGGTTATGTATTTTATATGCTGCTGTTTTTTTCTGTATTTGTAAATTTAGGAAACCAAACTATTAGAAATACGGGTATAATGATATATTACAATCCGATTCTGATATTGGAGACCTTTTAATTATCCAAATATTAGTGTTTTATTAATCCTAGAGATTCAGAGGCAGACCTAAGGAGAGAAAAGCAGCAGGTTTTTTTTTTACTGATAAAGCAAATGACAGATCTATGTGGAGAAACATGGAGGAAGCTTTACTTTATGAGATAAATAGATAACGACGATAAAATAACGTTTTTTTAAATACTACGTCGGTGGCAAACAAGCAAACGGCCCGCCTGATGGTAAGCAGTATCCCTAGCCTATGTACGCCTGCAACTCCAGAGTTACATGCGCGTTGCCGACCCTAAACCCCCTCCCACCCCTCGTTGAGCTCTGGCAACCTTTCTCACCGGCAGGAACACAACACTATGAGTAGGGTCTAGTGTTATTTGGCTGCGATTTTCTGTAAGGTGGAGGAACTTTCCCAGTTGGGCTCTGCTCTAGATCTGGACTGACATCCGCTATGCTGTGCCCTACCACACAGAGCGAGATGACATTCACAATGCCCATACCTCTCTTGTGAACGTAGTTTAAGGACTTTTTCAAATAAGATTATTAAGTGCCAAGTTGCTGCATATATAACAATGTTTAATTTTACTAAAAGCACCAGAAAATCAGAATTAAATTAATTTCCATGCAGACCACTACAACAATCCCCAACACAGACCACTCCAAAGGAATCCTAGGAGTTGCTAAATACCTGAGCTCGTAATTCTAGGTAACATGTTACAGCACAGACTATGTAAGGTGGTGGAGAAACTCGGATGAATTATTTTCGTGGTATTACACTGACTGACTGTGGTACACTGACTTAAATGTATATGTACTATGTACTAGACACGCTATCGAGAACAACTTGTGTCCGCCATTTTCGGCGTTTGACGTCTGTCACTAAGCTTAAGAATAATAGCTAGTCAGAGGCGAAACTGTTATGACAACTGTGCATTTTCTGCCTAAATACGTACTGTAAAGAATCTAGATAAAATGTATTTATTTCCGTTAAAGTGTTATGTTTTGTTTTAAACTTATGTGACTCTGGCGATATTATAATTTATAAAAATAGTCATAAAACCCTTTCGTTTTGACTCTTCAAATTGCGCTTATAACATAAAAACACTTCAAAAAGTACAAGATAGCAATTAATATATCATTATTGTGTATATATTTTACAAGGTAGATTGTCATTAGTACCTACGTGGTACATCTGCGAAAGATAATCTATGCGCCAAAGAAAATGGCGTACCACCGCGAGTGTTTAAAGTGACGTTTCAAAATAATCTAAATGAGCTTAACACAAGACTTTTTTCACAGTGGATTGTTATTAAATTGCTTTTATTATGTTTCTAGATATTATTAGAATAAATTTTCATAACGTATAAAGGCATTTTTAATTTTTATATATTTTTTACTTTTCGTTACATGCGTGGCATCTCGCCTGTAGTCAGAGACGTACTGAACGCATTGAAGTGCCGGCACTTCATTGAGGAGCGGACTCATTTTGTTTGAGATGTCGACTCTAGTACTATAGTTACAAGAGGCGAAGTTTAATAACAGGTAGAGTGTCTATATCGATAAACTCAGTTATCGATGCTTTTCCCATATAATAGTGATTGCTCCAGGACGTGAAGGAAGGCGCGAACGAGTTAAGTATATTAAAAGATGTGTATGACCCAAATACCTCCGCTGGCCGTAAAGAGTTGCTAGCTAGGTAACATGGTAAGACGCGAACGAGTTAAATCCTCGTATGCTTGGACACATCCGTGCGTGGGAATTTAAATCTATTGTTTTAAATGTTAAGGTCACTGTTATTAAACTTTGGGGATACTTTTTTCCCACAATTAAATTTAGGATCGATTCATTCTGTTATTTTGTGGAAACAACGAGAACGTAGAATTCAAATGTTCATAGTGGTAATCGGTCTATAGTATGTAAGACTAAATATTCTGACGCGGAAACATACTTTAGTACAATTACAATTGAGGGGGCATTACACAAAAAGGTCCACTTTATCGGGGACGTGACCCGTATGGCACTTAGAATATAATACAATACAAATTATTCACCAATATGAAAAAGAACATGATATACATATTAATCACATAACCAGATACCTTCATAATCTGCAGAAATCTGTATCATATACCATTGAATTTAAAGTTATCAAGCGTTATCATGCCAAATATCACTTTCTTAGCTTTATCGGAATTGGCTACTTGACAGTTTTTTGTAAATAATGTCAATCGATTTTGATTTTCCTAAGGATTAATATAGGACTCATGACATTTAAGCAACACAAAGGTCAGAAATGAGAGTCTGACGCTCGCACTCGACGATTGAAACGCCTCTAACAAAATGATATCGTATTGTGACGTCACTTTACATTATTCTAAATGTATGACCCTGTTTTTTTTTTCAATAAAATATAAGGAATCAAATGGTACCATTTTCTTTTAGAAAGTAAAAAAAAAAAATTATAATATTAATATGCCTTTTTAAATTCCACTTAATATATATGATGGCTCATTATCTATCCATTTAGCTATTTTTTTTATAATATTCAACATGTGTCATATACCCAATTGTTGAAAAAATAGCTTCACATTGCCGATACTTTTCTATAATAAATTTTCATCTCCGCTTATCTCATCCTCCTGTCACTTACATTGTTCTGAGCAGCTCTAAATACGGTCTTTATGGCCTAACCTTAGATACCCTACTTAAGAAATTGCTGTTTCTGTACAGCACGTTCCTTTACAACTATACGTGAGGATCTGACTGGGAATTATTTTAGATTTTAACGATAATATTGATTTGGCCTTTGATATTGCTATAAGTACTTACCATCCTACTGAATTATTAAAAAGTATTAGTTATATTTAGTAATTTTATTATTTTTACCTTATCCGATAATTCAGCTGGGTTCCATCGTCACGGGCAGCCGGGACGTCAGCCATCCGTGACCAAAGCTATGGAAACCCATCTGAAAAGCCCGATAGATAAAAAGAAGGGTTATTATTATAAAAACAAAAAACCCGACTGCTTATATACCTATATTTTCGAAATGGTCTCGATCTGCACTAGATTTCATTTGATACCCATATTGCTATGGTAAGAAAAAAAAATCCCCCACCCCTTATTAACATTTGCGTGCGCCATTTTCAACGCCATGTCACTAATTCAACGATACATTATATGTCAAAAAGCAGCTGTCATAGCTCCTCTACACGATGGCCCAACGTAGGCCAGCCCTAGGGACGCATTTATGCGTTAGAGGGAGCAAGTAATATTGCTATCTCGTTCCACTGCATAGCTGCGTCCCTTAGACTGGCCAACGCTGGGCTATCATGTAGAGGAGCCCTCACATCGCCGCAGCTGTTTGGCGCTGGAGTATCGATCTGGAGACCGTGATTTCAAGTCTTACCTGAGGCAGTAATTTTATATAAAATGTATTCTAAGCTTAAATAGCAGGACGTCTTCCTTTTACAAATTCATTAAGACTAGTATTCTTGCAAACATGCCTTATCTTTTATGCAAACCATACTTTGCCGTGCTGCAACTCGTACAGTCAATGTATTAAATATCGATACAGACAAAGTGCCAAAAATATGTACACACTACCTTAATGTATGGGCAATAAGGGCGTGTATACATATGTTTGGCACTTTGTCCGTGCCGATATTTAATACCTACAGTCAAGGTACCAGTAAAAGCCAGAATTAAACATTCATTATGTACAACTTAGCCCAAGCTTAGTACTAAATACTTAACTACTCTCACGGACAGTACTTGCGCTAGCTTAGCCTTTATTATGTAGCTAAATTGGGCTGCTTTTCCACGTATTTTATAAGCAAAATTCAAGTTTTTAGCAAATGTTTAATTTTGTAAGAAAATAGGAATTTCGATGAAATTGAACATCTTCTAGTGTACCTACACTCTAGTTGTGAATGTTTTTTTTTCCAAAGGAACAGTGCGGTGGTACCATAGTTAAAATAAATTACCCATAGATCCCTGTTTGGAACGGTGGGGCAACGGGTAAAAAAAATACCCTTAGACCCACTATGGTATAAAGCAGTTGGGATCACGGTTAATCCGCGGGATAACAGGATACCATCATCTCATCATCACTAAATAAGTTTTTCTTGTTGCCAAAATATGATATACATATACTGCTTGGATACACTTTAATCGGTTTACAAACGCCTCCTTTTTAGATAGATTTGTTACTAGGCTACAAAAGAGTTTCAATAAATACAATTTTCATACAACCAGCGTGCCATTAATTCGCCCACGTAGCATTAATCAGATTTTCCTGATTTATGTAAAATAAGGGAACTTTTAATTTCGCCGGCTAAGCTGTTTGCTTAAAGTGGGTTGTAAAACTGTCTTGTTGTGATATTTATAGGTCCACCTTACCCTTATAATGTTGGGTGACGGGGACTTTATAAAATTCATTTTAACATTTTACTAACAAAAGGTGCGTTCAGATTTCTCGAATGCGCGATCTTTGCAAAACGCTTACAATGAAAATACGGACGAATTCCAGAAATAATGCCAATCCGAGGAATTGTTCGGTTTAATCCCAGCCGCTTCTTTCTTTTCGCCATCGCTCTACTCGTCAAAATTTCCATCTTCACGACTTAGATGGTTGGCAGTCCTCCACTGTGCGTTTCTTCAGAAACTTCTTGCCTCGCACAGCTAAACTGTGAGATGAACTATCGCCCGCGGTATTTCCGGAGCAATACAACCTTTAACTCTTCAAGAAAAGAGCATACTCTCATCTTAAAGGCAGGCAATGCACTTGTGACCCCTCTGGCGTTGCAGGTGTCCATGGGCGATGGTAATTTATTACCATCAGGCAATTCATCTGCTCGTTTTCCTCTTTCATCATAAAAAGGGATGCCTTCTCCCGCACCGCTTACCTTCGGCAGGGCGTTCGTCCTTACACCCTGGATCCCAAATGGTCGTGCACTGTGCGGTATAAGGATGACTCCGAAGCGTCGAATACGTCATTTTCTATGACGGCTAATCGGTGATTACGTGGTGATTTCTATAGAAAAGGAAGTACTGGAAGCTCCGGCCCGGCCCCGGCCCGGTCTAGAGTGAGTCATCCTTTAAGGAATTCCTTCTCGTGCATGCTCTGGCTGTCATGGAATGAGCTGTCGAGCTTTTTTTGAGGGATTACAGAGTAGTTCTTTAAAAAAAGGAGTGTACAGGTTTTTAAATTTACGGCATCACGCCTATAATACCACTGGAGTTGCAGGCATCCATAAACTACGGTGGCCTCTTACAATCAGGCGAGCCGTATGCTAGTCTGCCACCGACGTGCAAAAAAAGGTACCATTAAAAGCCACACGAAAAAGAAAGGGTAAGATTGATCCAATATCAAAATACAATATATTACCATTTTTTTATTAAAATAGAATAGAGAGTGTTTATTCGTGGCAAAATAAAAGAAGAAAACAATATAATATAATTATATATAATTATGTTACATGTTGTTTTCTTCTTTTATTTTATATATATTATTCATATTTTTCATACTTTTGTATGTTTTCTTAACTTACTTGCATGTAGTACACAACTAAACCGGTAATTTATAATTGCGTAATTTACATTTCTATGTAATAGTTTCTTAGTAATGTAGGAAACTTTAGACCTATTTTTAGTTCATTTACTTTAGACATATTTATAAAAGGCTGTTTGTTTTCTAAATAAATTAAAACTAATAATTATTATAAGCCAGGAAATGATGCTGATTCAGCATGGTGCTAGCCTAGCGCTGATCTTGATGGCGGGGCATGTCCCGAATAAAAGGAAAGATGGAAAACCTCATTGCTTCGGGCATCATTCAAATTCACGTCTTTTTGGAACACCTGCCCAAATGCTTTTAACCAAATAAAATTTTGTAAAAAAGTAAAAATAACAATCTAAAATTTAAATATTCATAATTTGTGCTCATAATCTAGTCGCTCATCGCAAAAGCTGCACAAAAGCTGTAAATGAGTTCCAAAAACTGTTGCCGCTTAACAAATCAAACACGTACTAAACATAAAATTATCATAACGGGCCCGCACTCGATTTATGTGTTTGCTGTTATAAATACATTCATTTGTTTGCAGTTAACAGCTAAGGGCATAAAAGGCATTTAAAGTCGAGAGTTAGAAATGTTAAACTCTCGGCATAAAAGAGATTTTGGTGGGTTAAAAACTTTTTAGTAGGTAAAATTAAGGTTATTACATTCATATTTCCTGTGGACATCTTACAAAACAACAGACTTGAAAGCTTTCTTGAACCTTTATAAGCATGATTAATAAAACCTCTATAATACCTTTTAAAATTTGTATGATATAAGTTTATGTCAATAATTTAATTTTTGCAATTAAATGAAATGAATGAAAATCTTTATTTTAGGCAACTCGTGGCCCATTCATAAACTTGAAACTAGCATACATTTATTATGACAATATATTTTTAAACTAAACATTACAAATCACATTATGCAGTGTCAGGGAGCCGGCCTCGGAACCGCCGAAACTTGACACCCTCCTGCCAAAACTCCTCCTTGTTGAAGGTCGCCACACGTTCAGTCGGAACGGTCACCACAAACGAATTAAAATTCGCATTCTGTCGAGATCCCAACTTCGCGACCCTCGGGACGAGTCCGGACTTTACTCTCACACACTTTACGATGTTATCGACCTTCGTAAGGTAATGTAGACGGGACATATTCAGCGTGTCCAGTGCGTCGGCGGTGTTGCATACATACATAGGTATTTACATTGGAAGTTAAAATAAAAAAAATAACTCGTAAAAAGTTTTAGTAAAATGTACGCCGGCAAGTCCAGAGGTGTTATAGGGATGTTCCTCTATTATTGTTCCTGTATTTTGCTGGGTGTCTGTGATCCACTTGGTAGTCTAAACTCAATATTTGACATATTTTCTAATTCAGAGGGGAAAAGGGGAAACTAGATGCTAAGTGTACATTAAGCAATTATACTTACAAATCAACTAATTACCTCTTAGAACGGCAATTAAGGCGTTATCACCTGCGCTGAGCGCTGCTGGCTATAAACAGGGTGTTTAACTTTGATTCATGGCCGCTCTAATGTTTGGACTGGCAATTTGCTTCAACTCATAGTGACTATTACGAAAACAGTAGGTAAATAGGACGTAATATATGTCACCCAATAAGCTGCCTGACATGTACAAGATTGCCTGGAAAAAATGAACAACCCAACCAAAATCGGAATGATCGTCCCACCAGCATCCTGGGTGCGCTGGCTGAACGAGCGGACTGCCTGATAATGCGGTATTGGGACGAGGCCCATGCTTCAGTGCGTGCCTCTGTCCGCAGTTTTTTTTATAGGACATTTTTACACAAATCAACTAAGTCCCACAGTAAGCTCAATAAGGCTTGTGTTAAGGGTACTTAGACAAAGATATATATATATATATATAAATACTTAAACACATAGGAAACACCCATGACTAAGGAACAAAAATATCAATGCTCATCACACGAATAAATGCCCTTACCAGGATTAGAACCCGGGACCATCGGCTTCATAGGCAGGGTCACTACCCACTAGGCCAGATCGGTCGTGAACAGATATTAGTTTATAAGTTTTTATTATTATTATTTGTATCTCCGTTACAATTTCTCGGGTTTTGCAAGCCCGGTCATTTATAAGGCGTGCGTGGGGATATAGATCCAACACATAGAGATCAATTAGAAATTATTATTATTTGTTTATTCTCTGTTACTAACCATTGACCATTGTTTTAAATTGTTATTTTGTTGTTGCTGTGTTGTACTAACCAAGCAATAGATCTAGAGTCTGTAATAAAAGTTTTTTTCTTTTTTAATGATGCCTAGTGTCACTGGAATTTTTGAATTCAGAATTAATATGTGATTGCTTAAATAATTTACTTTTTTAACCGTATATTTAATGATCAATTTACCGTATCTAAATGTAGCTTTTAGTATTTTTCAGCCCGCTAACCTTACGATTTCAGTATCTGCCTATAGGTATATATGATGATGATGATATACGTTGGGTTGGCATGAAAATTTTGTAATTCTATTGCATGTATAGATGATTTTTTGAACGCAAAACAATATCTGAAATAAATAATTAGAATGTCTGTCTTACTTACTGTTTTGATAAAGTTTACTGTAAATTTACTACAATATTCAGAATATTGGAGCTATGTCTTGTTCGTAGTGTACGGACCGCATACAATGATTAAGTGTAAATTATAGGCTATGTAAACGACTGTGGTGTCTGTGTCCCAATAATAATGTCTAATCGCACGTGTAGATTAAAGGCAAACCCACCTACCTGGGCCTTATCATTGACAAGAACCTAAACTGGAAGCCTCTGGCAGACTCGGTGATAAATTTTGGGCTAAGTAGCTACGGACGAACATATAAATCATACATAATAGATAATATTTACAAACTACAGTTTAGTATACTTAAAACTATACTTCCAACATTCTTAAACAAATTAGATAACGAAAGTGATATTTTTAAACACTGTTATGTCTATCTTGACAAAATCAACATGTCGATACTTCTTGATGAATATGAAATAAAATATAAAATAAAACTACTAGAAAAAAATATTGACATAAAAAATTACGTAGGTAACACAGTTGTTCAACCTAGATACATATTTCCAAGGTCCGTAAAACTGCACTGATTAAGTAGTACGTTATATTTTCACGGATTTGCAAAGTTATTTTTTGTTGTTAATATTTTATTTTATTAGTTAAGTAGGCTTGGTTAACCGTTACATAAAATTTTTGCTAGTCACGTCATCTTCTGTTGCAGAAACTTTTTCGGGAAAATCCCAGTTCAATCGGATTAAAGGAAACTTAAAGACTTTTCAGTTTAAAAGGTCACCACTCCAGTCCATTTAAGACACCTGTGGCGCCTCCCACACAATCAGTCCCCATTAATTCCCTTTTGAGAAAGATTCGGACCATGGGATTGTGGTCTAAGTGACAGAAGTTATTTTTTTTTATGGTAGAGGAGGCAAACGAGCAGACGGATCACCTGATGGTAAGCGATTACCGCCGCCCATGGACACCTGCAACACCAGAGGGGTTGTAAGTGCGTTGCCGGAATTTAAGATGGGAGTACGCTCTTTTCTTGAAGGTTTGAAGGTCGTATCGGTCCGGAAATACCGCAGGCGACAGTTCATTCCACAGTTTAGCTGTGCGAGGCAGAAAGTTCCTGGAAAAACGCACAGTTGAGGACTGCCAACCATCTAAGTGGTGAGGATGGAAATGTTGGAAGTTTGTAAGGTTTCTTACACAGTAGAAATCATCATAACTAACTAGGTTGAATTGGATACAAAAGTCAAGGCTGGAAGGTTACTAAACATTCTAAGGCAGTCTTTATATTCAAGAGCAAGATAAGGCCTATTAACTGTCCAGCAAAGTGTACAACTTACATAGTAAATAGATAATAAGGAAGTATCTCGAATGCCACCGTTCGTTCGCCAACAAACTGTCATGCAATTTGCAAATAGTGTGTGTATTTTTTTAATAAAAAAATAAAATAAAAAAAACAGGGCCTATGAAGGCATAGTTCAACAAACACGGTAGACACTCCTGTTAAAAAAATTGTTTGAGTATTTATATGCGCGGGATATGTCTGTATACGCACCGATGTTAATGTAAGTTCCTAAAAGCGGTAGCCTGAATTTTTTAACCTAACCATGGCAACGTGGTACAAGCAAAAGTTGTTATTAACTTGATATTGACAAGCACCTATACTTGGCACATTTCACCACCAATTCACCGACATTTTGAACTTCTCGTCATCAATGAAATTGGAATTCTATAGAAAATCTACTGCTGTCGATTCTGTATGAAATACTATACTTATTATGAGGCATTGAGGCTAATTTGAACGTACACTTGCCATCAAAACAATACCTGAATTATATCAGTAATCATTCTACGGATAAGTCCAAGCGAGAGCGATAACTAACTGATATCATTTAAATATCGTTTCGATGTCAAGTGTACGTTCGAATTGGCCTCACTATCTTATAACTTGTACTAATCCCCAAACTCGGAGCGGCCATGTTATTTTTTCTACGACAAGAAAAGAAGATTAATGTCAGGACTTGGTGCCCGCAGGTGCCGAGAGTAATAGTGGGCCGGTGATGTGCAGAAACTGTGTAAAGCCTGTCGGCGGTCTGTCGACTGTTTGTAAACGAGAGCTTTCCAGTTTTTTTTGAGAGATTCTTTGGATTATTTCAAGATTTTGATTTTTCTTTTACAGACGGATTTAAGTTTTCATGGCAAGTGCTACGTTATGAATGGAGGTTATAGGGTTAATGTATGCATTCTTAAGGCGGTACTCCACTAGTGCAGTGTGAGGTACCTATTGTGCGGCACAAGCATATTCAGTAAAAAAAATTTTGTGTCGCACAGCGCAGCATACTGGTGGAATCCCGCCTTTACTGCCAAGTTTCTGCAGAGTTAGCGTGGTCTATGACGTCAGCGTCTATGATGAATAGAAAAACGTCCGCGCTAAAAACGCTACAATTCAGGAGCAAAAATGCTTGCGTTGCGATTTTAGAAAAAGGAAAATGTTGCCAGGACTTATTTTTCGCCAGAGTTGATATTATTTACACCTAGAATTGAATTGAAATAGTGTTATTTCAATACAATTCTAATAAACACAAACGACCTTACTAGAAGTCGAGACTAAATGGACGATTCCGGGCATATTCAAAAATCTCATAATCATACAATTAGAATTTGAAAAAAAAAAATCAAAAAAATCTAGAAAAGAGCGTCCTCCCATCTTAAAGGCCGGCAACGCACTTACAACCCCTCTGGTGTTGCAGGTGTCCATGGGCGGCGGTAATCCCTTATCGGGTGATCCGTCTGCTCGTTTGCCTCCTCCACCATAAAAAAAAAAATGTTGTAATCAAATAAAATTTTAATTATATCATGAAGCAGTCTGACTGGAACTCAAAAATGACCCTATGTATACTTTACTCTGCCTTGTGTATTTTGGTTTCAAGCGAAGAGGTTTAACATGTAACATTTTATTCCAATCAAAACTTTTAGTGATAAATCACAACTTATGTTAAAGCGGGAAATTGTGTACCTATTAGGTAACATCCAATGCTTCTGGCGGAATATATATTATATATTTTATGGAGGAGGAATAACGGTCAGTGATATGTGTCAGAAGTGTCAGTCATGTGGACCGTCTTTTGAAGTCAAAAATGTAACTACACTAAAGAGCTTCGTCTATATATATTCCATAGCTTTAACCACCATAACAAACAAAACAGGGTCTGTCTTTAATACTTTTTAATTTTCCCTCACAGCCATTTACCAGACAACGTGAAAGGCGAACGAATATTAAAGTTAATAAAGGCGCGAATACCTGCATAACAGTCTCTTACGTACATAAAATCTATACAATTAAGCCACTACCAAAACCTAAATACAAACCACCGACATATACAAAAGCACTCTAATACCACCTTTATAATATATGCAATAAGGGGTGTCAATATAAAATCAGCTGCAAAGTTAATTTGGTAAAACTAACCGCATCAAAGGCAGCCTGCCATTAAATATCATTTAAAAGGAATTTCATATGCACTAAATAGTTTTCGGTTGAAATACCTCGAGAGGTTGCAAAGTAATGCCGAGCGCGTTGTCTTCAGATTATTTAGCATGAGTGTTGGTAACTCAGCACTTTTAAGTTGCTAAAAGTAAAAATTGGTTTCGAAATTGCTCATTAAATTGCTAAGTTGCCAACTTTGCCAAGTTGTGATTTTTAAGCATAATAAAATAAATAAATTTATACAATCTTATACAGATCGACTTAGACCCAAACTAAGCAAAGTAATGTACTATGGGTACTAGGTGACGATATACATACTTATATAGATAAATAGAAATATACATACATTTTAAAGTTTTGGGTGGAGGTGGCAATTGGGAGAGCTAAATAGTGCATGGCAACCTGGGCCCCTCCTCTTCTAATGGCCACATATCTTTGTTTTAAGTCATAAGTTCTTTTTTTTATTTTCTCTTAGTACCTTATTAACATAGTTTTATGTTTATACTAATAGTCGTTATGGAGTGATCTGAAATAACGGATTTAATTTTATTTTTTATCTATCTTTTCCATAAATACAGTAAGTAACAACAAAAGTGGGGAGCCGTTTAAGTTCACATTAATTAGGTGTCGTGTTCTCATTATAAACGAGTAGAAGAAAAAAAATATGCAAAAAAAAAAACTATTTGGCAGGTCATCCAAGTCGGTTAACCCTCCATACAAAGGCCAAAAATGTTTCGCGTGAAAAAGTTTTTCTTCTACTTTTTTCCTCATCAGAATGCGATACTAAATATATGCAGTGTGTATTTTTGATATAACCTCAAATTTAAACTAGACGTAGGTTTTAGTGCTATAAAACAATTCTGAAAGACTTTTTTTAGTTAGTCTTTACTACCGAAGCATAAATTAATTTTCGATTTTTTTTCGAGCGGCAATGTATTTCGTACATCATAATCACTTGTGACAGTTGTGACGTCGCGTCATTAATGAAACGTTTTGAGTTAAAACAAAGTAGTGATACATTGCTTGCTGAATTATTTTGTATCAAATAATAAAAGTCGTCCATTTTTTTTTTTACCTATGTGTTCCGTACGAGACCCACCGCGACATCTTTGGGCGGAGCGATACAATTGCGTATGTCGCGTCACACATATCGCGGCCAATACGGAGCCCGATATACGTCTTCGTCACCCTACGTCACGACATATTGTCCCCCTCTACCCCAATTCCTTGAAACATGTACACGTAGATTAAGCATTTAGAATTACAAGAATAAGCACGTTAAATTTCGGATTTTTTATTTCGCCATCCAAGAAAGTCGAATTTCTCCAGCAAGCTACGCCTAATCACGAACATATTGGTCCTTCTTCGCCAAATATATCAACGACTTCTTCGCCAATCGTCGAGTACGAGTTGAGAGGTTATTGAGAAGCAGCACCTTTGGAAGAGAAATAGCCCATCGACATTTCTTCTTGGACGGAAGGCGCGTATGCAGCAAGAAGACACCCAAGGATGCGCTAATTTGGGAACTGCGGTTACCAGTAGGACGAGAACTGGATATCCAACGATTTTAAACGCGCATATTTCGGTACGGACATCCAGCCACCCTATACCTAACCCTTTGTCTTCAGTTGCTTAATGCCGTGCTTAATCAATTCCAGTGAGCCCGTGACGAGTTATCATTGCGTGACCGGTACCCTAGGACACCTTTTCGCCGCTACACAACGCGGAGTTGCATCAGGGTCCAAAGTCCACACGTGAGTACTCCAGCTTTCTATACTAAACCTAACCAAAATGGGACCAGGTGATATCGTAGTACCAAACAAATCACGCGATAAATCGCCGGCTAGGGCTATCTGTGATGCCACAATTGAACCGCATGTTCGCGAATTGGTTAAAAAACGTGGCATTATAAAGGCTAGACTGACAAAGTTCGCAACCCACATTCAAAACTGTAGCGATAACTTAGACGCTTTAACTGAGCCTTGTAGAATAAATTTAAAACTACGCGTGCAAGGAGCAGAGAGCCTGTACACTGAATTTAACGATCTTCAAACTCAAATCGAAGCGAATGTGTTCGAATCGAATCTCGATGACCAGTTAACGCAACGAGAACAGTTTGAGGATGGTTATTTCAGTGCGCAGGCCCTCGCCGAGTCTATTCTAAGTAAATTTAATAGTACAGAAAGCAAAAGTCCCACTGTTTCGCAAAACACAACAATGAAGGCAATTAAACTGCCAGTGTTATCACTCCCCTCTTTCGACGGCACGTATGAAAACTGGCTCGCATTTAGGGATATTTATTTATCATTAGTTCACAATTCGAAGGATCTCTGTGACATCCAAAGGTTCCACTACCTAAAATCATCACTGACTGGTAGTGCTTTGTTAGTTATAGAAGCGCTCGAACTAACGACAAGTAACTACGCGGTGGCATGGGAGCTCCTTCTTGATCGCTACAATAACAATAGATTATTGATTCACAATCACGTCAAGGCACTATTTTCGCTTCAGTCACTGCCTAAAGAATCGCACATACTTCTACGAAAGTTAATTGACACGACATTAAAGAATCTACGCGCTCTTAAGGTCCTAGGCGAACCTGTATCGTCATGGGATACTTTAATTATTTACATCTTAGTGTCAAAGCTCGATAAAACCACTGAACGCGAGTGGGAACAACATAAAAGTAGTCTTACGAGCGGCGACACTCAGATGAAGATTAAATTGGATGATTTATTGCAGTTTTTAAGAAACCGTGCAGATATGTTAGAAACATTGCAGGCATCACATCCACAAAGTACGAGTACGAGTGTACGCGATAAGCACGAAGTAAGCAAAAAATATAACACTCCTAGCTCCACTCATTACAATAACAACAAAGTACACTGCAATGTTTCTACCAACAGCAAACCACAAAAATCACAACACAAATCAAAATTCGCGTGTCCCATGTGTAAATTAAGTCATCCACTTTATTCTTGTGTCAAATTTCTTGATACTAATTACGAATCTAAACTTAAGTTTGTTGCCGACAACAAGTTATGCACTAACTGCCTACGAGCGGGTCATTCCGTGGAGTCATGCGTATTCGGCCCGTGTCGCAAATGTAATAACAAACACAATTCGATTATCCATCCTCCTAGTGATGAGTGCACTCGCGTCCCTGCCCCCGCTGACGTCACAGCCCCCGCTACACCTACTTCGGCCGCTGCTGCATCCAGTTCGGCCGCCGCCGTGTCGGTCAATGCGCATTGTCAGCGAATTCCTTCGCAGCGCCCGGCTTTGCGGCCGGTGTTGTTGTCAACTGCTCTTATCGACGTGATTGATAAAAATAATAAACCGCATACTGTCGTCGCTCTACTTGACGACGGCGCGCAACGATGTTTTATAAAAGAATCCTTACGTGATTTATTAGGCGCACCATTAGTACAGTCCACTCACGAAATAAGCGGTGTAGGGCGTACCGTGACGCAGTGTACGCAAACCTGCAATGTCCAAATAAAATCGCGCATTAACGCCTACACTACAAATTTACATTGTTTTGTTTTACCGCAAATAAATACATCAATGCCAGTGGTATATGAACATTGTGCAAAATTCGATATTCCAAATAATATACAACTGGCAGATCCGCAATTTTTAGATTACAAAGATTTCGATATCTTAATAGGTGGTGATAAGTTTTGGGATTTGTTTACGATGGAAAAAATAAAACTACGTAACGGTCCTTACTTATTAAATACCGAATTTGGATGGGTAGTAGCAGGCCCTATCAATCTAAACGCACTCATTGAAGGCCACATCCAATGTAACTTTACGCAAACAACAGATTCGTTATTACGGCGGTTCTGGGAGATTGAGGAGGTACCTACCATTCGGGACGCATTGTCTGATGAGGAGAAGGCTTGCGAGGAGCATTTCGTTCGCACCACTACGCGCGACAGCGAAGGAAGGTTCTGTGTTAGCATGCCACTCAAGCAGCCACCCGAAATGCTAGGAGAAACGTATCCTCAAGCTGAACGTCGTTTGCTGGCGCTGGAAAAACGATTACAGCGTTCAGAAACGTTCAAAAAATTATATACAGACTTTATGCACGAATACCTCGATTTAGGGCACATGAGTAAAGTTTCTTCATATAACTCACCACATTTCTTTCTGCCACATCATGGAATTTTTCGTGAATCTACAACAACACGATTAAGGGCAGTTTTTGATGCTAGTGCGGCATCTAGTTCTGGTACATCTCTGAACGACCTTCAAATGGTAGGTCCCGCAATCCAAGGCGACCTTCTGTCGATTCTTTTACGCTTTAGGCAGCATCGTTACGTGGCATGCGCGGACGTAGCTAAAATGTATCGTCAGGTATTAGTGGCAGAAAATCAACGTGACCTTCAGCTGATCCTTTGGCGCGACAGCCCCGACGAACCGATACAAATTTATCGTTTAAATCGTGTCACTTACGGTATGGCGTCGGCAGCTTTCTTAAGTGTCCGTTGTTTAAAACAGTTAGCCACTGAATGCACCGATCCCGACGTTAAAAGAATAATTAACAAGGATTTTTACGTAGATGACATGATAACTGGGTCACAGGGTAAACTTGAATTACTGCGATTATGCAATGAAACCGCGCGAACATTGCAATCGGGTTGTTTCCCGTTACGAAAGTGGGTATTCAACTTTAGCGAGCCGTCGTTAGAGTCTAATTTCGCACTGCTGTCTGACGCGCAAACTAAACTAACGTTCGATAAAGACTGCAATTCAAAGACATTGGGCATAGGATGGAATAATTACTATGATCAATTTTATTTTAACTCGCAACTTGATTTGATGAAAACCAATGATAAAGTAACTAAGCGCATTATTTTATCACATATCTCGCAAATTTATGATCCCTTAGGTTTGTTGAGTCCGACAATTATGCTCGCCAAGGTCTTACTCAAGCGTTTATGGCTTCTCAAACTTGATTGGGACGACGAAGTCCCTTCTGACGTCATGCGCACCTGGAATGATTTTACTAGAGCGTTATCAGCCACTCTAAGTACAATCCGTGTGCCGCGTTATGTAATGGGTAGCAGTAATTATACTTCGTATCCAAATCCAAGACAACAAATATAATTTACTAGCAGCAGTACACGTTATCGTGCAGTCCAAGTCACACATTTTAGAGATTATAGTATTTAAAAAACAAGTTCGCGCTGTCCCTCTCACTCGCTACGCTGCGTTCCTACTTCGACATCGCTCGTCCAGTACTCATTACATGTTTTTGTGTTAGTCCGAGTCACACGTATTTTCGCCAAAATAGTGTTCCTCTAAATATGTGTACCTAATTGTGTTTCGATTAATGTTTATTGTGCGCTGAATAAGAAGTATAGAATCAAAACATTATTTGAACTGCCGACCGCCGTACCCTCGAACGAAAAATTGATGTTTATTCAGCTCGGCAAGTCTAGTCTCGTTTGCCATACTTACATGGCAGTTAAACTTTCAATTTGAAATTGTAGGTATATTCGTTTAGCGTAATAAACTTATTACCTAAGAAATCAAGTAAGTAATTTTTACGTTCATACGAAATCACTTACTACAACTACCTTCTTTTTTGAATAAATAAATTACGGAAAAATAAGTATGGGGCTACAAATAGATTACAATTTGAACTTTAAATAATTGTAATACGTACTATTATAGTATTATTTACTAATATAATATTATTTAGATTTCATTTTATGATTGCATAAAATGCAATGTTCACTCACAATTTTTTTTGTTACGAGATGCTTTCGCGTACAGATTTAAATATACAAACCATATTTGAATAAAGTTAATATATACTAGGTAATCGTTTCACGAAAGCGGCTTTTACCATGTCCGATCTACCCTACCATACAATAAAACAGATAACAATGGTAATCCTTGCCGATTGGTAATAAGTGCCTATGAATGATAACAAAAAGCGTCTTTATGCAAATGTACATACACAGTACCGACAAGTTTAATGAGCGTCTTATGAGGATAGCTATAGGTATAAATATACAGGAGTAACGTCAATCAATACACAATCTATAAGACATTGGAAGACTATTTAGTCTGACTGACAGTTTAAAGTGTTTAATGCCATTAATCGACGTATACAAACGGGACGTGCTATGCGTGCTCCGATACCGTGCGCCCCATGCCCCATATGAGGGCCATAGTGAATCTATCGTATGGATCATGACGGATTAGGTAGTAGGCTTTAATCGGACATCGCGGTATCGTCGAGTCTTGGGTCCAATCGATGTGGTCGCCTCCTAAATTTGATCATCAGTTAGTTACCCGCTTTGTTATTATTAGACAGCTTTGATTAACATAATATAATATAATTTTAAAATGAAATATATTATGGAAAGATATACTTGATTTGTGTGATATTGTGGACTCCGTCTAATAATAATTCTCCTTTCCGTGAGTACTTAGAAGCTTAGGTTTACTGTGCAACAAGATATTCATCAAACAGAAAATCGGTATTGTGTTGATTAAAGTTTTAATGTAATTTTATAATGCACATTAATTAATAGTTCAAAATTAAAACACATATTAAATAAATATTTTCTTATAAATGAGATTTCGACCTGGTACTATATTTGCCCCACTTTAATAGTGAAGAGGCTATCATTACTCCACAATCATTGTGTCGAGGGCTCCGCTTTCACAGCGTCGAGGTTATAATTGCCCCACTTTAATAGTGAAGAGGCTATCATTACTCCACAACCATTGTGTCGAGGGCTCCGCTTTCACAGCGTCGAAGCTATATTTGCCCCACTTTAATAGTGATGAGGCTATCATTACTCCACAATCATTGTGTCGAGGGCTCCGCTTTAACAGCGTTGAAGCTATATTTGCCCCACTTTAATAGTGATGAGGCTATCATTACTCCACAACCATTGTGTCGAGGGCTCCGATTTAACAGCGTTGAAGCTATATTTGCCCCACTTTAATAGTGATGAGGCTATCATTACTCCACAATCATTGTGTCGAGGGCTCCGCTTTAACAGCGTCGAAGCTATATTTGCCCCACTTTAATAGTGATGAGGCTATCATTACTCCACAACCATTGTGTCGAGGGCTCCGCTTTAACAGCGTCGAAGCTATATTTGCCCCACTTTAATAGTGAAGAGGCTATCATTTCTCCACAATCATTGTGTCGAGGGCTCCGCTTTAACAGCGTTGAAGCTATATTTGCCCCACTTTAATAGTGATGAGGCTATCATTACTCCACAACCATTGTGTCGAGGGCTCCGCTTTAACAGCGTTGAAGCTATATTTGCCCCACTTTAATAGTGATGAGGCTATCATTACTCCACAACCATTGTGTCGAGGGCTCCGCTTTAACAGCGTCGAAGCTATATTTGCCCCACTTTAATAGTGATGAGGCTATCATTACTCCACAATCACTGTGTCGAGGGCTCCGCTTTAACAGCGTTGAAGCTATATTTGCCCCACTTTAATAGTGATGAGGCTATCATTACTCCACAACCATTGTGTCGAGTGCTCCGCTTTCACAGCGTCGAAGCTATATTTGCCCCACTTTAATAGTGAAGAGGCTATCATTACTCCACAGTCATTGTGTCGAGGGCTCCGCTTGCACAGCGTTGAAGCCATATTTGCCCCACTTTAATAGTGAAGAGGCTATCATTACTCCACAATATTGTGTCGAGGGCTCCGCTTTCACAGCGTCGAGGCTATATGTACCCCACTTTAATAGTGAGGAGGCTATCATTACTCCACAATCATTGTGTCGAGGGCTCAGCTGTCGTAGTGTTGAGGCTAAGTTTGCCCCACGTCATAGTGAGGATGCTATCATTACTCCACAATAATTGTGTCAAGGGGTCTGCTGTCGCAGCTGTCGCAGTGACGAAGATATATGCCGCACTTTAAGTTATATGTACTCTACAATTCCACAATAATCGTATCGAGGCCTCCATTTCCGCAGCGTCGAGGCTATATGTGCTTCATTTTAAGTGTCGAGGTTATAATGCTTCGGTCATTTGGTTCTTCGGTTGCTTTGCTCCTTTTGGTCGCTTCGCTCTTCGGTCGCTACGCTCTTCGGTCACTTCGCTCTTCGGTCTACAGTCGGTCATTATACATATCTCAAAATGATATCGTCAAAGATATATAACGTTGCTCTACTATAACAGTGTTGATGCCAATGTAATGATTGAAGACTTTAATAGTATTGAAAGTAGCTTTACGCATGTAAATATAAGGGACTAAAGAGCAAAAATATTTAAGGTTGAGCTAAAGTTTACAGGACTTGTAAAAATAATGAAATATAAAGGAGGTTCTTGTTACGCTGAGGTAATTTAATAGGTGTTAATGCGGCCTAAAATACCTTAAACAAAATGTACGCAATGTCATTCATTGCCCTTACAGACAAAGAAATGCTGTATGTAAACAACATATAGGAAAAAAAAAAAAAAAAAAAAAAAAAAAAAAAAAAAAAAAAAAAAAAAAAAAAAAAAAAAATCTGTAAACCCTTTAACCCAAATTTATGATTCGTACTCATATCACGCTGTTATATACTCCTAATAACTTCAAACGTCAGCTTTGATATGCTGTCAAGAATATACCATATCAACGAGCCTAATGTAATAAATCCGGTACAATTTACTTACGGATTCTCAGCTCCAAACTTCAGGGGAACATCGCCGCATCAAACAAGAGCTGAACCGCCGTTGATGCACTATCCCACGACGCGAAATAAGTGCTGTAAATTGTGCAACCATGCAACTAGAGTTATGCTGCCACGTGTTGCAGTCGCTTGCGCTAAGTAGCTAGATTAATAATCGCAATAAAGGGTTGAAATCCTTTAACAATAACATTATTATTGTCTGAAATGTAAATGCTCGGGTTGTCATATTGTCTTGCTGTAAAAGAAAGCTTAAATAGTTTTCATTTTTCGTCGCAATGCACACTGTACAGTTTTATCGTAGGTAACGTTAAAAAATGTTACTCCTTAAAATGAATTACAAGTTACAAGTCATGCCAGATATTTTGTTCACAAATATATCATAACTCAACACATAATCTACCTAAGTTCCTTGCCACTTGTTAGCGTAGTAGCCATCATCGTTCAGATACGCATAAGCAGATTAGATTAGCTATTTAGTTATAAATAATATCATATTACTATTTCTTGATCTGTGGTAATAACTAAAATTAGTCCATCTATATTTTCAAAGTGATAAGTTTCAAATACTTAATACCTACAGGATACTCTACTAGTAATTGTCCAGACTTAGTTTTAAAGTACTTACATATAGCCTTGATATTTATGGTAGCTTTACAATGAAGAAAATTCTCCTTTATCTACCTCACTCAAAGGCTATTTACCGAGGAAAGTATTGATTGCTGTATTCAAAATTAACTTTAAAGTGTCGTAACATAAAATTAGATTATATTTTAGGGTCAGTAACGCGCATGTAATATACCTCTGCAGTAGCGGGCATTCATAGGCTACGGTGATTGTTTACCATCAGGCGGGCCGTATGCTTGTTTGTCTCCGTTGTAATTACATCCAGAGAATGGTTGGTAAATTCTAAATTATACAAAATGGTTTGTTTATATGGTTACAGACAGAAAATGCCCTTCTAAAACTTATTTAGAGCCAACTAAAGCTTGAAAACACATTTACACTTAATGGCGTCCTGGCTTGTAAATGACATAAAAATAGTTGTACCTTGTGAATATTAAGATATATACAACTTTATCAATATACTACAGTGAAATCAAAGAAAGTTTTATACTTTTTTAATATTAACGAAATGAAATACCAAGAGCAATTTCACTCCTTAATTTTATTATGCTATACATACATTTTACATTTATACTATGTGGATACATAAATAATTATTTAAATTGGATATAAATTAATAACTTCTAGGTGGTACGTCGTTCTCTTTAGTCAAAATCAATAATATCAGTATGTTCGTAACATACTGATTTGATATCGATATTTTATTTTATTTTCGCATTCAGGATTTCAATTTAAATACAAAGCTCTGAACATCTGCTAGTAAATTATATTTGTTGTCTTGGATTTGGATACGAAGTATAATTAATAATCAAACGAACTTACCTGTGAAGTTTGATTACAATTATGCGAGTATCCAAATCCAAGACAACAAAGACCCGCCCCCCTTCCCCAAAAATGAAAATAAAATAGTCTCTGTTAATAACACAAAAATAACTCTGAAATAATGAGTACTGGACGAGCGATGTCGAAGTAGGAACGCAGCGTAGCGAGTGAGAGGGACAGCGCGAACTTGTTTTTTAAATACTATAATCTCTAAAATGTGTGACTTGGACTGCACGATAACGTGTACTGCTGCTAGTAAATTATATTTGTTGTCTTGGATTTGGATACTCGCATAATTGTAATCAAACTTCACAGGTAAGTTCGTTTGATTATTAATTATACGCGCATAGAAATGCATATCTTTACAGACGCGTCACAGGTTGCTTATGGCACTTGCATTTATATTCGCACAATAAATGATAAAATGGAAGTATGCTCACGATTGTTATGTTCAAAGGGGAAATTAAGTCCAATTAAAGTCCTAAGTACGCCCCGATTAGAACTTTGCAGCGCACTTCTAGGTGCTAAATTATATGACAAGGTCATACGTAGTATTAATTGCCAATTTGATGACGTCATATTCTATTCCGATTCTACTTGCGTTTTAGGGTGGTTGCGCATGTCACCTAATTTATTAAAAACTTTTGTGCAGAATCGGGTCACTGAGATCCATGAACTGACCAAAGCGCTTCCATGGCGCCACGTCAGCGGTAAAGTTAACCCAGCTGACTTAGTTTCGAGAGGCGTCCGATTAGAAGACCTAGCTGGATCCAGTTTATGGTGGGAAGGACCTGAATTTCTGCAGGATGTTAATTTTGACCCTAAAAACATTCCAAAACTACCGAATTCGGACGATTCACACGATATACTGCCAGAGGTTAAATCTAACGTAGACTTAGCGCTTACCGCTACTACAGAAGCGGCATTATTTCCCTTCGAGCGGTTTTCTCAGTTCTCGCGCATGATACACGCCACTTCTTACGTTTTACGTTTTATTCACAACGCGCGCAATAAGAATAATAAGCGTACGGGCCGTATCAGCGTCGAGGAACTGCGGGAATCAACAAATTTATTGGTCAGGCTGTCTCAACTGGAATCATTCCCAGATGAGTACAAGCTATTGACTAATAAACAAACAATTAAAACAAAGCATAACTTAAGTAAGTTAAATTTGTTTATCGATGAAAATCGTGTCATGCGAGTCGGCGGTCGTATTGGTTATTCGCAATACTTTGCTTACGAAAAAAGGCATCCGATATTAATAACAAGCAAACATCACTTTACGCTTTTATTATTCCGCCACGAACATAAAAAACTTTTACATGCCGCGCCTCAAGCCCTTCTTTTTGAACTGCACGATGCTTGGTGGCCGCTAGGTGGTAGGAACCTCGCGCGAAAGATTTTTTATGATTGTGTTATTTGTAAGCGATTAAGAGGGAAAACCCTTACTCCTTTCATGGGAAACCTACCCGAGGAGAGAATTACGCCTACATATCCCTTTTTAACTTGTGGCGTGGACTATGCAGGGCCAGTTTTCATATTGAATCGCAAAGGCAGAGGTGCTCAAACTGTTAAAGCATATATTTGCTTGTTCGTTTGTTTTGTTACGCGAGCCATCCACTTAGAGCTTGTCAGCGATCTGACTACCGACGCTTACCTCCTAGCTCTCAAACGCTTTATAGCTAGACGCGGCAAGCCTAACGAAATATTTTCGGATAATGGTAGGAACTTTGTGGGTTTAATGCATGATTTTGCCAAGTTTTTGTCGCAATGTAGTCCTGACATCATAGATTACGCTACTAGTAGTAATATTAAATTTCATTTTATTCCACCTTACGCGCCCCATTTTGGTTCCCTATGGGAAGCTGGAGTAAAATCATGTAAATTTCATATACGCCGTGTTATTGGAAACGCTCATCTCACATTCGAAGAATTTAGCACGGCGTTAAGCCAAATTGAAGCCGTCCTGAACTCCCGTCCTTTATACGCCATGTCATCGGATCCGCACGACTTTCTTCCTCTGAGCCCTGCGCACTTTCTCGTCGGTCGTACTTTGACGTCGCCCGCCTCAGAGGACCTTCAGCACGCGCCTGCTCATCGACTCAACCGATACCAGATGGTGGAGAAGATTAGGCAGCATTTCTGGGCCCGCTGGTCCAAAGAGTACGTCTCCGAATTACAGACGCGATCCAAGTGGAGGAGCCACTGTGAAATCCTCAAGCCAGACACACTGGTACTTATAAAGGACGATAATCTGCCTCCACTAAAATGGCAGTTGGGACGCATCGTGAAGACTATCCCTGGCAGAGACGGTGTGTCAAGAGTGGCAGACATCCGTACCGCATCCGGCATCATAAGACGCGCTTACACCAAAATCTGCCCCTTGGTGTCTCAGCCAGATGAAGAGAGGAGAGAAGCTCAAGAATCCTCTTGAAAGCCAGATCTTTCAAGGCCGGGGGCATGTTCCGTACGAGACCCACCGCGACATCTTTGGGCGGAGCGATACAATTGCGTATGTCGCGTCACACATATCGCGGCCAATACGGAGCCCGATATACGTCTTCGTCACCCTACGTCACGACATATTGTCCCCCTCTACCCCAATTCCTTGAAACATGTACACGTAGATTAAGCATTTAGAATTACAAGAATAAGCACGTTAAATTTCGGATTTTTTATTTCGCCATCCAAGAAAGTCGAATTTCTCCAGCAAGCTACGCCTAATCACGAACACTATGAAAGTGTGTTAATTACAACCTAAATTAACTACCTTCTGATTATGTGGTCGTATCAAAAATACGCGCTGTATATTATGTCCTTAAACCGATCCCCATTATATATTTTTATTACATACTGTAGGTACATCATGCCTACAGCTTTAGCAAAACACGATAACACGCTTTTTAAAAAAATCGTGTTTTGACAATAATAAATTTGAATAGCTATTTGGCTAAAATAAAATACATACAATACATATATGGCAAACCTCTTGCGCGACATATTCCTGGTTCATTGTGGAAGGACTCTAAGTTTGTCAGTAATTCTATCAGTGACATTGCAAGTTACAAGAATAGCCTCGTAATTTTGACCCAACAAACAACAACTGGGTAATCTTATTTACAACTAATTCTGACGAGAAAATAAGTTACTAAAGTGTCATGTTCCGGCAAAGTTGACGTAAGTCGGGCCGATGGGCAAAGTTGGGACCAAAGACAAATAAATAGTAAAGACAGAAAAAGTATGGGGGATAAAATTGTGAGTATTGGCTCGAAATTATAGTGGCGGGGAGCCCATAACACCTGATTTAATTGATATCAAGTTTATCGAGTCTCTGTTTGTATCCTCTCACAAAAGAACTTGTCTAACGACTCGAAAATATTTGGCGTTATTCGTAAAAACGCTACTAACTTAAGACGCATTGTAAATTTTGGTGTCAGGAATCTTGATGTATCCCAGCTTGTATCAATTACAAAACTCATTATTGTTTGGTGAACTGTGCCCCTAGTGTATATTTATTCGATGGCGAAACGTGACGTACACGTTTGCGTTAAGTCTCATTTTGTATGGGATTTTGAGTTTCCAAAACGTTCCGCTTGGCGCGCTGTGTCTAAATCCCATACTAAATGAGACTTAATGCAAACGCGTACGTCACGTTTCGAAATCGAATAAATTTACAGTAGAGGCACTGGTCCTGACGTCGACTTTATTTCTGTAGTTGGCGTTACATCATCGGTTAAATTTTGTAGCAAAGAAAATCGTATCAAAAATGAGATGCCTCTTGATTAAATAAACATTTTCATTGTACATTTGCCTGTACAGTCAGCGTCAAATACTTCGTAGCAGTCAAAGTGGCCAAATAGTTTGGTACACCATACTAAATATATGGTGTACCGAACTATTTGGCTACTTTGGTTGCTACGAAGTATTTGACGCTGACTGTACGATGAAAATGTTTGTTTAGAGGCATCTCATATTTGATACGATTTTCTTCCGGGACCGATTCAAGACTCTAATTTTCCATTTAGATTATAAACACACACTTCAATTCGTTGTGATTTATCAATACATTTTTTTTGCTTTAAACGGTAAAACCCTTGCATAATAAGCTAGCGCAGAAGCACATTCACTAAGCGCGAAGTATCGGGATGAGCGCGGATTTTGGGACACAAGCAAGCGCCGCATTTTTAGATTTTATTGTTGAACGATGCGTCCGCGTCACCTTATTTGGCTATTATTTGTTTGTCTCCAAGCGCGCAATTGGCATTGGATTGGGAATATCCTCAGGAAGCCTGAAACCAACCTATCCAATGTGGCCCTGACGTAAGATGCCCGGAAAACGAAAACATGGTCGCCCTAAATCTACTTGGCGCCGTTCCGTGGAGCAAGAGTTGGGTGTATTAGGGATGGGGTGGGAGAGGGTTACCCAAGCTGCCCAGGACCGGAGTCAGTGGAAGAAAATGGTTCGAGCCCTACACCCCAACAGGGGGTAACAGGATGAAAAGAAGAAGAATATGTTTGTCTAGGAGCCTGTTTCACAATATCCAAGTAAAGTCCTGAATAAGCTACTTGCCACTTATTTGATGAATAAAGTCATTGTTGGCGTTTCAAATCTTCAAATAAGCTTAACTGGTAGATAAAGTGCTATATTCGCAGGATGTTTTATCTGGCAGATAATTTATCTGTTAATTAGCTATCCAATACTTTACTTGGACATTGTGAAACTGGCTCTTAATCTGTCATTTTAGTTTATGTATTTTTAAGAAAAGGATAAATCATAAATAATTTAATTGGGGCTTGCGAAAGTTTCATCATAAATAGAATTTTTATTGGTATCAATCATACACTTTCAGTTACATTATAATAATTAATAACAAATTAGATTAACATGTCAATAAATCATTAAAATGTACTTAACTATAAATTAATAATGTCAACAAATTATATAAAGAAATTAAAAACAATAACAAAAGATATTAATTCAAGTTACAATCACAGAAACAACTTATAATTAAAAAAAAAATAGTTACAATTCCATTAATGCAGATGTTCGATATGGGCACTTGGAGATATTAATATAGTAGTAGGCCATGTTTGTGCAATAAATTTTGAGCTTGCGAACAAAGGCACAATCTGTCGTAACGGTTTTTATTGACTCAGGTGTTATATTATAAATTTTAGCACCCATTACACCAAGACTTACCGGTTTTCTGAAGCCTATGCGCGGGGATAGCTAGCCCTGGTTTCCTCCTTGCAGAACGACTCTGCAGTCGGGAACTCATGCGAGCTTCCTCTCACATACCTACCAACCTCGAATACATAGAGAGAAAGCACTGTCAATATTCTTAGATCGATAAAAAGTTGTTTGGCCGGCTCGTCCGGAGGATAAAGGGGATAGTCTTTACTATAAAATTATTTCTATTAGGGCCACTTGCACTATCCCGCTAACCCGTGGTTAACCGGTTAAACCGTTAACCTAGTATCATATTGTACTGGTAAACATTGTAACTCCAGTTTTAACCGGTTAACCCCGCCTGGTTATTGGTGCAATTGCCCCTTAGAAACTTTGCCTGCTATGCCATATTACTGTGTTTATCTGGATAGTTTCTAAATCATTATGGTAATAAAGAACGTGAGAAAAAAAGGAATGGTTATTACAAGGTTTTATTTAACTTGCAATGTACCTATGTATGTACAGTCAGCGTCAAATACTTCGTAGCAGTCAAAGTAGCCAAATAGTTCGGTACACCATATATTTAGTATGGTGTACCGAACTATTTGGCCACTTTGACTGCTACGAAGTATTTGACGCTGACTGTACGGGTCAAATCTTGCAAATTAAATTTGACCCACTCCCCGGTTACCGATGAAGATGAAAATTTGCATACGTATGTAAGTCGGGTGACAATGCAATAGTATGGTACCACAGAGCTGATCTGATGATGGAGACACAGTCCTATGTGTGATAAAACAACACAACCTAATTGTTTCTGGGGTTTTTAGAAGTGTCTCGATGAGCATTAGTTGCATGTGGAAAGAAGAAAAGTATAGTAAGCGATAAAAGCTTGTACAGTCAGCGTCAAATACTTCGTAGCAGTCAAAGTGGCCAAATAGTTCGGTACACCATACTAAATATATGGTGGCTAGGTACTTT
Source organism: Cydia pomonella (assembly GCF_033807575.1). Lineage (NCBI taxonomy): Eukaryota > Metazoa > Arthropoda > Insecta > Lepidoptera > Tortricidae > Cydia > Cydia pomonella. Next base: position 16,350,528 of record NC_084721.1, on the reverse strand, counting down.
GACCAAATTTTAATAGAGATGATTTTAAGAGAGATTATTTTTTAAAGTACCATATATTTAGTATGGTGTACCGAACTATTTGGCCACTTTGACTGCTACGAAGTATTTGACGCTGACTGTACCAAGAGTGAAATATTTGCCAAAAACTTATGATAATTATTTATAGGTAAAAAACATTCCTGCTACTAATCAGGACACGATACTGAACATATCGAATCCCCACAATTTGTATTACACCATGTATGACCCTTTAAATTTTTGACATAGGCACGTAAAGTGCTTAATATTCCCGCACTAGTGCGGGAAAGTAGCACCATATATGATAATATATACAATATATAAATAAATTAATGAAACGAACGTCTTTAAACAAATTTCCCTGTCGAGTGCAGATCCGGTCAACGAATAAATTCGCGACAATTCGACCACAAACTTGATTATATATGCTACGGTCAAGGGATAGTGGACCTTAGGTCGGTGGAATAAGAGCTACGTATAGAGGTACGTAGATGCATTAGCAGACGTGATGTCCGCTCCTGGGCTATGTGGTTTAAGGTGGAGTGTGGAGCCAAAAGTATTTTATTTTGGTAGATTTCAAAGTACGATATATTACATTTACTAGGTACATACATCTCAAAAAAACCTTTACAGTAAGTACTCTGACCACGCTGACTTTACACAAACTTGGCAATAAGAACGCATGCATATCCATATAAGCTCCATATTAAAGTAGCACTTGGCCAGAAAAGTTAGCGCGATCCGATTCTACATGTTCCCATTAAAATTGATATAGTCGTATGGTATATTTTACAAAATAGGCAATAGATACAATTTTATCGCGAAATAATAAAACGGGTCCAAATCCAAAAGAATAGAAATCGAAAAGGTTATGGGTAAACATTTAAGCAGTTAAGCCACGCTGCTGCACCGGGTGTGTGTGTTGCAGCAGGTCTTCTCTAGCTCTCCCCGCGGGTTGCTCACCTTGTCGTGGTTGCCGTGGCTTGGTCAGCTACGATGAAGCGAAGAGGCAACCAGGGCCGGCCTGTTTGAGGTGCGGGCTGGCCCGAGGGAGACGCAACAAATGAGCTTGTTAAGCCCACTTGTGACGCGTTGAAGGTGGACCGTCGAGGAAGAGGAGTGCCGGTATTGCGATGGGCCGTTCTCCCTATCTTTGGCGGCCGAGGTGGAATCACAGGGGAAGAGGCGTAATGGTATTATGATGCACCACTCTCCCTTTTCCCTGCGAACTTGGCGGGGCCGTTCCGCTGTAGTGGTGTTGGTGGGGCTGCAGAGGAAGAGGAGTGTCGATTGTCTGGCGCCCGTGACTTCCTTGTGGCGGGCTCGGAGGGGGGGGGGGGGGGGGGGGTTGTCCGCCGCAGTGCAAAATGGAGGCCGAGGAGGAAGGCGCGTCGAACCATCTGGCGTGCCTAGCGTGAAGAGCCTACCGGAGTTCGCGAAGGAGCCGCTTATGGGCGGCTGCCGCCGGTGGGGTCGCGGATGAGTACGCAAGCGTTGCTGTAACTCCACCAAGGGGTGGCGAGGCGGCATATGGGGGGTCTTTAGTGGGTATACCGTGAGCCTCATTAGCCTAGACGGGAGTCCCACATAACCACTCGGGTCACTCCGCTCACCCGGGCGGTATGCGTAATGCATTTTCCTTTCTAATAAAAAAAAGTCTTCTCTAGCTCTAGTGTATTACTATAGAGGGCAGCGTTTAAAGATGTGTTCTATGGTTTAAATGTCCTCGCCGCTTCGCTTAAAATGTTTTTCAACACAGACCCAAAATTAACCACGTTGTTAGTCGTCACGGTAAAAAGTTCCTATTCATAAATTGTAACTTACTGCTCCACAGCGGGCCTTAAGTGTAGGCCGTGCGGTTAGCCTGTAACGTCAGCAAAATTAACGTCTCACTACGACGAGGCACTGCACATTGCATTTGCACTTTAACACATACTAATACCAACACGTCGTGAAGATAAACTATCCAATGATTAACACTGAAATCAGCAAACCCCGTTAATAATGTTGTAATTGGTCTATGAAAGAACAAATAAAGGGAGATTTCCCTATATCTCCAAAACGAAAGCTCATGGACATGTGTATTCTTCCCATCCTGACCTACAGAGCACAGACTTGATCCTTGACAAAAATTCAGAAATCCACCCTCGAGGTTTGCCAACGCGCAATGGAGCGTAGTATTCTCGGCGTCAAGTTGACGCCGATCGAGTTGTCATCGGTCTTTCCAAGATCTTAAAGGTGTGTTAATGATTCTTCGAATCGGGCCGATGGGCTAAATCAACCACCACTTGGGCTCCACAAAATCGAAGGCGAGGTCGCGGCAAACCTCGACGGCGTTGGCGAGATGACCTTGACGCCTTCGACAGGAACTCTAGGGAGATATGTGCAAAATATTAGCTCAATCAGATATCGGGAAGTGGGTCATAATGAGCTTCCAAAATTTGACAAAACAACATATTAACAGGGCAAGTTGAATAAAAGCTTGTAAAATTATATAGACCAAAAAATATATTATTTATACTTAGTAAATTATTTTTTAATAAACGGAAACGTCTGCGAACGATGCTATTAAGCTTAGAATCAATCTAAAATTGGAAAAATTAGACTTGAGTGAGACTTGAACCAGACTTATCCAGAGGCCGTGAGTCAAGTCCCACCCAAGGCAGTGATTTGTTCTAAGCTTTATACTTAGTAGTTAATTATTTACTGCTGTGTATGAGAATATTTTTCAACAATGTCTTTAGTTTAGATTTTTTATTTTCTTTAGCTAGACAGACTCCAACGAACAAAAAGCATAGACAACGCAAGCCCGTTTCCAACCGGAGAATGTTCAAGATCTTATTAAAAATAAAGTCGGAAGCAATTTGAGCTAATCAGATCACGCATTCCTACCCACAGGGCATACGCGAGTGTTCGCTTCGAACAACCAGTAAAGATAAACTTGATTCTCAAAAAATATGGATGTCCATTTTTTTTGTCAATTTCAGAATTCTAGCTCAATCGGAAAAACGCAAAAGTTGGAATCTTTAGAGTTAAATTTCTATTTAACTAATCATGTAAGCAAACAAATTTACCTTCATTAATTCATTTAAGGACAACCATGATTGAATTATCATAATATACTTAAATCTTTTATTTATATCAATTATTACGTTTAGTTAATTCCAAAATCTGTTTAATTTGGCATATATTTTAGTTGGCACTTTTTTAAAACAACTAACGTTTATTGAAGTATATCTAATGTTTACCATGAATAATCAAAAATCGAAAAAAAGATTAACGACAATTATGAATAAGGAGTGAAAATTCGCGATAAAAAGCCTTGTAACCCCCAAAAATACTATCCATTTGACATTTGAAAGACCTCCGTCTACACTAGCGCCCCTAGCGGCAATTAAACGCGTTAGCCCTCATTGTCTCTGAGGCGAACGCCTAGTCGGCTATATGAATAGCCACAGGGAAGCCAGAGTCAGCAGAATCGAGAGCACCCTGTAGATGCGAATAACACGGGCTCAATATCTTACTCGATCTTGTTTACCTGATAGAGATTGGATTGCGATAAGACCGTCTTTTGGTGTCTAATTTAACATTTTTAGATACTTTTATTTATTTTTGCTGTATTTTTACTTAGTACACACTAAACTTTTAGCTTCACTGCGTTGGGATATTTGCATGTTAAGTGTTTCAAATCTTCCAATTTAAAGGAGGATGGGCGGATTTGTATGGACACTGGCCCATGAACCATTAAGAATAAGCGACATACCATCGGGAAGGTTTTGTCAAACCTGTTTAAAAAAAAATATTTCAAAAAAAAATTGAGAACGAAAAATATCGAGACTTGATAAGTATACACGTTAGGTTGCACTGGCATGGCAACGTTGTGCGTTTTTGCTGCGGTAATCCAAAGTGTCACTGCTAAACACTGAAAGTGGCTATTGCTAGAAATCGGCATTTCAGTGAACCTACCTATGCCTACTTTTGAACTCTGTGGATTTAGCGGTAAAGGATTTGTAAATAGTCGTGTCATTAAAAGGTGCGAAGGGGTACTCCACCGGAGCACCCTAGTTAGAAGGGTGCTCGATCGGCTTCCGATTAGTAACCACTTCCATTGTCTTCAGCTTAATGAGAGGCTTGCGCTTTTCCTTGCGTCCAAGTGGCATCTCGTTGTCATTTTGAAAAGGGGAGCTAACGCAATTTTTTTATTTTTTTTATGTTTTTTTATTGTAAAAAGTTAAGCATTTTACCACAATCTGACGGGAATTGTAGGAAGTGAGTTTCACTCCTTAGCCGTTCGTATGACAAAGGCGACGTAAGATGCAATTGTAGTTTGGTATTGAATTTTTACCCATTTTAATTAAGGGCATATTCCACGGAAAATAAGACTATATTTTCCAGAGCAGACCTTAACCAAAACCTTAAAAGGCAACTTCCTTTCCATAGATGGCATTGCGAAACTCGAACCCTAAGCACAGAATAAACAATAGTACAGAAATTACATTTCCTACAAAACCGAAGTTTGACAGCGATTCAGGGACGATTCATGCTGTTCCTTTCTAATGTATGGCACTCTCCCTTTCGGCCATTTAGGGTTGTCAAAATTCAAGTCATCTTATCTCTGGTCGTGCACGCATATGGACGTCAAGTTGCGTCAACCCTAATAATTTCTCGGAGCAATGCTGAGCCGAATGGAGCCGTGAGTACCCGAAAGGAGGAATGTCACCCCACCCTAAGCGTGAGTGATATGACCAACAGGCAATAGGCTGAATGAAGGAAAGAGCCCTTAAGGCCTACTTTGAGTTTTTTTGCTTTGTTTTAGGAGGCAAACGAGAAGACGAAGCCTAATAGTAAGATATTACCGTGGCTCATGGACGTCTGCTACACCAGATGAGTTGCGAGTGCGTTTCCGTCCTTAAAGATGGGAGTACGCTCTTTACTTGCAAGTTTCAAGGTCGTATCGGTCCGGGAATACCGCGGGCGACAGATTATTTAGAACAGTTCAGAAGTGCGAAGCAGGAAGGCGAGGATTTAAAATTTTAAACGCTATTTTGCATTGCATTATTCGTCCGTGATTCTTATTCTTCTTTATCTTCTTCGTTTCAGGATATTAGTGTCCACTGCTGAACATATTCCTTTTTCATGGATTTCCATGTTGTTTTGTATGCGGCGGTTCTATACCAGGTCGGCCCTGCTGTTTTTCTAATGTCGTCCGACCATCTGGCTCGTGGTTTTCCGTCACTTAGGCTTCCCAGCTGAGATCTCCAGAACAGTACTCCCTGGCCCCCTCGGTTGTCATCCCTGCAACAGATACGGCCGGCCCATTCCCATTTCAGTTGTGCAATTCTTTTGGCGATGTCGGTAACTTCTCGCAGGGACGTCCCGACCATTGCCCACTCCATAGGGACCGTGCGCGTTGGAGGGTCTGCCATCTTGTGGCCTGAATCGGAACAATAAACATGTACATTTACACGTCACGTGTTTTCTTGTGCATTGTAGGTTCTGCCATCTTGTGGACTACATCGGAACAATAAACATCAAATTTACGCCTCGCGCCAAAAATCTGACGGCTCCTGTGCTGCCTCCTACAGTTCATGCACGCTCCCTATAGCTCTTTTTATTATTTATTTTATTATTTTATTGTCACTTTTAGCTGGTGGACCCTTGCGTCCATGATTGTAACTAATAAATAATATAAAATTCGTGCAAACCTAGGGAAACCTTAATTGCCTGTAGCAAATCATTTCTTTTACCATTTTATTTATATTTTCTTTTACTTCCACCCGATGTTACGACGTAATTTCAATTCGGGCCCGGGCACCCGTGAAAATTCTTTTTAATTTCCAAACTAAGTCGAAGAAACGTCCGTAAGGTAAATTACTTTGACGATTACGCTAACGGGGAGTGGGAAATTAACCGTGGCCCGCTCACCAATTTGTTTTAGCTAATTACGAAACGGTTGGGTTCCGAGGGGAGCGAACTAAACAGCTATTTTAAATAATAACAAGCAATGGCTCAAACGCTCTATGTAACATAACAGCAGTATCCTTACCACGAGTTTGGCATTGACATATTCGCTAACGATTGCGTAAACAACTCACAATGCGTCTCCCTCGTATTGGTGCCGCCGAGATGCACTGCGTTTGAGTTGACGCTTAACGTTTAATATCTAAGGCCCCGTAGTGTAGGTTCGTTACTGAGCATAAGTGTGAGCGAGATGGATGTGTGTGCTAGACCGCGGATATAGGGAGCGTGCATGAACTGTAGGAGGCAGCACAGGAGCTGTCAGATTTTTGGCGCGAAGCGTAAATGTGATGTTTATTGTTCCGATGTAGCCCACAAGATTGCAGAACCTACTATGCACTAGAAAACACTTGACGTGTACATGTGCCTGTTTATGGTTCCGATTCAGACCACAAGATGGCAGACCCTCCAACGCGCACGGTCCCTATCATGTCATTTTAATTTGTTGTACGTATGGAAGGTGGAGGTTAGGTATGGATGGTGGATGGGTTAGTGGATGAAAAGTGTCATCAAAAAAACCTTAAATACGTGTGGCTACGATACCTAGAATACTTTTAAAAAAAAAAATCATAGATAGCGCACTTCACTCCGTCAATAACGCCTCGGTTCTTAGCTACTCTAGCTTTACTCTGGAGAGATTTGGAACTTTTATTTATAGCTGACGGCCAAACACTTTTGCAACGGTTCTACGATAAGAGATTTCACTCCTTTGTTTTACCTAACAAAAAACGTAATCGATGAGTTCCCTCAAAAATAAGATTGCGCCATTTTAGAATCAATTGTCATAATTTTAGCTTTTGTGCATAAAATGTTACGTTTGATTTTTTCTATCGAGTGAAAATCAAAAATTCTGGATGTTTCGAATAAAATGAAGTTCCTACAGAGGAAAGTATAAACTTTGGTTGCTAAACTCAAAAACCGAGCATATCATCCTAACATTGAAATAAAATTTGAGTTCGAATCTTTACTCTCGGAAACTTCATCATCAACAAATCGCCTGTGCATAAAATTAACATCACCTCGCTTCAAACGTGAACTCTAATAGAATCGCGTCGTTTGAGAATATTTAGTGATGTGCCTGTGCCCTTAATACATTTTATTTATTGGCGGGAATATTTGATACATAATATGGGAATTTTGGGTTTCTGAACGTTAACCTCTTGTCTGTGTATGATAAGGACCAAATTACTAGTTAAAAGTTTTGTCAGTTTATTGAGAAAGATTTATTTCTGCTCTATACGGCACACACATAATAAAAGGACAAGCCCTGTCCCGTCTTCCACAAACTTACCAATTTTAATAATCTCTGCGTCTTGGCTTGCCTTTAGCCTCAATGCTTCTAAAATCATTTTTAAAAGATGCTCTTGTATCGTATTGCATCAGGTGCTCAACAGTCTATCGCCCCTTTCATGCTTCTCATGTTTTGTATAGGTTTTTAACAATCTTTTCTCTCCGACCATATCAGGTTGGTGAGCTATATTATATATTATAAAGAAGGTATAACTTTAAGTAATATGTGTCACATAAGTGTCAGATATATGAACCATTTCTCGAGGTCAAAAATGTATTGAGAGCTTCATCTATAATCTTCTCCTCCCTCATCCGTCCGCTTGATGACAAATACCTAGGATTGGCATAGGCTCTAGTTTACGAAAGCACCATGAAAGTACAGGTCAGCACAGCCATCTGACCTTCCAACCCAGAGGGTAAACTAGGCCGGGGTTTCAATCCGCGATCTCCGGATTAAAAGTCGCACGCTCTTACCAGTAGGCCACCAGCGTTTCAATCTATAAAAATTATTCCGTCGCTGAGAAGAATATTCCCTTGCTCATCCCTACATCAGAAGCTTGAGAATATTTATCTAAAGGATAAATCACACTTGAAAAGTTCCGACTCGCAGTTAAAGTTATCGCACGGATCGGAGCTCATAAACAAGATATAAAGTCTATTGAGCGTTTAACAGATTGGGGTATTGGTGGGTGACGGTTATTTTATTTTTATACCATGGTAAGCTTAGGTTATGGTTATGCGCTCCAGATTCCGTAATGTTCCTTTTTATACCGTAAAGTGTGCCTACTTAACTCCAAAGTTTGCTCGAAAATTCGCAATGTATGGTATGTTGATTTATATGCCAATTTAAAGTAGACCATTACTATCATGTTGTGACACTTAAGGTTGCGATATAAGTAGCTTTTCATATACAACGTGTTACACCAGCCACTGAAAGTGGGATGGGTATACGTTGTGTAGGTCATACTGAGCAATTTTACTATGAAATTGACCCCGATATCGCGATAAAAAAATTGACTCCCATACAAGATATCAAAATCAGCCAGCCAAAATGCATGAGAGCCAATTTTTTTCGCGATTTCGGGGTTGGTTCCGTAGTAAAAGTTGCTCAGTATGATCTATCCAACGTGTACCAACCCCATTTTCAGTGGCTGGTGTAACACGTTGTATAATAGTACATTGTGATACATGTGTACTAAGTTGGTCATTACACACGCGTTTCATACGACGTTTTTTAACACACTTGCGAGGAAAAAAGAAACTTTCATAATATTAATCAAATTTTAATTGTTAAATTGGTTAGTAAAGTCTTACTATCTATCATACTGCCTGCCGTCCCTCACCCCGCCGCCGGCATTCCCGGTTCGCTGCCGGCACCCCCGGCTCGCTGCCGGGCCCGGCAGTCAACGTTGTAAAATCTACTCGACCAATTTAAGAAGGCTCCTTTTCCATACATATTATTAGCGATTAGTTACCTTCTTAACTCAGTCGGATAATATAATGAAAAAGCACGAGTGTTATGATATACTGAAAAAGCACGCGTGTTTTTAGGATTATGAGCCAAAAATCGGTGGAATAAAAACGCTGTTTTGAGCAAGTGTGTTGAATAAACTGTTGGAGCACTGAGCACAATTACCCAGTGGGGAGTAAAGTAGTAGGCAGGTACATTTTACGGAGCCAATTTGGTGGTAAATAAGAATAAGGTCCGCCTAGTTTTTTTACACTGCAATGGCGGTAAGAAAGCATACAGCCTTACCGGATGCAAAGCGGTTCCCGTTAGTTTACTGGTTCTCACATCGTGCATCGGTTCAACTCACTAAATGGCGCTGTTATAATTTTGTTCGTGTTTAGATTTAGAACACGGAACTCTGTGTTTGTTATTGATATATACAAAGAAGTACAAGTATTGTTACTAAGAGTGACTAAGTTTATTGGTAGCTCATAGAAACGGGACTTAATAATGTGTGTAGGTGGGACCATGGTAAAAATAAATTACCCGTAGACCCACTGGCGAACACTTAAGAACGGTAAGTTAACGGGTAAAAATAAAATACCCGTGGACATATTGTGGGTAAAAGCGCGTATCCCACCGTAAGGCATAAATGCAGGGATCGATTCTGCTCGCAAAATTGAGCATATTTTACTATAAACCCAACAATTAATGACAAAATGTATGATAGCCAATATATTTTTCTCGATTTCGGGGTTGGTCCCATCCCATAATAAAAGTAGTTCACTTTAGCGACACGACAGCGAAATCCCCATGGGAGACAACCTGTATATCTGTAGATAAAATGCTAATGAGGGCTACCTTTTCTGTGCTCACCAGTTGGAGCAATTATAGATGGTGGTCCAGAAAAACAGCTCTCAAAATTCTGCTATACTTATTTAAAAAAAATACGCAAAATAAAAGTATTTTAACGTCTTAATTTGCCCTTTTTTAAACTTCTTTAAGGTGGTTCGACTAGGTTACCCAAAGCATAAACCTCACTAGATGGCGCCACAATTGCAAATTTTGAGTTTTAATTTTTTTGTGGAGTAGTTTTTGGTATTTCTATACTGTAAATTATGTTTAGCGCACTCTTTAAATAAATATTGAACTATTAAAACATACATTGAACACTTCATTGTACAAAAACTACCCCTTAATGTCGACAGAATCTTTCTTGACTCTATTTCTAACTATCACTCACACATTCAAACAGTCGTACTGGGATCCTTGTAGTAGACAATTTGGCACAGCGTGAGTAGGCTTCAATAGCGTTGCGGTATGTACGTGGAAATACATGCAAGACGATGTGGGTTCGAGACTCATTAATTTTTTTTTTGTTATCAGTATTATTAAGTACCTATTATTAATAAATTATTTTATGAGAAATATGAGCGTTTTTCCATAAAAATATTAAAAATCTGATATTTTTGGGTTCTTCCAACTCAGAATCACTAGCATAATCAATCCTCGTGCTATAAAAACCCGAAAATTTGTATTGAAATTTTAGTTTTACACTGAAATTTCTTTCACACTAAAATGTGACGTAATGGTATGGATATTTTAGGATATCTTTTTTTAATGCTAGGGTGGAGAAGATTCTAAGTAGAATGAACCTAAGAAAGTCCAAATTTGTAAGTCAGATTTTCCGGTTTTTTTTTTTAAAAAAACGCTGTTTTCCCTTACCTTACCCTTAAACCTTTTTAGGGTTCCGTAACCAAATGGCAAAAAACGGAACCCTTATAGATTCGTCATGTCCGTCTGTCTGTCCGATTCTGTCACAGCCACTTTTTTCCGAAACTATAAAAGCTATACTGTTCAAACTTGGTAAGTAGATGTATCCTATGAACCGCATTATGATGTTTACACAAAAATAGAAAAAAAAAAACAATAAATTTTGGGGGTTCCCCATACTTAGAACTGAAACGCAAAAAATCTTTTTTCATCAAACCCATACGTGTGGGGTATCTATGGATTGGTCTTTAAAAATGATATTGAGGTTTCTAATATCATTTTTTTCTAAACTGAATAGTTTGTTTAATGACCATATTTTTGTAAATATTGAATTTAAAATATCTTTTGGCACACGTCACGTGACCAAACTCGAAACGTCATTGAAGATTCTGATGACGTCACAACTCTCGGATTGACACTGTTGACAGTTAGGCGATTAACAACAAATGACAAATATCAGTTGACAGTTCGTATCTTCTACGTGTGTATGTAGTTATGTGTCAAACCATGAACTGTGACGTCACACAATTTTCAAAGAGCGTTTTGGGCGCGAAAGCATCTGTCAAAATATATTTTGTTAATTTAACATATTTAAAGCCGTTTTTAGTATAAAAGCTGAATTTTAAGGCAACTTTTAGTTAATATAGAAAGTAATACAAGCGTTTCAAAAAATTGGAATACGATTCTCTTTTAGGCCCCAATTCATTATAGATACGACGAGATAAGCGTTATGTGTGGTATATAATTATAGCTCACAAATCCACCACATTATGCCATTTTTTAGGGTTCCGTAGCCAAATGGCATAAAACGGAACCCTTATAGTTTCGCCATGTCCGTCTGTCTGTCTGTCTGTCTGTCTGTCTGTCTGTCTGTCTGTCTGTCTGTCCGAGGCTTTGCTCCGTGGTCGTTAGTGCTAGAAAGCTGAAATTTGGCATGGATATATAAATCAATAAAGCCGAGAAAGTCGTACAATAAAATCTAAAAATTTAATTTTTTTTGGGGTACCTCCCCTACAGGTAAAGTGGGGGTAAAATTTTTTTTTCGCTTCAACCCTAGAGTGTGGGGTATCGTTGGAAAGGTCTTTCAAAACTAATAGGGGTTTTCAAGAAACATTTTTTGATAAAGTGAATATATTCGGAGATAATCGCTCCGAAAGAAAAAAAAAATGTGTCCCCCCCCCTCTAACTTTTGAACCATAGGTCCAAAAAATATGAAAAAAATCGTGGAAGTAGAGCTTAAGAAAGACATTAAATGAAAACTATAGCGGACATGATCAGTTTAGCTGTTTTTGAGTTATCGCAAAAAGTTTTCCCTTCATAGTAAAAAGACTTATTTTAATTAGGTACTGATTATGCAAATTTGCCTATTTGTTTAACTCAGGTGAAAAGTACCGTTTCATCCCTTGGTTAACAATTTACTATACTTTAAGCTCCAGTTTAGCTTATTGTGACGGAAGAGTAACTACGGAACCCTACACTGAGCGTGGCCCGACATGCTCTTGGCCGGTTTTTTATTTTTTCGGTAGCATTTGTTTTAACGGGAATAAAGAGGTTGCAAATCGAGTAACAGAACTTCAGAACAGATATCATTTGATATTTACCAGTCGCTTTTCGGTGAAGGAAAACATCGTGAGGAAACTGGACTAATCCCAACAAGGCTTAGTTTTACCCTCTGGGTTGGAAGGTCAGATGGCAGTGGCTTTCGTAAAAACTAGTGCCTACGCCAAATCTTGGGATTAGTTGTCAAAGCGGACCCCAGGCTCCATTGAGCCGTGGCAATATGCTGGGACAACGCTAGGAAGAAAGAAAGAAATCGAGTAACAGAACTTAGTAACCAACTAGGTATAATAGTTATGATGTAAATGTCCATATCATGTTGGAGTCATATATTAGCCAACTAATTATTCAAGATCAATACACTTAGCTCCCTTAGGTATTCGCCTAAGTACAATCTCGGGCAAAATTGAGTTTTATAAAAATGAACTAGTTTCTAGGTCATATTTTCTATGAATTGGTCATTTTTGTAGACTCCAATTACAGTTACACTTTTCCTGGTTTTTCGCGGACCAGAATATCGATGATTTTTGTAACTTGATTTAGACGTTGCTATCATTTTCAATCCAAAAACACATAAAATCACAATTCAGAACATGCGGCAGCGTTGTTTTCTATCAAGTACGTCAAGCACCAGGGCGGCTACCGGGAAAATCGAAATTCGTCAATTTCGGGCATTTTTCTCTGTCACTCTAATTACGTCTTAGTGAAGGCGAGCGGAAGAGAATTATCGTACTTGAGTGTCAATATTATTGTACCGTTAAAAAAATATCGTACGCCAATCAAAAAGGCAGCCCCTAAAAATGTCTAGCAAAATAAGCTTAAATTTCCAATTAATAATAAAAAAAAGACAATTTTCGTCTAAATTGCGCAAAAAATCTGTTTAAGTTTGTGTATTTTTGGGATAGACTCAAACGGTATACAGGAAATTGAGACATTTTAAACTTTAAACTTACACCAAGGAGCCGAACACCCAAAATATACTAATTTTAGCCTATTTCTGAGAGAAAGTGTCATATTTTGCTTCAAATTACTAGACTTTTAAGGTGGCATCATCCAAGGGCTGAAATATAGTACTTTAGTGTACGATAATGCTCTTTGGAACATTATGTCATACCGGGGCCCAAATTATCGTACATGTACGACAATTATCGTACGCCTGGTCACACTGAGTGTCAGTGTCGACAGAGTCAGCTAAAAACGCGTCAAACATCGCAACGTCGCGCCGATGGCCGTCCGAAGCATGGAGTGGCAACGCCGCAATGTATTTGTACACGACATTTGTCACACACACATGAGTAAAATTCATAAAAATATAACGTTGATTATTGCATGATTTCTGTATGAAACAAAGTTTTTCTATTAATTTAGCGCAAATGAATATTCGAAAGTAGATATATGCGCAACTATTTATGTAATAATATTGTGTAATTAATTAATAAATAGCGATTGTTTTTTGTATGAAAATCGAACCACCTTAATTACACATATTTTAGTTGGCACTTTTTAAAACCACTAACATTTATTGAGTTATATCTAATTTTTTTAATAAAAAATATCCTCCATAAAAAAATATGCCAAAATTATGAATAAGGAGTGAAAATTCGCGATAAAAAAGCTTGTAACCCCCAAAAATATTATGCATTTGACATTTTGAAAGACCTCCGTCTACGCTAGCGTCCCTAGCGGCGAAATCGTTAGCCTTCATTCCATTTGGGGCGAGGAACGTGTCCGTTCTGTATTAATTAATTCTTTTATTTTTAGTATATATTCTGTGCTTCCACCCAAGAATTTCTAGCTAGAATATCGGTCTCGATTATTCTTGAAATATTTCCTAAACACTAATAAATCTTACGTGGTTCTGACCACCGCAAAATAGCAACTTTCTACTCGAGGCAAAAATAAAATGATTTTCGCCTAAATTGCTAGCTTGGTACAAACTTACAAAAGCATGTGGTTCAAGTAACTTTTGACCTTATTGTGTAGTGGTTTAGGTTTTATCATAGGCAAGATTTGAGGTGCTTTTGTACTTAACACGTTAGCGTTAAGCGTCGTAGCTCTTATTGGGGAAAAGACGAAAACAATCCGTATTTGTGAGCCGAGAGTTGTGCACGTAAAACCTTTCATTAAATGTTATGTGGAGTGTACACTGCTTACATTTTAAGTTCTCTGTGAAAGGATTATTGGCAAGAGCCGGCCCAGCACAGACTCATGAAGTGTGGAATTAAAAGGAGGAAAATCTCTTATGGCAGAACTATTGCAAAAGTGATCAGCTTTCAGGTTTAATAGATAGATAGTTCCTAATCTCTCCGGTGGCGCTAGGTAGGCTCATGGATTACATGAACCATAGAGGTATAATAATATAGATGAAATGGGGAGGGGCAACAAATAACCCGACCAAATTACGCCTTTTATTCCACACTCCATACACAGACTAGACAAAATAATGTCATAATACCTATTCATCACAAGTACGGTGACGTTTTGAAATATATGTCATGAAATATCTGTCATGAAACATTGATCAGGAAACTGCACTATTATGGAGTAAGAGGCTCGGCACTGAATTTAATAAAGTCTTACTTACACGGTAGAATACAAAGGGTTGATGTGAGTGGACAGCGATCACCGGGGTCATTGGTCTCTATGGGTGTACCGCAGGGATCAATATTGGGGCCGTTCCTGTTCCTTATCTACATTAATGACCTGCCTTACCTTGTAAAGACCCACCATGACATAGTATTGTTTGCAGACGATACCTCACTTATTTTCAAAGTCAAACGACAGCAACAAGCTTGCAGTGATGTAAACAATGCTATTTCTAAAGTAGTAAATTGGTTTAATGTTAATAATTTATTGTTAAATGAGAAAAAGACTAAGTGCAATAAGTTTGTTACAAGTCACATAAGGAATGAGCAAACAAGTGTCATTGTCAAGGATGAGGAATTGGAACTAGTAGATAGCAGTTTTTCTTGGTATAACTTTAGATTCTAAACTACAATGGGGTCCCCATATTGCTAATCTCTCGAATAGACTGAGTTCTGCAGCTTTTGCAGTGAGCAAGATCCGTCAGTTAACAGACGTGAAAACAGCTCGATTAGTTTACTTTAGTTACTTTCATAGCATTATGTCATATGGTATTTTACTATGGGGTAGTGCTTCAGAGATAAATACCATTTTTGTTCTGCAGAAGAGGGCTATTCGTGCAATATATAAAATGTACCATAGAGATACACTTAGAGATAAGTTTAAGGACATTAACATAATGACAGTGCACTGTCAATATATTTATGAGAATATTCTGTATGTACATAAAAACATTGCCAGTTTTAAGAAAAACTGTGAAATACATAATATTAATACTAGAAATAAGCATAAGCTCGCAGTGCCCTTCACTAGGCTCCATAAAATTAAGAAATCATTCATGGGTAATTGTGTAAGATTTTACAATAAACTTCCTAATATTATAACTGAATTGTCTGTTAGTAAATTTAAAAATTATGTAAAACGTAAGCTTATCTCTAAAGCCTATTATAGCACACAAGACTACATGAATGATGAAACACCGTGGGATTAAGTGTGATTGTAAAGAATGAATTATTTATTGTTATGTTATTAATGATGAAATTGATAATTCAATGTATATATATATACCGTATTTTTTGACATTTAGATTTTATTCTAGAAAGGTTCTAGACTAGTATTTTTATACAATTTTGATGTTTGACGATCTTTTTGTGAAATTCTTATTATTAAGTTTACCATATCTATAATAGTTCAATGTTTTTTTTAGAACAATAATAACTGCATCAATAAATTGCTCTGATATTTAGATTAAGATGATATTTGTAAAATTTGACGATTTAAAAGTGCTTGTTGCTAGGCCTATTTGAATAAAGAATATTTTGACTTGACTTGACTTGACTTATAGTTACTATATAGTTACGGACGACAAAGTACCAAAAATATGTATACACTGTTTTTTATTAAGACAAACAGTTTCATATTATTACATTCGAGATCGAGCTTTGCTCGGAAAACATTTAAAAACTCAAAAATGCGCGTTTTTTCAGAGATAATACCTGGTTAGATCGATTTTATGCCCCTGAAATCCACCATATCTCAAATTTCATCGAAATCGTTAGAGCCCGAGATCCCCGAAATATATACAAAAATTGATCGATTAAAGGTAAAGTGCTAATATTGTACTCGTAGACTTACAGTAAGTCTAAATACAACCGAATTATTATAAAGTTAAAAATAATATTATGAGCAATAAGGTCGTGTATATATATTTTTGGGAATTTGTTCGTATCGATATTTTCAGACGTCAAACCTTAGTACGGAAATCAAGCGTCACACAGCACCCCTGTTAACCCCTTTCCAGGTCGCACCAATCTACAAGGTTTTCCCAAAAAATTCAAATATATTCCAATAAATCCAGCTTTGATGATTCATTTGAAGACAAGTCACATTTTGCGAAAGTGCAATCTAATTTGAACCTTAAATCGGATGGCTAAGGTTGAAATTCTATTGGCACGTATGTGGTCGATAAATGGTACTATGCCTGGAAAAGGGTTAAGGCTGCGTTTCCACTAGAGATGTGCAAGGATGCGTAGCTAGAACAAATACATCCCTGGCTACGCGTCCTCCAACGCTTTCCATTTTTGCCAACCTGCCTGGATCCTTTTTTCATCATGTCAGTCTTGGTACAGTCAAGGTATTAAATATCGACTCGGACAAAGTGCCAAAAATATGTACACACTACTTTAATATATAGGCAATAAGGTCGTGTATACATATTTTTGGAACTTTGTCCGTGTCGATATTTAATACCTTGACTGTACTCGAATGACTTTTTATTATCGATCCAAGGTATTTGAACTTGAACTTCATAATAGCAAAATCCATATATAGTTATTTGTTTACAATAACAATATACATAATGAATATATATATACAGAGGATTACTATAACTAGCTTAAATCTAAAATAGGCCCTTGAGGCATTGTACCAAGGATGGTAGCGGCATTTCCTCGTTGTATCGCAATACTGATACGTTATGCGAGGAAGCCGCCAGCTCTTCGGTCACCAGTTACGTCAACCAGACAGTTGGCCATAATATTATAATAGCAAAATGAAGTGCCTCCACCTTACAGAAAACCGCAGCCAAATAACACTAGACCCTACTCATAGTGCTGTGTTCCTGCCGGTGAGTAAGATTGCCAGAGCTCAACGAGGGGAGAAACTCCTCTGGAGTTGCAGGCGTACATAGGCTACGGAGACTGCTTACCATCAGGCGGGCCGTATGCTTGTTTGCCACCGACGTAGTATATAAAAAAGTATTTATTTAGCCATAAACAAGTTTATAAAAACAAGTCTACAGCAGTGTACCCCAACGTTTAGAGATATATTTTTATACTCGAGCAAGAAGTGGCTCCCAGTAATGCACAATTAATGTACGGCAGCGCGCAAATTAGATTGGATGCAGGGTTCACCATCTTGCCCCGTGTGAGATTTTACGAGTATACTCTTACGTAATGAAGAGTGGATTGTGCTCATTTCATTCTCTGAAAATGTTGCATTACTAAAATCAGTTGCTGTTTTGTTTCTCAAACGCCTTACGAAAAGTGGTAACAGAAAAAATCTTCATTGATATTTTACAAACTAGCTTCTTTCTTCGTCTTCGTCTGAGTAGAATTAGTATTTCCATATACCAATTCTTCGATAAATCTCAGCCCCCCTCTGGACCGCGGACCAAATCCGGCTCGCGAAGCGCTCCAATCCGACAACCTACGTTCCGGCCCGCGGGAGGTTGCCAACGGATCCCAGGCGGCTCCAGGGGTTCAGCATTCATTGAGAGCTTAGTTGAACTGTATCTTACAGCAACTAGAATCTAGAAAACTAGAAAAACCTGGCCCGCGCGAAAACTCATGACATGAGGTGCAATATGGTTCTCAGGTAAAAAAAAAATTGGTGAACTCTGGCCTAGATCAACCGATTTTTATGTAATATCTAGGCAACCATGGACCAACTTCTTAATAAGGTAACCTCAGGGCAACCTACTACACAGATTATATGTAAAATAAGCTTTTATTTGAATAAAAAAAAAAATATTTCTGTCGCACGCAATTTTACTTGGCAACCAATTTATTTCTTATCACATATAAATAGCAGATTAAGGTCTTTTTGACCATAAGGATTAACGTAAAATTTGGATCTAGGTGTCCAAAAATTGTGAGAGTCAGAATCGCGGGTGTACCTAAATAAAATCAAATGAAAAGCATACTATATTTTTGTACCTAATTTGTACTATTTAGTACCTCGTTTAAAAAAAATTGTACCTCACGGTACGTAAAGTTATGATCAAAAAACAGGTCACCCGCCATCCTGACAGTCAGAATGGCGGGTGTACTTTATTACGCTATGTTCCCGTGGTTATTGATAAATTCTATAAAAGCCAAATTTTTTTTCCTTTTTTGTACCTTCATATTCAATTATAATATGAGTCATTTTATTTGTGCTTTCCAAGTTTTACTCATTTAATATTTTGCTTGCTATTACAATTTTGCAGGCGTTATAATTTTTCAAGTTATCGATTTAATTTTTAAGAAAAAACGCTAAGGTACAATTATTTTTATTACGCCAGGATTTAGTACCTTTAATGTTTAATCTGTTAAGTTCTAATAGCTCAAAAAATCATGTCTTAAAAATGATTTTTCTTAGGAAGATTTCTTTGAATTGGCGCCTAGCCTTTTTTAAGACATGATTTACTGAGTTATTTGAACTTAACAGATTAAACATTAAAGGTACTAAATCCTGGCGTAATAAAAATAATTGTACCTTAGCGTTTTTTCTTAAAAATGAAATCGATAATTTGAAAAATTATAACGCCTGCAAAATTGTAATAGCAAGCAAAATATAAAATGAGTAAAACTTGGAAACCAAAAATAAAATGACTCGTATTATAATTGAATATGAAGGTACAAAAAAGGTACAAAAATTTGGCTTTTATAGAATTTATCAATAACCACGGGAACATAGCGTAATAAAGTACACCCGCCATTCTGACTGTCAGGATGGCGGGTGACCTGTTTTTTGGTGATAACTTTAAGTACCGTGAGGTAAAAATTTTTTTAAAGGAGGTACTAAATAGTACAAATTAGGTACAAAAATATGGTATGCTTTTCATTTGATTTTATTTAGGTACACCCGCGATTCTGACTCTCACCAAAAATTGATCACTGGATTATACTTACCTTTTCGCCGCCATTGACTTGATATGAAGTCAGTACATTTCGTGCTCCACACGCCACGACTTGATATGTTATACGGATTGTTCACATGGTGTTAATCACACTATTACTTCATTGACATGGCGGCGAAAAAACCAAACAATTCAGCTAAAGTCAATTTCTTTACTCTCATCAGACATTATTAGCCAAGCATCAAGGTTCATTTAACTCTTTGAACGCCAAAAACCCCTAAAGGCGACGTTACTAGTATGTATGTCACTCTATTGCACATGACAAAAAAATGTTATGTACAAAACAAAAGCGAACTTACCCCTAAAAGGGATCTGTTCCAGCTAATCTTCGAGAAAATGCGAAAGGATTAAGTCGTGGCCACAGCGCCAAGGACAACTATAGGTGTCATGACGTACGCTGTTAAAGTAACCTTCACACTTTCAAGTAAGGTATACATTAGCTCGCTTGCGGCCGGGATCTTGGTGTTTGAGTGATGTTTGTGTTTATGACATAAAGCGTTCAAAAGGTTAAACGGTTTGAAAACTCTTAACAAAATTAGTTAAGCACAGACATTACATTGTAGCACCGCCTCTGATTCTTTAAAGATACACCTCACGATGTTTTCAACAACTCCGTTGAACTGTTAAAGTCCGCGTTAACTGAAAACGTTAGGCTACTAATAGATACACTAAACTGCTCCCGATGCCGGTCACGATTCGAACTTTGCTGCGCGCTCCATATTTCATGTTACAAGCGTCCAAGGATGTCTTTTAGTCTTTCGTGCAGATTACTAAATTTACCCATATTCAAAACCGTCTTATGATACATAAATAAGGCTATAATATTGTACACCCATACCATACATGGCTCAGTTTCTTTGGTCGATAGCGCCAGTATGCGGGATGCGGAAGATTTCCATAAAGCATGCCATAGGGCCCGCTTTCGGGGAACTGTTTTCATTGATCGATAGGGCCCGCTTGCTTGGTGCGGGAGATTTCCAAAACGCATGCCATTATGAGTTTCACTAGTCGTTATACCACCTTACCGCCTGCGGGAGTCACCCGCATGCTGTATATCGACCGAAATATCGACCATGAAACAGCCATAAAGGCTCAGTTTCATCGGCTTTTACAGCGTCCGCCATAACACCTATAGTTGTCTTTGGCGCTGTGGGCACGACTAGTACCTAACGATGACTTTAGGTGTCCTTGCCGTTTAAAAGTTTAAGTAAACTAAATTTTCTACAATACAGAACTAGAATTATCTTCTATACAGTGTGTATTTTTGATACGACCGTATAATCAAAGGGCAGTTAGTTGAGGCTGTAATTAACACACTTTCATTGGTTTTATAAAAAATGGACGACTTATTTTTTCATACAAAAAAATTCAGCAAGCAATGGATCACTACTTTCTTTAACTCAAAACGTCTCATTAATGGCGCGACGTCACAACTGTCACAAGTGATCATGATGTACAGTCAGCGTCAAATACTTCGTAGCAGTCAAAGTAGCCAAATAGTTCGGTACACCATATATTTAGTATGGTGTACCGAACTATTTGGCCACTTTGACTGCTACGAAGTATTTGACGCTGACTGTACAAAATACATTGCCGCTCGAAAAAAAACAGTAATTTAATTATGCTCTGGTAGTGAAGACTAAACTAAAAAAATCTTTCAGCAGTGGCAGCATGGTTCCATTTTTATCACTTGTCACTATGCCCTGGATGCCAGCTTGGGCCCTTCGACTCAGTTCAAAGACGTGCTGTACGAATTGTCGACGATCCCAAACTCACAAGCGGTATTGAACCTTTAAGTCTAAGGAGAGACTTTGCCTCCTTGTGTGTGTTCTACCGCTTGTACAATGGGCTATGCTCTGAAGAATTGTTTGACATGATGCCCACGGCTACTTTCTATCACCGCACCGCCCGCCGCCGTTGGCAGGGTGTTCATCCTCATACCCTAGAGCCTAAATGGTCACGCACTGTGCGGTTTAAGAGGAACTTCCTCCCGCGCACGCTCCGGTTGTGGAATGAGCTACCTGCCGAGGTTTTCCCGAGGGTCTACAGTATTAGGTTCTTCAAAAAAGGAGTGTACAGATTTTTAAACGGTCGGCAACGCGCATGTAACACCTCTGGAGTTGCAGGCGTCCATAGGCTACGGTGACTGCTTACCATCAGGCGGGCCGTATGCTTGCTTGCCACCGTCGTAGTATAAAAAAAATGCCCGTCACTTTCGCGCTTACATACTTGTTAGAACGTGACAGGTATGGTGACAAATGATAAAGAGTCGACCATCTTAGCCCTACAGAATTGTTTTATAGCACTAAAACCTACGTCTAGTTTAAGTTTGAGGTTATATCAAAAATACACACTGTATACCCAATAGTTTTCGATTCAAATCCTTTCAAATACTACTATTGTCGTTCTACAAAATGTAACGCATCGCCCAATAATAATCATAGCCAAACGTTCGCAGAATTGTTACCTAACTCAATCAAATTGATTGCCTTCAACCACCCGAACATTTCCGACAGCAATTGAAATTGAAAACGGAGCCAAAATCAATTTGCATTTATTAACTAATTGGTTACACTTGCATTAACATTGTATCGCTTAAAATATGATCTATATCCTTAACTAAGAATTGAAACTTAAAGAAATATTGATCGTGCCTAAAATCTCTTGGAGAAAATCTTACGTACCAATATAGAGGATTGATATTAGATAAACCATGCTGTAGACACAGGATACTTAGCTGCATAAAGTAGTCTAAAAATATTGTAGACGATAATTTGATAGCTAAAGTAGATGGCGATATACGTCTATATACGTTTTGTTCTAGTAAAGAGAATTTGAAATAGAGGTGGATTGACAAAGAAAATTTTGTAGCCACAGTAAATTTACTGTTATCTTTCGATACATCATTAAAACTTAGAACGCCATTTGACTTTGATCCTTTTTATTTTACCGATATGTTTGGTTCGACGACCGGTTTGGCCTAGTGGGTAGTGACCCTGCTTACGAAGCTGATGGTCCCGGGTTCAAATCCTGGTAAGGGCATGTATTTGTGTGATGAGCATGGATATTTGTTCCTGAGTCATGGGTGTTTTCTATGTATTTAAGTATTTATAGATATTTATATAATATATATATCGTTGTCTAAGTACCCTCAACACAAGCCTTATTGAGCTTACTGTGGGACTTAGTCAATTTGTGTAATAATGTCCTATAATATTTATTTATTTATTATTTATGTGTTTAATTTGTTAAATATCAAACTGTCGCGCCATCTTGCCGGGCAAAGGGCAGTTTGTAGCGCCATCGCTCGAAACGATACTGCCGTACCTTTAGGCTTTTGATCTATTAGATGGCGCCACTTTTTGATTTTTAACAAATTTAACACATATCAGTGAAAGAATAAGGACCATAGTCAAATGGCAAATGGCGTTCTAAAAGGTTTAATCATGTTTTCGGATTCAGTGTAAAGATGGCAGTAAATTCACTGTGGCTACAAAATTTTCTTTGACAATCCACCTCTATTTCAAATTCTCTTATCTCATACAACGCCACAACGCCATATAACCTTCAGTAACAAAATTACGCCTGCAGTAGTTTGAATCTCTTTACGTGTCTTATTAACTTTTCTAGAAAATACCTCTATTCTATCACGAAAAACTAAAATTGAAATTTCTTTATCTGCCTGTCTATCCGTTCCGTTCCGAATACACAAGAGCGACAGAGAGGCAGATAACGAAATTTCGATTTTCGAAGTAGGGCGCTGTTATTCCAAATGCGATTTTAACCAATAAGGTCTTCTTGTTCCTTCTCCCTCTGACGCACGGCGACCGCAGTCTCCACGAGGAGATAGAGACACTTGAACTTGTCGCTGTCCCCATCTCTCTCAGCCGGCACCACCTGAAGCGACGACCCCCAATTTAGTCAATCACGAAAAAAAAAATCTAATGTAAATTTTGCGCAAGTGAATTTTAGCAAAATTTGTGAATTTAATCAATACTAACCAGTAAAACTTCTAAAATGATTTGATTTAAAACTATTAAAACCTAAACTCAGGTGATGCCGGCATTAAAACACCCAATACTAAACAAGTATGCTTTTGTAAAATATAGTTTATTTACAACAAAAATCTACGACAATTTTTACATACAAAACTAAAACATTTTGAATTATCTTACCAAGTAAGTGTTTTAAAACCGACGAACCAGAGCTGAGCGAAGCGGAAAAAATCCACCAATAGGAAAGTAGATAGAAACATACGCACCAATGAGAGCGCTCCGTAAGCTCGCACAGCTCTAGCGCTCACCTTACGATACAAAAACTTATACTGGATGACATTTATACAAGATTGTACACGATTGTACTAATTTCCAAGATCAACTTTTATTACTACAGCAACTCTGAAATCACTTAACAAATCCTTGTATAAATTGTTTGGGATTTAACTTTATAGTTCGTTTTTTAGCATTAGAGAAAAGGTAAACAATCTTGACGTGTTTTTTTTTATTGAAAAACGCTTTTTAATAATCAGCTACGATGTATTGCAGTCCTCCATAAAGTGTTGGTGTCCAGGTTTCTCAGTAAGAGTACAAAACTAAGAATCTATGAAACCGTCATTCGGCCTATTCTCATGTACGGCTGTGAGGCCTGGACACTAACTCAAAAAGAGGAAGGTCAGCTCCTGATAGCGGAAAGAAAAGTGCTCGGGAAGATCCTGGGACCTGTCCGAAGTGACGACGGCTCCTGGAGGATCCGGAAAAATGCCGAGATCGAAGAGTTGGTGGCCGAGCCCAATATCATCGGCGTAACTAAATCCCACAGACTTCACTGGCTCGGTCACCTACTCTGAATGGGGGAGGATCAAGCAGTCAAGGAAGCGTACTTGAGGCGACCAACCGGCCGTCGACCGATCGGGCGCCCCAGGTACCGCTGGTGTGATGTCGTGGAGGCGGACCTGCGTCGGCTGAATGCCAATTCATGGCATGAAACCGCGCTGGATCGGGACAGGTGGCGTTCTCTCGTTTCGGAGGCCATGATTCTTTTTGGATCGGTGAGCCAAAGCAGTTAGTTAGTTAGTTAATAATCAGCATCTATTACTCAGAAAGCAAAATAATGCAAATGATTTATAATTGTTTGATATTTCCCGTGACTTATTTTTCAAAAGTGTTTTTCATTAAAAAGACACGTCAAAATCGTTTACCTTCCTCCTAATGCTAAGAAAAACGGACTATAGTATGGAACATTAAATTTTACTTTTACATTTGGGACTCCAGGATTGCTCTCATAGCTCACCGACCTCACTGTAATGAGTACAGTCTTGTATATTTATCTTTTATCACCTATAAAATTACACCCCGTAGTCAGACCAAGCATTTCCAATTACAAAGTATGGAAACGCCATCATAATTGTCAAATTTCTATGAAAATATGACGTGTATATTAATGCTTCCAGATTTTGTTTAGTCAAATCTGTGCACAGTTAGCTTAGATGGACTTAAGACTATTTTATAAAGATCTTAAAACAACAAACCGAAATAAACGTCATAAATAGGGAGCGTGCATAAACTAGGGGGCAGCACAGGAGACGTCAGATTTTTGGCCCGAGGTGTAAATGTTAAGTTTGTGCATCCAATATAGCCCACAAGATGGCAGAACCTACTACGCACAAGAAAACGTACGAGACCGTAGATGCCAGCACTTGCTTTAGCGTCAAGTGTCAATTTACATGTTTATGTTTCCGATTCAGGCCACAAGATGGCAGACGCTTCACGTGCACGGTCCCTATACGAAAGAACCAAGGCCTCCAGCAAAGACAGTAGACACTAGTCCTGTTATTCCGTCGTGTGACATTTATTTCAGTTCATTATTTACATAACAGTGCTTTTGCCTAAAAGCAGCTGTTGATATATTTTCAATAGGATTACTTTGTATGACGTCATTAAGCGTCATATCGTACACCTCCGCGGAACGGAACATCTATCTTGAATAAAAGGTTCCTTGGGCTTAACCAATCTTTGGTCAAATGTGTTGGTTAGGACTTAAGTCCTTTAAGTCCTTTGCTTTAAAACAACTCATCATTCTACGTCACGACTAGTCATTAAGTCGAGTTCTTATCGAGACCTGGGTCTTTGGCAAAAGACTTGAGTCTTATAAAGAAAACTCACAAATGATATACGAACGTTTTCTAAAACACGTTGTCTCCACATGAATATCATGGGTACACATCATTTAATAACGCCTACTAGCCTACTAACTCTGAGTTGACCGTTTAAACTGTACTGTCCGTATAAACAGTGAACTCCGAGTTAGTTCGCTAACCCTGGAACACTAAGCGCCACTTGCACCATCTCACTAACCCGGCGTTAACCGGTTACAGTTAGCCCATTGTCCCGGGTTAGTGAGATGGTGCAAGTGGCGCTTAGGTGTTCATGTTCATTCCGATATAGACCTACAAGAATGTTGACAAAGTATTTATCCGAAAACTCGAGTCCTTTAAGTTCCGCTTAAAAGACTGAATAAA
This sequence comes from Cydia pomonella, assembly GCF_033807575.1. Taxonomy (NCBI): domain Eukaryota; kingdom Metazoa; phylum Arthropoda; class Insecta; order Lepidoptera; family Tortricidae; genus Cydia; species Cydia pomonella. The sequence goes on along the minus strand of NC_084721.1, from coordinate 16,324,641 downwards.
GAAGTCGACTATGGACTTTTTAAAACTTTCTTTTTTAAATTTAGACTGAAAGGAGTTCCTACCAACACTAGTCAAATGCAGACTGTTCCAGATTCCCCACCAAACACACAAAGTCTCCCGATCACATGTCAGTAGTAGCGACCTCCAGTTCAACGGCGACGGGCGGCGGCGGGCTCACCTGGACGCGGCGGAGCGGGTGCGGCAGCTGGGGCAGGTGGGCCAACTGCGGGTGCCAACCACCGGTATCTAGTTTAGAGTTGCCGACCACGTCGATCTCTTCGGAGGTGGACACGGTTACTACGGCGCCGGTGCTGGAATAAGGGAAATTTGGGGTTATGAGGGCCTGAAACCAGGAAATTAGAAAGGGAGGGAGCTTTGGTCGTCGTGCGGGTTTTTTACTTTTCGCTCGTCAAAATCTTCGGCAATTTTATTTTATGCAGGGTATCGATGTATAACTGAAAAAAAAATGAAACTTGTGATTTATCCTATTCAAACTTTGACATTTAAAGGTTTTGTATGGAGTCTGCCCTTGCAAATGTGGCTTGTGTGTGTGTCTGTGTGTGTATTGAACGTCTTCAGCAGCGGAATTGAAGCAGTCGCCGTGGTCGAAACCGGCCGGGAGTTAATATACATGTGGCTTTCCATCAGATAGGTAAGAGTCCTTATGCTTCATGAGCAATAAGATCTGTTGGAATTTCAGATGGAAAGGACCTTAATTGCATTTCAAGCATAAGAACCCTTCTGTGATGGAAAAGCCACATATAGTTTAGTTTCTGTGTGATTTATGGTATTTGCCCTTGAAAACATTTACTATAAAATTACACAATTACAATTACATTTAATATAAAAAGTACAAATTTGGATTAGCCCCTCCTTTTACGCTGCGTACAGCGTAAATGTATGGGTCAACATCAAAAATAACGTAGAACATCGTTTCCATACGCAGCGTCCGACGTCAAGTCCAAAATAAAAGGCCTTAATATTGAATTCTCTATGAATAGAGACTCGGCTGAATACAAAAACCACACTCACTCCAATATCATGGGCGTAAAAGATACAATATAAACCCCACTTGAAAACGTGAAGGTTACAATAAACAGCGAACTCCATAACCCATAACACTTATAAGCACAATGGATGTCGATTTGCGGTAAATGCCCAGTAAAACTAACTAGCATTTATAAGCTTTGCATCAAAAGATCGGCTTAACTTTTCAGTTCTCTTTCGCTTCTAGATCTACGCGCTTCTTCCTAATAATTGCAAGCGGGACAGTTCAGGAATTCAAAAAGCAACTCACTCTCTGTCATCCTGCAGCCTCTCGCTGGAGCAGCTGATGACCGACTGCCACACGGACGGATCGTACTTGACCTCCTCCTCGCTGATGCTGGAGTACTCCTCGACCAGCTCGTCGCCGTCGCTCCGGTAGACCAGGAGACCGTCGCCGTACACGTGGCTGCGGTTGTGATCGGTATTGGCCTGATAAGGAAAGTTTGTGATTAAAATGTGTCACGTTAAGACGATAGTGAACGACCGCTTCTGACAATATTTGTATCATGCACTCACATCAATCCCAATGCCGTCCCATACGACGACGCCCGACGTGGACGCCACGCTCCCTATAGCCATGTTCCCCATGTTCATCCCCATGCCCATCTGGCCGTAGCCCTGCAGGTGCTGGCCGGGCGGGGCCATCATGGCGGAGCTCTGCTTGCGGCCGCGGCGTGAAATGGTGTAGTGCAGGGGGTCGTGGCCTTCGCGGCGGATCATCTCTGGCAGGATTCGACGGCGGGCGTTTATAAACCAGTTGCATACCTGAGGATAATCAGTTTTTTTAAACCACGCCACAGTACGGTAAAATCGTTATGGCACAGACAACCAAAACTTACTATAAATTTCGTCAGTTACCACAAGAAAACTCACTAATAGCAAAAAATAATTACTTAAACAACAATCAATCTTGTTTTATTACTAGTAGGTATATGGTTTATTATGGCTCTGACTTGGTAATAATTCGTGAGTTTTGGTTATCACCGTGGTTTTCAACACATTAAACCACACTTTCAGCGGATTTATTGAGTTTGCCTTTAATTCCGACGTTTCGACGCATTTACACTGGTCGTGATCGCGGATAACTGATGCAACCCGACGAAAAGGGAATGAAAAATATCTTCGTAACGGGAGGCCCGGCGTGCATTAGCTTGTGTATGTTCAACATTTTATTGTGACAGGTTTCGAAACTAAATCTAAAATTAAAAAATAAAATGTTTCTGGAACCGAGTTGAATTAAATAATAAATATGTACAGTATACCTAATGTACGCAGGGCTCACGAAAAAAATAAATAAATAAAACAACTGATTTAAGTACCTATTAACTTTTTTTCATTCAGATTCGCGTTTTCTTTTCTTAGAAATATGAAAGTCGTTTGGTAAGCTTTACAATATAATAACCAAAGAAAATTGCTGAACAACGTCAGATGTGTTCCGATATATTTGGCCACTTTGACCGTCACTATTTGATGCTGACATACATAAACAAGTTTTGTCTAAATTAGATCAAGTTGGCTTTCTCTAAGTTCGAATCGCAAACAATATATTGTCTGCACCAAGCCAACCTCAGTCTACCGAGACTCCAGCTTCGATATTTTCCCAATTATTTCTAATCAATATACGAAGCTGTACCGTACTAAGGTCATCTAAAAGCAGTATAATAACAACATTGCAATATTTCTCGACCCTAGTTTCCTCTCGGGGGTTCTAAGAGCTTACATGAAAGGATACAAAGGATAGTATTGAAGCCCGATCGAAAGCTTGAACGAATAACTTCGTAAGTGTACAACTGTTGATAGAGCTTTTCGGTGAGGGGAAATATATAAAGAAATTTATGTTTGAGTGTTGAACGAGTGTTTGTAATGTGTTCAGTACTGTATCATATTACCTTTCAATAGTTATACCTAGTGTTGGTAGGAACTTGAATCTTTTGGGCCTGAATTTGAAGAACTCGACTCGTTTTTACGAAACACGACGAGGCACGACCTTTATTGAGTCTTTTTTAAGAGGAACTCAAAAGGACTCGAGCCTATGAATAAAAACTCCGTCAAAAATTTCATAGGTTTTACCTAAATAAAAGTAAAGAAATGATGCGTTATTGTTTTATTTGTGTGCCTAATCCATGAATATTACTTAAAGACAATGCATTTCGAAATATTGCAAACAAAAAGATAGAGAGTTCTTTGAAAAGGACTCAAGTCGCTACAAAAGACTCGGGGTCTCTACGAAGTTGGGAAGAACTCTAGTTTTGTTACACTTAATATATGAGTCTCAAAAACTGAGTCGAGATTTTTTTCCTGCTCTCAAACATATACTCAAACCAGCTATTAACTAGCACGTTTCTTGAGCATCACTTTCTATAGGAGTTAAAAGATTTAGTAATTTTTTAGTACTTTGGAGGACACTTTCTCTCAATAGGTTGGGCAGCTAAAAAAAAATTTGTCTATTCTTTTAGACTACTCTATAACATAATATATATAAATATGAATCAAATCGGAACCGGACAGTTGGGCACCTTTCTTTGTTAGTATACTTCTGGTCAAAAGACTTTCGTGATTATAGTTACATGATAAAATTGAAAGATTGTACGCCGCCGCTCGGTGCGCGACGTAAACGAACTCGCACTTACCGGTTTTTCCAATTAACTATAACATTTACTATTGAAGAGAGAGATGGCTGATAAAGCATTAGAACTTACTTGTAAAACTGTCAAATTCGCCTCTTGGCTCAGCGTCAGCTTCTCCGCGTCGCTGGGGTACGCGTTGTATCGGTGCTCGTACAGCCATCTGGAAACAAGATCATGTTAACCATGCTGCCGTCTGTAAATATTACAATACCTACCTGGTGCACAATGACTCAGTTGTACTAAGTTGAAAATGTTTATGACCCTTTGTCAGAATGACACTGTCAGAATGACCCTTTGTCAGAATGACCCTTTGTCAGAATGACCCTTTGTCAGAATGCCCCTTTGTCAGAATAACCCTTTGTCAGAATGACCCTTTGTCAGAATGTGACTCAGAATCAGCCTGTGTCAGAATGAGCCTGTGTAAGTTTGAGCCTGTGTCAGATTGAGCCTTTATCAGAATGAGCCTTTGTCAGATTGAGCCTTTGTCAGAATGAGCCTTTGCCAGAATGAGCCTTTGTCAAAATGAACCTTATTCACAAACTTATGTCAGAATGTCCTATTTTCAAAATTTCAAAAATTCCAGTCCACTGACCTCTTGAGTATCTTGACGGCGTGCTTGGGAAGGTTGCCGCGACGCTTGCGCACGGCGCCTCCGACGACAGCCTGCGGCGGCGGCGGGTGGTGGATGTACGCGGGGCGCGGGGGCGGCGCCACCAGCGTGTCCCATTCAGCGCCGCTCTCGTTCTCGTCGGTGGATGATGTGGACGGGAAACGGTCTCGCGCTGTGGAAGACGTTTAATTTAGGTATCGGTTGGTTGAATCTGTAAGCTGCGTATAGAGTGATATTCTATGTGTCTGTCTTCGCGCCATCCTCATAATCATAAATAATCTTTTAAACACACTTGCTCAAAACGACGTTTTTATTCCACCGATTTTTGGCTCATAATCCTAGATATTAAACACGCGTGCTTTTTCAGTATATTATAACACTCGTGCTTTTTCATTATATTATCCGACTGAGTTAGGAAGGTAACTGATTGCTAATAATATGCATGGACACGGAGCCTTCTTAATTTGGTCGAGTAATAAAAAAAATCTTAACCAATTATTAGGTTTCAAATGTTAGTTCAAAGAGGTTTTATCACACCAAACATAATTTATAAATTAAATTATCTCGTAAATTACCATTCGTCGAATAGAAATACGAAAATATTAGCTTTTTACATTTTTTCAATTGGCTGTTTGTCGATTTCGTTCGCGCCTTTGCCTTGCGCGCGCATTAGAATCGTGCGTAAAAAAAATAACGCGCCAGCCATTTTCCGTATTTGTCATAAAATTAGAATAGTTTTGCATGTTTTTAGTTTATATATTGACGAAAATGTCATTTTCAAGCATTGAAAATGAAGAATACATAAAATTGACGCTGCCAGTAATACTAATAGAGGCAAGTGCCGAGAACGATAGCCTTTTACCATTAAAATCGGGTGAAAAATAATTGGCGGCATATGAAACTTTTATTCAATGGAAAATCAGCAAAAACGCTCAGTCTTTCTTGGAAAACGTGTTGGTAGCTTTCTGGCGAATAAGTGCCTACAAGCCCAGCACGCTTTGATGCAATTATTCGATGTTAAAACGGTAAGCCACCATTTTGAAAATTGTACCTACTTACTGTTTTGACAAAAAAAATACGAATTTATAAGTTTTGTTTTTTCCTCGCAAGTATATTGAAAAACGTCGTATGAAACGCGTGTGCATTGGTCATTACACACGAGGCGATATTGTGCGCGCGAGCTGCAAGCGAGCGTGCAATAAGAAAGCCGATGTGCACCAACTTAGCACACTTGTATCATAATTCATAATGTACTATTATTGCATACCACATTCTATCTTAACCTATTACTTAAGTGTATACTTTTGACATTGTCTAACATGAACGCCGCACCCACGCTCTGCATCATGTTCTCCTCATGCATCCACTGAGGAGGCTTAGAAAGTCGTCATATCAAGGTTAATAACATTTAGTGAGGCTTTAGAAAGGGGGCGTACCGAGGGTTGCTTAATATGTAGCTCATGTCCAAGAAAATATAACAGCAAGGGTTCATAATGCACTAAGGACGGTCACACAACTCCATATTAATCGAAGTTTGTACAGTCGCCATCAGATATATCGGAGCGGCCAAAGCGCTTACAAATATCTGAGCACGCCTCTATTGTCAAGGCGTTATAGTGCGTGTTCAGATATTTTTGAGCAACTCGGCCGGTCACTGTACTATGGGTAATAGGCGGCGATATACATACTTATATAAATAAATATATACTTAGTTACCAACATAGATAACATCCACAAACTCAGGAACAAAATATGCCCTTACCGGGATCCGAACCTGGCTGCCAGCTGGTATAGCAGAAAAATGTCATGCACGCGCTGAAGTCATTGGCATGGAAATATAAACCTCGCAAATTCAAGATTCATTAATTCATTTACCCAGTCACGGTTATCTTTTTTTTTTATACTACGTCGGTGGCAAGCAAGCATACAGCCCGCCTGATGGTAAGCAGCCTCCGTAGCCTATGTACGCCTGCAACTCCAGAGGAGTTACATGCGCGTTGCCGACCCTAAACCCGCCCCCCCTCATTGAGCTCTGGCAACCTTACTACCCCATACATACTATAATCCCAAAAAACATACAAAATTTCACACCATAATGGCGCTTTATTTATTAAATGAAGCCCGATGTGAATATATTTAACCCTTTGAACGCCAAAAACACCTAAAGGCGTTCGTTACTAGCCGTGCCCACCGCGCCATGGACAACTATAGGTGGTATGGCGGAAGCTGGCTGTCAAAGTATCCTTCACACTTTCGAGTAAGGATTACATTAGCTCGCTCGCACCCGGGAGCTTGGCGTTTGAGTGATGTTTGTGTTTATGACATAAAGCGTTGAAAAGGTTAATTCAATTCAAAGAATAACTAATCAAAAAAGAATCAAATTATGTCACATGCCAAAAGAGCGCAAGCGAGGCAAGCCTGACTTGAAGGTTACATTGACAGCGTACGCCATAACGTGCGTTTATTTGGCATTGTGGGCGTTCACAGGGCTTAAATACATTCTAAAGTGTTTTTATTGAAGTATAGCATATTTTAAAGTACTTACGCAGTTTGATCTTCATGACTTTGATCACGGACCTGCGCAGCGTGGTGAATTTTCTTAAAAGCTAACAGAAGCAAAGGTCTTTGACCTGATTACTTATTTTACACGTCACTTTACACTGACATAAGGCACTTAACACTTACTCCGAGTAAATTAGATTATAATGCGGAGATGAATTGCCAAGACAATTTCACAAGAACGGTATAACCGCGAAGGGAAAGAAGCAATGAACGTATTTTGTTTCTAAACGCTATGGCTTTTGTCAGAATGGAATTTTGAAATTGAAAAAAGAATTCGCTATGGTTTTTTACGAACAGCCATTTGGTAATAAGGAATGCAACCTTTTTTCAATGTAAAATTTACAAATGGTCAATAAAACTGAGAAGACAGAGGTTGTTTAAAATTGATTTTATTTTAATACAAAGTGTAGATACATATTTTTAACAATATTTTGCATCACTTTTGCTCTTACAAACTTGTTAGAACGTGACATGCATGGTGACAGATGATAAAAAACCGACCATCTTAGCCCTACTGCAGTGGCAGCATGGTTCCATTTTTATCGCCTGTCACTATGCCCGTCACTTTTACACTTACATACTTGTTAGAACGTGACAGGCATGGTGACAAATGATAAAGAGCCAACACTCTTAGCCCTACTGAATTAGATTCGTACCACGCTAAATTTTCATCTCAAGTGCTACATCAATCATCATGTATGGAGATTATAGGCATAGGTATGTTACTATAGATCGTGTCATTCACGAAGACGCATGCCTTGACTCGTATTGCCATATAATTAAAGCTTAGATTTGACAAATCTGCGCGTCATCGTGGATGACCACGAACTATATGTTTTGTGCAAAGTTGCCGTGGTCCGAGGTCAGAGTCTGGCTATTAATCGTATGTCTTACTCTGTCATATTGACCCATATATTTGTAAAAAGGAGACAAAACATAAACAGACTTGTAAAGCTTTATAAATAAGAGTTATAAATAAAATTATAACCAAAATTTGTGAAAGTAAGTAGGTATAGTCTGGTTTGTTCTGTTACTATATTTCCAAACAACTGAAATAATAAAAATAAACATAGGTATTATGAATTCCATTTTATTGCTCTGTCTGACAAAGCTGGATGACCGGGCTAAGCACGGTCGCATTTTTATCGCCTGTCACCATGCCTGTCACGTAGAACGTATGTAAGTGCGAAAGTGACATGAATAGTGACAAGTGATAAAAATTTGACCGCTGCAGCAGTGGCAGCGTGGTTCCATTTTTATCACTTGTCACTATGCCCACCACTTTCGCGCATACTTGTTAGAATGTGACAGGCATGGTGACAAATGATTAAGAGCCGACCATCTTAGGCCTACTGGTATGGCAGCATGGTTGCATTTATATCGGTATCCACTATGCATGTCACTTTTGCACTTACATATTTGTTAGAACGTGACAGGCAGGTTGACAAGTGATAAAAATGCAACCGTGCTACAGCCGCAGACTACAGTTTGCTTTATCTTCATGAATATAAGATGGGATTTTTGTAACCACATTATCACTACACCTTATAAAACAAAGCCGCCGCGTCTGTCTGTGTCTGTGATAAACTCAAAAACTACTAAATGGATTTTCATGCAGTTTTCACCAATCAATGAAGTGGTTCTCGAGAAAGGTTTAGGTGTATCATTTGATTATCATCATCAGTCATGAAAATGATGATTACAAAAATAACTCAACATATTTTTTATTTTATTTTTCTTACTCAAAATTGTTAGTATTTTCAATCTATGTAATGAAATCGTCCTTCTCGGACGTTAAAGACTTTCCTTACAAAAAATACCCATTAAATTTGTTTTTATATCAGACCAAGGAGGTGATTGCTGGTCTGTAGGTTTAATTAAAATTTAATACTTACAAATTGTTTTATACAAGATAATTTGAAATCACCCTATTATATTGGTCTTAATAGGCTATACAGTGATAATTTTGAGTCTAACTTGTATTTATTTATATCGTGATGGTGGTAAGCAAGATCACAAGCTGCCTTATGGGGTCCTGTATAGTTATTGGCCTAGAAACATGAAATACAGTCTAAAGCCTAAATATAGCCTGTAGGGCTAAGATGGTAGGCTCTTTATCATTTGTCACCATGTCGGTCACGTTCTAACAAGTATGTAAGAGCGAAAGTGACGGGCATAGTGACAAGTGATAAAAATGGAACCATGCTCCCACCGCTGGTTTAGGTAGTGTAAACTCCGACCAGAAATATATGATCATTGTGAAGAAGGCGCTGTTATTCTCATGACAGTTCAGTTTAGTATAAAAAAAATTGTTCCAATGAAATTCCGTAATATGGCGTGTGATCATATATTACTGGTCAGGCTTTAACTGCTTACTTACTGAAAATCTAGAGTGTAGGTATTAATATAGCAATTATTCTCCAATGAAAGTATAGATAACATAAATTAAAAATGTAAAACCCCCAACGCAAAGAAACGTATGAACCGATATTAAACATGTCTTAAAACAACCGCTAGAAAACCTACTTTCAAATAAAAAACGCATCCAAATCGGTTCACTCGTTTAAGAGCTACGTTACCGCAGACAGACACACAGACATAGCGGTCAACTGATAACACCCTTTTTGAGTATGAGGTTATTAAAATGAATTTATAGAATAATCCATCCCTGAACGCGAACACACTTTACTATCTGAACACATCTGCCGTGCTGTCAAAATGACAACTCGTTTATTTTAAATGAGAAAATATATCACCAAACCTTTCCAACATTTACGATTTATATTCACGTATGTATGCACCAATGTGTTGTATTCTCTTCATAAGAGCATAGTTGTATTATGAATGCCAGCAGTTATGAAGATCAAATTGCGTAGGAAGAAAACTATGCCATCTGATCTTCACAACATTTGCCATCCACATTTCTTCTGCCATCTTCACGTTGCTGTTATTTTCACCATCTTCAAACACAGTTAAATATTATTTAAACGTGTTTATAATTTAAGTAACATTTTTACTTTGTTGTCAGTTTTGTCACAGTCAGTTATGACAAAGTTGTTGATGTATTTCAACGTGATTTATGTTAGATTTTGATATAACTCCCCTTCAGCCAGTGTTATATTATTAAAAACAATTATGTACGCATTTTATAACATTTTATTAATAGATAAGACTAAATAACTGTATGCGTATATTTCAGGTAAAAGGAAAAAGTTGGTGGTATTCAATAAGGCGTTATGAATATAAAGATGGGATTAGAAATCGTCCTTATTGTCAAACGAAGAAGTAGTGAGTTTTGGCTAAAAACTTCCGTTTTGAAATTTGGTATAATAATGCGTTCGTCTCTTCTAGATAACATATACTGTACTTACTTTACATTTCAGGAATGTCTGCTAAAGTTTTAAGTGTGGATTGAAAAATATTACCTACTCGTACAACACTTATAATTTGAGTGGGTTTAAAAGTGATACCTATCACTTAGTGATATGTACGTCATTACCAAACTAAAATGGAGTTGGGCGTTGATGTTGCAAGACAGTGTTGGCAGGTGGACCAAAATGTTAACAGAATAATGGACGTTTACGAATAAAAGAAGCGCCTGGCGTCTGTTAGCTAATTGGGTGGATAATGTTTGGAAGATTATGGGTCACTTCTGGATGAGATTAGCTCAGAACTGGTACAAGTGGCGTACTGGAAGAGACCTATGCTCAGCTGTGGGCGATAAATGATATGATGATGATAAAGGTGATGTGACAAAATTAGCACAACTCGCTGGTGAATTCAGAGTAAATTTGCAATGAATTTGCATAGTTTGAAGCTTTGTTTAAACTGGAGGTGAGCTTATAATGATTACATAGGCAGATTAGGTTAGTTAAGCAATGGTTACATATTTACATGGTGTGGAAGGGCTTATAATATTTCATATTCGTGGAATCGTCAAATTATTGTATCGCCCCTTGCCGACGCCAGATGGGTTTAAATAAGAAAGATATCTCTCAGACTTAACGTAAATATCTTTATTCTATTTATAATTGCACCTTTTAATTTCAAATTGCACGTTGTACATCACCCTTCCATTAATTTACAGAAATTTCCGAAAAGACATTCACAGACTCCACAGCATCGCAGTTGAACAAAATAAGTTCATGAGAAAAACTTTTTCAACCACGAGCCATGACTACAAATTTTGGTTGGCCGGTTGGAATTTTACAGATGGCGCCACCATAGATTTTATCTGTCAATTCTAAGTTATTGTTCTTTTTTTGGAATTTTATGCCCTGGATGAGCCTTTTAAGCCAAATTTCAAAGAGCAAAAGTATAGGCAGGTAAAACCTATGCCAGCGCCATCTATAAAACCTTTTACAGTTGCCAACCCAATAAATCATAAAGGTTACTTTGACAGCGTCCGCCATTACGCCTATATAGTTGTCCTTAGCGCTGTGGGCGCGACTATTAACGACGACTTTAGGTACTCTTGGCGTTCAAAAGGTTAAAGTGAAAATGAAAAAATGAAAAATGAAAAATATCTTTATTATCTATTTACAAACATATAGTAAGCATTTGCTGGGGCCTCTCTTTAGGCTTACAAAGCCTGTGTTGAGACGTCCCGCTCTTCCACAACCGTAATTACTTGTAGTTACATTATATTACAAAATTACCGTTTTTTTATTTTATTTTAGGTATTTATATATATTTATTACATATATTTTTAATGTTTAGGATAGGAGTGTGTTCATGTGTGTGTGTGTGTGTGTGTGTGTGTGTGTGTGTGTGTGTGTAAGCGTGCGTGCGCTTGGGAATACACTCTTTACAGTTGGAGTAGTCGCTCCGTCTCATGATAATTTTTTGCCTGAAGCCATTTTGGAATAACTGTTTTACAGTGATGGCGAAAGTAGAAACTCTCACTACAATAAATTCGATAATTTGTGGCCAGAGCAGTATTATAGTATTATTATGGTATGGAGAGATGGGAAATTACCCCTTGAGAGGGTAGTAATCGGCGTTGACATTTTTCTAAAAAGATACTCCTAATTATTACACATATTGAAAGTAACTTACCATTTTAATATGATTTTAATCCTATTACTAAAGTACGCGTGTAGTACCTCACGTAACCTAATAATCCTACCTGGTAGTGACCCTGCCTGGTAGTGACCCTGCCTGGTAGTGACCCTGCCTGGTAGTGACCCTGCCTGGTAGTGACCCTGCCTGGTAGTGATCCTGCCTGGTAGTGACCCTGCCTGGTAGTGACCCTGCCTGGTAGTGATCCTGCCTGGTAGTGACCCTGCCTGGTAGTGACCCTGCCTGGTAGTGACCCTGCCTGGTAGTGATCCTGCCTGGTAGTGACCCTGCCTGTTAGTGACCCTGTCTGGCAGTGACCCTGCCTGGTAGTGACCCTTTTTTTATTTTTTTTATACTACGTTGGTGGCAAACAAGCATACGACCTGCCTGATGGTAAGCAGTATCCGTAGCCTATGTACGCCTGCAACTCCAGAGGAGTTACATGCGCGTTGCCGACCCTAACCCCCTCCCACCCTCGTTGAGCTCTGGCAACCTTACTCACCGGCAGGAACCCAACACTATGAGTAGGGTCTAGTGTTATTTGGCTGCGATTTTCTGTAAGGTGGAGGTACTTCCCCAGTTGGGCTCTGCTCTAGATCTGGAATGACATCCGCTGCGCTGTGCCCTACCACACAGAGCGAGATGACATTCACAATGCCCATACCTCTCTTGTGGACGTAGTTTAAGGACCCTGCCTATGAAGCCGATGGTTCTACGTTCAATCAAATCCCGGTAAGGGCATCTGTTTGTGTGATGAGGACGGATATATTTATTTTATTTATTTATTGAATAAACAAACAATTTACAGTCTAGAACTCAATACAAGACCCATCGTAGGCAAAACCTTGAGGAGGTTTGTGTGCCGCTCCCCATCGGCACACAAACCTCACCCTTCAGAGAAAAATGGACAATACGTATATCTTATACCTTTAAACGAGCAATTCTTGTATATATATATATATTTCTGTGATCTCGGAAACGGCTCTAACGATTTCGCTGAAATTTGGTATATGGGGGTTTTTGGCGGTATACAATCTATCTAGATTATTCTTATGTTTGGGAAAACGCGTGTTTTCGAGTTTTCATGCGTTTTTCTTTCGACGCAGAATATGGTCGCTAATTTCGTGTTGCCGGCCACTGTCGTCTGGTCCAACGGGTTAAGACGCAGACTGCTAAACGAGTGTTACGGGTTCGAATCCCGCCCGGTGACTAACTTTTGTTTTTTTTTATGTTCAAGTTTTTATATAATTTTTTAATTTTTATTGTTTTAGACAAGTATAATTTAGTAAAAAAATGTAGTTGTGATTATCACCTATACACCACAATATTACAATAAATAGTTATAACCGAGCTAAGCTCGGTCGCCCAGGTACTTAATGTCTTATACTCGTATCTAATGACAAAAAAAACATTGCAGGATTCTTAGTATACTTATACTAAGAATCCTGCAATGTTTTTTACAAGCTACTTAGCTTGTGTCGTTTGATTTCAATAATTTGTTCCTGATTTTGGCCGTTTGCAATATTTTTACCCCCGGAGATGCACACAATGGTTTTCATCACACTTGCGAACAAAAAACGAAAATTAAAGCGTAATTCATAAACACGGTAATATATCAAACATTCGTCCGCTGTATTGTCATTGTTTGACAGGTTAGGCATCGAAGGCACAGACCTATCTGGCATTCAGCCACGATTGAAAATTGTGTAAAAATATTTTAAACGGCTATTAAATTAATGTAAACAAATCTTTTTAAATATAAACAAATAGATTAAATTGGAAACGACAGTATTTTAAAAATGAACGTACTTGGTTCGCATGATTAAGTGACAGAATGAAAAAGCTATAACTCCCTGGGGAGTTTTTTTGACAAACCATAGCTCCCGAGGGAATAATAAAGGCCTTTGTTTTTTAGTAGAACTGCATGAAATAAGATCTTTTTTGAGCATGTGATGAAAATGACTATTATGCATAACATCCACATTCAAACAGACGGAACAAAATATATATTAAAGGTATTTAATTATGTAATGGCTCCTCTACACGATGGCCCAGCGTAGGCCAGTCCAAGGGACGCATTTATGCGTTAGAGGGAGCAAGTGATATTGCTATCTCATTTCACCGCATAGCTACGTCCCTTAGACTGGCCTACACTGCGCCATCGTGTAGTGGAGCCCTAACATCAAAACCCAACCCAGCATTATTCTAGCTTAGAAGTCAGTTCTGGTTTTCAGTTATGTATTACATATTCTTTACGCCGTGGCCATCTAGAAAGTATTTCAAACTTTATGGTAGTTGATATAGGTATAAAAAATGAAACAGACCCGAATGCACCGCGATGGGAGGATGTGACAAATACAATTAGCAAAGATACATTGATCGAGTAAGATGCGTAAAATCAAATCAAGTCAATTTCGTGCTTCGAATTTGACAGGTAAACGAGATGGCGCTGCACAGCTCCACTCCGCACCGCTCGCCTTCGGCAGGGAGTTCATCCTCACACCTTAGAACCTAAATGGTCGCGTACTGTGCGGTTCAAGAGGAATTTCCTCCCGCGTACGCTCCGGCTGTGGAATGAGCTCCTTTCCGAGGTTTTCCCGAGGGTCTTCAGGACAGTATGGGTTTCTTCAAAAAAGGAGTGTACAGGTTTTTAAAGGGTCGGCAACGCGCATGTAATACCTCTGGAGTTGCAGGCGTCCATGGGCTGCGGTGACTGCTTGACATCAGGCGGGCCGTATGCTTGTTTGCCACCGTCGTGGTATAAAAAAAAACACATTTTGCGGAACCCTGATTGTCAAAAGTTGACGTTTGACAATTGATTTGTCTTCATTCTGTGCGGCCATAAGCCACGTGGACTGCACGGTGCACACTTTTTTTTTAATATACTACGTCAGTGGCAAACAAGCATACGGCCCGCCTGATGGTAAGCAGTCTCCGTAGCCTATGTACGCCTGCAACTCCAGAGGAGTTACATGCCCGTTGCTGACCCTAAACCCGCCCCCCCTCGTTGAGCTCTGGCAACCTTACCGGCAGGAACACAACACTATGAGTAGGGTCGAGTGTTATTTGGCTGCTGTTTTCTGAAAGGTGGAGGTACTTCCCCAGTTAGACTCTGCTGTAGATCTGGAATGGCATCCACTGGCTGTGCCCTACCACACAAAGCGAGATGACATTCACAATGCCCATACCTCTTTTCATAGCGCTCGACCATCTCATATGTGCCCAAACCTAGAACCTTTGCCGTTCATCCGACCTTACATCATATTTTTCATCACATCATGCATTGGAGACCGCATGATATGTCCGAAGAATCTACAGGGTTTTCATAGTGTTGTGTTCCTGCCGGTGAGTAAGGTTGCCAGAGCTCAACGAGGGGGGTGGGGTTAGGATCGGCAACGCGCATGTAACTCCTCTGGAGTTGCAGGTGTACATAGGCTACGGAGACTGCGCGATATAGGCGCCGCGCGCATGTAGTTTACTCTCTCTTCTATGTTATATAAAGCTGTTTCTCTGCCTGATTCTTTACTCCGTATCTGTACAATGCTTTTCCTTAATTTATTCCACATTTCGATGGTATCTCGTTACATATCTCGCGGTGGCTCCGTACATTAGCTAATCAAACAGTGTTGGCAAATAACACGAAAGCAACGAATAACAAAGCAGGGATGGTATTCTTAACTACTTCTGAGAAAGCGAGCTTTTGGTTCGGGTAGTTGTCTGATCGGCGAAGCGATCATCAAAAAGATAATATTAATATTTTTTTGTGTCTTTATATTTATAAGGCCCGGGCCCGATTTACATATTATGTACACAGACCCGGATATTGGATCCGGGTATGTCCTTAAACCACTCAAAAAAGAGAGTCCATCTTGTTTTACGTGGTAGGGCACAGCACAGAGGATGTCATTTCAGATCTAGAGCAGAGCCCAACTGGGGAAGTACCTTCACCTTACAGAAAATCGCAGCCAAATAACACTAGACCCTATTCATAGTGTTGTGTTCCTGCCGGTAGGTAAGGTTGCCAGAGCTCAACGAGGGTGCGGAGTGTTAGGGTCGGCAACGCGCATGTAACTCCTCTGGAGTTGCACACGTACATAGGCTACGGAGACTGCTTACCATCAGGCGGGCCGTATGCTTGTTTGCTACCGACATAGTATATAAAAAAAAAATTGGCTGCTATGAAGAGGCTCCTTATAGGCGGGATAAATACAAAATCAAGACTTGTCCTGTCGTGAGCATGAGCTATGTAATCTTTCGGTCAGTTATGAAAGTACAGTCGCCATCTAATATATCAGATGCACCGAAGTGTTCAAAAATATCCGATCATAGACCCTAACGCCAATACCGATTTGATCAGAAAAGAAATTGGCGTCAATCTCCAATTTAATCACCAAATCTAGTTTTATGGTGATATTTGCGGGAATACTAGTCACAAATTCGTATTCCTGCGCCCTTACCTACATTTTATCCGTTTTTTCGACGACCGGTCTGGCCTAGTCGGTAGTGACCCTGCCTATGAAGCCGATGGTCCCGGGTTCAAATCCTGGTAAGGGCATTTATTCGTGTGATGAGCATGGATATTTATTTGTTCCTGAGTCATGGGTGTTTTCTATGTATTTAAGTATTTATAAATATTAATATTTTATATATATAGTTGTCTTAGTATACCCTCAACACAAGCCTTATTGAGCTTACTGTGGGGCTCAGTCAATTTGTGTAATAATGTCCTATAATATTTATTATTATTTATTTATTTACAATCGGCGGTCGAAATCAGCGAAAAAAAGCGCTGGTGGCCTAGCGGTAAGAGCGTGCGACTTGCAATCCGGAGGTCGCGGGTTCTAACCCCGGCTCGTACCAATGAGTTTTTCGGAACTTATGTACGAAATGTTATTTGATATTTACCAGTCGCTTTTCGGTGAAGGAAAACATCGTGAGGAAACCGGACTAATCCCAACAAGGCCTAGTTTTACCCTCTGGGTTGGAAGGTCAGATGGCAGTCGCTTTCGTAAAAACTAGTGCCTATGCCAAATCTTGGGATTAGTTGTCAAAGCGGACCCCAGGCTTCCTTGAGCTGTGGCAATATGCCGGGACAACGCTAGGAAGAAAAAAAAAGAAAAAAGGCGGTCGAAATCAGCGAGCCAAATTCGCGTTTGGGCGGCCTGCAGTGGCAGCATGGTTCCATTTTATCACTTGTCACTATGCCCGTCACTTTCGCGCTTACATACTTGTTAGAACGTGACAGGAATGGTGACAAATGATAAAGAGCCGACCATCTTAGCCCTACTGATTTGATCGGACAATTTTATCAGATTGGCGAAAAATTGTCCCGTCTGGACTGGCCTTTATTCTGGTAACCATGAAGCGAAATGCTCGCCAAATGATTGGAATACCAAAGCAGGTGGAACGCAAATACTATGCGAAACAAGAAAATTATTCTATTCTATATGTATGTAACAATACTTCATTGTGAACCCTATATCTGAGGGATAAAGTTCGAAATGCCGCAACGTTTAATAGTGGAAAATATATGGAACATAATTATTAAATTATGTCATGTTTCCTTTGGCAAAATGTCATCAGTTGTTCGAATCTGTCAACTTTTTATTCTAACTGACAGGCCGATACCGTCCGGCGGACTGTTAATCAGTGGGCCCCTTAAGAGGGCGTACAATAAATTAAATTAGAAGGAAACAAAATATATGGGGCGCCGCACGAAACTTACGACGAAAGATATGGCCGTCGCGCGGTATAAAAGGAGACATCCTTTTATCTCAATAACTCTGAAACTATATTTCTGTTTAATATATTGTCAGTCGTCAGATCCCTCGCTAGGTATTTTATACTAAAATTATACTGTATGCGTTATGCAGTCGGTCTAAAACAGGTGCGGCGCAACAGTATCTCGCCCGTGAGATAGACTACCCGTCTTTCTGTAAATAATATAGTTAGAGAAAGACGGGTAGTCTATCTCGTGCGCCACTGTCGTGCTAGCCCGGCTGCGTAAAGAACTTAAATATATACATAAAACAAACAAGACCCTGACGGCTGGACAGCCTCTTCTTCTTTAAGTTGGTAAAAATGTATCACGACCGTTATTTCCTTAATCATTTTTGCCAGTCGATTTTACTTCCCAGCAAACGTTTTCAAGTGCACATGGCATCATAACAGGGCGGCTACCGGAAAATCGAAATTCGTCAATTGCGGGCATTTTTCTCTGTCACTCTACTTACGTGTTAGTGAGAGTAAAAGAGAAAGATCCCCGCAATTTGCTAATTTCTGTTTTCGCGGTATGCCCCCTGGCATAACGGTCCACAGATACACACAGTTCGTATTCATCGTTCTCTTTTTAATTTCGCCGCTTTGCGTGCCGCGGCTTCGTGGTTTTTGGCAATTTTGCGCACGTAGTGTTGTCAGAACTGACTATGCGTATCGTTTCACAGTGAATGGAACAGTCATAAAAGTAAGCTTTATGCGGTATTTGTTTTTCATGCTTTATTATGCACTTTTATTTGTAGTTTTTTTATTGGACATGGTAATGGAAATGAGTATATGTGTTTCTCTACTAGGTACTTATTTCTTTAGGAGTTAGCCTTTGGAATTAGCCTGGTTGTCTGCATCTAAGCTCAAAAACCCGAATTACTTATAGGTACGGTCAACCAATTTGATTCCTAGGCCACTATAGAACCATGTCATAATGACTTCTACGACAGTGCTTGTTGAGCGATGCATGTCATGTATAGAGTAGTTAAAGCGACAAGGTTCTATAGTGGCCTAGGATTCAAATTGGTTGACTGTACAATGGCCACCAGATACATCGAAACAGCCAATATACTCGAAAATATCTGATCATAAAGGTATGTTTAGATATTTATGAGCACCTTGACTGCTCCGATATATTTGATGACGACATAGGCATACATACTTATTATGCCGAAGAAGTGATGATTCCACTTACGCAAAAATAAATGTACTATACTTAGTCAGGTCATAAGTTCTGTCGAAAAAGATTTTGACTGATTAAAAGTCCTTTCTTTTATTTTACATATATGAGTTCAAAGCTTATCTAAAACTGAATTACTTACAATAGAATGTAACGTAATTTGCTGTCTCAGTTTTGCATAATTCTAAGTAATATTCGGAAAAATGTTGTAAAAAAACATGCAAAAAATACGCGGCCTGTTCAAGGTGACTTAATATTTATTTACAGTACATATGGGGCTACTTTATAGCACTAGTGCGAGAAGTAGCATATTATGTTACTGTGTCGAACATTTAAAGGGCCATATGTACTGTAAAACGTTGTACGATACATGTGCGAATAGGTAATTCGCAACTCGTGTCGATTTAAAACACTCCCTTCGGTCGTGTTTTAATTTATCGCCACTCGTTTCGAATTTCATATTTTTCGCACTTGTATCGTAATGTACTATTTTCTTATTTACGTAGTTAAATTTTACATTAAACAAAAGCTGGATCTTTTATCTTTCTTAAAATATGTCACTTATATCATATGTATTGGTATTGCCGTTATTGCAACTTTACGTGTTTTACCAAACCTGTTGTTGGATGGCAGTTAAAAATTAACATTTCACTGAAAAGTTTATAAACTTTGAAGGCTATTAGCTGAAGTACAGAACAGACATGTCGGAGAACTAAAAAAGGAAGCAATTCTTCAACTAAAAATGACACTTTTTACACTGGCAGATCCGATCCATAATATAAACAAGATCTAATTGATATCCTATAATTAAAATTAGAATACACCTGTTAGTCTCAATTTACCCGAATCTGTTATCATAGCTACATAACCTCTCTAGTTGCCACGCCACGTTGCCTCGTTGCCTCTGCCCAATAGTGGGCTCATCCCTTTGTCTAAAGGCATGCGGTGTGACGATAAGCGTCATTGTTGTCCATCGTCCGTTCAGATCACGAGGCCAATTCGGACTCAAATTTTGTCATCAAAATGATTTCTAATGATGTCAGTCGCGCGTGCATTTCGCTCGTACTTGACTGTTCATGTATTGAAGCGAGCGAGACGTATAGTCGTTCGATTTGTTAAGTATAACCGCACGTGCTACCTGCACAAAAAATGGTCCGGCTACTTTAACCGGTTATTGAACTACAAATCCTATGGAAATTGCAATAAGATTCAAAATGAGCAAATGGAAAAATAATTTGCGATTTCTTGTGTAGTCTCTCTACGGTTACTGAGTGCCGGCGAGTCGAACGCTACAGAACCAGTCTAAAAGGTATCCTCGAGATGCGTAACAAAGGCGCGTTATCGGAGAGCGCACCCACACTGGTTTTTTGAGCGTTGGACTAGCCCGCGCTCAGGTGTCAATTAGAATTACACGACCCTTTTTTACAGGTAGTGCCGTTTTTCTTAACAATAGACAAAGGATAAGCCCGTCGGGGCCAGCTACAAATCAAACGACTATACTTACGGGCGACTGACAATAAGAATACCGGTCTGACGCTATCATGAGATGAGTATTGTATATTGACATTTCTTTAAAGTAATGACATTACTAGTGATAGTGCAGTAATTAGAATGAAGGAATGACGGCAAGTAATGAAGTTATATGGAAGGTAGAGGCAAGGAACAAAATCTCCATATACCAAAAAGTGTCTAACAAAAAACTATAAATAGGTGGCGCTACAATACCTCGAATACTTGAGAAATAAATCTAATCATAGCGTACTTCACTCCGTCAATAACTAGGTTCTTAGCTACTCTAGCGCTACTCTGGAGAGATTTGGAACTGTTATTTATAGCTGACAGCTAGAGCGCTGGTGGCCTAGCGGTAAGAGCGCGCGACTTGCAATCCGGAGGTCGCGGGTTCAAACCCCGGCTCGTACCAATGAGTTTTTCGGAACTTATGTACGAAATATCATTTGATATTTACCAGTTGCTTTTCGGTGAAGGAAAACATCGTGAGGAAACCGGACTAATCCCAACAAGGCCTAGTTTACCCTCTGGGTTGGAAGGTCAGATGGCAGTCGCTTTCGTAAAAATTAGTGCCTACGCCAAATCTTGGGATTAGTTGTCAAGCGGACCCCAGGCTCCCATGAGCCGTGGCAAAATGCCGGGACAACGCGAGGAAGAAGAAGATTTATAGCTGACAGCTGGACACTTTTGCAACAATTCTGCCTAAAGAGTTTCTGTACCTTGCCTCTCCCATATGAAGTTAGTTTTAATATCTTGCTTAAGTCTACTATACCCAATATTTATAATTTGTGTATGTGTAAAAACATATTTTACACATACACAAATTATAAATATTGGGTATACTCCTGTGCCATCACTATGCCATGTACTAGAACGAACGCCTACCCTATAATTTATTTCGCCTTGTATGACGACTGACTGACTGTTTAGGTACCGATAATTTAAATAATTTATTTGTCATTGTAGTTTTTAATTGAATAATAATTATAGCCTTACTTGAAACTTCTGTACTTAAATATATAAAACTTTGTACTTTAGCGTGTAGCTGCGCTCTCTCGGAAAGGTTTCCACGGAAGACCAGCGTCGAGACCCTTAGGTGGTATCTTGACATTAAGCTGAGTGGAGACCTTTTCAGTGACGCTTAATAATAAATTGATTCTGTCGTCTCATGTATTAGATACTTAAACTTAAGCGTTTTCTGAATAAATTTCTTCTATTCTATTCTATTCTATAAGTATTGGAGTTATGTCAATGTAATAACACTGAAAATGGCATTACTATTGATCATTATTAGTCTAATAATTTTATTAAACATTACTCACCCCATTTTGATATCATAATGTGAATTCGAATTGTCCTCCATGGGATCAGTGGCTTGATTCTCGTCCAGCATCAGAGGTGACTGAGGGGATGAAGTGTTCCACATTAAAGCCCGACCATTGACATATATCTAAGGACGGGCTATACGGGCACTAAGAATGGTGCTAGTTCAGTGGTGTCACTCACGAATTCATGGTGAAATATTGTTTTCTACTCGTCGACTGTAATGGTTGAATTAAGATTTCGTACACCAAACTGTAATTGCGTACTTTTCATGTATGTGCTCCCAACTGAACTATAATATTCATTTCAATATGCTGTAGTCGACTATAAAAAAATTACCAAACACGTGCCGCCGCTCCTCTCATATAAAATACTAATCGAGAGGCGGACGCGCGGGCGGGGGCTTCGCGCGTTTATGTCTTTTGTACTACATTTTTGTCTACTGATTTACTTACAAATTTACATAAAAAAAAAAAAAATTAAAAAATAAAAAAAAAAATAAAAAAAAACCTAGCAACGGATAAACACGGTGTGTTTTGTAAAACATTCTTGAATATTTCCATTTTCCATAGTATTGTTTACTCCGGACCTCGCTCAACAATATTTATCAAGCCTACGTTGCAACCTCCGTGCGGGGACCGCAGCCCGAGCACAAGAAATGCGTCCTTGCGTTACTCCTACAACATGACGGCTGGTTGTCAAATTTCTATTATTTACAAACAAGAAAAATAACCGTCACCGAAGCATATTACGCTTATTCGTGCTGTTCGTGATTTTAAAGTGAATTGCTACTATTGCTAGTGCCTATCTCGTTTAAACCGCAGCCACACATATGTAGGTGTATGAGACTCGACCTCAAGGGATTCCCGCTGCCTTTATCCCATAACCCTACGACCCCAGGACAATCGTGCTATAGTTTTACAATTTTTGATACGTTTTACATAATATTGTAAGTTACTTATTTAATTATTATTTTTAGTGCTTTGTAGCTGTAAGTTGTCCCCATCTATTGTATTGTATCGTATATTAAGTGAATGCAGCCCGCGACGCAACCCGCCGGCAATAGCACGTCAATCGTATGCCAGTTGTGCCAAAAGGCTTTCAAGAACATTAAAGGACTTAATATCCATACGGGTAAAGTCCATAGAACTTGCCTTACCCAAAATATCCTACCATCTCATGATAGCCAAATTAACTCGCCAAAATGGAGAATAGTTACATCTCCGTGAGCTAGATGTCAGTGAATGCTTGCGTGAATCCACGCAGGACCGGCAGTAAAATGGCGTGCTCTTGTGTCGGAGGCCAAGATCCATTTTTAGTCATCGCGCCAACCTAGTAAGTAAAAAATGTGTTAATATGTATCTTAAAAAGCGCTTGTGCAGTGACCACGTGTGACGTGTCTTACTGCGGTGTCTGTGGGACGTACTCTATGCCATAGACTAGATACTTTTGGCGTAATTAAGCTTGGAGATCCTGATGCTTTCTGTTTTAATTTGCCAAGAGCTTCATTTTGCAACAGTCAAAGTTAAGGCTATATAATTTTTCACACTAATAACAAACAAATAGGGATTTTCACGCCACACAGACAGATATACTGTACCTATAATAGTCCATTACGATACAAGTGCGAAAAATAGGAAATTCGAAACGAGTGGCGATAAATTAACATGAGTTGTGAATTACCTATTCGCACATGTATCGCACCGCGTTTTACAGTACATATGGCCCTTTAAATGTTCGACATAGTAACGTAATATGCTAATTTTCGCACTAGTGTGGTAAAGTAGCACCATATGTACTGTACATAATATTATGTAAATATTTGTTATATGTCTGATAATCATTAATAATGATAGCCATAGTGCTAAGAGAAAGAAGAAATATAGCATAGATTGGACCTGTGGAGCCGACCCTTTGCCCCCTTTTTGGGGGGTAGGGTCGGTACGATATCGTGGCTACCAGACCAAATCAGCCTTGTTTGACCTTAAGAACGTGCCAAGCGGCATCGCGTCAGACAAAAGTGCATCCTCAATGCACTTATTTAGCCTACGAATTCAAGGTGATTTTTTTTTATAAATTTTGAAAGGCTTTATCTCGGAAACTATTAAATCTACAGAGACAATTCTAGTCTTGTATTGTAGGAAATTGAATCTACTTTAAGAACTTTTTGAGAACGTACTATCAAAAACTAGTAATTTAGCGTTATAATCGCCCAAATCTAAATAAAATTCGAAATTTTCGCGGTTTTTTCGATTTTTGACAAAGTTGTGTTCTGCGCTCGAGGTCACAAACTTGTATTATTCATTGGGTCAACATCATAAACAAGTCCGCAAAAAATGAACCCCGTACTTTTATGCGACAAAGTTGTCAAAGTCAAAGTCAAAATATTCTTTATTCAAAAAGGCCTAGCAACAAGCACTTTTAAATCGTCAAATTTTACAAATATCATCTTAATCTAAATATCAGAGCAATTTATTGATGCAGTTATTATTGTTCTAAAAAAAACATTGAACTATTATAGATATGGTAAACTTAATAATAAGAATTTCACAAAAGGATCGTCAAACATCAAAATTGTATAAAAAGTTGCTGGATTATATGTTCCAAATTTCTTTAAAATATACCTTATATAAGTTTCAAAGTAAAATGGCTTTTACATACGGACATACAGACAGGATGGTCGTACGAACGGACGGACAAACTTAATAAAAAAATCGAAATAGTCAAACATAGCTATGGTCAATATAGATAAAATTGTGTAAACATACTTTCTATAATGCTAATATCTACAGAGAAAAATGGGGACTATCCGTTTGTATGAAAAAACGGTCGTCCCTTTTCCTCTTCATAAGGAAGAGAGTCATTCTCAAAAAAAACTGTACACGCTGGGGGCCTACCACGAAAATCGAAATTCGCAAATTGCGGGATCTTTCTCTTTTACTCTCACTAAGATGTAATTAGGGTGACAGAGAAAAATGCCCGCAATTAACAAACCGTAAAACTACCCAACTTTAGTCCAATACTGCAACTATGGTCCACAAGTTCAAAAGGAAATTAAATATCTATACCAATGTTCCTTTTGGTTTACTCCTAGTTTTACCTTCCATTTATAAACATACTTTGCCTTAGAACTACAAAAATATAGTAAAATATACACCTGAACGAGAAAAATTAAGTTTATTTGTGGACCATAGTTGGGAGCTTTGGACTATAGTTGGGTGGTTTTACGGAACTTGAGATAGATTTCGGCCAGATATTTGTGAGCACCTTGACCGCTCCATATATCTGATTTTTCAGTTTTTCATTTAAGTACCACAAACGAAACCATTAAAGAGCAAATTGTTAACAATAAACCAGCCTCATTTAAATTAATCTTTGCCAACTCAAGTGCAAAATTATTTGGGATTTCTTAAACAGGGCTCGTTATATTTCGTCGACGCCGAATATTCTGACGTCGTAAAAGGAGGCCTTACGCGGCGGTTTCTTCCAACCCACGGACCACTTACATACTATATGTACAATGTAACACGACATTATACCGCAGTGGCACGCGCGGCTTAAGTTAACAATAGACAAAGGATTAGCCGCTCGGGGCCAGCTACAAATCTAATGACTATACATATTAATGTATGTAAATTTTATAATATATGAGGCAAACGAGCACACGAATCTGATGGTAACCAATTATCGTCGCCCATGGACACCTGCAATACCTGCTGCAGCTGTTTCTTGAAGGTTTGAAGGTCATATCTGTAGGTATTATTACTCGTACATTATATACTTGCAAAGTTCCAAAACGATATAACTCAACTTACAATTTTGTATTATATCCAAAGCATGTCGTCTTCGCTGCCTTGGCCATCTTTTTTTTATATACTACGGCGGTGGCAAACAAGCATACGGCCCGCCTGATGGTAAGCAGTCTCCGTAGCCCATGTACGCCTGCAACTCTAGAGGAGTTACATACGCAGTGCCGACTCTAAGCCCCCCCCCCACCCCCCCTTGAGCTCTGGCAACCTTATTCGCCGGCAGGAACACAAGTAACACAACACTATGAGTAGGGTCTAGTGTTATTTGGCTGCGGTTTCCTGGTGGAGGTACTTCCCCAGTTGGGCTCTGCTCTAGATCTGGAATGACATCCACTGGCTGTACCCTACCACACAAAGCGAGATGACTTTCACAATGCCCATACCTCTCTTTTGGACGTAGTTTAAGGACGCACCCGGGTCCCATCTCGAAAGGATGGGAGAAGATCGTGCTGTAAAGAGAGCTTAGTCGTATGTGGGTTGACTGACTGGACGCCATCCTGTAGATCATGCTAAGTATCGGTGGGTAGATAGAGTGGAGAATAGTTACATCTCCGTGAGCTAGATGTCAGTGAATGCTTGCGTGAATCCACGCAGGACCGGCAGTAAAATGGCGTGCTCTTGTGTCGGAGGCCAAGATCCATTTTTAGTCATCGCGCCAACCTAGTAAGTAAAAAATGTGTTAATATGTATCTTAAAAAGCGCTTGTGCAGTGACCACGTGTGACGTGTCTTACTGCGGTGTCTGTGGGACGTACTCTATGCCATAGACTAGATACTTTTGGCGTAATTAAGCTTGGAGATCCTGATGCTTTCTGTTTTAATTTGCCAAGAGCTTCATTTTGCAACAGTCAAAGTTAAGGCTATATAATTTTTCACACTAATAACAAACAAATAGGGATTTTCACGCCACACAGACAGATATACTGTACCTATAATAGTCCATTACGATACAAGTGCGAAAAATAGGAAATTCGAAACGAGTGGCGATAAATTAACATGAGTTGTGAATTACCTATTCGCACATGTATCGCACCGCGTTTTACAGTACATATGGCCCTTTAAATGTTCGACATAGTAACGTAATATGCTAATTTTCGCACTAGTGTGGTAAAGTAGCACCATATGTACTGTACATAATATTATGTAAATATTTGTTATATGTCTGATAATCATTAATAATGATAGCCATAGTGCTAAGAGAAAGAAGAAATATAGCATAGATTGGACCTGTGGAGCCGACCCTTTGCCCCCTTTTTGGGGGGTAGGGTCGGTACGATATCGTGGCTACCAGACCAAATCAGCCTTGTTTGACCTTAAGAACGTGCCAAGCGGCATCGCGTCAGACAAAAGTGCATCCTCAATGCACTTATTTAGCCTACGAATTCAAGGTGATTTTTTTTTATAAATTTTGAAAGGCTTTATCTCGGAAACTATTAAATCTACAGAGACAATTCTAGTCTTGTATTGTAGGAAATTGAATCTACTTTAAGAACTTTTTGAGAACGTACTATCAAAAACTAGTAATTTAGCGTTATAATCGCCCAAATCTAAATAAAATTCGAAATTTTCGCGGTTTTTTCGATTTTTGACAAAGTTGTGTTCTGCGCTCGAGGTCACAAACTTGTATTATTCATTGGGTCAACATCATAAACAAGTCCGCAAAAAATGAACCCCGTACTTTTATGCGACAAAGTTGTCAAAGTCAAAGTCAAAATATTCTTTATTCAAAAAGGCCTAGCAACAAGCACTTTTAAATCGTCAAATTTTACAAATATCATCTTAATCTAAATATCAGAGCAATTTATTGATGCAGTTATTATTGTTCTAAAAAAAACATTGAACTATTATAGATATGGTAAACTTAATAATAAGAATTTCACAAAAGGATCGTCAAACATCAAAATTGTATAAAAAGTTGCTGGATTATATGTTCCAAATTTCTTTAAAATATACCTTATATAAGTTTCAAAGTAAAATGGCTTTTACATACGGACATACAGACAGGATGGTCGTACGAACGGACGGACAAACTTAATAAAAAAATCGAAATAGTCAAACATAGCTATGGTCAATATAGATAAAATTGTGTAAACATACTTTCTATAATGCTAATATCTACAGAGAAAAATGGGGACTATCCGTTTGTATGAAAAAACGGTCGTCCCTTTTCCTCTTCATAAGGAAGAGAGTCATTCTCCTAGCCTTGTCCCGGATTTTTGCCACGGTTCTTGGGAATCTTGAGGCCAGCTTGGTTACCTTCCATTCCGAGAATTGGCAAAGGCACTAGTTTTTGTACGAAAGCGGCTGCCATTCGACCTATCTAGAGAGCAAACAAGGTCTTATCGGAATTAGTATGGTTTCCTCACGATATTTTCCTCCACCACCAATCGTCAAAGATTTGAAAAGCATAAGACAGAAATGATATGTAAAAATAGATAGTTTTCATCATGCTAAAGATGGTCTAGAAGAGATTGCTCTTTAGCGATAACACCGCCTATTATCTACCATGGTTTAATTTATACGATTAATTTGTATGACTGTGATATTTCTGAGGAGAGCAATACCTACTTAATAGTATTAATATCTGGGAGTTATATTAAGCTTTGTTCGGAAAACATAAAAGCTAGTAAAGATATATACTCGTAATCCCGGTAAATTCCTAGACTACTAGGCATCGGTTGTATATTTGTAATTGATATCAATCCCCGCAGAGTGAAGCATAGTTTCATCTTCATTAAACCCATACTTGAGAACTTCAGCAATATGCTGTAGCGTATCGAGATTCACACTTTGTAAGCTCTCTAGGATATTCTGTGTTCGATGTGATGGGTAAATCCTGATATTAATGTTGCAATTTATTGAAAGTAAGGGCTGGTAAAACTACGAGTATCATCTGTAGGGATTCCTAATTTTTACCGTTTGAGCCCAAGTTCGCCCGAGTAAAATATGAAAATAATTTACTCAGAAATAGATGTAAATTGAATTTGAAATAAATAGTTGGCCCGATTCGAAGAATGATTAAGAGATGCTTAAGATCTTGGAAAGATCTTTAAAAGATCGATAATATAATAATAATAATAATAATTCAGCCTATATACGTCCCACTGCTGGGCACAGGCCTCCTCTCATGCGCGAGAGGGCTCGGGCTATAGTCCCCAAGCTAGCCCAATGCGGATTGGGGACTTCACATACACCTTTGAATTTCTTCGCAGATGTATGCAGGTTTCCTCACGATGTTTTCCTTCACCGAAAAGCTGGTGGTAAATATCAAATGATATTTCGTACATAAGTTCCGAAAAACTCATTGGTACGAGCCAGGATTTGAACCCGCGACCTCCGGATTGAAAGTCGAACGTCATATCCACCCGGCCACCACCGCTAAGATCGATAACTAATGTCAAAATTTGACGTTTATTTCGATTCCGCTGTGATTCCAATAAGATCTATCTACGATATTTGTAACGTCAAAGTGACATTGGTTGCATTCGGGCGAGCTGCTTCTGTCAATTATACGACATACAAACGATATCTAAATGAGAACTTATCTAAACCAGAACTTATCGTTATCGTATCTCATTCTTTGAATCAGGCCAAGAGCTACGTAAAAGTACATTGATAGTTTAAAACAATCTTCACCTATTATCATTTACTTAGTAATGTTTCCTTTATCATTTGTTTGTATGTGGCATATATTATTGATTGGTGAAATAAAGAATATTCACTTACTTCATCCATCTTCACCCGTCCCCAACTTCGAGTTATCAAACTTCAACATTTATTCAGCAAATAGTCCACAAGTCATTGTATGTGGCATGTATTATTGATTGGTGAAATAAAGAATATTCACTTACTTCATCAATCTTCACCCGTCCCCAACTTCGAGTTATCAAACTTCAACATTTATTCAGCAAATAGGCCACAAGGGCACTTTTACACGTCAACATGGAATTTACATTGCTATTATATTCGTTTCCTTTTTTACCATTGAAGAATGTTGTAACCGCCAGAATGACAGAGTGTATGCAAAAAACAATCAAGAGGCGATTGCGGCTGTTCCGAGAGTGCAACGAGGCCATCATCCCTTTTATGTGATGATTTGGCTGGGTGTGTCATACTCAGGGCTAACACAGGTTCATTTCTGTGAAAAAGGTGTGAAAACTGTGGCCAAAGTTTACCAGGAAACCGTTCTCTAACCAATAGTGAAGCCCTTAAGCCACACCCTATTTCAAAACCAACAGCAAAAACAACTCAAGCCTGGTTTCGAAGGAACAAAATTGACTTTATTGCCCACGAAGACTGGCCGTCCTTCAGCCCGGACCTTAACCCCCTGTATTCTGCTATATGGCAGGTTATTGAGGAGAAAGCCTGTGCTAAACCCCACACAAATCTTGACTCCCTCAAGGGGGCCATAGTTAAGACAGTGACGGAATTAGACATGACAATCGTGCGTGCCGATATTGATGATTGGCCTCGTCGTTTGAGGGCCTGTGTCAAGGCCAGAGGAGGCCAGTTTGAATGATATTGTCATATGTAATTCCTGATTTTGTGTACTTCATTTTAATATATAGTTTATTCAACTTTCGTTCGTATATTTTATGTAGATAAAGATTATTGCAGTAACAGAACTTGGTAACCAACTAGGTACATATATTTGGTAAATGTGCATGCCAAGTTTAATGTAATTTAAGCATGTCGTTTCAAAATGAGAGAATTTATAGAATGTATAGGACCGGCTTTTTAAGCACCGAGTTCCTGAACTTAACCTTATCATTTAATCATCATATATCATCTCATTGTAGATCAAAATTTAGCTGTCTGCGCTCAAAAAGAAAATCCCAATAAAGTATTGTACAGTTAGGACGGCACATAAATCCCTAGAAATCACCCTTTTTGTCAACCGGACATGTTTAGGTACCGATGATTTATAATACCGACCCCCATCGGCCTGTTTTTCTTTATTTCCCATCGGCGAAACGGTATTTCACCGTGACAATTTTCGGTAAACGGGTTTGCTTTTTGGCCAGCAATAAATATTATTTGCTCGGGTGTAAATGTTGTAATTTTGATGCTTTTTGATCTAGTATTTAAGTGAAATATGGTATTGAAAAGCAAGTAGCACAATTTAAGGGAATTTAATGGAACGCATGATGTATGAATGGAATAGTATATACATATGATTATATCGTATTATAAGCCTCTACGTTGCTGGGCAAAGGCAAAGAGAATTTTAAATAATTTGACATAAACAATAAAAATAAATTATAAAGGTCAGTATTTTAAAAGTATAACTCATTTATACCTCTTGGTGCGCACGTTCCCCCGCAAAAAATCAGAACGATTTGGACGGTTAGGTATTGCTTGGGTTTATGGAAGGTAGAGGTACTTGGGCTCCTTCCTTCTGAGATGTCGGAAGCCGGTGTTGCTCGAAGAAAAAATATTATGTTTCACACTACTGTACATTTTTGCCTTTCAATGACTCAATATTATACTAAAAATACTTAATCATTCTTCTCTCGTCTTCAAAAATATTATGCCAAATGAACATTTATTATTCGTGGTTTCATTACTTGGGTCAATTCTTATCGTTGCTTGTTTTCTGTTCCCAAAAAAATGTTACGGAGTAGCTTTTTTGTACGGGGTGAAATTTAGTTTTTAATTCATCTTAAGAAAATTATAACCTACAGCTAGAAAAACATGCAATAGCATCCAATTTTTTTTTATAGAGGAGGCACACGAGCAGACGGATTACCTGATGGTAAGCGATTACCGCCGCCCATGGACACCTGCGACACCAGAGGGGTTGTTAGTGCGTTGCCGGCCTTTAAGATGGGAGCAAGCTCTTTTCTTGAAGATTTGAAGATCGTATCGGTTCGGAAATACAGCAGGCGACAGTTCATCCCACAGTTTACCTGTGCACAGTTGAGGACTGCCAACCATCTAAGTGGTGAGGATGGAAATGTTGTCGCGTAGGGCGATGGCGAAAAGAAGCGGCAGGGATTAATCCGAACAATTCCTCGGAGCACTCCCCGTTATACATGCGATAGAAAATGCAGAGCGAGGCCACATCTCTACGCAGCGCCAAGGAATCAAGCCGATCCGAAATACGCCGGCAGTCGACAATTCGAGTCGCTCTTCGTTGGATGCGGTCCAGAGGGAGAAGCTGGTACTGGGGTGCCCCTGCCCATAGATGAGAACAGTATTCCATATGTGTTCCTATAACAGTGTTCCTGTGGGCTGTTATTTGATAAAAGATTAAAATAGAAGCGTGACAAAGTGGTCAGAAACATGACAACGAAAACAATATTGACCCACTTTCATTCATCATTTTCATAAAAATCGTATTCACATTTCATTTTGATCTGGGTAAACAATAATGCAGATGTAAAAACACATACATAGGTATATATACTGAGATAACCAGGGCATAAACATATAAAATACAGCACATAATTTCTAAACCATTGCCTCATTGATAAATCCTGAGTATTTTTCAATGTAAAACATTTCAACCGTTCCGTTTTCCACAATAAAATCGGGCTAAACTCCAACGAGCGCTTTTATACTTCATCATGGTATATGGTAACGACACGATTTATCGTCACGACAAAGCAGGGGCCAAATGTAAGGCCTGACCAGAAATATATGATCATTGTCAAGAGGGCGCTGTTATTCTCATGTATAGGGTGACAGTTCCAATGAAATTTCGCAATATGGCGCGCGATCATATATTACTGGTCAAGCTTTAGAAGTTTTTATGGCAAAATCAAGTGTTTGAAAAAATTAAACATCGATAAATCAGTCAGTCATAGATTAATAAGTAAGAGTGTAAATTCCACTTGCTGTTAATTACCGAGAAATTTCAAGAATAAAATTACAAATCTTTACATAATGAAAAATGAAAAAAAAAAAAAAAATGTCTTTATTACATTTATTTCGTACTTAAAAATAAAAACAAAAACCATAGTATACAGTGCTAAAAGAATAGCTATCTTCACTTCATAAAATATAGGTAAAAACATCCATAACAGACATGTCGATATTTCATTTTGCCGAACACTTTATTATGCCACCAAAAACTTCTATGTCTGCTCATGACTGATGGATGGGATCACTGTGGATACTTTACCAGTACTTTCCAAGCTGCACTATATCTCTGGATCGGTTTATTGTGGCTTTAGTCTCTGACGTTATTCTGTCCGCCCAACGCATGGCCATACGTTTATCCCTACGCTTCCCTGCCATGTGGCCAGTGATCATGACCACTATCTCCTGACCATCTAGTCCTGTCTTGCTCAGATGGCCGAAAAAACTAACGGCCCAATTCGAACAATGCTTGTAAGATGTCACAGCGATACGATACCGATCTGTTAGTATCCAAAGTGCCGTTTTTGGTTCAATCAATTTTTCGTGTTATGGCTCCATCAAAGTGTTGATGATTCTACCAATGTCGAGGTTGGATAAGACACGGCTAGTATATGAATCTTATCATATTATGATCATAGACAGTGTTCGGTGGAGTATCCGATCAATCTGCAAATAAATACAAATTACCATTAACTAACAGACTACATACAGTCAAGTGCAAAAATATGTATCGAAAGAATCGTCTCATAAATATGGTACAGTCAGCGTCAAATACTTCGTAGCAGTCAAAGTGGCCAAATAGTTCGGTACACCAAACTAAATATATGGTGTACCGAACTATTTGGCTACTTTGACTGCTACGAAGTATTTGACGCTGACTGTACTACGCTCTAATTACACTGGAATAAGATGCTATGGGACATATTTTTGAGTAAGATGTGTACACCCATATTTTTACACTTGACTGTACAACTATTAAACAATATGAACACTATGTACAGAACCATGTAGTTTTTGGTTGAAGATATGTTATTTTTGACACTGACTGATCGGTATCGTGTTGCTGTGATAGCTTATAACAAACAAGGTATGGATTGTGGAATTAAAAGGAGTGAAATCTCTTATGGTAGAACTGTTGCAAAAGTGTCCAGCTGTCAGCTATAAATAATAGTTCCAAATCTCTCCAGAGTAGCGCTAGAGTAGCTAAGAACCTAGGCGTTATTGTCGGAGTGAAGCGCGCTGTCTATGATTTGATTTTTTAAAGTATTGTAGGTAATTGTAGCGCCACCTATTTAAGATTTTTTGATGACACTTTTTGGTACATGGAGATTCGATGCCTTACCTCCATCTTCTATGAAACAAGGTATAGACTCTTTTCATTCTTGGGTACGGTCACAGACATAAATTGTTGATCCATTGAGGGTTCAAGCTAATTTGGTTGCAATACTAACGGTGTGAAATGTCCAATGTAAAATAAACCCCAAATAGTTCAACAATTAATGTCCTTGACTGTACCGTCCACTACAGTATAAAATTAAGACGGCATAGCATATAATGACAACTAAAACTCAATTATAGTTCGTTCGCGTTGAGATTGCAGTAAAGTCATCATTTTCTGTCAGCATAAATAATAAAATCCGTTCACTTGAAAATATGCCTTCAACTGGGCACTGTGAATTTGACTTGCAATTTAGTCTGGTCTGTCATTGCCTTTTAGTTCGTGTAACTACCGTTGGCGCTAGTTGCATATGCAGCTGTAATGTTCAAGGTATGGTTGGACCGGACCGACACAGTGCTATGTGTACGATGATTGATTTATATACATAATCGAAACAAAAATCAACCTCGTTTTATATCTAACACGGTTAAATATGGATAAATTTTGGTAGTCACAATTTTGATTCCCTGCTATGTCGTGACGATAAAATCGTGTCGTCCACGATAAAGCATAAAAACGCCCAATGGATCGGGCAATAAATATAAAAGGGCAACAATGAACCTAAAAATGGCGGACGATAGATTTATTAACACGGATTTAAGCAGACCATTGTTCCGCTTTTTGTTTTATTTCAGGGTTTATTTCTACATGATAATAACTTTGGGGTAGTGTGGACATGAGCGATAAGTTTTTGCGATAACCGTTTTACTCGATTATGGCATATATAATGAAGAGTTATAATTTCATCATAGTAGGAGACTCGTTATAACGAATATCTACCCTCATATTTTATTTATTTGTGATAAGAATTAAATGATAAATAATATTCACATTGCAAGGTTGCCTAGTAAAATTGCGTATGGGTAGAGATTTTTTTTTAAACAAACTCTTAGTAAAAAGAAATGACACTCATTTGTTTTATTACACTTGTTATGTTGAATATCTGAGAGATCGAGTTTTGCTTGGAAAACATGAAAAAACATATAAAAACTAAGAAAATGCGCGGTATCTCAGAAATATCTAGGAGGACCTAGCTAGATCGATGTTTCGCCCCCGAAAACCTCCATATAGCTAATTTCATCGAAATCGTTAGAGCCGTTTCCGAGATCTCCGAAATATATACATATATACAAGACTTGCTCGTTTAACCATTTTCCAGGTCGCACCAATCTACAAGGTTTTCCCAAAAAAGCCAAATATATTCCAATTAATCCAGCTTTGATGATTCATTGGAAGACAAGTAACATTTCCTGAAAGTGTAATCTAATTTGAACCTTAAATCGGAATGCTAAAGTTGAAATTCAAATAGCGCGTATGTGGTCGATAAATCGTACTCTGCCTGGAAAAAGGTTAAAGGTATATAGATAAGATAAAATACGCCGAATAATTTTGTCTTAAGAATAAATTGGTGGTCAAGCTTAACTATTTAGATTTTTTTAATGTCATATAAAACCCGTTTCGCGTATTTTATCAATTTTAAGTGGACAAAATAAGGGGGTGCCCCGCCGGGGAATTTATTCTTCTGTACTGATAAACAAAACAAACATTTATTCAGTAAGTAGGCCACAGGGGCACTTTTTACATGTCATTTTTTTACAATCAATAAAAATTACAAAATATAAATATACTTTATTAGAGATGTATACAGTCTCTAAATGTCTAATTACACAAAAAAATACAAACAACAAATACTAAAATTCTTTAGAGATGTAAAAGTCTCTAAGTGTCAGAGATAAAATATAATTAAAAAAAACGATCATTAAAATATCCTTAGAGACGAAAAGGGTCTCCAAGACTTGAATTCTGATATAAATAATTAAAAGACATTTTATTAAATCAGACAAACAGACGAGAACTGAATGAAGTGTCTCACATTAATGCCACTCAAAAGTAAAGTTACATACATAACATGACCTTAATGTTAATCTGCTAGTACTACGCAATAGCACAGTAATCAGACCAGACAGCGGCTAACCAGATTAGTCGTGTGACTGCACGACTAATTTACAAGTCACTTGTGTCTGGTTCCAAGTTGTCGAGTGACTGTTTACCCGAGTACGGGTAGAGTTATGACCAAAGGCCGGAATTGTCGTGGCATTTTTGAACTGTCATAGGGACTTCTCATTTGTTGACTTCCGATATACATAAATACCGATAGAATTTAAGAACACAACATATTAAAAGGTTAATAGTTAATGGATATTTGTCTGTAAAGGAAGTAACTTAACAAGATAATATGGAATAATATGACTGTTTATTTTTTAAAGTAGGTAACGAATGCAACATTTGTTACCACGAAAACAGACTATGAACATGTAATTGAAAAAAAAACTGAACTGAAGAAATTAAATGAGAAATTATCAACTATTCAGTTTCCATTGTTTTTATTGCGTTCTCT
Source organism: Cydia pomonella (assembly GCF_033807575.1). Lineage (NCBI taxonomy): Eukaryota > Metazoa > Arthropoda > Insecta > Lepidoptera > Tortricidae > Cydia > Cydia pomonella. Next base: position 16,288,451 of record NC_084721.1, on the reverse strand, counting down.
ATACTTATCACATTTTCGACTACTAAAAGGTTTTCTGAAAAAAATCGATAAGACCGCTTGTTTTTAACCTCTAATTTAAATTTTGATATGTTGTATTCTACTTTTTATTGATATAAATATATCGGTAGTCGATAAATGAGAAGTCCCTAAGACAATTCAAAAATGCCACGAGAATTCCGGTCTCTGGTTATGACTGTTATGCGGTCCGTGTGATATGGAGCTCAATCACAGATATACAATTTCATGAATTCTATAGTAAGGATGATGACGAGTGATTTCGCCTAGTCGGAAGCAAAGAAAATTTGAAATAGACGTGGATTGTCTAAGAAAACTTTGTAGCCACAGTAAATTTACTGCCATATTTCGACACATGATTAAAACTTTTAGAACGCCATACGTAGGGTAAATATTTTCCATAATGTCAATATCCAGAGAGGAAAATGGGGAAAATGGGGATACGCGTCATACTCATGAACGAGTGCTGATTGTGGAGACCGGTCTGTTTAAGCTTACACGGGCTACATTTTATGTCATGTAACTTTACTTTTGAGTGACATTAACGTGAGACACTTCATTCGGCTCTTCTCTGTTTATCTGATTAAATTTCTTGTCTTTTAATTATTAATATAAGAATTCAAGTCTTGGAGACCTTTTAAATCTCTAAGGATAATTTAATGATCTTTTTTTTTAATTATATTTTATGTCTGATACTTAGAGACTTTTACATATCTAAAGAATTTTATTATTTGTTGGTTATATTTTTTATCTCATTATATTTTGTGTAGATTGACATTTAGGGACTGTATACATCTCTAATAAAGTATCTAATATTTCATTTGTAAAAAATTGACATGTAAAAGTGCCCCTGTGGCATATTTGCTAAATAAATGTTTGATATTTGGACTACGTTTGTATGGAGCTGCGGCCTTTCCTCTTAAGCGTTTACAAAAAAAATACAAAATTTCTTTATTAACAATTTTTTTTTTTTTTTTTTATTAGAGGCAGGGTTGACAAAAGTAGGTAATTATAAATTCTATTTACATTGCGGTTAGATTAACAGTAGCCCTCACACTAGGTCAAGCCTGTGTCGTGAGGACTTTGGTGAGACAGTAACAGCAAAACGAATTAACAAATATACATGAGAAATTAAAAAAATACAAACTATGAGGTGACCAACTAAAATAATTGAAATAAGTTACATGCAGATAAAGACTATAAAAAGGTGAATGAGTGGATTTTGCTAGTGAGCTAAGTAGCTACCTAAACAAGATTAGTTTTAGCGTACCATCGTTGTGTTGTTACCATGGTCATAGCTAACCACGGAATATGATTCGGAATGTTTGAACCATCCGCGCTTTGACTCGGTTCCTTTGATATCGTAGTGCCTTTCAAGCCTGTCAGTGTTGTAGCGTTGCTAGTATTTGTCTAGCGTCTAGCTAGTCATATTATTTAGATTATTGAGCGAGCGAGCACGAAGCATCTCCGTCTCAGTTAGGGCAAATATGCTTTCGTATATGTTCCTGTTCTCCTCTACAGGTCACATTTTTCTACCGATTTTCGTGTTTTTTTGTAAGCTGATTCGACAAGGAATTATTTTCTGGATAGGATCATTTTTTAAATGGCAGAGCCTTGGGTTTCGTGAGGTATGCAGAGAAAAAAAAAACATAAAAATAATCCTAATCAGAAAAAAGTGTAGTGTAAGGTACCGTACGCAAGTAAGCCCATCTTATTCATGTTTAGATTTTAAGAAAAAGAGAAAGAAATGTATTCATTATTTATTGAATCATCGACGTATTAATAGTAGTTTAGGCTTAGCAACCGATTTTGTAAAAAGGATTTTGGAAAATGGCTTTGTTCGGCACTGGGCCTTACATGGGTCGTGTACCTTATAAGAATGGACCATCTTGTCCATGATGCTACATCGGACCACATTGGTATCGGGCGTTCCCGATTGGTCAATTCGAACGATTACTGGTATCAAAAAGACAACTATCATACCAAAGAGAAAACTGGTGTAAATCAGTTATTGTGCATTTCGCTCGTACTTGCCCGTACATATATTAGCGCGGGTGCATATATTAGTCGAGTCGAGTCAAGTCAAGTCAAGTCAAGTCAAGTCAAGTCATCGTCATCGTCATCGTCAAGAATCATATAGACAAGATGCAATGTCTTATAAAACGATTAATAAGAACTGGCGCTTATTTCCAATTTTTAACGCGCTTTTATTTGGTCGACCTGGGGCCTTATTCGACATGCACAACTGTCAAATTTCGCGTCCACATCAAATCAACACTTGATTCTATCGCATGTTGATTGTATCAAGTGTTGATTCTATCAACTGTGGATATTATCATTTGGAACAATCAAAACTCATTCATAGAAAAAATAATCAAACTAAAATCAACTTTGTTTATTACTACTATACAGTTTGTAATGGCTCTGAACTCGAAGTGGATCGGTTTGATTTGATTGTCACCTGACTGTGGATTGCTAATGTCAAATTTTGACAAGTGTTGATTTTATTGCTAGACTTTATTGTCTATGGGCTTGGGCACCATCTTGGATTTTTTGACGTACGACAGGGAATACCCTTCCTTTCATACAATATATGGCATAGAGTAAGGCGTCTTTTTTTTTAAAAACATAACTTTACAAGAATCAGCGACATCTTGTATCCGATAGTATAAGTAATGCGCTATGAATAATGCGGCGGCGAGTAGTGAAACTATACCTGACAATGTCAATCAATTAAAAAGTGACCACACAGTTGATGGTCGATAAAGGCGATTATTAATTGAATTTTAACGACAATAAAGCACTATTGACATGCGATCTTTTTGTTGAACCCACACCTACACGTCGAATAATGCTCGCTCCACATATTCTCCTAGAAACGCTCAAAATTGTAAAAAAAATTGATGCAATTTACTCCGCACCCAGTCTCAAGTTGCTTCTAAACCACGTTCACGAACCAAGTTGTAACCTAACACATCTGTAAATATAAAGCATATGATTTAGAGATAAAGTCCGTTTTTTTTAAATTACGAGATGGTTCATGAATAACCTTTATTACTATAAAAATAATACTACATTTGTCAAAAAAAAATTCTGTATTGCGCTATTACATAATGCATAAAATTGATATAAAGATAGGTACCATAGTAGCTCGCTCACTTGGTCTATCAACAACTATTTTAATGCTCTTTGTACTCGTATACGCGACCCCATTGTATGTACAGTCGCCATCAGATATATCGGAACGCATGTATGAGATCTCAAATTATTAAGATAAGACCTACTGTCCTGTCTATATTACTTACCAAGACCTAAGTACCTATTATTTATATGTACCTACACAAAGAGAATTCCTATGTTAAAAGGAGATTAAATACATATTTTGTTATTCAACTACAAATAAAATAAAATTTATCTTTTTCAGTTAACACATTTTTTTACCGATTTCTTTAATAAAATAAAACATTAAAGTATTATGTGACTATATTTCATTGTCTTCGGTGTAGATTATTTACTGATGTTCCAATTTCCTGTATCAGTTTGGTACCAGGAAATATAAAAACTACACCTCTTCAAAAACTTTGCTGGTAGTTCGACATCTGTAAGTTTAAATATAAAACATGATAAAAACACTTAAGTCAAAAACGTATACATAAAATATTTGCCCTATATTCTGGTCGCTCGGTAGGGTGCCCAGAAGGCTGGGTGCATTTCCGCGCTGGTTAACAATGCTGATCCTCTGGTCACCAGAAGCCTAAATAAGGCGCTCTCATAGAGCCACGCTAGTGCCCTACAGTTTCAAATTCAACCCCAAGTGCCACAAATATGTAGTTAAGGGTTTAAATTCTGGATCAAGAACATGGAATACTATTCGCTAGTAAGGCCATAGGTATTAGAAAAAAATAATAGTAGGAGACGGCCGTGGTCATGGTAGGTGGTACAGGTGGGCCAGGCAAGCTCTGAAATTATGCACCTATTTTACTATAACTTTGTTCACCTGTGTATATTTACTGTTTCCATGATAATCATTTTTAATATGTAGCCCGTGTAATCGGGCTGTATAATTGGTCTCATATTTTTTAACACAAAATCATAATTTTAATTCAATAATTAATGGTGTTTTACATATTAATCATTAATGTTTAATGTACCTATTTTGCAAAATTTTCTTGCATATAATAATATTGTTTACTTCAATTGACGTGTTTATTATTTTCGTTACTATGTCAACGTTAATACTTAAAAAATTATAACGTGAAGGTTGAGTCCGCAGTACAGTTACAGTTTACGTACATAGTGGCATTAGCACAGTCGGATTAGGACCAAACTCGAAATGTCTGAACAGTCATGAAATTTGGTATGTATATACGCCCCTTAAAGACCCCTTTTTCATGCCCACACCATTTGACATTTGGGGACCTCGAGGAACCGCAGCCATCTTGGAAAATGTGGACCATCCAGGAGAAATTCGCGTTTTACTCTAAATCTACGTTCTTTATTCAATAATCGTGTAAGGCAACATTCAAGCTTATAAAATTCTACATAAAATAGTTTTAGACATCTTTGCGAAAAAAAAATGATCTTGCTGTAAAAAATACTTGCTAAACCCAGATTTAGCCCTTATACCCTTTCATGGGATATTCTCTTAATAGGAAACTTGGAACAATAAAAATTCCACTTTTAACTATACATTTGTACATAATCTACCCCAATATCAATATTTTACTTGACTGCAACTTAACCAGAAAGTAGGGTTATGGGTATAAGTACTGAGGATTCAGGACACCCTGTACCTTAGGATACTGGACGGATTTTTTAAATGACGTATTATTTAGCCCTAAACTTTTTTCTTCCGTTAATTTTAGTAACTTTGTATTGCATAGCACTTGTATACTAACTGTGGATCTACTGATGTCTGTTTTACTGTACTCCGCTCAATAGTTTAGGCGCTAGAAGAAAAAATATGATTTAATATTCGGAGTCCTCTCAAGGCGGCTGTATTGATTTTTCTTTAATAGAACAAGTAAAAGTAGGTTGTGAATGGCAAGAGAAATCTAACGATACGTCATTTAAAAAAATCCGTCCAGTATCCTAATACCTAGCTACTGGGTGTACTGAATCATCAGTACGTACACCCATAACCCTTCTTTCTGGTATAGTCACAGTAGAGTAAAATGTTAATATTGGGGTAGACCACGTACAAATGTATAGTTAAAAATAGAATTCATATTCCTCCGAGTTTCCTTTTAAGAGAATGTCCCCTGGAAGTGTATAAGCGTTAAACTTAGATTCAGCAAGTATTCTCTATAACAAGATGTATTGTTCTGCAAAGATATCGAGGACTTTTTTGTGTAGAATTTAATAAGTTTTAATGTTGACTGTTGTGTTGATGGTACACATTTTCCAAGATGGCTCGGATTCCTCGAGATCCCCAAATGTTAAATGGTTTGGGCATGAAAAAGGGGCCTTTAATTTATATACATAATAAATTTCATGACTGTTACAGAGATTTCGAGGTTGGTCCTAATCCGATTATGCTACATAGTGCGTCCGCAGCAAATTCGGTTCTCCATACAAATGTAGTTACGCTCTCATTTTAAAATGACTTGCTAGATTGCTCTGAAACTTTGTACTTATAATATGATATGGTATGTCTATGCCTATAATTAATTTAAAACATAAATGTGAAATGAGAGCCAGTTAAGTTCAATATTAAGAATATGAGTCGTTGTTGATTCGCCGACAACGGAATTGAGATCTATATGGGTCCCATGTTCTGTGCTGTGTAGAAAATCCTGAAATTATAAAAGATTTGTCTTGGCTAGTTTTTACGTATAGGCTACGTATCACCGAAACGTCACAAACACCACGAAGGTTCGGCTTGTACGGGCCGTCGTTTTTCCTATATTCTTACACGCTGCGGAGACCTGGACTATCCGAAAGACAGAGGAAAAGACGATAGACGCCCTAGAAATATGGTGCTGGAGGAAAATGCTGGGGATATCCTGGACCGAGTTTCGGACTAATGTCTCCATCCTTAAAGAACTCCGTATCAAGCAGCGCCTTTCGACTCTCGTAAAGACCCGCATACTCAGTTTTTTCGGTCACGTCTCGAGGAGGAACAACGACTCCATAGAGCGTCTAGTGGTGCAGGGTAGAGCAAACGGAAAAAGACCGCGCAAAAGGCCACCTATGCGATGGACTGACCAAATCAAATCTGCCATGAAGGGTCCCCTGAACGCATTTGCCAGAATGGCCCCCAACCGCGAAAAATGGCGAGAAATCGTACGGCAAGCAACATCTGCGCCTGATATCAGCAGTTGACCACGACGCTCTGCAAAGAGTACAACGACAAAGAAGAAGAAGACGTATCATATTTGTCTAAAATTTGGTTTGTTGGTACACACACAAGGGATAGTCTCTAGCTAGGTACGGGGTGCCACACTCGTCAGCGCGACGGCGATATTTTTTACCTTTTACCTAAAAATCTCAAATTTGTGTACGGGCTCAGCTCCTGTTTCGTCTTAAGCCTGAATTAAACAGATTCTGACTCACAGGGGGCTTTGAGCATGCTGTTGCGTTCGTTTTCAAATTTTGAAAAAAAGAACTAGCCTAACAACACAATAAATGCTTGTTTTTCCGCATTCTTCACTATATCTCCCTGTCTCACTACTATCTGACCTTCTAACCCAGAGGGGAAAATATACCTTATTGGGGCTACTCCATCTTCCTCATGATAATTATATATTTTACTTTACTGTAAAGCAATCGGTACATGTTACAAGATGCACATTGTTAAGAGCCGGGGTTAGAACCCACGACCATTGGTTTTAAAATGAAGCTTTGTATATAATTTGTATTTTTATAATAAATCTGTTTTCTTGTTGACATTTTGTGGTATTCAAAGAGCATATAATCACTACGTTCTAGTGGTATTGTATTGCTTTATGTTAATTGTCAAGATAGTTCTTTCATCCTGGACAATTGTCACATGCGTCACATGTACGTTTTATGATAGATCTACATCGACGCAACTGCATGTCATTGTCAAAGAGCATATAATCACTACGTTTTAAGAGACGGGACTTCCATACTAGCGAGTGGAATCAGTTTGTTTCGCAAATCATTACCAAAATGTACGACAAAGAACCGTCAAAGAACCATAGTACCAACATAAGCGATTTAAATAGTGTAGTACGCTACACGCTTACGATTCTTATCGATATCGATAAAATGGGGAGGGTTGAAACATAGGCTCCTGTCTACAAATTTTGTACTCGAAATCAGGTTAGCATCGAGTCCACATTTAAGTTGTATGTTATATAGTGGATAGTTCTTAATTGGACTACTATCTGGTCGGGCTTAATGTGGACCCGAATTATTTTAATACAGTTTTTAAGTCGTGTTTTTTTATTTTATTAAATGCTTGATTTTCATAATTATGAGCACATACATGTTTGAATAAATGTAACTTTTCTATGGGAAAATGTATCAGGTCTTCGTTCCCAACAAATTTGGCCCACTGCATGCATCTGAAAACATACAGCCTTGGAAAAGCATGACTTTATCTACAGTTTATATTCCATGTGTTTGCTAATGAGATGATCAACTGATTATTTCGCGCTAATATGCATCTATAAATCATGTTTTTCGGCATCCAGTTATCAACAACCCTATATCAATGCTTTAACTTTTTATGTATTTATATGTCTGTTAATCATGAGAACGGGTCTGGCCTTGTTGGCAGCGACCCTGCCTATGAAGCCGATGGTCCCAGGTTCAAATCCTGGAACGGGCATTTATTAGTGTGATGAGCATGAATATTTGTTCCTGAGACATGGGTATTTTCTATGTATTTATAAATACTTATAAATTAGGTCTATGTACATATATATATACATTATTGCACAAACTGACTTAGTACTAAAGTATGAATGGCATGTGTTGTGGGTATATATATATATATATATATATCGTTGTCTAAGTACCCACAACACATGCCATTCATACTTTAGTACTAAGTCAGTTTGTGTAATAATGTCCTATAATATTTTTTTATTTATCATAAAAACAGAGATTAATTTTCTTACATTTTAGGTTAATATATTAAATAATCACTAGATAAAAAAAATATGTTAACTAATGACCATTAATGCATAAGTAATAGATAATTTATGCATTATTAATCTTCGACGAATTAATTATGGTCATATTGCATGCTAGTTCTAAGGAAATTTCACATATTTAATTTAATTATTTACACTGATATACAAATAAAACTAGTTATCGATAGTTATAGTACATCCCTAGTTCACAACGAAAAATAATGTAAAATATCTAATTTTCGATGTGTTTATAGCCTGCTGACCCAAAATAAGGTCAAAAGTATCTAAAGCAATACTTACCAGTCTTCATCCAAGGGAAATTTCGCCATAAAATCCCTTTTTTCGTGATTTTCTCGAGTGGCTCGCTTGCCACATATTTCACACTTAGTAAACCGTTTTCTCGCTGGCATTGTAACAAACTCGCTCTTTGCTCTGATCACGGTTGACTATTTTCGATTTTTGCACTAAATAATAAAGAAATTACACGAAATACCCGAACAAAACATTGAAGCCTTCAAAACAAACAAAGCAATTAGGCTGACAGTAGACTTGATGTAAACTTGACAGAATAAATAGCACTGACGTTTTCTTTTTCTTCGTTGGCAATGATTTGCGAAACAAATTCCATACAAAACTTTTTTCTTCCTAGTTGCGTCAGCCTGATCGGAATTTGGCAGCTAACTCCATCTTGCGTCCAGTAGAAGAATCAAAATCGTACAGGTAAAACTACTCTCTGCCTTAGGATCCCCTTTTAAATGTCATAAATCCAAACATGGCAGCCATACCCATCGACAAAAAAGTCTACCGTTGATCTAATTTCATTTGACAGTTAACTAATACGTATTCGACACGCTTATATTTGACAACTAGAATCCTGACTAGAGCTGGGACTGCGTACCAAAAGTACGTCTCTGTTACTCGTACCAAAAGTACGTCTAAAATACCAGTTTTACGAGTATGACCCCCAATAGGCAGTTTACGTATTTGCCGTGCTTAGGCGTCTTACAAATAAGGATTATTTATACAAATATCGACTTATTATTTCGGTAAGGGTCGGAAATATGGTGACGTTTTGAGTGAAGGCTATGAATCTATTGTCATATTTTTGTTATATATTATTACATTATTTTTAGATACAACAGACACCCAGACAACCATCTGTTAACAAAATTTTATTTTACCTAAAGTAACGGTAAGAATGGAGGTACGAGGTGATAAAAGTTTCATATTTGTTTTATTTCAGAAATCAAAGTCCGTACTTTTAAATACTCGACAAGCTAAAAGTAGTCTATTACAAATAACCTGTTCCAAAAACTATTCCGGTACAACGCCCCGCCTCTAGTGTGGATATTGTTCACTGACAGGTGGTGATAATAGCAATTCGACAAGTCACAATATTTCTCACATCAAATGGAAATCAACACGAAACGTCACTTTTAGCATGTCGAATAAGGGCCCTGTATGTAACTAACTATGTAATGGAATCTAAGGTAACTAATTTAACCATCTTCGAAGGAACATAGCGTCAAGAAAATTGGCAGCTGTATGTAGTTCTGATGACAATACAATAATATGGTACTGTCGAACTGATCTGATGATGGAGCCGGAAGATATGAACTAGAACTTCATGATGGAAAATCGTAAGCTGTGTTTGGATTTGTTAGAAAAGTCTTGTAATGAACTTTGACCACGATTAGGTTTCAAGGTCTGATGATGAAGCCGGAAGATAGGCACTGGCATTCCATGATGGAATATCGTATCATAGTTGTGTTTGTTTTTGGTTTTTACGTGCATTTATAAAAGCGGGTTTTTCTAGTGTTTTTTAGAACAATAGGTTGTTATTTAACTAGACAAATAATCGCGAGGTGGTAGGAATACAGGTCCAGAATAAAAATGGCTTATCTACATAGAAATATTAGAGCGTATTCAACCTATTTTCTTACAATGATTGTACTACTGAAAAAGGGCGTGTGTGTTTATACAATTTGCCGCACTTAAATCCTTTATATTTCTTTCTAATGACACAAAGCTGAAAATTAATCTAAACTAGTTATTACTGGAAACATTTCAAATCTGATTATTTCATTAATATGACGTTGTTTTGACGGGGTATTTGCTTTGGCAATGTTAGCTCAAAGAGCCAGATCAAGGTGTTAGTGGTAGCCTTTAATTGTTTGGATCGATGACCGCTGGGGCAGATAGCTTCTTGTGGGGCAACCGCAAAGCCTGGCCGGCTGGATAGAGAGATAGATTATCTATATAAATCTAAAGAAATATAGTTAAACGTAAGTTGTTTTAATATATAAGTTATTTTTTCTAACGGATTACAGATATCAGTTATTTTTTCTAACGGATTCATAAAATTGCATTAGCTATATAGATATATTTATTTCAGTTAACATAATTTATAATTTATGAACCTCCGGCGGGTCTTTTTGTTGTATTTTCCTTTTGTTGTGGTACATCGTTTGTATTGCATTGTTGATATGTTTATACCACTGTTTGGTTTCTAAATATATAAAAAAAAAAAAAAATTGACATCTGCAAAAACACACAGTATAAAGTTGAAATCATCATAACAAAAACACAAATTATTATAGCAACAAAGTAAATAAGTTTATGGCAAAAATTTCATTTTTGGTACAAGCTTTTATCGCTGACTGTACTTTTCTTTCTACAGGCAACTAATACTCATCGAGCCAATTCTAAAAACCCCAAACACAATTAGGTTGCGTTGTTTTATCACAGAGTTCCTATGTCCACCTCTTGTCTCTATCATCAGATCAGCTCGATGGTACCATAATATTGCATTGTCACCCGACATACATAATGTATGCAAATTTTCAGCTCAATCGGAAACCGGGAAGTGGATCAAATTTAACTTGCAAGATTTGATTATAAACAGACAACGGTCAGGTGAAAGTAAATAAAAGCTTGTAAAATGGCACAAAAGAAAATTGAGACAACAAAATAGGAATAAGCACACATACAAAATGGAATAATAATAAAAAATAAAATTAAATTAAAGTACCTACCTGTAAGCAGGAGGACGTCCTATTGGACGCCCTAGGTATCGCTGGAGCGACATGGTGGAGGCGGATCTGCGCGAGCTTCGAGTCTACAATTGGCGAGAGGTCGCACAGGACCCAGAAAAGTGGCGCTGTCTTGTGTCGGAGGCTAAGTCTCATTTTGGGTCGCTGAGCCAACGGAGTAAGTAAGTAAGTACCTACCTGTAGGTATTTTCATTATATTTTATTTTTAGTACTGTGTGCGTTGCAGCTGGACTTAAGGGTCACGGCTCAGTGATTCACTTCACTCTTTCGAGTAAAGCACTGGTTTTCTGCCGGAAACCCGGTCACAACAGATGTACTTTAAATGAAAAGCGGCCAAGTGCGAATCGGACTCGCCCATGAAGGGTTCCGTACTACTTATTAGATCTCGTTCAAACCAATTTTCGGTGGAAGTTTGCATGGTAATGTATATCATATTTATTTTAGTTTTATCATTCTGTTATTTTAGAAGTTACAAACTTCCAAAGTGGTAAAATGTGTGGGGACACACAAGTGGAAGTGTATTTCGCGCAAACTATTCAGTTTAGAAAAAAATGATATAAGAAACCTCAATCTCATTTTTGAAGACCTATCCATAGATATCCCACACGTATGGGTTTGATAATTGTTTTAAAATTTTTATGACGTATTAAAAAAAACTACTTACTAGATCTCGTTCAAACCAATTTTCGGTGGAAGTTTGCATGGTAATGTACATCATATATTTATCTTCTTCCTCCTGCCCTTATCCCACGTTATGTGGGGTCGGCACAACATGTTCTTCTCTTCCATTCTCCTCTATCTTTCGTCACCTCAGCACTCACTCCTTTCTTTCTCATATCCTCTTTCACACAATCCATCCATCGTTTTTTGGGTCTACCATCCGCTCTCCGTCCATCAACATTCATTCCTAACATTCTTTTTCCTATATGGCATTCATCCCTCCTCATTAAATGCCCATACCACGCTAACCTACCACTCCTTATCTTCTCCGCTACCGGTGCTACTTTCAAACTTCCCCTTATATACTCATTCTTAATTCGATCCTTTCTCGTCACTCCACACATCCATCTCAACATTCTCATTTCCGCTGCGTGCACTCTTCTTTCATCCGTCACTTTCGTCGCCCAGCATTCTGATCCATACATTACAACAGGTCTCACGATCGTCCTGTAGATTTTCCCCTTAAGTTTAAGGGGCATTCGTGGATCGCAAGTTGTTCCAGAGACCTGTCGCCATTTCATCCATCCCGCATTTATTCTATTTTTCACGTCACGGTCGATGTTGCCGTCACTTTGGATCAATGACCCAAGGTACCGGAAATCGGAGCAGACTGGTAGGGATACACCGCCTAAGGCAATATGGGAAAAACTGGATAGACCACCGAAATCGCAGAACATATGCTCCGTTTTGGTTCTGCTTATTTTCAGTCCCACACTTTCCAGCTTTTCTTGCCATTTTCCCAGTCTGCTCTGGACCTCAAGTGCATTTTCTCCGACAAGAACAATGTCGTCAGCAAACAGCATACACCAGGGTGCTTCCTCCTGTATGTTCGATGTCAGAGCATCCATAACCAGGAGGAACAAATACGGACTTAAAGCTGACCCCTGGTGTAAACCTACCGCCACACTGAACTTGTCGGTTACTCCAGCTTGAGACCTGACGTGAGTACTGGCTCTATCATACATGGACTGAATAAGCCGCACATACTTCTCTGGCATTCCTTTTTCTCTCATAGCCCACCACAGAACCTTACGGGGGACTCTATCGTATGCCTTTTCCAGGTCCACGAACACCATGTGTAAGTTCTTTTGCGCAAGTCTATATTTTTCGCACAATTGGCGAAGTGCAAATATGGCGTCCGTAGTTCCCCGGCCCGGCATAAACCCAAATTGGTTCTGTGTTACCTCACTTTCTTCTCTCATTCGTCTCGCTACTACTTTTTCCCATATCTTCATACTATGTGGCATGAGCTTTATTCCCCGATAATTGTTGCAATCTTGTACATCACCCTTATTCTTAAAGATGGGTACCAGCGAACTGTTGCACCATTCATCAGGGATCGCCTCTTCTTGCAACAACTTATTAAAGAATAAAGTCAGCCACTTCCATCCATCCGCTTTCAGAAACTTCCATACTTCCACAGGTATACCATCTGGCCCAACCGCTTTCCCATTCTTCATACCTTGCACTGCCAACCTTACTTCTTCTACAGAGATCTCTTTCACCATACCTATGTTACATCTATCATTTTCTAGCACTCCACTCCAATCATTCTCTTCGTTCATAAGTTTATTGAAGTAGTTCTTCCAGCGTTCTTTTATGCTTTTGTCATCCGTCAAAATCTTTCCTGCTTCGTCTCTCATACATTTCATATGATTTATATCTCTTGCATTCTTCTCTCGTTCTCTTGCTATTCTGTAGAGGTCTTTTTGGCCTTGGGGGCTCTCCAGGAAATCGTACAATTTATCTTGTACCTTGGCCCTTCCGATTGCTATTGCTTTCTTAGCCTTCTTCTTACTTGTTAAATAAGCTGACCTCTTGATTTCTTTCTCTCTATCGTTCCCCTCTTCCACCTTTTTCCATTCTTTAAAAGCATTCTTCTTTTCTTTCAGAATCGTTCGCACATCTTCGTTCCACCACCATGTATCCCTATCAATCTTTCCTTTCCCTTTTGTTTCCCCAAAAACATCCCTTGCCACACTTCTTAAACATACCGCCATTTCATTCCAGCAATCATTCGCTCTCATCCCTGCCATGTCACCCATTCCTACCATTTTATCGACTATTCTTTTTCTAAAATTTTCAGCTAACTCCCTATCGCTCAATCTATGCCATTTTGTTCTAGGTGGGGGCTTCGAGTTCTTTTGCAAATGTTGTACTTTAAGATTTAAATCTAGAATCAGTAACCTATGCTGGGAAACTAGGCTCTCACTGGGTATTACTTTGCAGTCCTTAGCCGAATGTATTTTACTCCTTCTTAGAAGAAAGTAATCAATTTGGGTAGAGTGGTGGCCACTACGGTATGTGATAAGGTGTTGTTCTTTCTTTTGATAGTAGGTGTTCACTATGGCTAAGTCACATCATATATTTATTTACTTTTATCATTCTCTTATTTTAGAAGTTACAGGGGGGGGGGGGGGACATTTTACCACCGTAAAACGCTGCAACTTTGCCTGGATTTTGACGTTTTTTTCTTATATCTGTGAACCTATTTTTCATTATGAGTATTAGTCGGAAAGCATACCCTATGCCTTACCAGATAAGACTCAAATCTCATTACCTAATCATACTGTATTTCCGATTTACAAGCAATCAAAGTGGCAGGCAAAGTTGTAGGCCTAAGACGTAACTTTGCCTAGACGGATATCTCCATAAATAATGTGTTGCTATTTGCAATAATATTTACTCTTGTGCATGAGACATTATGCTTGTCCCTGACAGTCAAATTATTGCCATAAGCTTAATACTTTTTTTTCACATGCAATAGGTAAAGTTGTAGCAGGTTCCACAAACTTTCTATACAAAAATATCGTTAACTGTAGGGTTGTGCCAAAAAAATATTATTATTAAAAAAATCTATTTATATTGTTAGTTACAAAATAATCAACAAACAAATGTAATATAATGTTGTTTGATTTCTTTTTCTTTTAGTATTTAATAATTTGAACTTATTTTAATTTTTTTATTACAAGTACATTGCAGATACACTATTTTGCTAATTTTCAATGCATTATTATAGTGTAAAGTTCTATTTCATTGTAAAGTTCTAATCACCCATCACCTTTGAACTCCAATTGTAATCGACCTGACACCTGACAACCCAGATTTCGATAAGAAAGATAACTGCAAGACAAATCAAATGAGCCTAAACACAGTGGGTTTATTATGTGTAGTTTAGAAGTTGCTATTTTCGGTCTCCATCATCAGACCATCTCGATGGTACCATAAACATTGCATTGTCACCCAAGTTACATAAGTATGTCAAACACCTCAATTGGTCGCTAATAAGTGGTTGAAAATTAGATTGCAAATTTTGAACAAAAATACAATTACAAGTAAACATACAGCATAATTATAATACAATAAATATACAATTGCAAGTAACTACAATAAAAATATAATAACAGATTGCAATAAGTTTTTTTTATAATTTTCATTTAATACCCATAAGTTTTTTTGTTAACATTAGTTTATAATTTCATTGTCAGCAGATCTACATAGGTACCCACACTGAAAGTCGGTGAAAATCGACTTGCAAGATTTGACTTAAACAAACATTGCAAGTTAATAAAAAGCTTGTAATAAATAAACTCATTTAAGCAGTTTAGGCAAGCTTATGTTTACTCTTTTCTGTACATTTATAAAATTCAGCTAGTGACAGCCCTAGACCCAGGCAAAATTGTGGCATTCAAGTTTCCAAAACACTGCCCAATATTGCCTAGTACGTTATTATGCTGAAATCATGTCCTTTTCTTGAAAATATTAAACTTACGGGAAATAGACAGTCTTTACTTACCCTGGGACGTTACCACTTCTCAAAAAACACCTTTTTCGTAGATAAAAATTCAAAAGTTGCGAGACACTAAAAAAATGCTGCCTCTCACGTCGACTTATGATACGTAACTGGCGGAGCAACAATGGAGTTACCATTGTAAAAAAATGAAATATGTGTTGCCAGAATAATGAATATTACTACCAAATGGTAAAAAACAAGAAAAAACTAAGCAAATTCGAGAAATCGTAATTGAAATTAAATAGGCAAAATTGAGCTTAAATGGCAAAGTTGCAGCATTTTACGGCACTTTGGAAGTGTCTCTCGCGCAAACCATTCAGTTTAGAAAAAAATGATATTAGAAACCTCAATATCATTCTTGAAGACCTATCCATAGATACCCCACACGTATGGTTCTGATGAAAAAAAAATGAGTTTCAGTTTTAAGTATGGGGAACCCTCAAAATTTATTGTTTTTTTTTTCTATTTTTGTGTAAAAAACTTAATGTGGTTCATAGAATACATCTACTTACCAAGTTTGAACAGTATAGTTCTTATAGTTTCGGAAAAAAGTGGCTGTGACATAAACGGACAGACAGACGGACGTGAAGAATCCATAAGGGTGCCGTTTTTTGCCACTTGGCTACGAAACCCTAAAAAAGCTATAACTCCCCCGGGAGTGTTAGAGGGTGAGACCGACTCGTTATTTTTTTGCTCGATATTAGTTGCGAGTATTGTCAAATCAAGATCCAATTTTAAAATTGGAATGCCCTGAAAGCCGAAGTTTCCTGTTAACCGGCCTTATCGGGCGCGGTCGGCTGGAAAGAGATAACACTATCTCCGTCACGCTCGCACGCCTCCGTCCTGTGGGAAATCTCGGCTATTTTTTGAGTCCCGATAGAGATAGTGAGTCAGTCAAAACACTGCCGGACAATGCCGGTTGAAATAGTTCGCCCGAATTCGTTCTGTTGATGAACAATTTTTGAATACGTTCTCAAATAAGCATAGTCCGGTATACAAAAATACAAAATTCTTTATTGAAAAAATATACGTGAAATATGATGCAGGGGATGGAGCCACCCTTTAAGCAAAAATATGCCCGTGTCGGGTAACACCGCTCTTCCCTATGACGTAACATAACATAATGTAGGTATACAATTTAAATTAAATTAAACTAACTAAACAAAATTACTAATTATCTACTCGGACTAAATAAAATTAAAATTTACTAAAGCTAAGTCTATGTACTGCCTTTTGATTGCTCGAATATGCAAGAGTGATAGAGAGGAGAGAAAAAAAAAATCGATTTTCTCGTTTCGCGGTAGACGCTTAGATTGTGATGGATTGTGGTAGTGGCGCCCCCTATGCAGAATTTCGCGTAATATTCCCTATTCTTCTTTCATGTATTTCATATACAACATTATGGTACTTATTTTATTTTACAATATTTCTATTAAAACTATCTGTTCACATTAAATATCAAAGTAAATTACACTGCATTTTGCTACAAGTACGTTAATTTTACTCAACGGTAAACAGTGCTTCTGTTCTGCCTGTGAATTAATTTAGCTACTGCAAAATACAGGTATATTCAATTAAATTAATTAGCTTCGTAAACAATGTTATTTAACATTAAGCATGTGTAAACTAGAGCTGCTTTTGAAATTTTAACAATCTTATTTTTAACGTATTTGTCTAAAATAGTATTTTTATACAAACGTGTTACAATAGAGAGCTTTTCTGTCGAATACCGTGTTTAGGCATGTCTGTGAAGTTGGCATATCAAAGTCTAGCAGATCACGTTTTTATTGGAGTTCTATTAGCATGCACCATAGTTCTAGAGTTCCTGATACTTTATATCAATAGTTCTGGCGTTTTTATCATAAAAACCAATACTATGGATTTTTACCAAATGATATGCTAACTTCACACACTAGCATATCATTTAGTAACAAATGGAATGAAAAAATTTGTAGTGCCTTGTCACGTGATAACAAAGAGTTCCTGATACAAAAAAGACATCTCTGAGACCATTCATTACAATTACTAATTATTTTTAAATACAATGATATGCTAACTTCACACGTGTTATGCTGATGTAATTTAACAAGGCACAGACATATTTTTGGTTTCAAACGATAGCTCTTGCTCTATTGTTCGTAGAACTCAGGAGTTCTCGGAGTTCTCGGTCCTAAATCAAGCGAGCGAGCCAGAAAAAACTTAACTTTAATAATATTAAATTTTAACAAAATTCATATGAAATATGGAAAAATATTTTTAAAAGTTCTAGGTATTATTTGCATATTTATTTATAGCTGAGAGTCTAATTAAAAAAACAAAAGGATTACCCGGCCCCTGTCTCACATTTATGGTTAAAAAAATATTATCTTTGAAATTTGTTTTTTTTCAAAATAGAGACATGATATGCTGAAACATTTTTAGCAGCATTAGGCTTGATTTTGGTCTCCAATGATAAACGTGCGTCTGAATTGTATAAAACAGAGAAGTTCTAGGCAATTGATGAAGTTTAAATATTAAATAAATAAAATAGTTTTAAATTTCGATTTCGTCAATATTCAGGTATGATCTGCCGAAACATTTTCAGGAGATTTAGGCTTGAATTTGGTCTTGAATGATAGCTGTTAGTCAGTAGTATATAAAACAGCGGAGTTCTAGGCAATCGATACACTATAAAAGTGATATAAAAAATTAAGTTTGAAATTTCGATTTCGTCAATATTCAAGTGTGATCTGCTGAAGCATTTTCAGGAGATTTAGGCTTGAATTTGGTCTTGAATGATAGCTGTTAGTCAGTAATATGTAAAAAAGCGGAGTTCTAGGCAATCGATACACTATAAAAGTGATATAAAAAATTTAGTTAGAAATTTCGATTTCGTCAATATTCAGGTGTGATCTGCTGAAAGATTCTTAGGAGATATAGGCTTGAATTTGGACTTCAACGATAGCTGTTAGTCAGTAGTATATAAAACAGCGGAGTTCTAGGCAATCGATACACTATAAAAGTAAAATAAAAAATTAAGTTTGAAATTTCGATTTCGTCAATATTCAGGTGTGATCTGCCGAAACATTTTCAGGAGATATAGGCTTGAATTTGGTCTTCAATGATAGCTGTTAGTCAGTAGTATATAAAACAGCGGAGTTCTAGGCAATCGATACACTATAAAAGTAAAATAAAAAATTAAGTTTGAAATTTCGATTTCGGCAATATTCAGGTGTGATCTGCTGAAACATTTTCAAGAGATAATAAAAAATTAAGTTTGAAATGTCGATTTCGGCAATATTCAGGTGTGATCTGCTGAAAGTTTTTCGGGAGATATAGGCTTGAATTTGGTCTTGAATGATAGCTGTTAGTCAGTATTATATAAAACAGCGGAGATCTAGGCAATAGATACACTATAAAAGTGATAAAAAAAAATTGTTTTAAATTTCGATTTCGTCAATATTCAGGTGTGAACTGCTGAAAGATTTTCAGGAGATATAGGCTTGAATTTGGCCTTCAATGATAGCTGTTAGTCAGTTGTATATAACACAGCGGAGTTCTAGGCAATCGATACACTATAAAAGTGAAATAAAAATTTAGTTTGAAATTTCGATTTCGTCAATATTCAGGTGTGATCTGCTGAAAGATTTTCAGGAGATATAGGCTTAAATTTGGTCTTTAATGATAGCTGTTAGTCAGTAGTATATAAAACAGCGGAGTTCTAGGCAATCGATACACTATAAAAGTGAAATAAAAATTAAGTTTGAAATTTCGATTTCGTCGATCTTCAGGTGTGATCTGCTGAAAGATTTTCAGGAGGTATAGGCTTGAATTTGGTCTTCTATGATAGCTGTTAGTCAGTAGTATATAAAACAGTGGAGTTCTTGGCAATCAATACACTATAAAAGTGAAATAAAAATTTAGTTTGAAATTTCGATTTCGTCAATATTCAGGTGTGATCTGCTGAAAGATTTTCAGGAGGTATAGGCTTGAATTTGGTCTTCAATAATAGCTATTAGTCAGTAGTATATAAAACTGTGGAGTTCTTGGCAATCAATACACTATAAAAGTGAAATAAAAATTTAGTTTGAAATTTCGATTGTTAATATTCAGGTGCAATCTGCTGAAAGTTTTTCAGGAGATATGGGCTTGAATTTGGTCTTGAATGATAGCTGTTAGTAAGTAGTATATAAAACAGCGGAGTTCTAGGCAATAGATACACTATAAATGTGATAAAAAAAATTGTTTTAAATTTCGATTTCGTCAATCTTCAGGTGTGAACTGCTGAAAGATTTTCAGGAGATATAGGCTTGAATTTGGTCTTCAATGATAGCTGTTAGTCAGTTGTATATAAAACAGCGGAGTTCTAGGCAATCGATACACTATAAAAGTAAAATAAAAATTAAGATTGAAATTTCGATTTCGTCAATCTTCAGGTGTGATCTGCTGAAAGATTTTCAGGAGCTATAGGCTTGAATTTGGTCTTCAATGATAGCTGTTAGTCAGTAGTATATAAAACAGCGGAGTTCTAGGCAATCAATACACTATAAAAGTGAAATAAAAATTTAGTTTGAAATTTCTATTTCGTCAATATTCAATTGTGATCTGCTGAAAGATTTTCAGGAGATATAGGCTTGAATTTGGTCTTCAATGATAGCTGTTAGTCAAAGGTATATAAAACAGCGGAGTTCTAGGCAATCGATACACTATAAAAGTAAAATAAAAAATTATGTTTGAATTTAAGATATCGTCAATATTCAGGTGTAATCTGCAGAAAGATTTTCAGGAGATATAGGCTTGAATTTGGTCTTCAATGATAGCTGTTAGTCAGTTGTATATAAAACAGCGGAGTTCTAGGCAATCAATACACTATAAAAGTGAAATAAAAATTTTGTTTGAAATTTCGATTTCGTCAATATTCAGGTGTGATCTGCTGAAAGATTTTCAGGAGATATAGGCTTGAATTTGGTCTTCAATGATAGCTGTTAATCAGTAGTATATAAAACAGCGGAGTTCTAGGCAATCGATATACTATAAAAGTAAACTATAAAATTAAGGTAGAAATTTCGATTTCGTCAATATTCAAGTGTGATCTGCTGAAAGATTTTCAGGAGATATAAGCTTGAATTTGGTCTTCAACGATAGCTGTTAGTCAGTAGTATAAAAAACAGTGGATTTCTAGGCAATCGATACACTATAAAAGTAAAATAAAAAATTAAGTTTGAAATTTCGATATCGTCAATGAATAGGTGTGATCTGCTGAAAGATTTTCAGGAGATATAGGCTTGAATTTGGTCTTCAATGATAGCTGTTAGTCAGTAGTATATAAAACAGCGGAGTTCTAGGCAATCAATAGACTATAAAAGTGAAATAAAAATTTAGTTTGAAATTTCGATTTCGTCAATATTCAGGTGTGATCTGCTGAAAGATTTTCAGGAGATATAGGCTTGAATTTGGACTTTAATGATAGCTCTTAGGGAGTAGTATATAAAACAGCGGAGTTCTAGGCAATAGATACACTATAAAAGTGATATAAAAAATTTAGTTAGAAATTTCGATTTCGTCAATATTCAGGTGTGATCTGCTGAAAGATTTTCAGGAGATATAGGCTTGAATTTGGCCTTCAATGACAGCTGTTAATCAGTAGTATATAAAACAGCGGAGTTCTAGGCAATCGATATACTATAAAAGTAAACTAAAAAATTAAGTTAGAAATTTCGATTTCCTCAATATTCAAGTGTGATCTGCTGAAAGATTTTCAGGAGATATAGGCTTAAATTTGGTCTTCAATGATAGCTGTCAGTCAAAGGTATATAAAACAGCGGAGTTCTAGGCAATCAATACACTATAAAAGTGAAATAAAAAATTAGTTAGAAATTTCGATTTCGTCAATGAATAGGTGTGATCTGCTGAAAGATTTTCAGGAGATATAGGCTTGAATTTGGTCTTCAATGATAGCTGTTAGTGAGTTGTATATAAAACAGCGGAGTTCTAGGCAATCGATACACTATAAAAGTAAAATAAAAATTAAGATAGAAATTTCGATTTCGTCAATCTTCAGGTGTGATCTGCTGAAAGATTTTCAGGAGATATAGGCTTGAATTTGTTCTTGAATGATAGCTGTTAGTCAGCAGTATATAAAACAGCGGAGTTCTAGGCAATAGATACACTATAAAAGTGATAACAAAAAATTGTTTTAAATTTTGATTTCGTCAATCTTCAGGTGTGATGTGCTGAAAGATTTTCAGGAGATATAGGCTTGAATTTGGTCTTTAACGATAGCTGTTAGTCAGTAGTATATAAAACAGTGGAGTTCTTGGCAATCAATACACTATAAAAGTAAAATAAAAATTAAGTTTGAAATTTCGATTTCGGCAATATTCAGGTGTGATCTGCTGAAAGTTTTTCAGGAGATATAGGCTTGAATTTGGTCTTGAATGATAGCTGTTAGTCAGTATTATATAAAACTGCGGAGTTCTAGGCAATAGATACACTATAAAAGTGATAAAAAAAATTGTTTTAAATTTCGATTTCGTCAATATTCAGGTGTGAACTGCTGAAAGATTTTCAGGAGATATAGGCTTGAATTTGGTCTTTAATGATAGTTGTTAGTCAGTTGTATATAAAACAGCGTAGTTCTAGGCAATCGATAAACTATAAAAGTAAAATAAAAATTAAGATAGAAATTTCAATTTCGTCAATCTTCAGGTGTGATCTGCTGAAAGATTTTCAGGAGATATAGGCTTGAATTTGGTCTTCAATGATAGCTGTTAGTCAGTTGTATATAAAACAGCGGAGTTCTAGGCAATCAATACACTAAAAAAGTGAAATAAAAATTTAGTTTGAAATATCGATTTCGTCAATATTCAGGTGTGATCTGCTGAAAGATTTTCGGGAGATATATCTCAGTCAGTAGTATATAAAACAGCGGAGTTCTAGGCAATCGATATACTAAAAAGTAAACTAAAAAATTAAGTTAGAAATTTCGATTTCCTCAATATTCAAGTGTGATCTGCTGAAAGATTTTCAGGAGATATAGGCTTGAATTTGGTCTTCAACAATAGCTGTAAGTCAGTAGTATATAAAATAGCGGAGTTCTAGGCAATCGATACACTATAAAAGTAAAATAAAAAATTAAGTTTTAAATTTCGATTTCGTCAATATTCAGGTGTGATCTGCTGAAAGATTTTCAGGAGATATAGGCTTGAATTTGGTCTTCAATGATAGCTGTTAATCAGTAGTATATAAAACGGCGGAGTTCTAGGCAAACGATATACTATAAAAGTAAACTAAAAAATTAAGTTAGAAATTTCGATTTCCTCAATATTCAAGTGTGATCTGCTGAAAGATTTTCAGGAGATATAGGCTTGAATTTGGTCTTCAACAATAGCTGTAAGTCAGTAGTATATAAAATAAAGGAGTTCTAGGCAATCGATACACTATAAAAGTAAAATAAAAAATTAAGTTAGAAATTTCGATTTCGTCAATATTCAGGTGTGATTTGCTGAAAGATTTTCAGGAGATTCAGGCTTGAATTTGGTCTTGAATGATAGCTGTTAGTAAGAAGTATATAAAACAGCGGAGTTCTAGGCAATCGATACACTATAAAAGTGATATAAAAAATTAATACACTATAAAAGTAAAATAAAAATTAAGTTTGAAATTTCGATTTCGTCAATCTTCAGGTGTGATCTGCTGAAAGATTTTCAGGAGATATAGGATTTAATTTGGTCTTCAATGATAGCTGTTAGTCAGTAGTATATAAAACAGTGGAGTTCTAGGTAATCAATATACTATAAAAGTGAAATAAAAATTTAGTTTAAAATTTCGATTTCGTCAATCTTCAGGTGTGATCTGCTGAAAGATTTTCAGGAGATATAGGCTTGAATTTGGTCTTCAATGATAGCTTTTAGTCAGTAGTATATAAAACAGTGGAGTTCTAGGCAATCAATATACTATAAAAGTGAAATAAAAATTTAGTTTGAAATTTCGATTTCGTCAATCTTCAGGTGTGATGTGCTGAAAGATTTTCAGGAGATATAGGCTTGAATTTGGTCTTTAATGATAGTTGTTAATCAGTAGTATATAAAACGGCGGAGTTCTAGGCAAACGATATACTATAAAAGTAAACTAAAAAATTAAGTTAGAAATTTCGATTTCCTCAATATTCAAGTGTGATCTGCTGAAAGATTTTCAGGAGATATAGGCTTGAATTTGGTCTTCAACAATAGCTGTAAGTCAGTAGTATATAAAATAGCGGAGTTCTAGGCAATCGATACACTATAAAAGTAAAATAAAAAATTAAGTTAGAAATTTCGATTTCGTCAATATTCAGGTGTGATTTGCTGAAAGATTTTCAGGAGATTCAGGCTTGAATTTGGTCTTGAATGATAGCTGCTAGTAAGAAGTATATAAAACAGCGGAATTCTAGGCAATCGATACACTATAAAAGTGATATAAAAATTAAGTTTGAAATTTAGATTTCGTCAATCTTCAGGTGTGATCTGCTGAAAGATTTTCAGGAGATATAGGATTTAATTTGGTCTTTAATGATAGCTGTTAGTCAGTAGTATATAAAACAGTGGAGTTCTAGGTAATCAATATACTATAAAAGTGAAATAAAAATTTAGTTTAAAATTTCGATTTCGTCAATATCAGGTGTGATCTGCTGAAAGATTTTCAGGAGATATAGGCTTAAATTTGGTCTTTAATGATAGCTGTTAGTCAGTAGTATATAAAACAGCGGAGTTCTAGGCAATCAATACACTATAAAAGTAAAATAAAAATTAAGTTTGAAATTTCGATTTCGTCAATCTTCAGGTGTGATCTGCTGAAAGTTTTTCAGGAGATATAGGCTTGAATTTAGTCTTGAATGATAGCTGTTAGTCAGCAGTATATAAAACAGCGGAGTTCTAGGCAATAGATACACTATAAAAGTGATAACAAAAAATTGTTTTAAATTTCGATTTCGTCAATCTTCAGGTGTGATCTGCTGAAAGATTTTCAGGAGACATAGGCTTGAATTTGGTCTTCAATGATAGCTGTAAGTCAGTAGTATATAAAATAGCGGAGTTCTATATAGCTGATAGCTGTTAGTGAGTTGTATATAAAACAGCGGAGTTCTAGGCAATCGATACACTATAAAAGTAAAATAAAAAATTAAGTTTGAAATTTCGATTTCGTCATTATTCAGGTGTTAACTGCTGAAAGATTTTCAAGAGATATAGGCTTGAATTTTATCTTCAATGATAGCTGTTAGTCAGTAGTATATAAAACAGCGGAGTTCTAGGCAATCGATATACTAAAAAGTAAACTAAAAAATTAAGTTAGAAATTTCGATTTCCTCAATATTCAAGTGTGATCTGCTGAAAGATTTTCAGGAGATATAGGCTTGAATTTGGTCTTCAACAATAGCTGTAAGTCAGTAGTATATAAAATAGCGGAGTTCTAGGCAATCGATACACTATAAAAGTAAAATAAAAAATTAAGTTTGAAATTTCGATTTCGTCAATATTCAGGTGTGATCTGCTGAAAGATTTTCAGGAGATATAGGCTTGAATTTGGTCTTCAATGATAGCTGTTAGTCAGAGGTATATAAAACAGCGGAGTTCTAGGCAATCAATACACTATAAAAGTAAAATAAAAAATTAAGTTTTAAATTTCGATTTCGTCAATATTCAGGTGTGATCTGCTGAAGGATTTTCAGGAGATATAGGCTTGAATTTGGTCTTCAACGATAGCTGTAAGTCAGTAGTATATAAAACAGCGGAGTTCTAGGCAATCGATACACTATAAAAGTAAAATAAAAAATTAAGTTTGAAATTTCGATTTCGTCAATATTCAGGTGTGATCTGCCGAAACATTTTCAGGAGATATAGGCTCGAATTTGGTCTTCAATGATAGCTGTTAGTCAGTAGTATATAAAACAGCGGAGTTCTAGGCAATCGATACACTATAAAAGTAAAATAAGAAATTAAGTTTGAAATTTCGATTTCAGCAATATTCAGGTGTGATCTGCTGAAAGTTTTTCAGGAGATATAGGCTTGAATTTGGTCTTGAATGATAGCTGTTAGTCAGTATTATATAAAACAGCGGAGTTCTAGGCAATAGATACACTATAAAAGTGATAAAAAAAATTGTTTTAAATTTCGATTTCGTCAATCTTCAGGTGTGAACTGCTGAAAGATTTTCAGGAGATATAGGCTTGAATTTGGTCTTCAATGATAGCTGTTAGTCAGTAGTATATAAAACAGCGGAGTTCTAGGCAATCAATACACTATAAAAGTAAAATAAAAATTAAGTTTGAAATTTCGATTTCGTCAATCTTCAGGTGTGATCTGCTGAAAGATTTTCAGGAGATATAGGATTTAATTTGGTCTTCAATGATAGCTGTTAGTCAGTAGTATATAAAACAGTGGAGTTCTAGGTAATCAATATACTATAAAAGTGAAATAAAAATTTAGTTTAAAATTTCGATTTCGTCAATATCAGGTGTGATCTGCTGAAAGATTTTCAGGAGATATAGGCTTAAATTTGGTCTTTAATGATAGCTGTTAGTCAGTAGTATATAAAACAGTGGAGTTCTAGGCAATCAATATACTATAAAAGTGAAATAAAAATTTAGTTTGAAATTTCGATTTCGTCAATCTTCAGGTGTGATCTGCTGAAAGTTTTTCAGGAGATATAGGCTTGAATTTGGTCTTGAATGATAGCTGTTAGTCAGTATTATATAAAACAGCGGAGTTCTAGGCAATAGATACACTATAAAAGTGATAAAAAAAAATTGTTTTAAATTTCGATTTCGTCAATCTTCAGGTGTGAACTGCTGAAAGATTTTCAGGAGATATAGGCTTGAATTTGGTCTTTAATGATAGCTGTTAGTCAGTTGTATATAAAACAGCGGAGTTCTAGGCAATCGATACACTATAAAAGTAAAATAAAAATTAAGATAGAAATTTCGATTTCGTCAATCTTCAGGTGTGATCTGCTGAAAGATTTTCAGGAGATATAGGCTTGAATTTGGTCTTCAATGATAGCTGTTAGTCAGTAGTATATAAAACAGCGGAGTTCTAGGCAATCGATACACTATAAAAGTAAAATAAAAAATTAAGTTTGAAATTTCGATTTCGTCAATCTTCAGGTGTGATCTGCTGAAAGCAGGAGATATAGGCTTGAATTTGGTCTTCAATGATAGCTGTTAGTCAGTAGTATATAAAACAGAGGAGTTCTTGTCAATCAATACGCTATAAAAGTGAAATAAAAAATGAAGTTAGAAATTTTGATTTCGTCAATCTTCAGGTGTGAACTGCTGAAAGATTTTCAGCAGATATAGGCTTGAATTTGGTCTTCAACGATAGCTGTTAGTCATTTGTATATAAAACAGCGGAGTTCTAGGCAATCAATACACTATAAAAGTAAAATAAAAAATTAAGTTTTAAATTTCGATTTCGTCAATATTCAGGTGTGATCTGCTGAAGGATTTTCAGGAGATATAGGCTTGAATTTGGTCTTCAACGATAGCTGTAAGTCAGTAGTATATAAAACAGCGGAGTTCTAGGCAATCGATACACTATAAAAGTAAAATAAAAAATTAAGTTTGAAATTTCGATTTCGTCAATATTCAGGTGTGATCTGCCGAAACATTTTCAGGAGATATAGGCTCGAATTTGGTCTTCAATGATAGCTGTTAGTCAGTAGTATATAAAACAGCGGAGTTCTAGGCAATCGATACACTATAAAAGTAAAATAAAAAATTAAGTTTGAAATTTCGATTTCGGCAATATTCAGGTGTGATCTGCTGAAAGTTTTTCAGGAGATATAGGCTTGAATTTGGTCTTGAATGATAGCTGTTAGTCAGTATTATATAAAACAGCGGAGTTCTAGGCAATAGATACACTATAAAAGGGATAAAAAAAATTGTTTTAAATTTCGATTTCGTCAATCTTCAGGTGTGAACTGCTGAAAGATTTTCAGGAGATATAGGCTTGAATTTGGTCTTCAATGATAGCTGTTAGTCAGTAGTATATAAAACAGCGGAGTTCTAGGCAATCAATACACTATAAAAGTAAAATAAAAATTAAGTTTGAAATTTCGATTTCGTCAATCTTCAGGTGTGATCTGCTGAAAGATTTTCAGGAGATATAGGATTTAATTTGGTCTTCAATGATAGCTGTTAGTCAGTAGTATATAAAACAGTGGAGTTCTAGGTAATCAATATACTATAAAAGTGAAATAAAAATTTAGTTTAAAATTTCGATTTCGTCAATATCAGGTGTGATCTGCTGAAAGATTTTCAGGAGATATAGGCTTAAATTTGGTCTTTAATGATAGCTGTTAGTCAGTAGTATATAAAACAGTGGAGTTCTAGGCAATCAATATACTATAAAAGTGAAATAAAAATTTAGTTTGAAATTTCGATTTCGTCAATCTTCAGGTGTGATCTGCTGAAAGTTTTTCAGGAGATATAGGCTTGAATTTGGTCTTGAATGATAGCTGTTAGTCAGTATTATATAAAACAGCGGAGTTCTAGGCAATAGATACACTATAAAAGTGATAAAAAAAAATTGTTTTAAATTTCGATTTCGTCAATCTTCAGGTGTGAACTGCTGAAAGATTTTCAGGAGATATAGGCTTGAATTTGGTCTTGAATGATAGCTGTTAGTCAGTATTATATAAAACAGCGGAGTTCTAGGCAATCGATACACTATAAAAGTAAAATAAAAATTAAGATAGAAATTTCGATTTCGTCAATCTTCAGGTGTGATCTGCTGAAAGATTTTCAGGAGATATAGGCTTGAATTTGGTCTTCAATGATAGCTGTTAGTCAGTAGTATATAAAACAGCGGAGTTCTAGGCAATCGATACACTATAAAAGTAAAATAAAAAATTAAGTTTGAAATTTCGATTTCGTCAATCTTCAGGTGTGATCTGCTGAAAGCAGGAGATATAGGCTTCAATTTGGTCTTCAATGATAGCTGTTAGTCAGTAGTATATAAAACAGAGGAGTTCTTGTCAATCAATACGCTATAAAAGTGAAATAAAAAATGAAGTTAGAAATTTTGATTTCGTCAATCTTCAGGTGTGAACTGCTGAAAGATTTTCAGCAGATATAGGCTTGAATTTGGTCTTCAACGATAGCTGTTAGTCAGTTGTATATAAAACAGCGAAGTTCTAGGCAATCAATACACTATAAAAGTAAAATAAAAAATTAAGTTTTAAATTTCGATTTTGTCAATATTCAGGTGTGATCTGCTGAAGGATTTTCAGGAGATATAGGCTTGAATTTGGTCTTCAACGATAGCTGTAAGTCAGTAGTATATAAAACAGCGGAGTTCTAGGCAATCGATACACTATAAAAGTAAAATAAAAAATTAAGTTTGAAATTTCGATTTCGTCAATATTCAGGTGTGATCTGCCGAAACATTTTCAGGAGATATAGGCTCGAATTTGGTCTTCAATGATAGCTGTTAGTCAGTAGTATATAAAACAGCGGAGTTCTAGGCAATCGATACACTATAAAAGTAAAATAAGAAATTAAGTTTGAAATTTCGATTTCTGCAATATTCAGGTGTGATCTGCTGAAAGTTTTTCAGGAGATATAGGCTTGAATTTGGTCTTGAATGATAGCTGTTAGTCAGTATTATATAAAACAGCGGAGTTCTAGGCAATAGATACACTATAAAAGTGATAAAAAAAATTGTTTTAAATTTCGATTTCGTCAATCTTCAGGTGTGAACTGCTGAAAGATTTTCAGGAGATATAGGCTTGAATTTGGTCTTCAATGATAGCTGTTAGTCAGTAGTATATAAAACAGCGGAGTTATTGTCAATCAATACACTATAAAAGTGAAATAAAAATTTAGTTTGAAATTTCGATTTCGTCAATCTTCAGGTGTGATCTGCTGAAAGATTTTCAGGAGATATAGGCTTGAATTTTGTCTTTAATGATAGCTGTTAGTCAGTTTTATATAAAACAGCGGAGTTCTAGGCAATCGATATACTATAAAAGTAAAATAAAAATTAAGTTTTAAATTTCGATTTCGTCAATTTTCAGGTGTGATGTGCTTAAAGATTTTCAGGAGATATAGGCTTGAATTTGGTCCTCGACGATAGCTGTTAGTCAGTAGTATATAAAACAGCGGAGTTCTAGGCAATCAATGCACTATTAAAGTAAAATAAAAAATTAAGTTTGAAATTTCGATTTCGTCAATCTTCAGGTGTGAACTGCTGAAAGATTTTCAGGAGATATAGGCTTAAATTTGGTCTTTAATGATAGCTGTTAGTCAGTAGTATATAAAACAGTGGAGTTCTAGGCAATCAATATACTATAAAAGTGAAATAAAAATTTAGTTTGAAATTTCGATTTCGTCAATCTTCAGGTGTGATGTGCTGAAAGATTTTCAGGAGATATAGGCTTGATTTTGGTCTTCAATGATAGCTGTTAGTCAGTAGTATATAAAACAGCGGAGTTCTAGGCAATCAATACACTATAAAAGTAAAATAAAAAATGAAGTTAGAAATTTTGATTTCGTCAATCTTCAGGTGTGAACTGCTGAAAGATTTTCAGCAGATATAGGCTTGAATTTGGTCTTCAACGATAGCTGTTAGTCATTTGTATATAAAACAGCGGAGTTCTAGGCAATCAATACACTATAAAAGTAAAATAAAAAATTAAGTTTTAAATTTCGATTTCGTCAATATTCAGGTGTGATCTGCTGAAGGATTTTCAGGAGATATAGGCTTGAATTTGGTCTTCAACGATATCTGTAAGTCAGTAGTATATAAAACAGCGGAGTTCTAGGCAATCGATACACTATAAAAGTAAAATAAAAAATTAAGTTTGAAATTTCGATTTCGTCAATACTCAGGTGTGATCTGCCGAAACATTTTCAGGAGATATAGGCTCGAATTTGGTCTTCAATGATAGCTGTTAGTCAGTAGTATATAAAACAGCGGAGTTCTAGGCAATCGATACACTATAAAAGTAAAATAAAAAATTAAGTTTGAAATTTCGATTTCAGCAATATTCAGGTGTGATCTGCTGAAAGTTTTTCAGGAGATATAGGCTTGAATTTGGTCTTGAATGATAGCTGTTAGTCAGTATTATATAAAACAGCGGAGTTCTAGGCAATCGATACACTATAAAAGTGATAAAAAAAATTGTTTTAAATTTCGATTTCGTCAATCTTCAGGTGTGAACTGCTGAAAGATTTTCAGGAGATATAGGCTTGAATTTGGTCTTCAATGATAGCTGTTAGTCAGTAGTATATAAAACAGCGGAGTTCTTGTCAATCAATACACTATAAAAGTGAAATAAAAATTTAGTTTGAAATTTCGATTTCGTCAATCTTCAGGTGTGATCTGCTGAAAGATTTTCAGGAGATATAGGCTTGAATTTTGTCTTTCATGATAGCTGTTAGTCAGTTGTATATAAAACAGCGGAGTTCTAGGCAATCGATATACTATAAAAGTAAAATAAAAATTAAGTTTTAAATTTCGATTTCGTCAATTTTCAGGTGTGATGTGCTTAAAGATTTTCAGGAGATATAGGCTTGAATTTGGTCCTCGACGATAGCTGTTAGTCAGTAGTATATAAAACAGCGGAGTTCTAGGCAATCAATGCACTATTAAAGTAAAATAAAAAATTAAGTTTGAAATTTCGATATCGTCAATATTCAGGTGTGATCTGCTGAAAGATTTTCAGGAGATATAGGCTTGAATTTGGTCTTCAATGATAGCTGTTAGTCAGTAGTATATAAAACAGCGGAGTTTTAGGCAATCGATACACTATAAAAGAAAAATAAAAATTAAGATTGAAATTTCGATTTCGTCAATCTTCAGGTGTGATCTGCTGAAAGATTTTCAGGAGATATAGGCTTGAATTTGGTCTTCAATAATAGCTGTTAGTCAGTAGTATATAAAACAGCGGAGTTCTTCTCAATCAATACACTATAAAAGTGAAATAAAAATTTAGTTTGAAATTTCGATTTCGTCAATCTTCAGGTGTGATCTGCTGAAAGATTTTCAGGAGATATAGGCTTGAATTTTGTCTTCAATGATAGCTGTTAGTCAGTAGTATATAAAACAGCGGAGTTCTAGGCAATAGATACACTATAAAAGTGATAAAAAAAAATTGTTTTAAATTTCGATTTTGTCAATCTTCAGGTGTGAACTGCTGAAAGATTTTCAGGAGATATAGGCTTGAATTTGGTCTTCAATGATAGCTGTTAGTCAGTTGTATATAAAACAGCGGAGTTCTAGGCATTCGATACACTGTAAAAGTGAAATAAAAATTAATCGATAGCGATTACAGTGCCGGGTCTTGGTAGTCGAGCCACTAAGCACTTGTTGTGGCGTTCGATGATTGACAAAGCAATTTTTCACAGTGCCAATAGGCATGGGTGTATTGTCCTTTACAATACGATGAAAATTCACTTGCACTAGTTAATTTATAGTCCCTGTTTTTTTTTACATTCTGTTTGCAGCTATGCTGTCGATGTCCATCTCAATAAATTTACCGTTTGCGGGGGGCCGGGGAGCCCTCCCTTAGATATGAAACTCATACGAGCGTAAGGTATATAAATATAAAATATTGCGTCCCTCGGGTCAACTGTACGGAGCACGGGGAGAATGTTGATCTTTCGACTTGGGAACATAAGTTGATTTTCAAGTTTAATTTTTTTCTTGAAAATATGTTTTATTTGCGAGGAGAAGCGGTTATTTATTGTTATGCAGGGCGGTCGCTGAGAGTCAACGGCTGGACTGACGGAGCGTGCCTGATTCAGCGGCGGGCTTAACTGTGAGTCATCACCCGCATGCGCTAGCGGCGGGCTTAACTTGGTGCCGGAATGCGCCCGCACCAGCGGCGGACTTAATTTGTTCTCTGGGCTGACGGAGCGTGCCTGAGTCAGCGGCGGGCTAAACTTGGAGTCATCACCCGCATGCGCTAGCGGCGGGCTTAACTTGGAGCCAGAATGCGCCCGCGACTTGGGATTATATGTAGAGTTATTCAAATTTTCAAATTTTATTTGTTTTCTGGCAAATAGGTTTTAGATCCAAAAAATTTAACACAGCCTTTAGCAGAAGATTCTTTGATTTTAATGGGCCGTATATTTATATTTATAATAAACTTAATAAAACACTAAATATTTACGACAAAACTAAAAGGGAATGCAAAAATATTGTTACAGACTGGCTTTTACATCAAACTTTACGAAAACACTGAAGATATTATGAACATAATTACTTAACTATCTGTTGAACATTTCTGCATATTTATTTTCTCTTTTTGCATACACACACAAACACACACATACACACACACACACACACACATACACATGTTTAGATTTATAAGTTAAATTTCTCAGTATTAATGATACTAAAGTTTTTCAATTTTTATCTAAAATTTATATAAATAAAACATCTCCTGCAACTAAATTTTTGGGGAGGAGCGCTTTTTACCCTAAAGTACAGGTTATACCTATTTAGGAAGCAGAGTTTCTAATTTAAGGAAATCTATGTAATTTGATGTTTATGAAGTAAATTCATTCATTCATTCAAAAAGCATATAAAAAAAAAATTGCGAGGAGGATGCTATTTATTGTAATGCTGGGCGGTCGCTGAGAGTCAACGGCTGGGCTGACGGAGCGTGTCTGAGTCAGCGGCGGCTCCCTTAGATACGACACTCATCCAAGCGTAAGGTATATCAATATAAAATATTATGTATCTCGGGTCAACTGTACGGAGCACGGGGAGAATGTTCAGCATGCGACTAGGGAACATAAGTTGAGTTTTTTAAATTTTCACTTTTTTTTTGCATTCTGCTTTGAACGCCCGCAAAAGATCTGATTATCTTGAATCAGCATGGTCCAGTGACAACATTCAGCTTGTGGCTTCGTAAGGACCCCATTCTTACTATTTTTTTTCAGGCTTCGACTTGGGAGCTTATGTAGAGTTATTCAAATTTGCAAGTTTAATTTTTTTTTGGCAAATCTAATTTATTTGCTAGAAAGGGCGGTTATTTATTGTTATGCTGGGCGGTCGCTGAGAGTCAACGGCTGGGCTGACGGAGCGTGCCTGAGTTAGCGGCGGGCTTAACTTGGAGTCATCGCCCGCATGCCCTAGCGGCGGGCTTAACTTGGAGTTATCGCCTGCATGCGCTAGCGGCGGGCTTAACTTGGAGGCGGATTACGCCCGCGCCAGCGGCGGACTTCACTTGGTCTCGGCGCGTAGCGGTGGCCTTGACTTGGAGTCGGCGCGTAGTAAATCGGCAGCAGATCACACCTGAATATTGACGAAATCGAAATTTCAAACTAAATATATTGTTTCACTTTTATAGTGTATCAGTTGCCTAGAACTCCGCTGTTTTATATACTACTGGCTAACAGCTTTCATTAAAAATCAAATTCAAGCCTAAATCTCCTGAAAATGTTTTAGTAGATCACACCTAAATATGGACTTAATCGAAATTTCAAACTATTTTTTTTGTAAAATTTATCAATTGCCTAGAACTCCGCTGTTTTAAATAAAACAGACTAACAGCTATCATTCAAGACCAAATTTGAGCCTAAATCTCCTGCTTGGGACTTGGGATTATATGTACAGTTATTCAAATTTTCAAGTTTTATTTTTTTTCTGGCAAATCTGTTTTATTTAGTTATTCAAATTTTTAAGTCTTATTTTTTTCTGGCAAATCTGTTTTATTTGCGAGGAGGAGGCTATTTATTGTAATTAATTAAATTTAGGCTTGAATTTGATCTTAAATGATAGCTGTTAATCAGTTGTATCTAAAACAGCGGAGTTCTAGGCCACTGATACACTTAAAAAGTGAAATAAAGATTTAGTTTTCAGGAGTTTTAGGCTTGAATTTGGTCTTGAATGATAGCTGTTAGTCAGTAGTATCTAAAACAGCGGAGTTCTAGGCAGTCAATAAACTTTAAAATATAATTAAAATATATAGTTTGAAATTTCGATTTCTTCAATATACAGGTGTGATCTGCTGCCGCTTTACTACGCGCCGACGCCAAGTCAAGCCGCTAGAGCATGCGGTCGATGACTCCAAGTTAAGCCCGCCGCTGACTCAGGCACACTCCGTCAGACTCTCACCGACCGCCCGGCATAAAAATAAACAACCGCTCTTCCTTGCAAATAAATTAGATTTGCCAATAAAAAAAAATTAAACCTGAAAATTTGAATAACTCTACATAAGCTCCCAAGTCGAAGCCTAAAATAAAAATAGTCAGAATGGGATCCTTACGATTCCACAAGCTGAATGTCGTCCGTAGACCATGCTGATTCAAGATAATAAGGTCTTTTTTTTTTTTTTTTTGAAAATTTGAAAAGTCAACTTATGTTCCCAAGTCGAATACCGAACATTCTCCCCGTACGTACTACGTACAATTGCCCCGAGAGGCGCAATATTTTTATATTGATATACCTTACGCTTGGATGAGTGTCGTATCTAAGGGAGCCACCGCTGACTCAGGCATGCTCCGTCAGCCCAGCCGTTGACTCTCAGCGACCGCCCGGAATTACAATAAATAGCCTCCTCCTCGTAACTTGAAAATTTGAATAATTCTACTTATATCCCAAGTCGCGGGCGCATTCCGGCTCCAAGTTAAGCCCGCTGCTAGCGCATGCGGGTAATTACTCCAAGTTAAGCCCGCCGCTGACTCAGGCACGCTCCGTCAGCCCAGAGAACAAGTTAAGTCCGCCGCTGGCGCGGGCGCATTCCGGCTCCAAGTTATGCCCGGCGCTAGCGCATGCGGGTAATGACTCCAAGTTAAGCCCGCCGCTGACTCAGGCATGCTCCGTTAGCCCAGAGACCAAGCTAAATCCGCCGCTGGCGCGGGCGTATTCCAGCTCCAAGTTAATCCCGCCGCTAGCGCATGCGGGTATTGACTCCAAGTTAAGTGCGCCGCTGACTCAGGCATGCTCCGTCAGCCCAGAGACCAAGTTAAGCCCGCCGCTGGCGTGGGCGCATTCCGGCTCCAAGTTAAGCCCGCCGCTAGCGCATGCGGGTAATGACTCCAAGTTAAGCCCGCCGCTGACTCAGGCATGCTCCGTCAGCCCAGAGACCAAGTTAAATCCGCCGCTGGCGCGGGCGCATTCCAGCTCCAAGTTAATCCCGCCGTTAGCGCATGCGGGTATTGACTCCAGGTTAAGTCCGCCGCTGACTCAGGCACGCTCCGTCAGCCCAGAGACCAAGTTAAGCCCGCCGCTGGCGCGGGCGCATTCCGGCTCCAAGTTAAGCCCGCCGCTAGTGCATGCGGGTAATGACTCCAAGTTAAGCCCGCCGCTGACTCAGGCATGCTCCGCCAGCCCAGAGACCAAGTTAAATCCGCCGCTGGCGCGGGCGCATTCCAGCTCCAAGTTAATCCCGCCGCTAGCGCATGCGGGTAATGACTCACAGTTAAGCCCGCCGCTGAATCAGGTACGCTCCGTCAGTCCAGCCGTTGACTCTCAGCGACCGCCCTGCATAACAATAAATAACCGCTTCTCCTTGCAAATAAAACTTTTTTTCCAGAAAAAAATTAAACTTTAAAATCAACTTACGTTCCCAAGTCGAAGAATCAACATTCTCCTCGTGCTCCGTACAGTTGACCCGAGGGACGCAATATTTTATATTGATATACCTTACGCTTGTATGAGTGTCGAATCTAAGGGAGGGCTCCCCCCCCCCCCCCCCCCCCCGCAAACGGTAAATTTATTGAAATGGACGTCGACAGCATAGCTGCAAACAGAATTTAAAAAAAAACAGGGACTATAAATTAACTATTGCAAGTGAATTTTCACCGTATTGTAAAGGACAACACACCCTTGCCTATTGGCACTGTGAAAAATTGCTTTGTCAATCATCGAACGCCACAACAAGTGCTTAGTGGCTCGACTACCAAGACCCGGCACTGTAATCGCTATCGTCGTGCGCAGCGCCGACATACCCGCATAGCCTCGCGAAAAAAATATCAACACGAACGGCTCGACGATACTACGCGCCGACTCCAAGTTACGGCTGCCGCTACGCGCCGAAACCAAGTTAAGTCCGCCGCTGGCGCGGGCGCATTCCGGCTCCAAGTTAAGCCCGCCGCTAGCGCATGCGGGTGATGACTCAGGCACGCTCCGTAAGCCCGGCCGTTGATTCTACAAACGAATTTTTCTTTCACTTTCAAGGTGTATTCAAGCAAACAACTCCAATGTTTTATATAATACTGATTTACAGCTATCAATAATGACCTAATTCAAGCCTTAATCTATTGAAAATGGTTCAGCAGATCACACCTGAATATTGACAAAATCGAAATTTAAAACTAAATTTTTATTTCACTTTTATAGAGTATTGATTGCCAAGAACTCCGCTGTTTTATATACGACTGACTAACAGCTATCATTGAAGACAAAATTCAAGCCTATATCTCCTGAAAATCTTTCAGCAGATCACACCTGAAGATTGACGAAATCGAAATTTCAAACTTAATTTTTATTTTACTTTTATAGTGTATCGATTGCCTAGAACTCCGCTGTTTTATATACAACTGACTAACAGCTATCATTGAAGACAAAATTCAAGCCTATATCTCCTGAAAATCTTTCAGCAGATCACACCTGAATATTGACTAAATCGAAATTTCATACTAAATTTTTATTTCACTTTTATAGTG
Source organism: Cydia pomonella (assembly GCF_033807575.1). Taxonomy (NCBI): domain Eukaryota; kingdom Metazoa; phylum Arthropoda; class Insecta; order Lepidoptera; family Tortricidae; genus Cydia; species Cydia pomonella. The sequence continues at coordinate 16,251,128 of NC_084721.1, read as the reverse complement.
TATTGATTGCCAAGAACTCCGCTGTTTTATATACTACTGACTAACAGCTATCATTTCAGACCAAATTCAAGCCTATATCTCCTGAAAATCTTTCAGCAGATCACACCTGAAGATTGACGAAATCGAAATTTCTATCTTAATTTTTATTTTACTTTTATAGTGTATTGATTGCCTAGAACTCCGCTGTTTTATATACCTCTGACTAACAGCTATCATTAAAGACCAAATTCAAGCCTATATCTCCTGAAAATCTTTCAGCAGATCACACCTGAAGATTGACGAAATCGAAATTTCAAACTTAATTTTTATTTCACTTTCATAGTGTATCGATTGCCTAGAACTCCGCTGTTTTATATACAACTGACAAACAGCTATCATTAAAGGCCAAATTCAAGCCTTTATCTCCTGAAAATTTTTCAGCAGTTCACACCTGAAGATTGACGAAATCGAAATTTCAAACTTAATTTTTATTTCACTTTTATAATGTATCGATTGCCTAGAACTCCGCTGTTTTATATACAACTGACTAACAGCTATCATTGAAGACCAAATTCAAGCCTATATCTCCTGAAAATCTTTCAGCAGTTCACACCTGAATATTGACGAAATCGAAATTTAAAACATTTTTTTTTCATCACTTTTATAGTGTATCTATTGCCTAGAACTCCGCTGTTTTATATACTGCTGACTAACAGCTATCATTCAAGACCAAATTCAAGCCTATATCTCCTGAAAAACTTTCAGCAGATCACACCTGAATATTGACGAAATCGAAATTTCAAACTAAATTTTTATTTCACTTTAATAGTGTATTGATTCCCAAGAACTCCGCTGTTTTTTATACAACTTACTAACAGCTATCATTGAAAACCAAATTTAAGCCTAAATCTCCTGAAAATCTTTCAGCAGATCACACCTGAATATTGACCAAATCGAAATTTCAAACTAAATTTTTATTTCACTTTTGTAGTATATTGATTGCCTAGAACTCCGCTGTTTTATATACTACTGACTAACAGCTATCATTAAAGACCAAATTTAAGCCTATATCTCCTGAAAATCTTTCAGCAGCACACACCTGATATTGACGAAATCGAAATTTCAAACTAAATTTTTATTTCACTTTTATAGTATATTGATTACCTAGAACTCCACTGTTTTATATACTACTGACTAACAGCTATCATTAAAGACCAAATTTAAGCCTATATCTCCTGAAAATCTTTCAGCAGATCACACCTGAAGATTGACGAAATCGAAATTTCAAACTTAATTTTTATTTCACTTTTATAGTGTATTGATTGCCAAGAACTCCGCTGTTTTATATACTACTGACTAACAGCTATCATTTCAGACCAAATTCAAGCCTATATCTCCTGAAAATCTTTCAGCAGATAACACCTGAAGATTGACGAAATCGAAATTTCAAACTTAATTTTTATTTTACTTTTATAGTGTATCGATTGCCTAGAACTCCGCTGTTTTATATACCTCTGACTAACAGCTATCATTGAAGACCAAATTCAAGCCTATATCTCCTGAAAATCTTTCAGCAGATCACACCTGAAGATTGACGAAATCGAAATTTCAAACTTAATTTTTATTTCACTTTCATAGTGTATCGATTGCCTAGAACTCCGCTGTTTTATATACTACTGACTAACAGCTATCATTTCAGACCAAATTCAAGCCTATATCTCCTGAAAATCTTTCAGCAGATCACACCTGAATATTGACGAAATCGAAATTTCAAACTAAATTTTTATTTCACTTTTATAGTGTATTGATTGCCTAGAACTCCGCTGTTTTATATACAACTGACTAACAGCTATCATTGAAGACCAAATTCAAGCCTATATCTCCTGAAAATCTTTCAGCAGATCACACTTGAATATTGAGGAAATCGAAATTTCTAACTTAATTTTTTAGTTTACTTTTATAGTATATCGATTGCCTAGAACTCCGCTGTTTTATATACTACTGACTAACAGCTATCATTGAAGATAAAATTCAAGCCTATATCTCTTGAAAATCTTTCAGCAGTTAACACCTGAATAATGACGAAATCGAAATTTCAAACTTAATTTTTTATTTTACTTTTATAGTGTATCGATTGCCTAGAACTCCGCTGTTTTATATACAACTCACTAACAGCTATCATTGAAGACCAAATTCAAGCCTATATCTCCTGAAAATCTTTCAGCAGTTCACACCTGAATATTGACGAAATCGAAATTTTTAAACATTTTTTTTTATCACTTTTATAGTGTATCGATTGCCTAGAACTCCGCTGTTTTATATACAACTGACTATCAGCTATCATTGAAGACCAAATTCAATACCTAAAATTCAAGCCTATATCTCCTGAAAATTATAACGCCTGCAAAACTGTAATAGCAAGCAAAATATAAAATGAGTAAAACTTAGAAACCAAAAATAAAATTATAATTGAATATGAAGGTACAAAAAAGGTACAAAAATTTGGCTTTTATAGAATTTATCAATAACCACGGGAACATAGCGTAATAAAGTACACCCGCCATTCTGACTGTCAGGATGGCGGGTGACCTGTTTTTTTGTGATAACTTTAAGTACCGTGAGGTACAATTTTTTTTAAAGGAGGTACTAATTTCAAACTTCACATAAATCAACTATGCAACAGGCTTAGGTCTATTTTGGGTCAATTTTACCACCTAAATCGAATTGTCAATAAACGCACCATGCGCATTGTTTACCATGCACTTGCTGACGCATTGTTAAGCTATGGACTCAGCTGTTACGGACTAACCTTTAAAACTTATTTGGATAAAATAAAGCTACTTCAGATTAGATTAATTAAATATTTAGTCGGTTATAATACTAGGAAAAAACACAGATATAATTATGATACACTTTTCTCAGCTTGCAAGGTACTTTTTGTGCATTGTAAGGTTGTATATTTAAATGTATTACATAGTTACTACAATGATGAGTTTAAAATACCAAGAATAAGTAAGCGTGACACTAGGTCTGCTAAGATCATAAGATTGACACAACCGTCAGCAAAAAACTATTATGGTCGAAGAACAAAAGAATATTTGATCCCCAAAATTTATAATGAGTACCCTCTTCTACTTGAAACACCTAAATTAAACATAGGTAGTTTGAAATCAAAATTTAAACAGATTTTACTACACAAATATGAAAACTTAACCTAGTTACCTAATACTTTCTTACTTATTTTCGGTTGTCAACAAAGTGTTTGTGCCGCTAAAATATTATAATAATTCGTCCTTAATGAACAGCTATCATATCTATCTTGTGTTGTGAAATGGCACGTCAAATCTCACTAGATTATAGGTATGTTACTATGCTCATACTTCTACCGACCGTATTACTCAATGTTTAGTGTACCTATTTAGTTTAAGATTATTTTAGAGCGCATCGCCAACAAACTGTTTCACAGTTTGGCGAAAAATTTGATTAAGGTACTTAAAATATTGTATTTTTTTTTGGTAAATAAATTATTAGGTACAAAAATATGGTATGGCTTTCATTTAATTTTATTTAGGTACACCCGCCATTCTGACTCTCACAACCCATGAGGCCGATCGCAGACATGTTTCAGCGTACAGTCACCTGCAATAAAATGTTACACAAGGAAGGCCGCAAAGATATCTGACACGATCTTATTTGTAGAGTTGTAGCTGTAGCTTCAAGCCTATATATCATTTAAGACCAAATTCAAGCCTATATCTCCTGAAAATGTTTCAGCAGATCACACCTGAATATTGAAGAAATCGAAATTTCAAACTTAATTTTTTATTTTACTTTTATAGTCTATCGGTTGCCTAGAACTCCACTGTTTTATATACTACTGACTAACAGCTATCATTGAAGACCAAATTCAAGCCTATGTCTCCTGAAAATCTTTCAGCAGATCACACCTGAATATTGACGAAATCGAAATTTCAAACTTAATTTTTTATATCACTTTTATAGTGTATCGATTGCCTAGAACTCCGCTGTTTTATATACTTCTTACTAACAGCTATCATTCAAGACCAAATTCAAGCCTGAATCTCCTGAAAATCTTTCAGCAGATCACACCTGAATATTGACGAAATCGAAATTTCAAACTTAATTTTTAATTTTACTTTTATAGTGTATCGATTGCCTAGAACTCCGCTGTTTTATATACTACTGACTAACAGCTATCATTGAAGACCAAATTCGAGCCTATATCTCCTGAAAATGTTTCGGCAGATCACACCTGAATATTGACGAAATCGAAATTTCAAACTTAATTTTTTATTTTACTTTTATAGTGTATTGATTGCCTAGAACTCCACTGTTTATATATACTACTGACTAACAGCTATCGTTGAAGACCAAATTCAAGCCTATATCTGCTGAAAATCTTTCAGCAGTTCACACCTGAAGATTGACGAAATCGAAATTTCTAACTTCATTTTTTATTTTACTTTTATAGTATATTGATTGCCTAGAACTCCACTGTTTTATATACTACTGACTACAAGCTATCATTGAAGACCAAATTCAAGCCTATATCTCCTGAAAATCTTTCAGCAGATCACACCTGAAGATTGACGAAATCGAAATTTCAAACTAAATTTTTATTTCACTTTTATAGTGTATTGATTGCCAAGAACTCCAATGTTTTATATACTACTGACTAACAGCTATCATTGAAGACCAAATTCAAGCCTATAGCTCCCGAAAATCTTTCAGCAGATCACACCTGAAGATTGACGAAATCGAAATTTCAATCTTAATTTTTATTTTACTTTTATAGTGTATCTATTGCCTAGAACTCCGCTGTTTTATATACAACTGACTAACAGCTATCATTGAAGACCAAATTCAAGCCTATATCTCCTGAAAATCTTTCAGCAGTTCACACCTGAAGATTGACGAAATCGAAATTTAAATCAATTTTTTTTATCACATTTATAGTGTATCTATTGCCTAGAACTCTGCTGTTTTATATACTACTTACTAACAGCTATCATTCAAGACCAAATTCAAGCCTATATCTCCTGAAAAACTTTCAGCAGATCACACCTGAATATTAACAATCGAAATTTCAAACTAAATTTTTATTTCACTTTTATAGTGTATTGATTGCCAAGAACTCCACTGTTTTATATACTACTGACTAACAGCTATCATAGAAGACCAAATTCAAGCCTATACCTCCTGAAAATCTTTCAGCAGATCACACCTGAAGATCGACGAAATCGAAATTTCAAACTCAATTTTTATTTTACTTTTATAGTGTATCGATTGCCTAGAACTCCGCTGTTTTATATACCACTGACTAACAGCTATCATTGAAGGCCAAATTAAAGCCTATACCTCCTGAAAATCTTTCAGCAGATCACACCTGAATATTGACGAAATCGAAATTTCAAACTCAATTTTTATTTTACTTTTATAGTGTATCGATTGCCTAGAACTCCGCTGTTTTATATACCTCTGACTAACAGCTATCATTGAAGACCAAATTCAAGCCTATACCTCCTGAAAACCTTTAGCAGATCACACCTGAATATTGACGAAATCGAAATTTCAAACTAAATTTTTATTTCACTTTTATAGTGTATTGATTGCCAAGAACTCCACTGTTTTATATACTACTGACTAACAGCTATCATAGAAGACCAAATTCAAGCCTATACCTCCTGAAAATCTTTCAGCAGATCACACCTGAAGATCGACGAAATCGAAATTTCAAACTCAATTTTTATTTTACTTTTATAGTGTATCGATTGCCTAGAACTCCGCTGTTTTATATACCTCTGACTAACAGCTATCATTGAAGACCAAATTCAAGCCTATATCTCCTAAGAATCTTTCAGCAGATCACACCTGAATATTGACGAAATCGAAATTTCAAACTAAATTTTTATTTCACTTTTCTAGTGTATTGATTGCCTAGAACTCCGCTGTTTTTTATATACTACTGACTAACAGCTATCATTGAAGACCAAATTCAAGCCTATATCTCCTGAAAATCTTTCAGCAGATCACACCTGAAGATTGACGAAATCGAAATTTAAAACAATTTTTTTTTATCACTTTTATAGTGTATCTATTGCCTAGAACTCCGCTGTTTTATATACTGCTGACTAACAGCTATCATTCAAGACCAAATTCAAGCCTATATCTCCTGAAAAACTTTCAGCAGATCACACCTGAATATTGCCGAAATCGACATTTCAAACTTAATTTTTTATTATCTCTTGAAAATGTTTCAGCAGTTCACACCTGAATATTGCCGAAATCGAAATTTCAAACTTAATTTTTTATTTTACTTTTATAGTGTATCGGTTGCCTAGAACTCCGCTGTTTTATATACTACTGACTAACAGCTATCATTGAAGACCAAATTCAAGCCTATATCTCCTGAAAATGTTTCGGCAGATCACACCTGAATATTGACGAAATCGAAATTTCAAACTTAATTTTTTATTTTACTTTTATTGGTTATCGATTGCCTAGAACTCCGCTGTTTTATATACTACTGACTAACAGCTATCGTTGAAGTCCAAATTCAAGCCTATATCTCCTAAGAATCTTTCAGCAGATCACACCTGAATATTGACGAAATCGAAATTTCTAACTAAATTTTTTATATCACTTTTATAGTGTATCGATTGCCTAGAACTCCGCTTTTTTACATATTACTGACTAACAGCTATCATTCAAGACCAAATTCAAGCCTAAATCTCCTGAAAATGCTTCAGCAGATCACACTTGAATATTGACGAAATCGAAATTTCAATCTTAATTTTTTATATCACTTTTATAGTGTATCGATTGCCTAGAACTCCGCTGTTTTATATACTACTGATTAACAGCTATCATTCAAGACCAAATTCAAGCCTAAATCTCCTGAAAATGTTTCGGCAGATCATACCTGAATATTGACGAAATCGAAATTTAAAACTATTTTATTTATTTAATATTTAAACTTTATCAATTGCCTAGAACTCCTCTGTTTTATACAATTCAGACGCACGTTTATCAATGGAGACCAAAATCAAGCCTAATGCTGCTAAAAATGTTTCAGCATATCATGTCTCTATTTTGAAAAAATCCAAATTTCAAAGATAATATTTTTTTAACCATAAATGTGAGACAGGGGCCGGGTAATCCTTTTGTTTTTTTAATTAGACTCTCAGCTATAAATAAATATGCAAATAATACCTAGAACTTTTAAAAATATTTTTCTATATTTCATATGAATTTTGTTAAAATTTAATATTATTAAAGTTAAGTTTGTTCTGGCTCGCTTGCTTGATTTAGGACCGAGAACTCCGAGAACTCCTGAGTTCTATGAACAATAGAACAAGAGCTATCGTTTGAAACCAAAAATATGTCTGTGCCTTGTTAAATTACATCAGCATAACACGTGTGAAGTTAGCATATCATTGTATTTAAAAATAATTAATAATTGTAATGAATGGTCTCAGAGATGTCTTTTTTGTATCAGGAACTCTTTGTTATCACGTGACAAGGCAATACAAATTTTTTCATTCCATTTGTAACTAAAAGATATGCTAGTGTGTGAAGTTAGCATATCATTTGGTAAAAATCCATAGTATTGGTTTTTATGATAAAAACGCCAGAACTATTGATATAAAGTATCAGGAACTCTAGAACTATGGTGCATGCTAATAGAACTCCAATAAAAACGTGATCTGCTAGACTTTGATATGCCAACTTCACAGACATTGTTTAGGCTACGAAGCTTGCTGAGTTGCCTAAGTAAGGTACGAGATTGAAGAGCTTAATCTTGTACTGAAATGTTGACATGACTTACTTTAAATAATTTAATTCTCAATACCAGTTAATTATTATTACAAATCATCCACAGCGCAGGCTTCGTCAAAAACATAGATACAAAACAGAATAGAGCTTAATTATATCAATATTGTATACAATACTTTTTCTACGAGTCATCTAAAAAATTTTTCTAAAATATTTTTTTATTGTTTACCTCTTCTTTATGTGTTGTATTATTTGTACTGTTTCTGTATTGAGGTGTGCAATAAAGAGTATTTGTATTGTATTGTAATCAGGTAAAAAAGTTCATACTAAAACGTGACGTAACATTTTAGCATATTTTTGGATTTGATTGAAAGTGATAACGACCCCTCTGTAAAAAAGAAAGTAAAAGATTGGTAATTGCCATGTATCACTTAGTAATCACTTGATCTCTCAAAGATCAGTCAAATAAAAGCGGAGTATGTAACTAATTGATCGCCGGACAGACGGACGGGGGGTATAATCAATTTGCCCCTCCCCCGGGCACGTGCGGGAATGTAAGGGGAAAGTGGTCGGAGACGTAGTACCAACAAAAGAGGAGGATATTTCCATTTAGTTGTTTAGATGGAGTGCCAATCTCCATTGATAAATGGAGAAAAGTGGACTTATCGACACAAGGTTGATATTTAAATTCATAAAAAAAATTACACCAAACTTTTGTATTAACAAGTTAATTTTTCTGTAGTGAAGTGCAAAAAATAAGCAGCATTTTGGTAACAAGAGATGGGCTGTTTATTTATTATTAGTGTATGATAGTGGCTAAGTCGGCTAAAATAGATAAGTCGAAACTGCTTACTTTCCTTTATTTACTGTGTACTATGAAACGCCGGAAATTTTGGCACAGGCCGCCTCTTGAGTTAGTTAGGTCTGTAACGAACTAGGAAAGTGTCGTGAATTTGCAAATTCGAAGGATACTAGAGACCTAAGGGTTTTAGTTGAGTACGCGTGCCATTTTAATCAATTGCAGTTTTGGTGCTTTATTCGCGCGAACCAAATGGGAGAATCAACTTTTTAGCGTCACTCGTTGCCATGGTTACGATTAGTTGTCCAGGGGACAAAAGTTCATTGAAATACTGATTTTATGGTACTTAAATGTATCAAACTTGCGTTTTTGTGGTCGTTATAACCAATGTCCATAATGGGCCCCCTACTAAGCATGTTAATAGAACGGCATACAACGTCTCTTCAAACAAACTGTGCCACTGTTGTCCCTTGGACAACGGGACAGGATAACAAAACAATAAAAGTTGATTCACCCAAATAATAAAGAAAGCTTAGTATGGTCGTTAGATTTGTAGTTGGCCCCGAGCAGCTAATCCTTTGTCTATTGTTAAGTAAAGCCGCACGTGCTACTACCTGGATAAAAATGGCACTTAAACCGGTTATTGAATTACAACTCCTATTAAAATTGCAATAAGATTCAAAATTAACAAATGGAAAGTAATTTGCCATTTCTTAATTAGTGGTCTCTACGATTACTGAGTGCCGAGTCGAATGCTACAGAACCAGTCCAAAAGGTGTCCTCGAGATGCGTAAGAAAGGCGCGTTATCGGAGAGCGCACCTACACTGGTTTTTGAGCGTTGGACTACCCTGTGTGCGGTGCCAATTGAAATTATACGATTTTGGAACGTTTTTTGACCCAGTTTTCTCATGATAGGTAACCATACTAAAGCGTTTTCACAGTATCCGATCCGTTATCAGATGTCGTATGACGTTCATAGGAAAAACAATTGCTAGAAAATGCCCCATGGCATTAAATCCTTTTATACTGCCTACGAAGCTAATGGTCCCGGGTTCAAATCCTGGTAAGGGCATGTATTTGTGTGATGAACATGGATATTTGTTCCTGAGTCATGGGTGTTTTCTATGTATTTAAGTATTTATAAATATTTATATATTATATATATCGTTGTCGAAGTACCCTCAACACAAGCCTTATTGAGCTTACTGTGGTATTTAGTCAATTTGTGTAATGATGTCCTATAATATTTATTTATTTATTTATACTAACGGTTTCTTTTAACAACAAAATAAAAGCAAAAAATAACAAAATCTCATCTTAACAACCGGCAACGTATTTACTACCCCTCTGGTAAAATGTGGATACCTATGGCGCAAAATTAAAAGCCTTTTTTTTAATGATTAGTGTCAATTATAGCATATTTTTTGTTTCGGAATTACGATTTAGCTCAAAAATGGATATGGCAAATACGTATTCTCAGCCGACGATTCATTTAAAATCAGCCCTGACTTTCAATTTACTCTATCCATGCAACTTGTATGCGATAGTAAGTGCTCAAACAAATCCCGTACAAACAGGAAATCGATGGCTTCTGAATGATGGATAAGATTTGTGTATGAATAATTCTCGCGGCGCAAGAATTTTTAAAGATAGTGGCACGTGCGGTTTTACTTAACAATAGATAAAGGATTAGCCGTTCGGGCCAGCTACACAGCTAATCTAACGACTAATATATACTTATAAGATGCCTTTTCTATGTATATCTGCGGTGGCAGCATGGTTGCATTTTTATCGCCTGTAACCATGCCTGTCACTTTCGAACTTACATATGTAATTGTTAGATTAGTGTCAATTATAGCATATTTTATGTTTCGGAATCATTATAAACGATTTTGCTCAAAAATGGATATGGCACAAACGTATTCTCAGCCGACGATTCATTTATAATCAGCCCTGACTTTCAATTTACTCTATCCATGCAACTTGTATGCGATAGTAAGTGCTCAAACAAATACAGTACAAACAGGAAATCGATGGCTTCTGAATGATGGATAAGATTTGTGTATGAATAATTCTCGCGGCGCAAGGCGCCCGAATTCGAGATGAGGGTAAAAAATGCGGGTAAGGACAAATGAGGCTCGGAGTTTACGGTTGAGGTTCCGTAGTTATCTCTGTATCTATAGGTATTAAAAAATGGTAGTAAGTAACATTTATTGTGTAACTAACCAAATACTAAACCGCCTGGATCTGTCACTGAACGACCTGACTTTAACCTACATTATTTGATCATGTAATGTTTTCATCCATTCTCAACTAGTTTAAGGAGCCATTTGAGGGTAGATTTTGTTTACTTTTATTTAAATATCTAAAGATACAGAGTATAAAAAGCGACTTAGCGACGAAACGGCCGGCCGCAAAGACACCGACATAGGAAGAAACCGGTTTTATATTTCTAATCCGGTTAATCTGACAAGAATTTTATGGAAATGTTCTCCTAAAAACCGGTTTAGAAATAACGGTATTACGAACGAAACCGAAATTAAAAGGTTTTGCGCCAAGTACATGATAACGGTTTCGAAATTTAACCGGTTTCCGAGTTCGAGGTCCAATAGTGCAACTATAGTTCGTAAGTTCAATACCCCTTCAGGTGGCATAAGGTGATAGGGATAAGTGTGGCTGACCTTTACCTTGAGGCCTGTTTACACATTGATTAAAAATCAAAATCAAAAATTATTTATTTGCATGAACACGTACCGTGAATTACAGATCTTAAAATTTTAAATAGCTCCATCGTATTCAACCTGCATGCAGATGTGCAAATAGTACCTGCAAGTACAACATGCAATGTGCTGCTGAGAGCATCACTTACTTACTAAATACAATATTTATTATACCTAATAATTATATATATCCAAGTACTCCTTAATACTATAAAAACATTTTTATTGCAAGTTTATCAACTTAATTTATAACGATTTATTTTCTAATTTAATTCATCAGATAAATTGTTATACAGGGTTATGCATATATTATAGCAATTTTTCTTATACATGTAACAGCGGCAAGGAGGACGATGCACAAGATTTTTGTACTGTGCCCTCATATGTTTCGTACTTGTCTCACAACGGTATGTAAAATAGTTAGGGTCCTCCTTAATAAATAGGCAGGCTTCCTTTATACAATGTGTTTGTGCACGTATAGTGGAGCCGTTAACCACGTATAGTATGATGAATTTTATCGACAAATCACCCCCCATACCGATGTTTTTTCTCAACCATTTTAAAAATGCACCCCTTCAAATTTTTATGGCGCCAAACATGACTGCACTTGGTTAATGTACCATTATCTGTCCATTTACCTATCGCACATTTAACAAATAATAATCATTCGATAGCTTATGAATTAGGGCATAAATGTTACAGAGAATTTTCCGCAAATACTCGAGAATTAATAACGAAGATAAAAATTGTCTTCAAAATTTACCTTTATTGGCACATTTTATCTTTTTTTTCGAAAACGAGGTCGTTGACCTGTACTTTTTTTATTCTTAAAAGACAGTACATGATATTAGCTAAAAGATGATATCAAATTATTTACTAACATTTTATACCTCAATCCGAAGGCAATGCCACTTATAAATTATTAGTTTATAAATCCTAGTGGGAATTGTCTCAGGATGTAGGTTGCACTTATAATGTAAAAACCAATATCCTCTTTTCTGTATCATCTGCCTATGTCTGTTTTTTTCCCCAATAAAGAAAAAAAAAATTATTAATGGAATTATATTTGAAAAATGTTCAATATGGTGGAAATTCTGGAAAAATGCCGAGATCGAGGAGTTAGTGGCCGAGCCCAATATTATCGGCGAAACGAAAGCCCTTCGCTGGTTCGGTGGCCTGCTCAGAATGGGAGAGGATCGGACTGTCAAGAGGGCGTTCTTGGGACGACGGACTGGTAGCCGTCCGGCGGGTCGGCCCCGGTATCGCTGGGCAGACAGTGTGGCGGGGGATCTGCTTCAGCTTCGCGTTAGTAACTGGCAGGAAGTTGCGCAGGATCGGGACAGGTGGCACGCTCTCGTTTCGGAGCCCAAGATTCTTTTTGGATCACTGAGCCGAAATAGTTAGTTAGTTAGGAATGGTGGAAATTGGCAAAAAGGAATTAAGTGCTCTGTCTAAAGCACTTAAAAGTTCGTTGAGATGATTAGGCTAAGTATTTTTATTTTATTTTTTAAGCTTATGAAGATTATCGCCAGCTCACAGAGCCACTAATAGTAAACGGTTACTAAATCCTTTCTTTTAAGGACCTCATCCTGTAGTCCTTCAGGAAAACCTCGTGCGATGATTGATTAATAATTTTTACGGACCCCTAAAGAGGCGGTGCTGACTGCATATTCATGACGTCACACCTGTCTACCCTGAGGTCCAAATTAGCTAATGATGGAAGCCGTGCCGGGAACCTGGGATTTATTGGTAGTCGGCGGCAAATATATGTACACGAACGTGGTCTACCGACTTTTTTGTAATTCGTTGTCATGGTAACCGGCCCTGTAGCGCATTTTTGTCACTTGTCAAGTCATGCGTCACTTTTGCACTTACATACTAGTTAGAACGCGACAGGCATAATGACAGATGATAAAAAACCGACCATCTTCAGCCTTACTGGGCTATCCTTTAAAACACATTTTTATTAGTGGAAATCTTTTGTATTTTCACGTTATTAGGAACAGATGCATAGGATAGCGGAAGACCGCTTGTCCATAAAAAGTTAGTCCCCATTTTCCTCTCTGGATACTGCGATTAAGGAGAACTAAAACTTCTAACGCTCTCACACATATATTAGGAAGTTAAAGTAATTTTTTGATATCAAATAATTTTTGCTGCTGCTGGGGAGTAACGACCCCACGGATCCGAGTAGTCCCGAGAAACAGTGAGGGTCTCCGTCTCCGGCGTGTCTTGGTCAGTCAGCGTGGACCCCAAGGGACCCACAGGACTCAACTCTGGCTTGCCATCATCGGCCGTCCAGAGAGGAGTCGTTCCACAGTTGGAAATGAAACATGTATAAGACGCGAGTTGGCTTAGTGGCCGTTATCAGACACTGGGTATAAAGTGGCGTAAACCTTTTGATACCACAGAACCGCTCACACCGGTGTTGCTCATGCTTTACGACAGCATTTTCGAGGGCCCATCTAGTGGGCGGTGAGTCACCTCCTGCCTCGATAACTAGTGAAAACATTGTTATGGCAGGTGTCCGGACGTTTTTGTAATAGCCTAGTCTCATAGTCCACCCAAATTGCCATAGGCCGTTATACTGTTAAATTTTTCCTAATTTCTTAGTAGGTACTTCCAATGCCTGCTACGACCGGTTCATGGGTTTCTATTGATACGCCTGTGAACGGGTTCCAGTAGACGTACTACATGACATTAAAGCGCTCAAAGGGGCCTTTAGGTTTTGGATCTATATCCCCTCACAAGCCTATCAAAAGACTGGGATTTATGGACCCGTGAAATCCAAGTAGATAAAAGAGAGGTATGTAAGCATTAAATCATTAAAAAAAACCTTTATTGAATTTAAAAAAAAAAGTTAACGTGAAAATTACTTTCAAGTGCTTTCTCGCCATTTTACTGAACATAGTAACTTCGTCCCAAAAGTAAATTAGAAAATCTTTCAACCGCACATCATCTTTTTTCGAACGTTTCTCCCGAACGCCAATCAATTACGAAACTTTTTCAAAAATGGAATCTCCAGTTAATCGTGATAGATGCCTGTCAGTGATTGGCCGGGGATCAGCCCTGTCAGAACCGGCTCGGTCGGGATTGGACGGATTGGACGGGTCTTGTTATTTCTGCGGTAATAACTATGACGGGCTTACACAAACCGAAGGCTAGAGTGCTTTTAGTGTAACGGTAAGGTATTCTTGTCGTTTAAGCCAGATATAATATTGTGCCATATTTTAATATTTCGTGAAAATAAGTCGCAAAGAGACGTATTATGTACATATATTTACAGTACATATGGTGCTACTTTACCGTACTAGTGCGAAAATTAGCATATTACGTTACTGTAACGAACAATTAAAGGACCATATGTACTGTAAAACGTTGTACGATACATGTGCGAATAGGTAATTCGCAACTCGTGTCGATTTAAAACACTCCCTTGGGTCGTGTTTTAATTTATCGCCACTCATTTCGAATTTACTAAATTCATAACTTGTTATTACAATACAGAAACAGAATAGTACATTACGATACAAGTGCGAAACATATACTAAATTCATAACTTGTTATTACAATACAGAAACAGTACATTACGATACAAGTGCGAAACGTAGGAAAAAAATACATATTAAAAGCAACATAAAATTAGTAAGAAGTACAAAGGCGAACTTATCCCTTTGAGGGATCTCTTCCAGTTAACCTCTTAGTAGATGAGAGAAGAGAGTGAAAAGAGGGTGACACATGCAGCAAAATGTACAACCAGGTACAAAGACAAAGGATATAAATACATACATACATAATGTATAGGATAAACATTTAGGTATTACTTAAAAAAGAATGGAAATGGAAAAATATACTAAAACTTGGAAAGAAGTAGAAATATATAAAGCAAGTATACAATAGATATATATCTCTATTAGTTTTTTATTTGATTTATATTTGTCATGGATATTATGTGTCTGACATTACGGTACAAAAAATTAAGTAAAATATCATATCACAGCAGGAATGTCGCTCCAAAATATACGAACAGGAAGGTCGCATCAAGACAAATATGCTACAATGACGTTTTGCAGACGTGAGGTTCTGACAAGGTCGTTGTTGGCGACATTCTCCTGCGATGCAAGTCATGCAAGGCTTTAAAATTCGATAGGCTAATTAAGATATTTAAATTTTCTCGAAAAACCGGGAAACTTATTTCTCGTTCGTTGGATACATTTTAACTCGTAAATTAAATTATGCTTTTGTTTAATATTAAATTAAATAGGTGGAATTACAAGAACTGGGTTAAGAGGTTGTCAACACCCAATGTCCTTGAAATTGATGTTACTTAAACAGCTTTTTAAGAAAGGCTATTTGTTTTAGTCAAGTAAGAAAAATATATGTTCATATTAATTATATTTCAAAGACCGTGGTTGTACTCGATACATGATTGAACGAAATCGGCTCGATAGAAAATAATTGCAAAGATTGGTCTTAAAATCACAATTAAACGGTTCTATGTCTTTGTTGTTTTGACTTATGGGTCTGCAATTAAAATCACAATTTCAAAACATTTATATCTAAACCGTGGTTGAGTAAAATATTATACTAATAATCCACTTTTTTTATTTAAATATTTTTTTTATTATTCCCTTGCCCAGGCCCAGTAACATGCGACAGTGCTATCTCATTTACTCCGATAGAAATAGACAGTGTGCGCGCTTTAGGTATTGACAGCCTTTTAATATCCAAGAAACCGTACTTAACTAAAGCAAATATACTCGATCAATGGATCGAGTAAGATGTGTAAAATCTAAGACAATTTCGTGCTACAAATATCACGGGTAAACGAGATGGCGATATACAGCTCCATACATTTTGCGGTAACTCTGATTGTCAAAAGACGTATCCTCGTAAGGCCCAAGGTCCTACCTATAGGACTTATTCAGTTCGATGAAATTTAAATCATATTCAATTGGAACAGAGTTGCATTTGGTTTGTTTCATTCAATTTTCAAACAAAATAAAATCAACTGTATTCCCTGCACTATAGGTTCAAATTATAGTGGCAAGTTTAGCTTTTTTCATTTCTTTGGCTGGGCCTTAGGAGGGTATAACAATACAGTGAGCGTAAAACATATAGCGCAGTACAGCGCTATCTGTTTTGGATGTCAAACTAAGAGGCACATTTTTTTCTTAGATTGTACCCCTCTATTACAAATAATTCTCTTTGAGTATAGTAATATATCCAATATTACCCTAAAACTGTATTTCCGCGTACTGACGTCATCAAAATTACTACCATATTGTTACGTAAAGTGCAAATTGCATCCAAACAGTGCATTATGCACGTACGCCGTACACCGTGTGGGCTACCATTTAATTTACTTACTCAATAACCTGTTATTTCCAAATATACATAATATTAGTAAATAATATACTACATATTACAGTACATATGGTGCTACTTGACCGCATTAGTGAGATATTTAGCACATTACGTAACTAATTCGAAAATTTTAAGAGCCATATTATGTAACATAAAATGTTGTACGATACATGATGCGAATAGGCATTATGCAACTAGTGTCGATTTGAAATGTACTAATTCCATAGTTAATATTATACTACCGCACAATAAACATTTTCGAGAGACGATTATTAGAAAAACGTACCCAGAAAAATTACTAAACAAAAGGCAAGCGAACAGACGATTCGCCTGATGGTAAGCAATCACCCTAGCCCATAGACACCTGCAACACCAGATGGGTTACAAAGTGCGTTGTCGGCATTTGAGATAAATAAATAAATATTATAGGTTATTATTACACAAATTGACTAAGTCCCACGGTAAGCTCAGAGTTGTGTTGTGGGTACTTAGACAACAATATAATACAATACAATACAAATTCTCTTTTTTGCACAACCTCAGAAAAAAATGTACATCAGAACGATAGGTATATAATATATCATCATCGCGCTCTTCTCGGTGAAGCAATTTCCAGGCATGGCTTCCTTTGGCCTCTTCCCATGCCATGGCCATCAGGCTGGCAACCTGATACGACACGACGTTCACTTTCTCCTTCACTTGTCACAAGTACTGTTGTGTCCTTCTTGGCTTTCGTTTATTTCTCCTACCTTCGACTTCCCTTCTATGATGGTATTGATGGATTCCCAATGGCCCCCATGATGGGCCCCAAAATGTTTCCTCTTCTACGTACATATTTGTAAATACTTAAATACATATTAGAAAACACCCATGACTCAGTAACATTTATCTGTGCTCATCACACGAATAAATGCCTTTACAAGGATTTGAATCCGGGACCATCTGCTTCAAAGGCAGGGTCACTACCCACTAGCCCAGACAGGTCGTCAAAATTTAGTACCTACTAACTTTAGCTGTGGGCGTAGGGGCTCTGGAGTGGAAGTTAGTTGAATCATGGTTTATTTTTACCAATGTTACCATTTATGTATTTTTTTGTGCAATAGTACATTGCTATAGAGGTCGAGGAACGACAGTTTGTAGGCCATACAACAACTATGAAGCCTGATCTTCGAAATAAAGATATTTTATTTATTTATAGACCGCCGAGCGTAGCGAGGCCGGATTGGGATACGCCGAGATTTGCTTTTCTCAAACTTGTAATGAATTTTTTTATACTACGCCGGTGGCAAACAAGCATATGACCCGCCTGATGGTAAGCAGTCTCCGTAGCCTATGTACGCCTGCAACTCCAGAGTTACATGCGCGTTGCCGACCCTAAACCCCCCCCCCCCCCTCGTTGAGTTGGTTTACACGGCTAAAAACAAATTACGAATCTACTACTATTTGATGGTTGAATACTAAGACGTCACAATTTGACGTTTAAAAACAAAAAAGGTTGCTTTACAGACCTAGGAGTGTAAGGCTGTATGAAATTCCTTTACATATCATCTTCACACATATACGTATTATTTCCGGACCTAATTTGAAGTAAGTCATATCAACATTTCATTGCAAGTTTGAGAAAATTAAATTAAAAAATGTGTTGTGTTGGGAATCAACTGTGGGATTGGTTCGGCTTGACATCTGCAAATCGATTTCCACTGCGTTATGCATGAGCTGATAGAATTGCTGAGCGAATTCATTTGTCAATTTAAACTGCAACGCCTGTGGATTGCAAACGTTGGTTTAATTGTTTCCAGCAAACAGTTGACTGACAAAAAAACTAAGAATTGGGATAACTTTGATTCGTTGAGCTCGCGTGATAAAATACTTTTTCACTTTACACTTTCACTACAATAGCTGATAAAGGCTCTCTTAGGACTTCAAAAACTGATGAGAAAGTTGCATTTTATCCACATGTACCCAGATACACGGTGCGCCTAGTTTGAGGTCGAAAGATAGTAGCTTAATTGTAAAATTTAATTTATGTAATATGTTACATGTGAATTTGTACAATTTTTTTGGTAAATAAACAGTTTGTATTTGTAGGTGTGGCAAAGTAATCAAATGCAAATTTTGAGTTGTTATGGTGGCTGGTAGAATATACCTACATTTAAATCATGATATTTAAAGATAAATATTTAATAACATGATTTTGAATTGATTTGGTTTTATTTGATTTGATACTAACGTATAGTAAAAAAAATTGTTTCACTCAGTGGCAAAGTTTGTTTAACCCTCGTCCTTTGAAACCCTTGCAACTTTCAAGATTCCATTTTCAATTTTAGAATCTTTCGCTTGCTCGGGTATCAATATTAGCACGAGGGGTTAAACAACAATTTTGCCCCCTTGTAAAACAATAGTTATTTGTTGGCAAAGTTGTCGTAAACTCCTCATTCTTATATCGATACCCGAGCAAGCGTTAATAAGTGAAATTTCAAACGTTGAAAGAGTTCCAAGACACGAGGCTCAAACAAACTTTGCTACCGAGTGTAAACCAAAATTTTCACCTGTAACGAACTGTAAAACAATACAAATCAAATCCAAATGAACGCTATTAAATATTTATAATTAAAATCATAATTTAAAAGCCATCAGCCAACATGAGGTACCAGCTCAAATTTTGCATTAAGTTACTTTGTCACTCTTGTGGACAAAATAAAACTTTACGAGCCTTTACGAGCTGGTGTAGTGAAAACATACTTTCAATAAAATATTCTATTCCCTTCCATCATAAAAGTACGCGTCGCGTCGTGTTTTGTACTAATAGAATATTGGAATATTGCTCCGGTGAAGCTATGATTCAATTCATAAAACAAGTGGTACAAAATAGAAACAAATAGGACCAAATTGAAACGTTTTCCATTCTATTTGCACTGAATTTTAGTATTGATAAACAATAGTATTCGAAATACTAGTTTGGGTGACTCGTGTGAGTTTATGGTGTATTATATATGTCCTTGGATTTCACGGGCCTATAAATCCCGGTCTTTTGATAGGCTTGCGTGGGGATATAGATCCAACACGTAGAGGCCTCTTGGAGAGCTTTAATATATAGTTTTCTGTATGGACGCCTTAGGTACCGATGGAGAGACGAAATGCAAAAAGACCTTACCTTAGCGAACTCGGCGCCGTCGACTGGATAAAAACGGCTTTGGACAGAGAAGCATGGCGGTCATTGGTGTCAGAGGCCAAGATCCACTTCGGGTCGCTGCGCCACTGCAGTAAGTAAGTATTTTATTGTCAGAACCAGAATAAAATAGTACTTGATGGTTTATATTTAAGTAAGTATTTTGTTATTTTTATTGCATTTTTTGTTTTACCATATATTTGATGTATAGAAATTTACAATTAGTCAAGACAAAAAATAAACAAGCACAAGTAAGCTTTAAAGGCTAAAATAATAGAATAGCTAGAAAAAGTACAGAACTTTAAGTGCGGAGGTGCAGGAAGAACTTAGCGAATTTTACTTTCAAACTCAAGACAACGCGTAGCGTATTCATGAACGTAAAATTTGATCTGCATCCGACGCAAATCGGCATCATATTTCACATTTATGAATACACCCCTGTTTTATCTGCCATAAAAACTCGTACTAAATAAATATTTGGCACTCCCATGCCAAAACAATCGTTTTTCAAACTCTTCAAACACGTCGTTTTTAACACGATGCGACCCCTTAAAATATCATCTCGTACTAACAAAACTTGTTAAATAAGCATCTATTATATATGCCCTTGCTTTCTTCAATTTTAGTTGTAAAAAGGGCTTAAGTGCCGTTTGAAAGTTATGCAGTTGGGCCTTTCTTCTATACACAGTTTGACAGGCTTGCGACTGATATCTTTTTAAAAGAGTCGCGAAATACAGATGCCGCCAAAAATAACACTTGGTCGCCTTGCGCTATCTCCGTCTAGGATGGTAAAAGAGAAAATTACAGTGCGTATTTTTCACGACGCTGCCTATGAAGCCAATGGTACTGAGCAGTGTTGGCCGAAACTATGGAAGGTAGAGTTAATAACGCAATCTCCAAAGGCAGAACTTATGCAAAAGTGTCCAGTGGTCAGCTATAAATAATAGTTCCATATCTCTCCAGAGTAGCGCTAGAGTAGCTAAGAACCTAGGCGTTATTGACGGAGTGAAGTGCGCTGTCTATGATTTGATTTTTTTTCAAGTATTCTAGGTATTGTAGCGCCACCTATTTAAGGTTTTTTGATGACACTTTTTGGTATATGGAGATTCCATTCCTTATCTCCACCTTCAGTAGCCGAAACATTAATGCAATTGAACATTCTCAATTGAACAAAATCTTCTTGGGTCAGAGTTGTAGGGTTAGAGACGGGGTAGCTTTAATTGACATTCATAAGCGCATTGTAATATGCCTACTTGAATAATAAAATATCTTTATTTTTATCATTAACCATTACAAACGGCCCGATTCGAAGAATGAGATACGATAAAGATACGTACTGGTTTAGATAAGTTCTCATTTAGATATCGTTTGTATGTCGTATAATTGACAGAAGCAGATCGATTCGGGCAACCAATGTCACTTTGACGTTAGAAATATCGTAGATAGATCTTATTGGGATAACAGCGGAATCGAAATAAACGTCAATTTTGACATGTCGTTTAGTTATCGATCTTTTAAAGATCTTTCCGTGATCTTAAACGTGTCTTAATCGTTCTTCGAATTGGGCCGAAATTGAACCGTAAACTGTAACCGTCCGTTATGGTTTAAGGTTCCATTTTTAATTAATAATCAAACGAACTTACATGTGAAGTTTGATTACAATTATACGAGTATCCAAATCCAAGACAACAAATATAATTTACTACCAGCAGTACACGGTGACTTGGATGGCACGATAACGTGTACTGCTGCAAGCAAATTATATTTGTTGTCTTGGATTTGGATAGGAAGTATAATGGTTAACGGTCAAGGCACTACCAACTATTGTATTGTAGTAATTATTTATTTTAAGATTATTATAATGTAATGTTTACCCAGGTATTGGCTGTTGTATTTATAAATGTTGTTATGTATTATTCTTGTCACTATATGATGTTACTATAAATGTTGTATTGACTTGTAAAAGAGCCCTTGAGGCCTACTTGCAGAATAAATTTTTGAATTTTGAATTTTGAATCAACTACGCCAGACTGGTCGTAAAAAACAACACGGCATAAAAACGTTTTCACCGTGTTTTCACAAAAGTCCTTCTGTACACTTGTCCACTATCGTCGAGCGCCCTTTGAATTTTTAACGAACGCCCCTCTTTCCAAATTGAAAAAAAAACCGCCTCGCATAAATTCACCAACTGACTGGGCGAGATTTGTTCCCTTCTTGTTTCTTTGCCGAAAAAGTTTCGTACCCCGAGGTTACCTTTAAGTTTGACATGCAAATTACTACTTTGATAAATTACGGAGGCTCATAATTATGAGGCGGGGTGAAGGAATGCGAGGGATTTAATTTAGCGGGTTTTCGTTTTGCCAGGGACATAAATAGAGCTGATTTGTTGTGTTTTTAAGACGTTCATTTGTTTGTTTTTGGTTAAGAAGAAAAAGTTTGAAGTATAATAACATTATTATGTACAAATGCGGTGTTTAGATCTATATGACAGGTGTTATGAAGGAAAGGTTGTTAAGTTATGTGTTTGTTCGATAAATACATTCAACAACACGAAATTAATCCAAAAATGTGAAATCTTTAATTTCATGTACCTGCTCACATTTCATGTACCTTCACAAGCGCTGGTGGCCTAGCGGTAACAGCGTGCGACTTGCAATCCGGAGGTCGCGGATTTAAACCCCGACTCGTACCAATCAGTTTTTCGGAACTTATGTACGAAATATCATTTGATATTTACCAGTCGCTTTTCAAGTAAAGGAAAACATCGTGAGGAAGCCGGACCCCACAAGGCCTAGTTTTACCCTCTGGGTTGGAAGGTCAGATAGCAGTCGCTTTCGTAAAAACTAGCGCCTACGCCAAATCTTGGGATTAGTTGTCAAGCGAACCCCAGGCTTCCATGAGCCGTGGCAATATGCCTGGACAACGCTAGGAAGAAGACCTACTCACATTTTAGTAAAGATATTTATAAGTTTTTTTTCCCTTATGTAGGTACGAGTATATTTAACACTTGTATCAGATTTCGTATGGTATAACAAAAGTATACTTAGCAAATATAATCTTAAAAAAAACTTGTTAAATAAGCATCTATTATATGCCCTTGCTTTCTTAAATTTTACTTGTAAAAAGGGCTTAAGTGCCGTTTGAACGCTATGCAGTTGGGCCTTTCTTCTATCCACAGTTTGACAGGCTGCGATTGATATCTTTAAAAAGAGTCGAAGAGAATATAATCTACAGCTAGAAAAACTTGCGATAGCACTCGATTTTTTAAATATTTTTAGGGCACAAATAACGTAAAACTTATTTTTTATTGTTCTTTTGCACATGGTGGTGGATGCAAACAATAAACATATCGTTAGTGTGTGTTATCGTGACTTTGGAAGCATTTTTTCGCCTGTTATGTTAGGGTATGCCATATCTAATATAGTACATAAATTTATGATACATACATTTTACAGTAGGTACAACAAAAAGTGACATACAGTTAGAAACAAATACACACAAAACAATAATATATAAATAAACTACGAGTACAATGCTAAATAAACTATCTTATTCTAAAAGACCACCGTGAGCTGCACCGGGTGCAAAGGTGCCCATCGCACTTGCCGCGTTACCGCGCTGGATAGCGATGGCCAACCTCTGCACCAGGTACGAACCTCTTCTCAGAGGTCTTCTCCCTAATCCTACGTCCCAAATCCCTTATAAACGCTATGGCGTCAGACCCCCAACACCCCGTTGTCTCGAAGGCGAGAGGTACAAAATAATAATTCGCTTCTAGAACAGAGTATTTTGCCCTCTTTCTCAATGCTGCCAACTCTGCCGCAGCGCCGGCTGTCCGCACCGTCCGGCCGAGGTGCGAGGCGGCGAACGTGCTAACGCACGTGGCGTCCCACAGTAGGCACTTCCCCTTCTGCCATGGCACCAAATAATAATCTAATATAGTTATAATATAATGATATTATTGACATGTAATGAGCCAATTCCATTCGTGACGTTGATTTGGAACCCTGTTGTTTTTTTTAATAAATATTGGACTTTCTTCCACAAGTTGACAAAGCGCCACAGTAAGCTCAAGAAGGCTTGTGTGATTGCTCAGACAATGATAAAATAGAATATATAAATACTTAAATACATAGAAAACATATACATAAGAACAAATATCCGTGCCCATCACACGAATAAATGCCTTTACCGGGCTTCGAACCCAGGACCATCGGCTTCATAGGCAGGGTCACTACCCACTAGGCCAGACCGGTTATCATTCTGCATGGTAACCGACTATTATTTACTCTGTAACAATACTCCCCAGTTTACCTTTGAGGTGGAAAATGAGCCATCAAAATCCTATTCGTTCTAAATTCAAAAACCTCCGCAGCCACGCTGAATCGAACTGAATTTCAGGCAGACTGAAATGGCGACGTCAAATCAACAGATTTGGACTAATTTGCCAGTCCGTCTGTTCGCACGTCAACGCAAACGTTTAGCCATAGCGTTGCTGAAGTTGCTGGCTACGTATTAGCGAGTCGAGGGCTAAGGAATATTAGAACCCAGCTTTTTATCGCCTCACTCAATTCGTGAGCGACTCAATTTTTATCGTAAAAAGAACTTCTTTACAATTCATGCCCCTCTGCGGCGTATGCGTGCGTATTTTCCGCATTAAATAAAAACGGACACTTTTAATATTGAGTTTCTAAAGTGTCCGTTTTTTTTTAATGAAATTTATTTAGATAAAATTACATCCCACATTGAATATATGAATTTGGTCGGGAAAATAAGCTATTTTCTATGGTATGGTTTCTATTTTAAAAGGTTATTTAATTACGGAATTTTCTATAGAAATAAAAAGTTAATCCTATAACGCCCACTTGCACCGTTCCACTAACCCGGGGTTAACCGGTTAAACCTGGAATTACCATGGTTACCAGTACAATTTGACACTGGGTTAACGGTTTAACCGCTTAACCCCGGGTTAGTGGGATGGTGCAAGTGGGCCTAACACAATTTATGAGTTAATATTTCTATGAAAGGCGAATTTCAGCCCACTGTGCGTCATTGTCGACATGCACTGCGAGTAATGTCAAATCTAGATTTTTTTAGTGCATGTGCCGCTTTTTTTTCGCTTGACAACTAGGCTCGCTCGCATTTGCGTGGCTAAAGGGAATACAGACAGGTGATTCATAGGCTGAACGCGCTGCGACGCCGATTCGATTTAATTTCAGTCTATTCACTAAAAATACGAGTTCGAATCCGTTCGTTCAAATGTATATAGGTAAATTTCATGTTTAGTTTCTAATTTTTCTCATGTAAAATATAATCTACAGCTAGAAAAACTTGCGATAGCACTCAACTTTTTTATTTATTTGACAAAAGACGCTTTTCTTTTTTAAAAAGTGGTTTTTCGCGTGGCTTCCTCGGTGTAGAATATTACATATATCTTTCCCATCCCGCAACAATCGTGTTCGGGACCTTTGGGAGGCGTGTCCGGAGCCGAAGCCAACACGTACGAGTAGCTTTAATAATCCTAGTTAATTCCATTAAATCTTAGATTGTAGTTGATGCACACTGAATGCTATATGAATGATATATTATGTATGTATATAGTACAGTATATGTTTATATGAAACACATTACTTTATTTCAATTAACTACATATTTAAATTGGAAATACCTAATAAAAACTAATCCACATTGCACATATTTTCATATATGCCAGGAAATATCTAATAACTGCCAGGACAATCATCACAACAATATATCACTGCTATTCTAAAAAAAAATGTTGCTCTAGCTGTTATCATACAATATTATTATTCAGAAGTTGAAAACACTCATTGATACGAGCCAGAATTTGAACTTGCGAGCTCTGGATTGAAAATCGGACGTTATATCCACTCTGCCATCACCTCTCTAAACATACATCAGGTAATATATGTTTTATAAATAAGATGACATTTTCAAACACTATTTCAATTGCTTCGGTGCTATAAGCTTACAACATAATAACATTTTTTATTAATAGACTTATCAAAAGTTTAGTCAAAAACAGTTAAAGTAAAAAATGGCCGATTAATCGCTATAAAATTACCTTAATACGGCTACAAGTACCTTTTATGGTTTTTGAAAATTGCCTTTACGTTTATTGCCAGATAAAGTACTAAAGTTTATATTAGATTTAGGTATCGCCACTCGCCAGACTAACCTTACCTACGTTGTTCTAATTTGTATGCAGATTCTTCAATACAAACGTATTGGGGTTAATGAAAAAGTCTGGATGATTTTTTATGCTACGTTGGTGGCAAGCAAGCATACGGCCCGCCTGATGGTAAGCAGTCTCCGTAACCTATGTGCGCCTGCAACTCCAGAGGAGTTATATGCGCGTTGCCGACCCTAACACTCCACACCCTCGTTGAGCTCTGGCAACCTTACTCACCGGCAGGAACACAACACTATGAGTAGCGGGCATCGTAGCTCTCAAACGGATGGACCGATTTCGGTGCGGTATTTTGTACGTGAAAACGAGTTTCCTTGCGGTGGATCTTAGCTTTGACAAAAAAAAAAACAATCCAGCAGTTTGAAGAGTATCAGCTTTTTTGCAAACTGATGTAAGGCATTTTTTTGCATAAATTGCGTTAAATTAGGGATTCATTAAATTTTAAATTTAATTATTATTTTTAACTTCACAATGCCTATACCTCTCTTTTGGACGTAGTTTAAGGACGTACTCGGGTCCAAAAGCTAACATCCACCGCAAGGAAACTCGCTTTCACCTACAAAATACCGCATCGAAATCGGTCCATCCGTTTGAGAGCTACGATGCCGCAGACAGACACATACGGCCCGATTCGAAGAATGATTAAGACACGTTTAAGATCTTGGAAAGATCTTTAAAAGATCGATAACTAAACATGCCAAAATTGACGTTTATTTCAATTCCGCTGTGATCCCAATAAGATCTATCTATGATATTTCTAGCGACAAAGTGACATTGGTTGCCCGAATCGAGCTGCTTCTGTCAATTATATGACATACAAACGATATCTAAATGAGAACTTATCTAAACCAGAGCCCCTAATGTAAATTTATTCGATAGCGAAACGTGAGAACGTGACGTACGCGTTTGCGTTAAGTCTCATTTAGTATGGGATTTAGAAACAGCGCGCCAAGCGGGACGTTTTGGAAACTCAAAATCCCATACAAAATGAAACTTAACGCAATGTCACGTTTCGCTATAGAATAAATTTACACTAGGGGTACAGAACTTATTGTTATGGACTATGGTATTTCATTCTTCGAATCAGGCCGATCATTCAAAGATAGGCATTGGTATCAAACACCCCTCTTTTTGTTTCAACACTAAGTTCAGTAAGATTAAAAGATCAGGTCAATACTGCCCACGGAACTTCAGAAAAAACAGATCGTCGTTAAGTCCACACCGTGTTTGCCGGCTCCTGTTATTTTACGAAATAACTGCGAACTTTGCTTAGGCCCGTAATTAACTGGCAAAAAACTCAAAGGACCTACCGCGAATACCGCAATTCGCAAATTTTGGGCATCTTTCTCTTTTACTCTAAAAAAGGCGTAATTAGAGTGACAGAGAAAGATGTCTGTGATTTCGGAACTTCGGTGTACGCAGTAGGCCCTCTGTTGTAGGTATTGTTTATATGTCGACCTTATTGCCACGATGCAAGGTCGAACTCTGGTCAGGTGAGAGTGTTGCTTGTTACCTAAGTCGAAATTGTTGACTGATGTATTGTAGACCTTAATTTAAAGAAAATAAGGTCCACGGTGATGAAGTGTTGTAGGTGCCCGGTTTTTGCTCCCGGGATGGAGATTGCGCGCGTGCGTGGGATGCGTTGGTGGGGCAAGCTTTGAGATAGTAGCGGGTAATTATATTATATTATATATTATTTTTCGATTTCAAGCTAATCATAAATTACATTATAAATAGAGTCTGCGCGGAAAGAAAAGAGTCGTGGAATGTATGGGACCCAATAAATTCCACTCTTCTCTTTCCGAACAGACTATACTATTGAAAAATACGAGTGCCGAAATATTGGGAGTTCGCCGAAACAAATTGAGCAGCTAATTGTGAAAATATTATACCTCTCGCGTCGAATGATAGAACCTATGACAATTCCTTCAAGTGTATTTTAGTTGGACTCAATTTAAAAATAAGGGCATGCCTTTTCAGTATCGTATTCTGATTCTGACTAAGAAAAAAGAAGAAAACCATTTTTTCCGAGATTTTTTTTTAAGGCAATAAGTTTTTTCTTCCTTCCTAATTAGAACACAATACAAAATGAGCCCTTAAACAGATCCCTACAATTTTTGTTACATCTTGTATGATTTTACCTTTTTATTACTTAAATGTTAGATTTCTAAATAAAATAAAAAGGCTCCAGAAAATGGTTAAGCGCAAAAATTTTTCGAGACATATAAAAATGATCTGTCGTAGGTATCATCATTCGACGCGAGAGTTATAATAAGATTTGCGCCTGATATAAAAAACACAAGGATCGGTTGTGCATGGCCTTTGTTAAGATTACATTATGATGACAATTGACAGTGCCCATGACCCGTGTCCACGCTTCAGAAGTAACGTTGCAATAGTAACGTGTTTACAGTCGCTATCCGACTATCCCCTTAGATCTTTCGTGTCCTGGTCCTATTCAATGAGCTCCTGGTATCAACACCGGAGTGTGACCAGGGCCCAGTTTCATCACGCTAACAATAAACGCAAATACTTTCTGTAAAAAAGTGTTCAAATGTTTTATTTCACCATAAAAAGCATTAAAAAAAATTAAAGTAATTTATAATCTTAGCAACCGTCACAGTCAACGAAGTCCCGTGATTGCTTGGAACAAAGTTAACTTGCGTTAATTAGGTTTTTAAAAATAAAGTCGTTCATTTGATGTTTTATTGCAAAAATTTATATTATCTTTACAGAAAACAGCCGAATTATCACTTAGACAGCATAAACGTTACTTCACATCACAAATTGAGGTAATACCTGATAGTTTCTTACATTACCCAAAAACTATTACCAGTCTTTATGAGATTTTGATGTTTTATCACCTGTCTATTAGAAAACTATCCATAAATTAGTTTTACACTAGTTTTACAATACGTCTCGCTCAACGCTTCTTGCTTGCAACAAGGTTAATAAAAGAGAGCTTCCGCCAGAACGAGACAGCCCATACATCCTCAGCTACCCCTCAAATTATTGCGTATTTAATCGAGTGCTCGCATGTAACATAGTAACGATTCCATTCACGGACCTAACGATGTAGCGATTTTATATCGATGATAGCGATTTTTATGATTTAGAAGGTACGTGCGTGTCTGTGCGGTAATGGTGCCATTATGTTTGTAAAGATGAAAATAGAAGGCCAATTTCCTTTTTACTGTACAATAATACGAAATTGATACGATGTTTTATGTTAATCGGCATACAGTAGGTAGTCGAGCTACCTTGGGGCATTCCAAAGTCGGGTACGTGACAAAGTTTTTACAAGCTTTTGTTTAACTTGCAATGTACCTATGTATGTAACCATGTTTGTACGGGTCAAATCTTGCAAGTTAAATTTGACCTGGTTTCCGATGAAGCTGAAAGATTTTTTTGGCAAAAACTTATTTACAAGCTTTCAATTAATTTGCTATGTACATTCAAGTGCAAAAATATGTATCGAAAAAATCGTCTCATAAATATGGTACGACGCTCTTATTTCAAGGGAATGTGTACACCCATATTTTTACACTTGACTATACTTATTATGTTTGTACGATCAAATCTTGCAAGTTAAATTTGACCCACTTTTCAGTTTCAAATGAAGCTGAAAATTTGCATTTTATTATTATTGGGGTTTGTGGGCCTTTGAGTGCCACGTCGACCAAGTAGACTATTATGACGGCCCTTCATTCCTAATGCCCGTGGAATCCAAGAAGTTCCAGATTCCAGAGAGTACTTCTTTTTAGTCATTAGTGGTCCACAGGAACAGAGAATGTGCATTGCAGTCTCCTCAGACTCCTGGCAGAACCTGCATGTCGCATCTTGTCTATTTCTAATTTGAAACATGTGTTTGTTCAACTTACAGTGTCCAGTCAATATTCTAGTCACCACGCAGGTTTTGTGTCTTTTGAGCCCTAAAAGCTCCTTAGTAGTTTTGCTGTTGAACCCTTTGGTTAGAGCTTTCGAGTGTTCTTGTCCTTTGACGAACTTCCACCAATCGATTGCTCTAGTTTTTTCTAAATTGCTGAGCAGAGAATATGCGTCCCGTTTTGTGATTCCACAGAACGGTTCAGGGCCGACCAGGGGTGTGTCTGCGCCCTTTCTTTCGGTTCGTCCGCTTCCTCGTTTTCATCAATGTCGTAGTGCCCTGGTACCCATCTAAGTATGACTTTGTTGGAGTTAACCAGTGCATTTACCTTGTTTTTACAGTTCTGGACTACCTAGACCTTCCAACCTTGAGGGTATAGTCAGTGGGAATAGTCCGGTTTCCTCACGATGTTTTCCTTCGCCGAAAAGCGACTGGTAAATATCAAATGATATTTCGTACATAAGTTCCGAAAAACTCATTGGTACGAGCCGGGGTTATAACTCGTGACCTCCGTATTGAAAGTTGCACGTTCTTACCGCTAGGCAACCAGCACGTTTTTTTTATACCACCACGGTGGCAAACTTTCATACGGCCCACCTGATGGTAAGTAGTCACCGCAGCCTATTGACGCCTGCAGCTCTAGAAGTGTTACATGCGCGTTGCCGACCCTAAAAGGTTAGTTTAGGTACCTCTATATTTAAAAGATTACAAGGTACTTAGTTATATAACTTATTAGAATTTACATTTTCTTACTATGTAACACTAAGTCGAATTGACATCAATTACGAACTTGCTACTTCTAACCGGTTTGAATTTCGAACTTCGTCCTCTCGAATAACTGAAGCCAACTAATATGTTGCCGCGAGCTTGAGTAACACTGCTCTAGGTTATCTGAAGTTTTGGAAACTTTGGCTTTGTAAAGGGCTGACCAGACGGGTTGACAAATACATTTTTAGCCGACTGATGAAGAAAATAGGATGATGCTTTTAGTAAACAGCCAAATTAAAAGGAAGATAGTGATTTACCGGTTTATATGAGTTTATTTGTTTAAAATTTGATTCAGGCAACAAGGCCCGTATTATAAATACCTTACAGACTAACATACATATACATTTTATAAAATTACTAAACACTATTTAGGCGACAAAACGGCGTGGCTCCGTTGAATCGGCTGCTCTTGTGTCGGATTCGGCAGTTTGCCCCGGAACCTCCGAAACACGACACCCTTCGGCCAGAAGTCGGCGCATTCGATGGTCTCCTGCAGCGGTCGCGGCACGCGCGCAACAAAAGAGTTGAAATGCACGTAGTGGCGCGATCGAAGCTGGAACACCCTCAGCGTGTGGCCGGTCTTCTGGTGTACATACTCCACCACTTCAGCAGCCGTGGCGGTATAATGCAAGCGCGATACGTACAGCGCCTTACTCGGTGTAGCAATCGGGATGTTTATGTGAGACTAGTTTCTACCTGCGACTTCGTTTGGGTGGTATGATGTTGATGATAGTTAAAAAGTATCCTTGTATTATCTTCAAAATATTCTCCATTAGCTTTGACACAGAAACGCAAAGGTTTATTAAAATAAAAAAGAATCGTCGACATCACCATCCCCCATGATGAGAATCTCGTGAAAGCCAAGAAGGACAAGTCCAGCAAGTAACTAGACTTGGCTCACGAGATAACCACCTGATGTATGGATGGATGTTGACTCGACGATCATTGTTCCGGTAGTCGTTTCAGGGAACGGTCTCATAGCGAAGAGTCTCGACTAACACTTTGAGAGACTCTCGCTTGATGGCTGGATCAATGGTCAGATGCAGCAGGCGGTGATTCTGGACACGGCTCGGATAGTCAGGCGGTTCCTCTCTCTGCGGCCCTGACCACCGGCAGCTTGGGCCCTGCCCCGCACAGTTAGGTTAGGTTTTTTTTTAATCTGTTTATATGCATTTTGTATGATTTCTTGTATATTAATATTATAAATATATGCCAAACCTCAGATACAAGAAAAGAGTAAAACAAAGAGAAATAAGTAAAGAGTATAATAATCATTATTGAAGCAGTAAAAAAAATACAACACACTTTTGGACTGTATGTCAAAAACGACCACCTATTCTGTATCGTGACATTTATGAAGACGCGTGCCTTGACTCGTATGGTCATGCTATTAAAGGTTAAACTTGACAAACCGGCGCGTCTTCTTGGATGACACGAACAACCTCTACCTGTCTAACCAATACCACCATTATCATTCGCTTGGCCTTATCCCATGCGCTTAGGGTCGGCGCAGTATCTTTTTTCTTCCATACCTCTCTCTCCCTCTGGAGCTCAAATTTTACATACAATGTATGCCCCCCCCCTAGGCCTCTGTTGATATCAACTTCCTCCCCTCCTCCATAGTTCACTGGCTGGCCACGCCCTTGTATAATATGTATAGTTACGAGTCCATTTAAAATATCCTGAAAAAATTTAAAAAAATCTTTTTAATTAAAACATCCCTTGAGATAAAAGAAACCGAATGAGGTGTCTCACTGTAATTATACCCAAAAATAAAGTTAGCTTAAACAGACAAGTCTCCACAAACAGCACCCGTTCACGAGTATGACGCGTATGTCATGTCTCAGCTATCGCGTCCCTCAACCTTTATTCGGGAAAGTGGCGAACCGATCAACGACGCCACCGTAAGCAAAGACTTAAGCGAGCATGACATGTTCAAGCTAACGGTGTAAAATCTTGTAAGTACCAATTTTGCCAAAAACTTATTTTCAATTATACATCAAATCTTTACATTACAGGATCATCATCTTCCTTGCCGTATCCGGCAATGGCGACTCCATCAACAATTCTTATCCGGATTATGAAATGCTCTTATGTGGCTCGCAAAACCAAACTTTGTTTTAGTTTTGTAGCTCAATTTGAGCAGCAGCGTCTGGAAGACCTAGATGCTAAGCGTCATATCCGCAAGACGCGACCTAAGCCCTCCTACACATACACCCGCAACACGACTGGACAACTCCATTGCGCATCGTGTGACCGCATCTTCAAAACATTACAGGATAATGCGTAGTTTAAATGTAAATAAATGCAAGGTATATAGGACGATGTAACAAAATAAGAAGATACTTTTTTCTCCTATAAAAATAACACAAAATGTCCCAAATGTAAAAGCAACGCGTTTTAGAACAGCCCCCTATCGATACGCCTTGGGAGCTCTTATCAGAGGTCAAGACGTTTTGACCTACATAATACAAATCGAACAATCAAATCTTCCCATTTGTCAAAACGCATTGTTCTCTAAACATTGTGAGATTTCGGTCTCCATCGTGGTCAAGTAATATGAAGATGTATGTTTCTATGAAAAATGTAAGTTTGTATATTGATTGATTTTTTTTTATGGTAGAGGAGGCAAACGAGCAGACGGATCACCTGATGGTAAGCGATTACCGCTGCCCATGGACACCTGCAACACCAGAGGGGTTGTAAGTGCGTTGCCGGCCTTTGAGATGGGAGTACGCTCTTTTCTTGAAGGTTTGAAGGATTGATGTTGGTTGTCTGTTAATTTTTTTTGTTTTCGCATTTATCTTTTTTGTTTTCGTAATGGCCTGGTGGTAAGCGATTACCGTCACCCACGGACACCTACAAAACCAGAGGGGTTGTAAGTGCATTGCTGGAATTTTAGATGAGAGTACGCTTTTTTCTTGAAGGTTTGAAGGTAAAGGTTAATTACCGTCCGTTATAAGACCGTCTGTTAATTACCTCTTCTTAATGTGTTGTATTATTTCTATTGTTTCTGTATTGAAGTGTGCAATAAAGATTATTTGTATTGGATTGCATCGTCGTTTCGGTTAGGAAATACCGCTGGCATAGTTAATTCCACAGCTAAGCTGCGCGAGGCAGGAAGTTTCTGGAGGAACGCACAGTTGAGGACTGCCAACCATCTAAGTGGTGGATATAGAAATGTTGTCGTGTAGAGTGAAATGACCGAAAGAAGCGATAGGGATTAATCCGAACAATTCCTGGGAGCATAATATTTTGCTTACCAAGCATAATGTCATGGGCGTAGCCAGATACAGCCACGTATAGGCAGCTACGCGGGTTGGCGCAGTATCTTTTTTTCTTCCATACCTCTCTCTCCCTCTAGAGCTCAAATTTTACATACAATGTATGTCCCCCCGTAGGCCTCTGTCGATATCAACATCCCCCCCTCCCCCATAGTTCACTGGCTGGCTACGCCCTTTCATAATATAGTTACATTAGGCAATTGAAAACCACTTTAAACTTTTACTTAATTGCGCAAGAAAACTCACGGAGAAAGCTTCGAATGTGACTTACGCTAAAGCTATAAATATATTTCGCTGCCTAAAATTACGAGTAAAATAGAATGTTGTACGCAAATATTCTCTGATAATTTTTTCAACCTTGAACCGTCATGTTTTCAAACATATCAGACTTGTGACAATTCTAAAATGTAAACTTGACGACCGGTTTGGCCTAGTGGGTAGTGACCCCGCCTACGACGCTGATGGTCCCGGGTTCAAATCCTGGTAAGGGCATGTATTTGTGTGATGAGCATGGATATTTATTCCTGAGTCATGGGTGTTTTCTATGTATCTAAGTATTTATATATTATATATATCGTTGTCTAAGTACCCTCAACACAAGCCTTATTAAGCTTACTGTGGGACTTAGTCAATTTGTGTAATAATGTCCTATAATATTTATTATTTATTATTATTATTTAAACGTGTATTACAAGTATGTTTATTAACTTACTTTCATGAGTTCATGACAAATTAGTAAACATTCCCTTGGTGCGTGTAAAGGTTTACTTAATGCGTATTGTCACGACAACTCCATGGTGAAATTATCTTTTCATCGCACTTGCTCGGTAAAGATTTTACTTCATGTAGGACAAAAGCATGTATTGTTCCCACAGGAGTTATGGATTGTAAAAAAAAAAAACTATAACTCCCCAGGGAGTTAGGTATATCTTTTTTAAATTGGGTCACTAATTCATACGAATCAAGTAGGTATAGGTAGGTAGGTGTGTTTTACTTTTAATATACTGACGTTTATAATTTATTTTTATTGTATGTTTTATTTGATTAATTTAATAGGCGTTTAAAATATGTTTACAGAATTTTCAATCGTGACTACTACATCCTTTTGCCTTCGATTCTTAACCTGTCTAAGAATGACATTATGGCGGACGAATGTTTGAAATGTCACTGTATTTAAGAATTAGTTACTTCACAAGTGTGATGAAAAACATTGTGTGTAACGCCGGGCGCAAGAATATTGCAGACTTAAGTCTTTAATGCAGTCCAGCCTGTGACTGTCGTGCCTCTAAAGACCTTGTTTGCAAAATTTCACTTACCCCCCTCGTTGCACAATGTACTATTTACAAATAGTGAACTGTACCCCTAGTGTAAATTTTATCGACATCATAACGTGACGAACGCGTTTGCGTTAAGTCTCATTTTGTATAGGATTTTGAGTTTCCAAAACGTCCCGCTTGGCGCGCTCTTTCTAAATCCAATACAAAATGAGACTAAACGCAAACGCGTACGTCACGTTTCAAAATTGAATTTATTTACACTAGGGGTACTGGAATATACGGGATGTCGCATTCAGTACGGATCAAATGAAGGCAACTGATAGAGATGAACTTAATACGTATTTATGTATTGTAATTATGTATAAATTCTTATATATGTATATTATTTATATCGTTATCTAAGTACCCACAGAGATGAGATTTAGTCAATTTGTGTAATAAAGTCCTATAATATTTATTTATTTATGTATTCCTTTGTTTCCATGCACGGGGCATGGCATGGGTATAAGGGCATGTGGACTATTTGTTTTATCCATATTATCTGTTTGGTGTGTAGGTTTTTGTATTTTTTTATTATTATAAACTGATTGGCGATTGGCCCTAGTCACACCTGATGGAAAGTGAAGACAAGACCTAATGGAGCTCCCCGGTTCAGTAGTAGCCTATTCACTCTTGCTTTAAAGAGACTGAGGTCATATTTATCAGGGAATACAGATGGCGGGAGCGCATTCCATTCTTTAAATTCCATTGTTAAATATCAAAATGTGGCGCCTCGACTGTATAGGCACTGTAGTCTTCTTAATTTGTCTATGCCTAAACTAAGCAAAGTTTGTACTTTGGGTGCTAGGCGACGGTATACATACTTAATTATAATTATAACTTGTTAATTTCAAGTTATATTGAACAAGCTCTCGGTAGAATTCAGTAAATAATATAGATGTGTCGGGGTTATTCGGGCGAGTTTAGAGTGATACTTGAAAGTCATCTTGATTTATTTCTACAACTGATTCCATTATTGATAAATTGGATATCTTTATTGGATAACGGTACCATTCAAAAACATATTCTATTTAAAAAATTACTCCTTTTTTTGCACATCTGCTAGCGACCAGAGCAAAATGGCATCTAGCTTACTGAGTGCTAGAAGTAGTTGTTTTGTTTTGGAATTTGGAACCTTTATTTAATCGATACCGATAAAAGTTCACAGGCAAGTCTCGGAACCGGTTTTAGAAATAACGTTAGGTATATACCGGTTTATTTCAGTTTTACTCCGAACTTTCTTACGAACGCGAGCGTTTTAAAAACTTTATTGCAACCCAAATAAATCGACGAGCGACGAGACGGCCCGACTATGGTGGTGTACCGCGTAAACAAAGACACCGCCATAGGAAGAAACCATTTTTTAATGTTCTAAACCGGTTAATCAGAAAATAATTTTAAACCGAACCGGTTTAAAAATAACGGTTTCATGAACGAAACTAAAATTATTGCAGCAAGCACATGGTAACGGTTTGGAGATTTAACCGGTTTCCGAGCTTGTTTTCAGTTATTTAATATATAATTATACAGGGTGATTTTGGGGTCGTCATCTCGAATATCAAAAATGTATTGGAATAGATGGTCTGCAGCTGCACAAGGTGTCCCATGGGACTGATATGAAAAATCGTGAATTTTGGTCCCATACGTTTCGTCTACGTCGGGCTCTCAAGGTGTCACAAGATTTTTTTTTGCAGACCATCGATATCAACCAAATGTACGCGGGATCTATGGAGGCTAGAATAATATAGCCGTTGCAACAGTTTTTTAGGGTTCCGTACCCAAAGGGTCAAACGGGACCCTATTACTGAGACTTCGCTGTCCGTCCGTCCGTCTGTCACCAGGCTGTATCTCATGAACCGTGATAGCTAGACATTTTCACAGATGATGTATTTCTGTTGCCGTTATAACAACAAACACTAACTAAAAACAGAATAAAATAAATATTGAAGGGGGCTCCCATATAACAAACATAATTTTTTTGCCTTTTTTATAAATAATGGTATGGAACCGGGCAAGTGCGAGTCTGACTCGCATCTGCCCGGTTTTTTTGATTACAAAATAACACCAATACATCTTACTAAAACATATTCAAGGGTTGTCCAAGTTTTCTTTTAGTATTTTGCTCAAGTTTAACAAGCCGAAATAAGCAAATAAACATATTCAAAGCATAAGTAACTTGTCACTGACAAAGTCCTTAAGGTTACTTCTTACATATTCATTTATACTTTAGTTTGACTTCTAAGCTTCTAACAGTCAGAGAGGCTGATTCGAACTTAAATCGTGGCATCAAAATGATATCTAAATGATGTCAGTCACGCGTCCATTTCACTCGTATTTCTCTATACACCGACCACCGGTGACAACCGGTCTGGCCTAGTGGGTAGTGACCCTGCCTATGAAGCCGATGGTCCCGGGTACAAATCCTGATATTTAAGGGCATTTATTTGTGTGATGAATATAAAAATAAGACTACATTAAAATATATCCTAAACAAATCTACATACTAAATAACCGGCCAAGAGCATGTCGGGCCACGCTTAGTGTAGGGTTCCGTAGTTACTCTTCCGTCACAATAAGCTAAACTGGAGCTTAAAGTATAGTAAATTGTTAACCAAGGGATGACACGGTACCTTTCACCCGAGTTAAACAAATAGGCAAATTTGCATAATCAGTACCTAATTAAAGTAAGTCTTTTTACTATGAAGGGAAAACTTTTTGCTATAACTAAAAAACAGTTAAACTGATCATGTCCGCTATAGTTTTCATTTAATGTCTTTCTTAAGCTCTACTTTCACGATTTTTTTCATATTTTTTGGACCTATGGTTCAAAAGTTAGAGGGGGGGGGGGACACACTTTTTTTTTCTTTCGGAGCGATTATCTCCGAATATATTCACTTTATCAAAAAATGTTTCTTGAAAACCCCTATTAGTTTTGAAAGACCTTTCCAACGATACCCCACACTCTAGGGTTAAAGCGAAAAAAAAAATTCACCCCCACTTTACGTGTAGGGGAGGTACCCTAAAAATAATTAAATTTTTAGATTTTATTGTACGACTTTGTCGGCTTTATTGATTTATATATCCATGCCAAATTTCAGCTTTCTAGCACTAACGACCACGGAGCAAAGCCTCGGACAGACAGACAGACAGACAGACAGACAGACGGACATGGCGAAACTATAAGGGTTCCGTTTTATGCCATTTGGCTACGGAACCCTAAAAAGGGGGAAAGATTAAAACTAAAACTATAACTGTTTATAGGTATGTATTTATCTATATACGTATATATCGTCGCCTAGTACCCATAGTACAGTCGAGTTCATAAATATGTATTAATTTTTTCACCTTATTGCATTGCAATGGATTAAGGATAAGAAATGTATACATATTTATGAACTCGACTGTACAAGCGTTGCTTAGTTTGGGGCTAGGTCGATCTGTGTAAGATTGTGCCCAAAAATTTATTAATTATTTACATTTAATAGTGAGAACGAGACGCACGGCGATTAAGATTAATTATATATCATTTTGACGACACAATGTATATTTGAATTGGCCTCGGAGTTACAGACTTCAGATGAATTATATGGAGCTCTGCAGGTGAAAGTAAAATTATATGCCCTAGTGGATTTTTGGTATACCTTTACTTCAGGTAATACATCATGTAGCTTGTTCAGAACTACTTTATTTCATTTTATAATAATATATTCAACCAAAAAAACACAAGTAAGCAGAGCTTAAATAAAAACTTGGTATGCCGCTAAATCCACGAGCATTATTTTCAAATAATAACACGATTGATAATTTCATCAACAAAACAGCGAATGCTAATGTAAAAAGCAGATAGGCTCTATTTTCCTATGATTGCACGCAGTGCTGGCCGAATGTTAATTAGAATTGACCAAATTAAAACTTTACCATTACAAATTGAACCGAAAACCGTAACGGACGGTTAGAGTTTACGGTTCAATTTGTAATGGCTAATTTTCAATATGGTCAATTCTAATTCACTTTCGGCCAACACTGGTTGCATGTAAAAGAAAAATAAGTTCGTGTACTGAATTTACCGTTTGGCGAATTTAGCTGCATTGACTATGACAATATAAAAATAAAATGATTTAGTTGCGCCATTTTTTTTCAGTTATCAGCATAGCCATAAGATTTTTATCCGTAGGTATTTGCCTAAATAAATAACCGAATTATTCTGCAATCAGGAATGAGATCTGCAGACTAGATCAGAACGTCAGACGTCCATACCAACGTTTACCCGATGACCTCTAGACGCTGATGGTCCCAATTGGCTGGCCTGCGGGCGAACCAGAGACCAACATCACTAGACTCCGTGTTTCGTAGAGGAACAGATTAGTATTAATTAACTTCTATACATATTTAAAGGGGTATATTTTCTTACGCACAAAGCAACAAAATTAGGAAAGAATGAGATGGCAAATAACATTATTCTAAAGCCCTATGCCCGGCCCGACTAACGCGCCCCCTAGTGAGCTAAAATAACTTCTCCGGCCGTTGAAAGCGACGCATGCGTCACGCCGCGCTCTGGTAAACAAAAAAAAAACATGATTCGAGTTTGTCACTGCAGTTTTAAGTATAAACCAAAAAGAAAGTGACTCCTGATCCACTGCACCTATGGACGTATGCAGCTATCGCAGCAGAGGATTTCCCGAATTGGACTAGCACGCGGTCTTCAAAGCGGCTACTGGCTTCATGTAAGTTACCTCTTAAATATATCGCCGCTCCACTCCGCATTGTGAATAATTATTCCATGCATGAAGCAGAGGCATGAAACGTGATTAAACGTTTCTTTTTATGCCACGGCAGACGATGTGGTGGGATATGTTCGTCCTGTTACGAAATGAGGGTGTTCCAGCTGCGAGCGCGCCATTATGTAGACTTAAGCTCGTTCGTGGTACGCGTGCTGCGGTCACTACTGGAAGCCATCGCAAGCACAATGTGGAAATCTGCCGAATCCTGCACCAGAATAGGTGATGCAGGAAATACTGTTGAGTCGCCAAAATGATTTTTAGGTTTTACCCATCCAGCGCTTTTCGGTGAAGGAAAACATCGTGAGGAAACCGGACTAATCCTAAAAATGCCTAGTTTATCCTCTGGGTTGGAAGGTCAGATGGCAGTCGCTTTCGTAAAAACTAGTGACTACGCCAATTCTTGGGATTAGTTGCCAAGCGGACCCCAGGCTCACATGAGTCATAGCAAAATGCCGGGACAACGTGAGGAAGAACAAGAAGACGACCCACAGCCCGATTTGAAGAATGAAATACGATAACGATAAGTTCAGGTTTAGGTAAGTTCTCATTTAGATATCGTTTATATGTCGTATATAGGTAATTGATAGAAGCAACTCGATTCGGGCAACTAATGTCACTTTGACGTTAGAAATATCGTAGATAGATCTTACTGGGATCACAGTGGAATCGAAATAAAGGTCAATTTTCACATGTCGTTGAGTTATCGATCTTTTAAAGATCTTGTCAAGAACTTAAACGTTTCTTCGAATCGGGCCATATGTCAATATCAAATGATGTAGTCTGTGCAATCCATTATCCCATAGCTCCCAGCAGGATCAAACAGATGATTGTGTTATGTTAAAACTTCTTGTCAAAGCTATTATTTACTTGGAGGGTTTAGTATCGGGCTATTATCCCGGTAAATGTAGTTTGAATAGGTACAACGCGATAACGCCTTTCGTGAGGTCCTACAGGCTATGTATATAAATATAATAAATAAATAAATAAATAAATATTATACAACATTATTACACAAATTGAGTAAGTCCCACGGTAAGCTCAATAAGGCTTGTGTTGAAGGTACTTAGACAACGATATATATAATATATAAATATTTATAAATACTTAAATACATAGAAAACACCCATGACTCAGGAACAAACATCCATGCTCATCACACGAATAAATGCCCTTACCAGGATTTGAACCCGGGACCATCAGCTTCGTAGGCAGGGTCACTACCCACTAGGCCAAACCGGTCGTACCTATATAATTTTATTGACCGATAAAGAGCGGGGTGGTCCAACTTTGTATGAAGAAAAAAAAAGTGGAATACATTTTATCTTAACAAGGCTCCCTTTATTATATTACGGAATAGTAATATGTATCAAATTTGAACTCATTCCCTAATTGATTTAGTGGTCTGATTTTGTGATTTGCAATATCCTCATACAAATAAAAAAATGAAAAGTAACTTAAAAATAAAAAAGCGGCCAAGTGCGAGTCGGACTCGCCCATGAAGGGTTCCGTACCATTTATGACGTATTAAAAAAACTACTTACTAGATCTAGTTTTCCACTTTGGAATAACACTCAATATCATTTTTAAAGACCTATCCATAGATACCCCACACGTATGGGTTTGATGAAAAAAGATTTTTTGAGTTTCAGTTCTAAGTATGGGGAACCCCCAAAATTTATTGTTTTTTTTTCTATTTTTGTATAAACATCTTAATGCGGTTCATATAATACATCTACTTACCAAGTTTGAACAGTATAGCTCTTGTAGTTTCAGAAAAAAGTGGCTGTGACATAATCGGACAGACAGACGGACATGACGAATCTATACGGGTTCCGTTTTTTGCCATTTGGCTACGGAACCCTAAAAATCGGTCGCCATATTTTTAACATACTCATAACTAATAGATAAAACGAATTAAAGTGCCCTTAAATACATTTGTAAATAAAAAAATATTGATGGGTTATTTTCATACAATTTTGTATGGCACAATGTATCCTTCTTCTTCCTCGCGTTGTCCCGGCATTTTGCCTCGGCTCATGGGAGCCTGGGGTCCGCTTGACAACTAATCCCAAGATTTGGCGTAGGCACTAGTTTTTACGAAAGCGACTGCCATCTGACCTTCCAACCCAGAGGGTAAACTAGGCCTTGTTGGGATTAGTCCGGTTTCCTCACGATGTTTTTCCTTCACCGAAAAGCGACAGGTAAATATCAAATGATATTTCGTACATAAGTTCCGAAAAACTCATTGGTACGAGCCGGGGTTCGAACCCGCGACCTCCGGATTGCAAGTCGCACGCTCTTACCGCTAGGCCACCAGCGCTTCCACACACAAAAAAAGCGCTTTTTTTATGACACAATGTATCATTAACTTAATTGTATAATTG
Source organism: Cydia pomonella (assembly GCF_033807575.1). NCBI lineage: Eukaryota > Metazoa > Arthropoda > Insecta > Lepidoptera > Tortricidae > Cydia > Cydia pomonella. Next base: position 16,208,666 of record NC_084721.1, on the reverse strand, counting down.
ATGTTTAATTGCTCAAAATTTTCATCATGCTTATTTACAATTATTTTACAATACATTAAAATTTTACCATAATACCTAATAATCATAATACATAGCTTATTATTAAAACTAATTAAAATACATAGAACAATAAAATTACAATATGTCAAAAACCAATAATATGTATCCATAATTAACTTTGAATAACACTTGAAACCAGTTTCAAACTTCAATCCAAATTGCTCTCGTCAGTCTCGCCAGACCGGGGTTAAATCTTAACAATATACCTAGCCAAAAAGACCCTACCATAGTGTTGTGTTCCTGCCGGTGAGTAAGGTTGCCAGAGCTCAACGAGGGTGCGGAGTATTAGGGTCAGCAACGCGCATGTAAATCTACTCCGGACTAGGCGTACATAGGTTGCGGAGACTGCCTACTATCAGGCGGGTCGTATAATGCTTGTTTGCCACCGACGTAGTATTAAAAAAAGTTAACAAATTGTAAAATTCCAGCCAATTTCCAGCCAATATGTTGTCAATATCAGTTCCAGACGCGTAATTTAAATAAAACAAAAACTGTTGCAAAAAACAAACACGCAAGTTTTAGTATTATTTATTTACGCACCATTGTTATTATTTTTATAAATTGAAGTCGGAAATGTGAGCAAACATTGGTAATGGTGAAAACCAACATTTTTATTTGCATACGGCGAATATCGTCATATTCAGATTAGCTAAGGCAATATTGTTATTTTATACTTTCAGGTCGATTCGGACGTACACTGACATTAGAATGATATGTTGTACCATTCAGTGACCGTACATTCCGCTCGTACTTGAACGTATATGTACGTACATGTCGTCAGTAGAGTTGGTAAGAACTCGAGTCTTTTAAGTCTTTTGAAGAATGGTCTTTGGAAGAAGTCTTGTAATGGAGTGAAATGATTTATGACAAAAACCCAGTTATGCTCAGGAATAATTCTGACTAAAGATTTTTATGACTTCCAATTTTATGCATAAAGTGTTATGACAATTAAAAATATGACATAATTTGTTATGCAAGGGTCCCCTCATAATATTGTGTTCCTGCCGGTGACTAAGGTTGCCAGAGCTCAACGAGGATGCGGAGTGTTAGGGTCGGCAACGCACATGTAAGTCCTCAGGAGTTGTAGACGTCTATAGGCCACGGACACTGCTTACCATCAAGCGGGCTGTATGCTTGTTTGCCAAAAAAAAAGATCTCGTTAGCTTTTTTTTGCGTGATTATAATAAAGTAACATAGGTTTTTGACAAGCATGAGATCTCTAAAACTACTTGTTTTTTCATAAAGTGATATTATCTACTCTTATAATACCTGTACTATAGTACATAATAGCTAGTTTTATATTAAATCTGATGAAAAGTTGAAAACCTTTAGGTAAAATTATCAAATGTATTCTAGTTTTGTGTTAAATCTATGTATTTTCAACTTTCATACTTTTGTATATTCGCATTCTCATTCTTGCCTTAAATAAGCGTGTAGATTTTTTCAAAACCAACAAAAATGTGTAACTCCAAAAAACTGTTTATAATACAAAAAAAATTATCCAGTTAAACGTTCTTCATAAACAGAACGTAGTTATTAAAAACACATATAATATTTAATAAAACAATTCAACAAGTGTACAATAAAAAACAATTGCAAACCACAAAAACAAAACATAGTGCCCGGGTTACGTACGCGCGGGGAGGGGCAACGTCAGTACCGACCCGCTCGTAGCTCGCAGCGCTCGTGCGGCGTAGCGATCGTAGCGAGCGTAGACCTAGTGCTGTGTTGTGCTGTGTTGTTCTGTGAAACATGTTTTGAGGTATGTGTGTGTGTTTGTGCTACGCGTAAGTACGTAGTTTATAGTTAGTATTTAAGTTGGTACTAGAGTTAGTATTTAAGTTGGTACGATTTAGGATGAATCTTTCGGCGGTATTTTATGGGCGTAAAATATGTAGACATATATAGACCATGTAATATTCATTTTTATTGACATAAATTGATAACTAAGCTTTGAGGTGATAAAAAACTGTGCACTATGTAAAAGAAACAAATATATGAACCGAATTATTATATTTGGGGAGAAAAAAACTAGCACAACATAAAAAGAGATGAAAATGACGTATCACCAAAAAATATTATTAATATAAATATAATATTAGGCTTACCATATACCAAAACAAAATAAATAATTTAAATAAAAATAATACTTAACACCTATTCCACGTAACCGTTTTTTAAACCTTGTTTATATTTATATTTTATTACTATGATAGACGTGTCTCAATTAAAATATATTTATTGTAATGGGGCACACAATCTTACACCCATGGTCAAAAGTATGGAAACAAGCTTATATTTTAATAGACAAGTGTGATTTTTTAAGCTATGTAATATATAGGTATACTACTTATTAGAAACAAAAAGTTAAATATAATAGTAGAACATTTTAAAAGTAAATTACTCAAATTACTCAAGTTGTGGCTATGATATTTTCCAGTTCAACATTTTTCAAAGCAATTCAAAGGGTTTATATTTTACTTTTTCCTAATTTTTATTTTTTTATTTTTGATAATATTTTAGGATATTTTGATATTAAACGAGTATTTTTAACCTTTTGTGGTTGCGTAATGTAAATTTTAGGTTACATTTGACGACCGGTCTGACCTAGTGGGTATTGACCCACTACGAAGCCGATGGTCCGGGGTTCAAATCCTGGTAAAGACATTTATTCATGTGATGAGCATGGATATTTGTTCCCGAGTCATGGGTGTTTTCTATTTATGAATATTTATATATTATATATATCGTTGTCTAAGTACCCTCAACACAAGCCTTATTGAGCTTACTGTGGGACTTAGTCAGTTTGTGTAATAATGTCCTATAATATTTATATAAATAAATATATTTTTGTAAATTATAAAACAAAGGCAGAAACATGAGATATTAACGAAAACAATCTTGTTACCATACTTTTTGCCTTGGGTGTATCTGTTAGAAAGACTAAGGGTCTGTTTCACAATGTCCAAGTAGAGTCCTGAATAAGCTACTTGCCACTTATCTGACGAATAAAGTAATCGTTGGCATCACAATCTTCAAATAAGCTTAACTGGTAGATAAAGTGCTTAGTTTTGCAGGAAGTTTTATCTGGCAGTTAATTTATTTGTTAATTAGCTATCCAATACTTTACTTGGACATTGTGAAACGGGCCCTTAATGAAGTAATATCATAATTGAGACGAATGTCAAATACATATGTCGGTTTAGTCTAAAAACGCATTTCATTTAATTAATAATTCACATTTAAGCTTCATTATTAAAGAAATAAATAAATATTATAGGACATTATTACACAAACTGACTAAGTCCTACAGTAAGCTCAATAAGGCTTGTGTTGAGGGTACTTAGACAACGATATATATAATATATAAATATTAATAAATACTTAAATACATAGAAAACACCCATGATTCAGGAACAAATATCCATGCTCATCACACGTATAAATGCCCTTACCAGGATTTGAACCCGGGACTATCAGCTTCGTAGGCAGGGTCACTACCCACTAGGCCAAACCGATCGTCAAAATTATTACAATCAATTATGAGAACATAAAGAATATTTTTCTCATGATTGATTGTAATAAGTAATTTCTCGAGAAACATAATAACTTCAAAGAAAATTGTAATAAAAAAATCATAATGAGGCAAAATTAATTATAAGGTATAATGTACCGGTGTACTTTTATATCAGTCTTTGTACAAGCGCTTTAGGAGTCTAGCTTATGTGTTTTATAATAATGTCGACCAAAAACAATTATAAAAAAAATATATAATTTTATATTCACCTAAGTGAATGGAATCAAGATTGACAGCCAGTCACAAATTGATTAAAATAAACTTAAAATATGGGTCTTAAAAATAAAAGTGGCAATGATTTGGATGGTATGTAGGATAGGCTCACTGCATTGATACGTTGAAAGGTAAAGTTTAAAAAAATGCGATCGTTTAGCTCTGATCCCTTTGTTTGGCATAATTATTGAAAGTCATAATGTAATGATAGTCATATTATCATTAATCATAACTCAGAAACCGTTAACTTTTTATTCTCAACACATTCACTGCTGGGAACCCACCTGGTGGGCGCTCGTGAACTTTGTTCAGATGCAAAACAACCCGATGGGTGGGTTGTTTTGTACGCAGCTATTGACCACCGGTTTCTGGGGTAGTGCGCCGTTTTTTGTCTGGCAGTGAATGTGTTAAGTTATCCTATAAGTAGGTATGTTAGGTTTGTTTTATGGCAATCCTGAAAAGTTACGTGTTTCTGAGAATAACCAAATTATGATTAACGAAAATGCGGACAAACAATATATTATGACTTAAAATTTTATGGGAAACAATAAATACCCTAAAATAGTGTCTCATTGCCTGAGGTCGGAATTTTCGTGGCACTTTTGAATTGCCATAGTGACATCTCATTTATCGACATGGTAAAGATATATTAAATACATGGATTATTGACTGTAAAAGAAGTAATTTTAAACCAGATAACATGGAAAAAAATATGACTCTATTTTTTAGGGTTCCGTACACAAAGGGTAAAACGGGACCCTATTACTAAGACTCCGCAGTCCGTCTCTCCGTCCGTCTGTCTCCAGGCTGTATCTCATAAACTGTAATAGTTAGACAGTTAAAATATCTACAGATTATGTATTTCTGTTGCCGCTATAACAACAAATACTAAAAAACAGAATAAAATAAATATTTAAGGGGTTTCCCATACAACAAACTTGATTTTTTTGCTCGTTTTTATAGATAATGGTACCGAATCCTTCGTGCGCGAGTCTGGGTCCCACTTGGCCGGTTTTTATAAATAAACTACTTAATGGAACACTTTCAAGCACTAATTAATTTTAAACATGAAATTGAAAAAACACGAGCTTTATAGATTAAGTTACCTACCCTAATTACAAATGACAACGTGTCAACTTTATCATCTCAAGACAAGTTATGAAATATTGAATTTTTTTTAGAATTTAAGTAGATGGATAAATAATAATGGTTTAAATTCAGACTATTTATTAAATTTTAGAATATATAAAATAATTAAATTTCGTTTAAGGAAATTGAAAACTAGAAAACTGTTATTACAATGTACTAGCCCAAGACTGGCATTTTTATCATTTTAAAATTACTTGTCTTGTCTCATAGACAATAGATATATCTTTACACAACTTCGTACAATAACATACACTTATATGACATCCCTAGTGCTGTACTTAAAGCCTTATATTATTTTACAATTTGACTCACAAAAATATAGTAAATTTAATAACGGATTATTGACAACGTGTCAAATCAAGTTAAGGCCACAGACATCTCAAACGCTTGACAGACAGATGAAGTGTGCGAAAGGGAAACCATCACGTATATGAATATCCCATGAGTGCGAAAGAGGCAGACTACATATGAGAAAACACAACCATTTTTGAGTTAGTAGTCGGCAAGAGCATATTGCCGTATTTTTTGGTGTGAAAAATATAAGAGAATCAGAAAAAAAAAATATTAAGTAATTTAGTGAGGATGGTGTCATGTTGTGTGCCGAGTTGTAGTGTTTCAGGGCCAAATAACTCAGGAAAATTGTAATTTCACAGGTAATTTTCTTCCTAGCGAAATTTTCGTAACGATATTTTATCAAATTAACAGCATAAAAGTGTAAAAAAGCCGGTTTATACAGTTCATTATAAGTTTTTCTTCAATTGTGTGTTAATATTTCATCATATCAGTCAATAATTTAGAATATTTTGTGTAAAAACCTAAACTGTTACTGTACTTGACAAAATGTTCATATGACTGTATCGATAACTTGTCGGTATATTAGTAGGTATGGAATTAGTTGTTCACAAGACATCATTAAGATATTAACCTTTAACCGACTTAAAATAATACCGATTGTTATACTAATACCTTTTTTGAAGCTGCACATGTATAGCGGTAAATTTAAACATTACTTTCCAACACATTAATAACATTTTAGCCAATTTTCCACAGCTTTGCCGCTAATACAAGCAACACACAAGTCAGTGTATAATTGTACACAGCGTATACACACCCAACCCAACTTGTCAGTAGAAAAGGCACGAATATCAAATTAAAAAAATAAAATAAAATTAAAGGTACTATAAACGCTAATAGGGTATAATAGTAGTAATAATACCCATACCTAAAACATTTTTGTATAAAAACAAACACATTTGAAAAAGTAGTCGATAAAGCAGTCGAACACTGATAGATTATTAATATGTCGTAATAAGTTTACCCTCTGTGCTGGAAAGTCAAATGGCAGTCGGTTATCGTCGGTTCCGACGCAGTGTGAACGCCCAATATTCCGAGGCTGAAATTATGCCTTTCGCCCGTGTTAAACACTCTACTTTTCATTTAGAATACAAGAAAAGTAAAATACTTGTGTGTTTTTCAAACATGACTAAGTTATTTTTTTTATAGGGACCGTGCGGGTTGGAATGAATCGGAACCATAAACATGTACATTTACACGTCAAATGTTATCTTGTGCATAGTAGGTTCTGCCATCTTGTGGGCTACATCGGAACAATAAACATCACATTTACGCCTCGCGCCAAAAATCTGACGGCTCCTGTGCTGCCTCCTACAGTTCATGCACGCTCCCTATAGTATTTTTTGAGGGTGCTTTCAACGAATATAGGAAAAAGTATTGTTATTTATGGAATGGGGAGTTAAATATCAGAATGGTAATTGTATATCAAATCCATATAAAACCAAATTTCCATTGCTTATCGTAAAAACAATTAAAAAGTCGTACTTGGAAATTAAATAAACGTTCTAGTGCAGAAACGTACCACTTTCAGCGCACTTTATAACAACAATGACCTTCATTCAAAGCATGAGGAATGAAAAGTCTTTAAACCGAACTAGCCTTAAAGTCTTAGTTATTCGTACATCACTAGACGCCCACACGTTCGCCCGAAGGGTCTGAACTTCTCCCTTTGTGCCTGCTCCTGACAACGTACAACACAGCTGTGGATCGAAACAATGCCGGTTACAATTGGTTGTATTGCGTAGATATGTGTTAGAAACGTTTGTTAGCTGTTTAAGAAGATTTGTCAAAAGTCGAAACAATGATATACTAGTAGCTCTGTGAGCTGTAGACCTCGCGAGCATAGCTGATGGCTCCTCTACACGATGGCCCAGCGTAGGCAAGTCCTAGGGGCGCATTTATGCGTTAGAGCAGCTGTTCCTAACTTGGGGGTAATTACCCCCGTAGTGGTAAATCTGGTCTTTTACGGAGGTAATAAGCTCAATTAAATATAACAGAAATTAGACCTGTAAGAAAGAATATTGATATTTATTGGGAGTAGGGGTAAAATCGGGTTCCCTAGTTAGTCATAGGGGTGGCAGAACTGACAAGGTTAGGAACCACTGCGTTAGAGGGAGCAAGTGATATTGCTATCTCATTTCACCGCATAGCTGTGTCCCTTAGATTGGCCTACGCTGGGCCATCGTGTAGAGGAGCCCTTAAAACTGAATAAATGTATGGGCTCCGCTGTTTAGAAGAATTTATAAAAACTAAATTGACAAAAAAACATAATTATCGAATAGGATGGTCCAACTTTGTATGTAGAAAAAAGTTGAAATGATTTTTATAGAACAGTAATCTATGTGCCAAATATGACCTCATTTGCGAATGATTAGGTGGTCGCTATGATTTTGTAATTTGCAATATCCTCATACAAATAAAAAAATGCAAAGTTACCTAAAACAAAAACAAAAACGATCGCCAGTTTTTTAGCATACTTATAAATAATAAATAAAACGAATAAAGAGCCCTTAAAGATATTTCCAAAGCAGAATTATTGATGGGTCAATTTATTTTCATACTATTTTGTATAGCAGTATTGTTTCATTTATAGCGACCTGTAAATAATATTAATTGCTCTTAATTTTTTATAGATACTTTTTCGTATATCAGAATTTAAAGAGTCCGCACGGAAAAGGAATTTTCATTAATTATTAACTAAGAAAACTTTGTAGACACGTAAATTTACTGCCATCTTTGGACACATGATTAAAACTTTTGGAACGTTATGGTGCCATTGCTCGAAACGATGCTGTCAAACATTTGGCCTTTTATCTATTAGATGGCGCCACTTTTAGGTCTTTAACAATTTTATCATATATTAGTAAACGAATAAGGATCAAAAAGATCATCAAGGAAAGGAAAGTCAAATGGCTTTTTACAATTTTTATCATGTGTCGAAAGATATAGCAGCAATTTTACTGTAGCAACAAAATTTTGTTTGACGGTCCACCTCCATTTCAAATTCTCTTTGCCAACGCCTACAAAATGGGAAGGAAAGAGAAAATACTCCCTTTCCCGTTTCCAAACGCCCACAGTTAGTCGGTCATCCCCTGAATGGTAAAAGTAGAACCACCTCCATCTTCGTCGGCAGAAGAAGGGCCATCAAAGCTTCACTCTGTAGTGTTTTATCTCTATAGGATTTGGCAATTTAATCCGCTAAAACATCATTTTGCTACATCGAATAGGTACCTTGACTAAAATATCAACAGAAGATTTATAATAAATCTTCGGAACACTGTGTTCCTGCAAATTTGTGGCCAGAATTTTTGTAGACAAGATTATAGCAAGCATCGGCGACTGCACGCAGGAAATATGTTATAAAACCGTTTCCCTCATTGAGCTATGATATATAATTTTCTTTTATTAAAGCAATATAACATACATTTACTTACGTTTAAACTTCTATTCCTAATATAATATCAATATTCAAATCTACAACTACGTCTCTATAGCAAAGCCAAAGTTGATAAATTAATCTTAATGCAAAAACTGCTCAGATTTTTTTTTACATGAACCCGTTTTCGCCTGGGCAACTGTCCGTCTCCTTGAACTTTAACGGCTGTAAAAAAAAGTTCAGACAATAAAACTGAAACGAATACGCTTTGCTCGCGCTTCGTGCTCGCTTGATCAACAATACGAAATTTAAATACAAAAAAATACAAAATGTTACAATTCAGGGAATAGATCCAGGGTCCTCTTCTGTCTCCCTCTTACAAAGCTTAGTCAATAAAAAATAGGAAATTAAAGTGCAAAAAAAAACAAAAAAGATTTCATTGTTCGGGATTTGAGCCCGGAACCTCATGATTGTAAAGCTAGTGTATTCCAATTGAGCCACGAATGGATATATGTGACACGGTGAAATTAGGCTACTTATTCTCGAGTAAAACCTAAATATCTAAATACCCCCTAAACCAGCGTTCTAAAATATCTGAATTTTTTGCAAATCACTCTGTAACCATGTCTCACAAGGAGGAAACTCTTATGATATCGATACGGCTATTTGTTTACGCGCGACGTACCATGACTCCGCCATTTTTAAAAAATTCCAAAAACTGGATCGACAAAAAAATTCTATTTGATCATAGAATATGGTCACAAAATTTCACGCGAATCGGTTGAGAATTGCGACCTGTAGAGGAGAACATCCGGACATACGAAAGCAGATTGCGCGAGTCAAAACGTAGACCTACGCTACGCTTCGGTCAACAAGGTGCCCGCGAGGTAACGGAAAAAAATTAACCACGTATTCCTGTGGCCATATGAAGGAAAAAATCTTATATAACTTAAGTCAATTCTGCCAAAAAAATGTTTTTATACTTTTTGTAGGTTTTTACACATAATAAGTACATGTTCTTGAAAAAATTATGGATTAATATGAATTAGTACATTTTTTTTCGTAACAACTAGTCTATTCAAAGTGTTCCTTATTGTCACTCCGATATCTGTCAATAAGGACGTCTAGACTAAGTCCCATAGGGACCGTGCGAGTTGGAGGGTCTGCCATCTTGTGGCCTGAATCGGAACCATAAACATGCACATTTACACGTCACGTGTTTTCTTGTGCATAGTAGATTCTGCCATTTTGTGGGCTACATCGGAACAATAAACATCACATTTACGCCTCGCGCCAAAAATCTGACAGCTCCTGTGCTGCCTCCTACAGTTCATGCACGCTCCCTATAGTGGCGACTTAGCCATCGAAAAGGCGTTATGCACTGAAACACAATTAAAAACACGTTTTTTTTAATTGGTATTAACTCTGAAACTAAGCGAATTAAAAAAAATTAAGGTATATGACATTTTTGTCTCTCAATACGATCCGGAATGTACTGTTAAAATATTTGCGTTTCCTCGCGGGCACCGTGTAGAATAAATGTTTGTAATATAAAACAAAATATTATATCAATACCAATCTTCTTTTTCGTGTTGACTGTTTTTTTATTAATTTATGCAAATATTTTGCTTAAGAACTGCGACATTCAAAGACATAATATTCGAACAATGATTATTAGAGTTGATTTTGGACCATAGTTGGATGCCTGCAACACCAGAGTTATTACATGCGCGTTGCCGACCCTTTAAAAACTTGTACACTACTTTTTTGAAGAACCCCATACTGTAGCCCCTCGGGAAAACTTCGACAGGAAGCTCATTCCACAGCCGAAGCCGCTATTGTAGTTTAATTACACGTAAAACCAATGTCTAATTTAATTACAATAATTCACATAAAGAGCATGACAGTAATTTGCAACAATCGCTCATATAATTCGATACCCGTGACACCCTAACGCTGTAACATTTATAGGTATTGATCAAGCTTTAATGGGTATCATAATTTACTCAAAACTGACACCAAAATACATTGAAATTAAGTTCAAAATCATTAAAAGCGTACATTTTCTGCCATATGAAGGCTTAATGAGCTTTGAAACGAGTTCGTATTTGGTAAAATTTCAATGATTTCAATGCTCCAGATTGAGAGTATTCAATAATAAATAAGTATATATTCTATCATTGAATGTTTCCGCAATTAAAACTAGAAGCATTATTTTATTATTTTTACTCGTAATCTAAGAATACACGCTGCGCTGTACGAATCGTCGACGATCCCAAACTCACAAGTGGACGTAGTTAAAGGAAAAGGATCCAATCCACAAAAATACCAAAACATGAGTTAAGTATACCAGGCAGGCCTTTAATGTGTATATTTTCATTCAGCAAAAAAGCACTGAGCTCACATAGCGTTTTCATATTTTAATCGACATCGGATACCATCCCCCATGTATGAAAGATTAAAAATGATATTCACCAATAAGTATTCAATACTCTTGGTACCTTGTTGTAAAATTAGGTTAGTGACTGGACTGGTTTATATAAATTTCAAGAAGAAAAATCCAAACTGCTTGGAATCTTTTTGAGAAAATGCATTGAATACTTTTCGTCCTAAATATATATCAACAAAACTGATCCAACCCATTTGGATCATTTTTGAGAAACTAATTTGACGATGTGTAAATACTTTAGCTAAACAACAAAAACGATTCAGCAAACTTGGATCACATTTGTGGAATTCTTGTTATTCCAGCATTGGTGTGTCAGTAAACAACAAAAACGATTCATGTTAAATATACTAACTTTAGGCTGACTTTTTAAATTTAAACAGCTTTATACTTAACCTAAAAGGCAGTTTTACTGCTATGATAGGCTAGTTTTGAATTTTTTGCTTTATATTTCGACTTGGATCGTAATTCATAAACAAATTAAATAGATGAGGAAAAATAACAGAAATAATTCAAATTGTTTGAATCATTTTTGCAGGTTTAAATTAACTTGTACTTATATTCAGCGTCAAACATCAAAGTCGATTTAAGTTACTTGGATCTTTTTTGATAATTTACTCCAGGTATAGTTTCATAGTGGCAAATTAATCAACGGAAAAGATCCAGTTTACATGAATACGTTATTGGGATTTTTGAAGGAGAAGCTGAACGAGGTGCCCAAGAAGTGAGTTCATGTTTGATTCATTTCATTAGAAATAAACTGGATCCTAAGGTACAGCACCTATCCTTATGGAGCGATTGTTGTGGTGGACAAAACCGAAACATAAAAATCGTTCTCATGTTAAAGGGAATCCTACATTCCCATGCAACCTTAAAGACTATAACTCTTAATTATCTTAAATCAGGCCACACTTTCTTGCTTACAGATTTTTCGAAAATCGAAACTCAACTCAAACATCACGAAATAATCTACACTGCAGATGAGTACGAGTATATAAAAGTTATGAAGAATTGCAAGAAGAAGAACCCATTACAGGTTTACAAAATGAAAAAAGAAGATTTTTTGAGCTCTAAGAATCTTGAGAAAAAGATAGTAAACAGAAAAACTTTTATGAATAAAGAAAAAACTAATTGGCTGATTACGAAAGGAATTTTATTGAAGAAGGACGATGAGGCTATTGTTTTTATGAAAACGATCATAAATGACGAGCTAAACATTGAGAAAAATGTAAAAGGTAGGCCTCTAGTCATCTCTGAAACTGATTTTTCACTATTGTGGCCTAATGGAAGGGAAGCAAAGTTGGATGATTTAAGATCGATGTTCGATCTTATCCCAAGGGACTGCCTACCGTTTTACTATTCCCTTCGAGGAAATTCCACATTTGAAGAAGACATAGAAGGCTATGCAGGGCCTGTTGACTTGGAAACTGAAGATCCTGAAGTAGAATGCATAGTACCAAATATAGATACAGATTAAAATACATATATCGTGTATAACATTCAGACTGTTTTTTTTATGTAAACGATTAGTGATTATAAGAGGCTTTTATTATCGTTAAACAGAAGTGATGTCAATTTTGTTAATACTCAATACTTTGATAAGCTCTTACATTGTTTTTTTAATAAAGTTTTTTATCTTTTCTTGATGATTTTCACGTTTTTTTTTCCAATTTATTGGGATAAATCCTTATTGCCTATTTAAAATGAAAAAGGTTACATGGAAAAAGTATTTTCTCAAAATGGATCCAACCCCACATTTAGTTAAACATCTCAAGAAATACGACATTAAACTAAATCGTTTATGTACAGAATCTTAAAACACGTCAAAACTCATGTTTCATCCAAATAAGTATTATGGGAAAAGTGAATCAGTAATGAGGAATACCATTTCTAACTTTAAACCTCCATAACTTTTGCTCATCTCGCTGTGGATTGAATCCTTTTCCTTTAACTACGTCCAAGTGGTATTGAACCTTTAAGTCTAAGGAGAGACTTTGCCTCCTTGTGTGTGTTCTACCGCTTGTACAATGGGCTGTGCTCTGAAGAATTGTTTGACATGATGCCAACGGCCGCTTTCTATCACCGCACCGCTAGCCATAGGCAGGGTGTTCATCCTCACACCCTAGAGCCTAAATGGTCGCGTACTGTGCGGTTTAAGAGGAATTTCCTCCCGCGAACGCTTCGGCTGTGGAATGAGCTTCCTGCCGAGGTTTTCCCGAGGGGCTACAGTATGGGGTTCTTCAAAAAAGGAGTGTACAGGTTTTTAAAGGGTCTGCAATGCGCATGTAATGCCTCTGGTGTTGCAGGCGTCCATAGGCTACGGTGACTGCTTACCATCAGGCGGGCCGTATGTTTGTTTGCCACCGTCGTGGTATAAAAAAAAAAAAGAATACGAATTTATGTATACCCACCATATACAGGCTGACCTTAGCCATTGGACGTAGGGTTACTTCTCAGGAATGCTCTGACGTAAATATTTTTTTAATTAGAACAAAAGATAAAAAAATATGTGTTCGAACAAAAGTTATTTGCAATAATCGACAACAACAACAACAACGACAAGTGTGCTTCTTACACTGTGTTAATCTTTGGCAGTGTTTTTGACAAATTGTTCAAAATATTTGAAAATGATGACATTTTTCAAAAGTCAGAAGCTTGTTTGTGTCATAAATAAAAAAGATAATGAAAAAGGTCGAAGAAGGTTCCATACTATTCTTTGAAGATATTACCTTAGGAGCTACTAACACATACAGGCTGCTCCAAAGTAAAAATTGGTAATTTGTTAATTTCTTCGACACCGCTACACCGGCTGTTACGATACTTTGTACACTGGTTCTAAATACCCTAATGCATATGGACATTTCAGCTTTGTCCAATGGCTAGGGACACACTGTATGTATAAGGGAGTGATGAGACGATTAAAATCCTATAAAAAACAAACAGTCAAGTGATAGTTATAAAGTGACAGTAAAGTAACTAGTTGTGAGTCACAACTAGTTACAACTAGTCACAACTTGTGACTAGGACATGGTGACTCCCGGTTCGAGCGCCACCTTGATATCCACGTCTCGTGATTAATTCCTTTTTTTGCTCATTAATATGGTTTAAAGTGTAATATCGACAAATTATTATATGGATAAGTACAGCAAACTAATGTGTTAGTGTGCAGTGAATGGAGAATTAGTCTTGAAATGCGTTTAACCACCATTTTGGAGTCAACGGCCGGTAGTCCACGTGCTACTTGTAAAGTCCAGCTATCGCTTTACAAGAGCTAATAAAATCATCGTACACAGTCTTGTACTAACCGTACAATTTTAATTGTATTTAAAGCTCCTAATACTTTGACACTGGCGAAATTGTCCCAATGGACTGAAGCCATTTAATTTTAAAAGAATGAATGAATAGGACATGGCCCTTCTTAAATTTGTGTAATAAAAATTAGGTGCACAATACCTCAAAATAAAAAATAAACAGAAGGTGAGGGTTGCTTCTGTATTAATTTCGAATTTTAAAAAGGAGTAGGTAATATAAGTTTACAGCCATCGATTTGTTTATACATACATCTTATCATGTTTACATTCCTTAGAGACTGCATTTTGACATACAGTCAGCGTCAAATACTTTGTAGCAGTCAAAGTGGCCAAATAGTTCGGTACACCATACTAAATATATGGTGTACCGAACTATTTGGCTACTTTGGTTGCTACAAAGTATTTGACGCTGACTGTACATGACAGTAGGTACCTACGTAGCGGCAGGGACGTCAAGTGGGCAACGCGCGCACAGCCCGACTAAGCTCTGCTGCCCGAGAGTGCCCGAGAACGCCTGTAAATGTAACGTGTGCGTAAATGTCACGTCTGTGTGCGTGCGGCGAAAATGGCACTTTGTACTGAGCGAACTCTCTGCTCCGGCGCGCGCCGCCGCTATTTACTTTGTGACAATACTTACAATTATGAATTTCCAAACGACTTGACCTTTTTTTTGTTGCTTGCTAATTGATATCAAAATCATGCTCAGATTATGTTTCATAACATATTTAACCTAATTGTCGGTTAAATCATACTAAAGATAGTTCATTCGAAAAATAATATTTTGACCGAGCGTTAGCAATTGTCTCCGTTTAAGTTTGGGAAAAACGCTTTTGCATGTCCAGATTTTCTCTTCTACATGTCGCAATTCTTAATCGATTTTCGTGTATTTTTGTGAGCAAGTCCGATGATTAATTTCTTTTGTTGATTCAATTTTTCCAGTTTTAAGTTATGCTGGCGAGGTCCACAGCTCTCAAAGTCACTAGTAGTATATTAAGTTAATCCCAAAATGCTCATCTCAATATTATATTATACAAGGTGGCCAAAAAATATGTGCTTCCCGTTGCCAGGGAGGTTTCGGGAATATACAGAGCAACTTTTACTATGGGACCAACCCCGAAATAGCAAAAAAAAAATTAGCCTCCCATAGAAAATGGACCAACTAAAATATATAAAACAGCCAGAATTTTTTTTCGCAATTTCGGGGTTAGTCTTATAGTAAAAGTTGCACAGTATAAGCCCAAAACCTCCCTGGCAACGGGAATGAACATATTTTTTGGCCACCGTGTATATTAAGCATATTCCAACACATTTATCTGCCGCCATCATAATTCATAATTCATAATTTTTTTATTGCATGAAAGTGAGTACAAAAGGTGTTAGTATTTACAAAAGTTCATCACAATCTGCCGAGATCCAGCACGCAATATATATCTTATTGTACTAGTACAGTCAGCGTCAAATACTTCGTAGCAGTCAAAGTAGCCAAATAGTTCGGTACACCATATATTTAGTATGGTGTACCGAACTATTTGGCAACTTTGACTGCTACGAAGTATTTGACGCTGACTGTACCTATATCTAAGACTACGAACTAAATTAATTTAGCTATATCTAGTCGTGAAATTATTAAAAACATGCTACTACAAACCTTTATACGACAAATATTCTTGTAGGGAGTAAAATTGCTTGTTCATGAGCCATTCATGTAATTTTCTAAGGAAGAGTGGTTGTGGATATTCTCTTATTTCTTTCGGAATGTTGTTATACACTTTTATTGCCATGCAGTAACAATTCCTGCTGCATAATTTAGATTTTACTTTAGGCAGCACAAGTTTGGTAGGGTACCTAGTATTAAAACTAAAAGCATCTTCCATACTAATACTCATATTCTTCTCCACCCATACAAGTAGCAAGTAAATTAAATTCTACCTCTTAGTCATGATTTTTCCAGTTATTCCCAGACCCCTCTGGTTATATTTCACGGAATAAATCTTGGCTGTTCGAGCTGTATCCACCTTGAGATCTATCGGGGTGACTTTCTTTATCTTTGAGCTTAAAGCTTAGTCTAAGAGCTTTATAAGCTTTGGGGCATTCTTAATGGTTTGTTTTTTGAAACGGTTTATAAATAAGATGCTTATGGCTTTTGAATACTGACAGGCCAATTTTAATAATAAAATTCCGTCAGGCTCGGACGTATTAATATTAAAAGGGGTCTTGCGTTTTTAAGTCAAAAATATAAAACACCTCGTTATGGAGTGAAACATGTCGAGCCATCGCGACTTAAAAATACAATATCTGGGAGACTGGAAGAAAACTTAAAAACTCGAAAATGCGCGTTTTCCCAGAGATAACCTAGATCAATTTTTCGCCCCCGAAAACCCCCATATATCAAATTTCATCGAAATCGTTAGAGCCGTTTCCGAGATCCCCGAAATATATATATTGAATATATATATAAGAATTGCTCGTTTAAAGGTATAGGATATTGTATATTTAATAAATCAGATAGTGTATATATTTTTATCCTCGCATAACGTATTAGAATTACGATGCAACGAGGAAATGCCGCCAGCATCCTTGGGACAATGCCTTATTTTAGATTATCTATATATTTTATACTGTAAATAAATAGAATATAATTATTTAAATCAGAAGACAAATGAATGAGAAAAAAGTATCTAAGCTAGCTATGAGAAATTTAGTCTTACAAAAAGTTATTATTTATTTTAAATTTTATTTACAAACCACTGACCCACCCAGCTTCGCGCGGGTAAAACCTTAACGAATTATACACTTAAATCTTCCTCACAAATCACTCTATTGATAAATGAAAACCGCACGAAAATACGTTCAGTAGTTTTTGAGTTAATTGCGAAAATACAGACAGACGCGGCGGGGGACTTTGTTTTATAAGTTAGTGATGTATTTAGCTTATTTCACCAAGGAGCCATAAACCACATTATGATTTAACGAAAGTACCTGTAATATTTGGAAGCTGTTTTCTGATTATCTCATTTAGTATGGGATCTAATTTAGTGTGGGATTTAGAAACAGCGCGCCAAGCGGGACGTTTTGGAAATTCAAAATCCCATACAAAATGAGACTTAACGAAAACGCGTACGCCACGTTACGCTATCGAATAAATTTACACCAGGGGTACAGATGTAAACATATTATATCATAGATTACATACAACGACCTTTAATATGAACGTTTATTAATTCAGGTATTTTTATGATTTAAATTAATATCGTTTTGCTATTAATATCCCATTGACGAAACAGTCGACCGGCCTGGTGGTGTGCCACGTAAATATAGATACCAACATAGGAAGAAACCGGTTTTATTGCCCAAACCGGAAAACTTGACAAGAACTATTATTATAAAAACCGGTTTTAAAATATCGGTTTTTCGATCAAAATTAAAAAAAAATACGCCAAGTACACGATAACCGGTTTCCGCGTCTTGCTTTCTTATCCTTTTGTTGCTCATTTTAAAGAGGAAACTTGCATTTTGAAAATTTTGCACAGTACATGGTCAATTAAAGTTTTACGATATTGTAATTTATCCCACATAAAACATTACTACTAGTACATTGCACACTTAATGATAAAACGTCTAATAAATTCCTGTCACGTAACAAAACCGATTCATTGTACGAAAATTACGATACTTCACATTTAAACTGGCCGTGAATATAGCCACATTAGTTTTTCAAACATATGAAATGCGTTTGTCATTAAATTTGCATATCGTTGCGGTTGTAGCCACAACGTTTCGCTAAAACAGCATAAGTGAATACATTATACAAATCACGTTTGCGATTTTTTTGCCAAGCGAGTCGTGACCGAATGACCGTGTGCGAATTGTGTAAACGCAGTGACGTATTTCATTGGAGTAATGAATTAGTATAATTATTTTCAGTCAAATATATTTCATTAGACTAATTAGGATCATTATTTTAAGTCAAATATAATTTTAATATTGTCTAAACTAAATGCTGCAGCTTTTTGGTATGGTGGTGATTAATGTCAGTTGGTTGAAATGCAATATGATTTGATTAAAAGGCTAAATGTCAAGATAATTATGACTACGAGGATAGTACAAGTAGCACGCCAATATGAACGTACACTGACATCAGAGTAAATTTATCCGATTTCGTGCCGTGACGTACGCGTTTGCGTTAAGTCTCATTTAGTATGAAATTTATACTAGGGGTACAGAATAATATTAGAATCATGTTATTTAGTTATCGTGCGTCTAGGCAGCGCCAATTACATGTTCGGACAAATACGAGCGTAATAATAAATTAAATAAATAAATATTATAAGATATTATACTCAATATATAAATATTTCAATACAAAGAAAACACCTACTCTGGAAAAAATATTCGTGCTCATGACACAAATAGATTAGATTAGATTAGATTTATTTATTTCTTAAAGAAAAAGACACAGTATTTTACACAAAAGGATAAAACAAAGGCTTTCACTAAAAGATCGTCAACTTAACATTAAAACAAAAAATATAAAATTAATAAATAAAGAAATGTCGCGACAAAAAAGAAAATGTCAATGTATACATAGCTAGGGACAACCTAGGTATTGTCGAAATGTCAAAAAGAATTTAAATAAATGTCCCGACCGGGATTTGAACCCAGAACTATCGGCTTCATAGACAGGGTCATTAAAAGTATGGTCCCATGGAAAAAGTGTGAAACTTGACATGCATGTAGCTTATCTAGTGACGAAAAACAAATAGAAGTGATAAAGTTTTATGTCCCGATTTTCGGTTTTTCATTAGTTCTAGAAATACTGTTGAAGTAAGAATAAAATTGCTAATTAATATATTCTACATTAAATTCTCTACAGCAGTTGCTTTTAAAACTGTGCCGCCATGGCCCGGGTGCGAATACAAAGGACGCTGGTTCCATTCCAGCCCTGGACACTTGAGGCCTTTATGAACCAACATGTAGTGTTTCTACCTCAAATAACACAAATTATAAATATTTATGAGATGAAACAAAAATTATAAAATTTAACATGACAGTTATATGTGTCATGATTTCTTAATAATGATATTAAATAGTGTAAGCAAATATGAATTTTACGTTGGCAATATTCCGAAAATACCTAAATTAATGTGAGAGTGATGGGTAATGTTTCATGACTTACCTGGCAACACGTTAGTTAGGAAGTGGTAGGGGTAATCGGAAGCTAAGGAGAGTGTTGTACAGACTCGTTCACTTGGATTGGGGACGTCAAAGAGACGACATCTTGACGGTAACGGGTTGAGCAAAGTTAAAGAGGTATCTCCATTTTATACTTACCAATTAGATATATTTATAATATTTATGCAGTAGTATGAAGCTGATCTGAAACCTTGACTTTGCCTTGAAATCATCTTGATCTATATAGGCAATGAATTCTATGACTGAACCTACCTCTATATCAGATAGTAAAAGCTTTTGACAAAAACCCGTTTGGATCCAATCGTCGTTTCGATATATCCGTAAAAAACAGAGCCTTTTCTCCGTAACTAAAACACTTCAAAGCGTATATATACGTCTATACGTCCTAACCCGTCGATTGCCCACGTGACCGGAATGTCCTTTTGGACAATTTGCCCGTTTTGTTAGATATTTGCGGGTTAAGGCTGAGCGGTTCATATTTATACAAGTTTTACGAGTATCCCACTGATATTATAAATGTGAATGTGTTTTTTTCTCAATTTTTGGCTCACTATTAGTTTATTTTAAAGAGAAGTATATTTTCAGAGTAATTAATATAATAATAATAATAATTCAGCCTATATACGTCCCACTGCTGGGCACAGGCCTCCTCTCATGCGCGAAAGGGCTTGGGCTATAGTCCCCACGCTAGCCCAATGCGGATTGGGGACTTCACATACACCTTTGAATTTCATCGCAGATGTATGCAGGTTTCCTCACGATGTTTTCCTTCACTGAAAAGCTAGTGGTAATTATCAAATGATATTTCGTACATATGTTCCGAAAAACTCATAGGTACGAGCCAGGATTTGAACCCGCGACCTCCGGATTGAAAGTCGGACGTCATATCCACTCGGCCACCGCCGCTTTTTAAATAACATAAATAAATAAATATTATAGGGACATTCTTACACAAATTGACTAAGTCCCACGGTAAGCTCAAGAAAGCTTGTGTTGTGGATACTCAGACAACGATATACATAATATACAAATACATAAATACATAGAAAACATCTATGACTCATGAACAAATATCTGTGCTCATCACACAAATACATGCTCTTACTGGGATTCGAACCCAGGACCATCGGCTTCATAGGCAGGGTCACCCACTAGGTCCGACCAGTCCTCAAAAAACCCGATAAAAAAAGCTAAAAAGTTAAAAACCCGCACGACGGCCAGCGGCAATTTGTGTAATAAAGTTCTATGATATTAATTTTCTTTCTTTTTAATTTCGTGTCATTGCGTCTCCACTCAACAGTGTATATAATTTTCTAATATCATAAGCGTATGTGGGTCTAAATCGTCAGTCAAGATTATACGTACTAAGCCTAATACCGGTTTCAGTATTCTATTCAGGTTAGGTCACGCAAAAAAAAAAAAAGCGCTGGTGGCCTAGCGGTAAGAGCGTGCGACTTGCAATCCGGAGGTCGCGGGTTCAAACCCTGGCTCGTACCAATGAGTTTTTCGGAACTTACGTACGAAATATCATTTGATATTTACCAGTCGCTTTTCGGTGAAGGAAAACATCGTGAGGAAACCGGACTAATCCCAACAAGGCCTAGTTTACCCCTCTGGGTTGGAAGGTCAGATGGCAGTCGCTTTCGTAAAAACTAGTGCCTACGCCAAATCTTGGGATTAGTTGTCAAGCGGACCCCAGGCTCCCATGAGCCGTGGCAAAATGCCGGGACAACGCGAGGAAGAAGAGTTAGGTCACGCAAACCGTTCGGGCACTCCCTAAGCCGTCAATGAAGCTTAGTGTGGAATCTATCAATATATCGGTGAGGCACAAATGCTCAGGAGTCCGATTCAGATTCAAAAATTTGTTACGGTGTTATGGTTTTGACATGACCTTGAAGTTCGCTCACGAATAATGAATGAATTAGAAGTCGTGCGTGTGCGCTCCAATCACCTAGATGATCGTCAAGGTCGTGTTAAAACCAGTTAAAAAAACGTAACAAATTGTTAAATTACTATCGAACTCTAGACCGTGTAGTCATCTCTCTCTATCACTCTTCCATATTAGTGCGACAGTGACAGTTGCGTTTCGTTCGTTACGGAGCGTTAACGATTAGCATATTGGCTACGTGCGCCGATAAGTAAGATGATCGTTAAGTTACTAGCCCACTAATATGGACGTTATACATTTATATCGTGATATTATGGCTGGCTAAGCCAATCATGCCCGAAAATGATTGAATTGCAAAAAAGTACGTAGTTCAGCATAGTTAAGGAGCTGTAAATAAATAATAAATAAATAAATAAATATTATAAATAAATATTATAGGACATTATTACACAAATTGACTAAGTCCCACAGTAAGCTCAATAAGGCTTGTGTTGAGGGTACTTAGACAACGATATACCTATTTAATATATAAATACTTAAATACATAGAAAAACACCCATGACTTAGGAAAAAATATCCATGCTCATCACACGAATAAATGCCCTTACCAGGATTTGAACCCGGGACCACCAGGGGAGCTGTAATTAGTCTTAAGTTAATTAATTCCATTGTGTTACGAAAATTAACGATAAACATTGTGTTTTATTGTATTATTTAATTGTACCTATGAAGTTTTCTGTCCTGTTTTAGAGATAACGACAATTCTTGTGAAACGAAATCTGTAATAACTTAGTGAAAAACACCTTTTTGGCTGCGACGATGCTACTAAGTGATTTGGTTTAGACGGTAACGTTTGGTTTAAATAACTTATTACTGCAAACTATAATATCTGTAGCCAGGCCACGGGAACTCTGTGAAAAAACAACGCAATCCAATGGATGTTTGGGGTTTTTATTTTTCTTTTTATTAGTATTAGTTTCCAGTGGAACAAAAGTCCGTCAGCGATAAAAAAGAAGTTTTGCCAAAAATGTTCATTATCTCATTGCACACAGCTATATACATATGTAGTTACCATAGTTTCACATAACCCCAATTCACAATATCTAATGTTCCCCACTGAATACGCTTCTCGAAGATAAATGCGGTTAACCTTAAACGGGAGAACCTTGGCACGGATCGTATCTTGACGTTAATCCGGCAGAAGGAATCTGAAGTTGAAATGTCACGGCTTTTTTCAAGGAAATAACGATTCCTCTTCGTATCCTTTGACTTGAGATTGCCTTTATATGAAATATTAAAATTAGGTGAGGTCCACACAGCTGACAAACACAATAATAATCCTTTTTCTTTCAACGCATCATTTACGCTTAATTACCTTTCACGGTCCATCGAGCACACCATTCATATAATTATATTGTTTTGCTGCAGGTCGGGCTTAAATAATTTTAATAAATATTTTTATAACAGCCAAATGAATTCCTATCGTTGTGAAATCGAAAAGCGGAACCAACACGTCTCGCTTTTGTTCAAAGAAAATTGATATTTCAATGTAAATATAAAATATTCCTTGGATTGTAGGTCTGTCGGGAATATACGTAGTGTAAATGGAAAGTATTATTACCAGCTTTTGCAGATGTAGTGTATATTTATTTTCCATCGTATTTTCACGGAAACGCACGAACGTGTCTTGCTATTTCAGTCAGTCTCGGTATATACGGACTGAGGTTGAGTGAACTAGCATGACAAATACGAACGTTTCCGAGAAAATACGATGGAAATATTTATCCTGCCCTGTTAGTATATATGTTATTTTGTTAGTGTGGGTCAAATCCTAAAAATTAAATTTTACCCACTTCCCGATTTCCCATTGAGATTATTTTTTTTATACATATGTTTATCGGGTGACAATGAAATATTATGATGACATGAAGTTGATCTGATGATGGAGACAGGTTTAATTCTACAAAAATTAAAAAATAATAAATCCTAGGACGCGATGCTGTGACAGATAAGTCAATCTTCAATGAAAAAAGGTGGCAAAGGGAACTCTGCGATAAAACAACGCAAACTAATTGTGTTTGGGGTTGTTACAATTGTCTCGATGAGTATTAGTTGTTGGTGGAAAAAAAGTACAGTCTGCGATAGAAGCTTATCACCAAAAAGGATTTTTTTGGCAAAAAATTATTCAGTATTTATGCACAAATGTAGCTTACCCGAGTATCCGATTGTATTAATACATCCCAAGTAGATACCCTACTTTCGTTTTCTTCTTCCTCGCGTTGTCCCGGCTGTTCCGCGTTGCCACGGTTCATGGGAGCCGAGGGTCCGCTTGACATAGTTTAGCAATAATTTTACGAAAGCGACTGCCATCTGATCTTCCAACCCAGAGGGTAAACTAGGCCTTGTTGGGATTAGTCCGGTTTCCTCACGATGTTTTCCTTCACCGAAAAGCGACTGGTAAATATCAAATGATATTTCGTAAATAAGTTCCGAAAAACTCATTGGTACGAGCCGGGGTTTGAACCCGCTACCTCCAGATTGCAAGTCGCACGCTCCTACCGCTAGCCCACCAGCGCTCTTTGATACCCTACTTTCGTTAAAGGTAGCGAAGTACGCACATTTTAATGATTGTTTTAGAGTTTAAGCTCATTAGAATGGTCTCGTGAAATACTTGACATATATACAGATGACAAGCAAAACTCACTAATTACTAAAAAATAACTCACTAAACTAATTATCTTACTAGTAATATGGGTCATTATGGCTACAAACTTGTGGTGGTGATTAGTGAGTTTTGCTTGTCACCTGACGAAATGAGAAAAAGTACAGCAATAATAGTCTGTAGCATAAAAAAATTACAAGAATTGCTTTTGTTATTATAGTGCTATCCCTCTCAGTTGCTTAAGCGATAGTGGAATAAAAAATAGCACATTCTATTAGCCGATTATAAAAGTAGGCGAATAACGGGAAAAACATGATGTTCTTAAGATAAAACACTTTAAACTTCAGTTCAAAATTCAACCTTTTCACCTATACCTTAAGGCGTAAATTAAAATAAGGCGCTTTTTTGTGTCGGTACAATCGTAATCCCCTGCCGTTTGTTCTTTAACTAAAAAAAACATGGCGTCCATTAACAAATTGTGACAGTCACAGCCACAATCAGCAAGCTTTTTCAATCCGCCGGGAATGTTTCCAGAACGAGAATATTTAGACAGGATTCGGGACTTCAAAGGACAAGGAACTTCGCTGGCACTTCATTTTGTTATAAATAATAAATTCTGGGACGCAGATTAGATGCTGTGACAGATAAGTCATTCTTCAATGAAAAAATGCAAATTTCTTCTCACATGGAAGGGTACCCAACTGTCCAACTCGGATTTGATTCATTTTGATATATGTTATAGAGTAGTCTAAAATAACGGACACGTATTTTTTTTTAGCTGCCCAAACTCAACCTGTTAGGAGAAAATGGCCTTCAAAGTACTAAAAAGTTACTAAATCTTCTAACTCCTATAGGAAGTGATGCTCAAGCAACTTGCTAGTTAATGGCTGGTTTGAATATATGTTTGAAAGCAGCAAAAAATAATGAGCACGTGTTTTGTTATATCTACTTAAACTCAAGTTTTCTTCCTTCCTTGTCAGTCGTTATATCAGGCACAGATGTTGCTTGCCGTACAATCTTTTACCCGTACAATTTTGGACCCGGGTACGTCCTTAAACTACGTCCAAAAGAGAGGTATGGGCATTGTGAATGTCATCTCGCTTTGTGTGGTAGGGCACAGCCAGTGGATGTCATTCTAGATCTAGAGCAGAGCCCAACTGGGGAAGTACCTCCACCTTACAGAAAACAGTAGCCAAATAACACTAGACCCTATTCATAGTGTTGTGTTCCTGCCGGTGAGTAAGGTTGCCAGAGATCAACGAGGGTGGGGGTCGGGTTTAGGGTCGGTAACGCGCATGTAACTTCTCTGGAGTTGCAGGCGTACATAGGCTACGGAGACTGCTTACCACACAGGCGGGCCGTATGCTTGTTTACCACCGACGTAGTATATAAAAAATAATCCCTTGCCATTTCCAGCGGTTCTATCCATTAAATCATTATATCTATTGATATTGTTAATTATTATTTTGCCTCGACTCTAGTTCCTAGTGGTGTTATTCATAAACGTTTGTTAAATCTAATAAACTTTCTGTTAACTTGTGAAGTACATAGGCTACGGAGACTGCTTACCATCAGGTGATCCGTCTGCTCGTTTGCCTCCTCAATCATAAAAAAACCGGGCAAGTGCGAGTTGGACTCGCACAGGAAGGGTACCATTATCTATAAAAACGGTCACCCATCCAAGTACTGACCCCGCCCGACGTTGCTTAACTTCAGTGATTGGATGAGAACCTCGAGACTGGAAAGAAATATTTATTTTATTCTGTTTTTAGTATTTGTTGTTATAGCGGCAATAGAAATACATAATCTGTAGAAATTTCAACTGGCTAACTATCACGGTTCATGAGATAGCCTGGTGACAGACGGACGGACGGACGGACGGACAGCGGAGTCTCAGTAATAGGGTCCCGTTTGACCCTTTGGGTACGGAACCCTACAAAAGAAGTTAACAGCGCCATCTATTGAGATAGATAGAGATAGTGAGCCCTTTATATATTTAATCGAACCATAGATGGCTTATTGATAACCGATATGCTGTCATCAAGGTTTGTCAGCGAGCTATGGACCGTAGTATTCTGAGCGTGAAGTTAACCGATCGCATTAAAAATACAATACTACGCTCCAAAACTGGAATAACTGATGTAGCTGAAACTGCCGCTAAGCTCAAGTGGGACTGGGCAGGGCACGTCTGACGTATGCCGGATGACCTGTGGGCCAAAGCAGCCACCTGTTGGGTCGCACAGGTTGTAAGGCGTCACGGTAGACCTCGTCGGAGATGGCGGGACGAACTTGGCGCCTCTGACAGAGACTGGTGGGAGACTTCCGAGGATAGGGACACGTGGAAGAGGGAGGCCTTTGCCCAGCAGTGGGACAATATGGGCTCATAATAATAATAATTACCCTTGACTACTTTTGTCATCGTGTTTTTTCAAAGGTGGCATATCTGCCTGATATGATGGACAAATAACTGAGTGAATATTTCTTGTTTAAACATGGGCTTCTAGTTACTTCGGTTCCTTATTTTAATTTGTATGTTGATTGAATTCGACAGAAGGGACAGACCCTCCGTTTTCTCAAATTTCCATAGCTAATAAGTAATTGGGTTGGGTTCGACCCAAATATTGTTAAGATCCGAGCAATATTTGTAATTTGTATAACTATAAAGTCTATAAACGAGTAAATTATACAAGCTGCTAATATTCATTGTCCATACTTATAGATGGCGCCACTTTGGAAAAACATATAAGGCCACCGTGAAACCATGTGAAATTGACAAGTTAAAAAATATTAGTTACTTTTTTGGATTTTATAAGTATCTATTTAAATTATATTTTAGATTTATTTTCATAAATTTGTAATGTTGTTTTTTTTTAATACTACGTCGGTGGCAAACAAGCATACGGCCTGCCTGATGGTAAGCATTCTCCGTAGCCTATGTACACCTGCAACTCCAGAGGAGTTACATGCGCGTTGCCGACCCTAACCCCACCCCCCTCGTTGAGCTCTGGCAACCTTACTCACCGGCAGGAACACAACACTATGAGTAGGGTCAAGTGTTATTTGGCTGCGGTTTTCTGTAAGGTGGAGGTACTTCCCCAGTTGGGCTCTGCTCTAGATCTGGAATGACATCTGCTGTGCTGTGCTCTACCACACAAGGCGAGATGACATTCACATTGCCCATACATCTCTTTTGGACGTAGTTTAAGGACATACCCGGGTGTCATACGTTGTTGTATATTCATTACAAAATTAAATAGTGGCCCTGTCAGCTGTACACCTCGCGGTAAGATTCATAAGCTTATAAAATGTAAAAACAAAAATACCTCGTTGACACATTATCACAGCGTGCTCATAATGGTCTTAAGCGCCATAGACACTCAGGGCACTTAAGTCCTTAATGCCAATTCCTACCATTTTGAACAGTTTCCAAAAAACGATACAACAGTAAATTTTTTATCTAACTGCTAAATATATTCAAAAATTTTCACGAGAATCGATTGAGAATTGCGACCTGCAGTGGCAGCGTGGTTCCATTTTTATCGCATGTCACTATGCCCGTCACTTTCGCACTAACATACTTGTTATAAATAAATAAATATTATAGGACATTATTACACAAAAGTCCCACAGTAAGCTCAATAAGGCTTGTGTTGAGGGTACTTAGACAACGATATATATAATATATAAATATTTATAAATACTTAAATACATAGAAAACACCCATGACTCAGGAACAAATATCCATGCTCATCACACGAATACATGCCCTTACCAGGATTTGAACCCGGGACCATCACCTTCGTAGGCACGGTCCCACTAGGCCAAACCGGTCGTCGAGTGTTAGAACGTGACAGGCATGGTGACAAACGATAAAGAGCCGACCATCTTAGCCCTACTGTATAAGGAGAACATCCGGACATACGAAAGCAGTTTGCTCTAACCTAAGTCAAAACGGGGACCTTCGTAGACGCTTCGGTCAACTACCTAACACTACGTCAAATTTTTAATCATATGTCCGCAGTTTCATGTTTTCACGAAATAATTTTCCATATGTTTTGAGAAACTAGACACTATAGTTCGTGTCATCCACGATGACGCACAGATTTATCAAATCTAATCTTTAATAGCATGATTTTACGAGTCAAGGCACATGTCTTCCTGCAGTGGCAGCATGGTTCCATTTTTATCACTTGTCACTATGCCCGTCACATTCGCGCTTACGTACTTGTTAGAACGTGACAGGCATGGTGACAAACGATGAAGAGCCGACCATCTTAGCCCTACTGAATGACACAATCTTTACGCTTTTGATGCAAACATCGCTTATATTCAAATCGCATACTTTATTTAATTGAAAACTTTGTTCCCAAAATGATTTATTCCAGTAACCAATTTTCGTTAACGAAACAAAACTCTGGCAAAACTCGCTGGCACAATCCACTGGCAACTTTCTAATTACCGACTAGTTCTGTCTAACTTGTAAATAACATGCTGTTCAAAAGCTAAACATTGTTAATTCTAGACTTGATTTGCTGAAATGTTCTATTCAAATACGAACTAGACTGACTCGAGTTCGACGGACTGTTGAACACTTCAATGAACCGACTCAAATGAAAACTAAATAAATACTATTATGTACCATACCTACGACTATGGAGGGTAGAAGTAAGGAGAACAATCTCTTATGGGAGAACTGTTGCTAAAGCGTTCAGCTGGCAGCTGTAAATAATAGTTCGAAATCTCTCCGGTGGTACAAGGGTAGCACAAGGACCTGACATGAACTTAGACGCTATTGGCCGAGTGAAGTGCGCTGTCAGTCATTTGATCAAACTTGAATATTTCGCCATGTATCGTGGCGCCACCTATTTAAGGTTTTTTGATGGACACTTTTCATACACGTATATTGTTCTCATTCCTCCCTCCATACCTACGACGTATTATTATTTTCTTCTTCTCAGCATATATGCGTCCACTGCTGAACATATGCCTCTTTCATGGATTTCCATGTTGTTCTGTATGCGGCGGTTCTATGCCAGGTCGGCCCTGCCGCCTTTCTGACATCGTCCGACCATCTGGCTCGTGGTTTTCCGTCACCTCGGCTTCCCAGTCGAGGTCTCCAGAACAGTACACGCTGGCCCCATCGATCATCATCCCTGCGACATATATGGCCGGCCCATTCCCACTTCAGCTGCGCAATTCTTTTGGCGATGTCGGTAACTTTTGTGCGTTGGCGAATGTCCACATTCCGAATTAATTTCTTTGTATGACCACAGAACAGAATTATTATGAGACAGAATTATTTTCTATGACCAACATACACATACCAATAATTTATTTTTCTAGTCTAAACTATAATTACGTACTTTTCATGTACGGGCTCTCAGCTCAAGTAAAGTTTTTTTTTTTTATACACCACCTTTTTTTTTTAATACCACGACGGTGGCAAGCAAGCATACGGCCCGGACGGTAAGCAGTCACCATAGCCTATGGACGCCTACAAGGTGTTACATGCGCGTTGCCGACCCTTTAAAAATCTGTACATTCGTCTCGTCGTCTCGGTACTCGACTGAAAAGCTCTATTATATAACGATTATATAAAATACTATCACAGTATTAACATTTCACAAAACTCGCTTAAAACTTATTATAAATGAGTTTTTTATCTATGTTCGGAGTAAGCGCTCTAAGCTTAGGTACTTATTTTTTATGCTCGAGTTATTCCTTTTATCTTAAAACTTGAATAAAATACTTGTTAAGTATTCATTTTTGCAGATAAAAGGCAGATCTCGCCAGCAATCAAAAATAACATACCTGCCTGAAGGCAGTAGTTGTAGCTAGTAACTTAACAACTTGAATGACCTACTCGGTGTTAGAATAAGGGCCTGCCTCCAAAATTCTCTCTATCGCTCTTGCATATTCGAAATAATAAATAAGTAACTGTTTTGAGACAATCATACATAAATCGACCTGGTCCAAAATAAGTTCAACACTCGTAAGGCCCATTTAGACGGTTCAAGGACTTGCAAGCGATTTTCGTTACATAGATCTAGTCGTTACTTTGTAATTAGCAATGTATCGAATAAATATGTATAATAGATAGATATGGATACTTACTTAAATAGATGGAAAACATTCATAACTCAGGAACAAGTATTTAAACCCGGGACCTCCCGCTTCATACACGTGGTCACTTACGACAAGGCTAAGAGGCCGTTTTATAACGAGTTTTTCCACAATTCGACGACTGGCGCCTATATCGCGTGACGGGGGGAGGGAGGGGCTAGTCTTGCCAGCCCAACTCCTAGAGGAATCCTATCAAACTTTCGATGTTGAGTAGGATCTCTAGGTCTCTCCGAGATGTTTAGCCCTGTATGAAGCCACTCTGCTGCATTCTAGCACCGCGTGAGAGGCTGTTTCTTCTGTCTTCATGCATCTTCGGCGTAGGGGACTTTCTGTGACACCTGTTATAAAAAGATGTTGACTAAATAGTCTGTTATGACACTGTTATACTCAGTAGGACCTTCCCTAGTTGAAGGAGCGCCGTTGTGAGTTTTCCGTTGATGCCAGGCATGGCTTGTTTGGCCTGTCTGCATCCATTCTGGTATAGCCGATCCTGTCTTAACTTATAATATATGTAATTTATTTACAAAAAAATTGGCTGACTAACTCTGACTTGTAAACTTACACTTAAAAAGATTAAGGTATATTATGAAAGCGTATATTTTCAACAACATGCACCGGTTGCTAAAAAGAGCTTTCCATTCAATGACTCTGAATTACGAATAAGGTGATGTTGTCATTTTTTATTCTCGCTCCCAAAGTAAATAAAGTACTTCGTGAGTTTTAATTTTTTTAATAGCGTGAGAATTTCTTGCTACTTTTTACAGGCTTCTACATTTAGTTTCACCTGTCCCGTTGTCTGTCGGTCGGTCTGTAATCAAATCTTGCAAGTTGAATTTGACCCACTTCCCGGTTTCCAATGAGAATGCAATATTATGGTACCATCGAGCTGATCTGATGATGGAGACAGGAGGTGGTAATAGGAACTCTGTGATAAAACAACGCAACCTAAATATGTTTCGGGTTTTTATAATTGTCTCGATGAGTCTTATTTGCCTGCAGAAAAAAAAGTACAGTCAGTCACAAAAGCGTGTACCAAAAATGAATTTTTTTGCATTTACATTTTAGTTACATTTACATTTTACTTAGTACGGTTGCCAGTAAATTAAAAAGCAATCTTGAGGCCTTTCTGTAGTTAGAGGGGTAAGATCTAAAAATAATGGTCAATTTTATACGGGCAAGTGTAGCTACTGGATAACTGGCCTTCCCTCTGGGGCCTGTTTACACATTGATTCCTTTTTGTTGCGAGTTCATACATTCGCTACTAAACACAAGTAGTAAGTAGCAAATATGCGAATTCGCAATAAACACTGATCAATGTGTAAACAGGCCCCAATGTGAAGGCAAGTCGCTCTTACCCGTATGCCACACTTATGCGTTACCTACTTTCTAAACTTCAAATTTCACTATTCAAATTATTGTAAACAGTTAAGGAAAGACCTTTCACTAAGTTCAATATAAACATCCTTATCGGGATATTTAATGCTAATTTCTCCAAGCAAATTCTTCTTGTATTGTCAAGTTTAAGACAGTGACAAATCGACATCTTTTACTTGGAAAAAAGTTGGCTCTTTGTCTTATCAATCTTTTAGACCGAACTCACGTATATAATACCGGTTTTTCTTGATTCAAGCGAAACCAAACCTTTTTGCCTTGAGTTTGTGGCTGAAATTTGAACCACGTCGTCGATGTGGTGGGATTGTACCTTTTTTAATGGGCTATAAAGGATTGAGTTACTATTTTTTTTAGTTTGAGTGCTTTTGGATTAAACTATGTGGCTAAGTTTGCTTTAACACACAGGCGGGTCAAAACTCTTTCCTTTGTCTTATTTCTAACCACTCTGACCTGTCTTCTATCAAATAAATTTAAAAAAGTCGATTTTATTTTACATGAAAAGATTAAAAACAAAATTTCATCTCATACAAAAAGCCACTCTGTCACATTTTTTTGGAGACAAAGAACAAGATATAGAAAAGAATTTTAACCCAAGCGTATTCTAAAAACATGAATGAAATCTAGATTTGATATGGATCTGATCTGTCAGAGTTAAAAAGTTACGTTTTTGGGGAATGAATATCACTTTTGACACTGTCAGACCAAATCCATATCTAGTTCATATCCTGTTATGGCTTTTGGGTTTAGGTTCAAGATGGCTAAGACTAACTAACTAACTATTGTGGCGCAGTGATTCAAAGAGGGTCTTGGCCTCCAAACCGAGAGAATGCCACCTGTCCCGATCCTGTGCCACTTCCTGCCAGTTATCGGCTTTGAGTTGGCACAGATCCGCCTGTACACTGTCGCTCCAGCGGTATCTGGGCCGACCCACTGGACGGCGACCAGTCGGTCGTCCCAAATAAGCTGTCTTAACACCCCGATCCTCACCCATCCTCAGTAAATGGCCGAACTAGCGAAGTCTGTGGCATTTCGTTTCGCCGATGATATTGGGTTCGGCCACTAACTCCTCGATTTTGGCATTCTTACGGATCCTCCAGGTGCCGTCATCTCTCTTGATAGGTCCCAGGATCTTCCGTAACACCTTTCTTTCCGCCTCGAGAATATTTTTTTGTGTTTTGCTCATTAATGTTATTTAAAGTGTAATATTGATAGTTTATTATGCAGTGAACTATCGTGGAAATGTGTAACTACTGAAAATCGAACGTTGAAACGCGTTTAACCATGTTTTAATCAACACCCGGCAATCCATCGTGGCTTTTAGTAAAGTCCAGATATCTCTTTACTAAAAGCAACTACCGGACAACGACACTTGACGTTGGCAGAATCATCATAGATTTGATTGAGATCTTGTTATTAATATTACAATACGCCCGACATTGGTGCCAGCGCGAGCTACACGCCGCGAGTGTAACCGATAAGATGGGTAAAAAGTATGTAACGAGAAGCGCCTACAAATAAAGAACCCACCTAGCGGGTCCCTGGCAGACGGCCTGATTCGAAGAATGATTAAGACACGCTTAAGATCTTTAAAAGATCGATAACTAAACGACATGTCAAAATTCACGTTTTGACAGACCGTGTCAACGTAGTATATAAAAAAAAAAAAATAGCGACATCCCGCTCACACGTCAGAGCGGCGTGCGGCACCGCATCCAATGTGAATACCAAGTATTTAAATTAAGGGAAACATTTAATATTTCATCAAGTAGTTTATGATTTATGAATAATTCTATTGTTTTGAATAAAATTATTCATATATCTTACTTTTAGAATAACCTGCGGTGCCTCTGGGACTCATTTGACCCGAACAACTATTTGGGAAATTAATTACCCACATATTCCCATAGTTCTTAATTTCTATGTTATGGCTCCCAGTGGGAACTTTGATATTTAAATAAAACATGTACAAAAACTATTCGTTTGATGAAAATAGGCTAGTTAAATGAAATTGATTTTGTAGGAAGTCTTAGTAGTACTATTTAGTCTCAGGAACTCCGCTCCCATACATTTGATAAAATTGAAGTTACGTTCTCAATTTAAATACAAGCTGAATTAACAGGAAACGTGGCATTCAGATTTAAATAACATGATTTTTATTTCTTACGAAACCTTAACTTTATTAAATTCTTGATCAGTAGGTAACAACATGCCAATTTGTCAATATATGGGCAAATGAGACGATATTGAACGTAGAAATTTCGATAAAAGGCTGACCACCGGCGGCGGTGTGCGGTTACCCTATATGCGGTATGCGGAGCCCTATCGCACAAAACTTACAGTTTTTAATTTATTTGTATTAGTATAATAATTTATATTAGTTTTACTCGTAGTTACTAAAAATTGTAATTAAAATTGAAATTTTGTACTTAACTTTTTATTATTTAATTTTGTACGTATTATTTTCAGTCAGACGACCGGTCTGGCCTAGTGGGTAGTGACCCTGCCTACGAAGCTGATGGTCCCGGGTTCAAATCCTGGTAAGGGCATGTATTCGTGTGATGAGCATGGATATTTGTTCCTGAGTCTAGGGTGTTTTCTATGTATTTAAGTATTTATAAATATTTATATATTATATATATCGTTGTCTAAGTACCCTCAACACAAGCCTTATTGAGCTTACTGTGGGACTTAGTCAATTTGTGTAATAAAGTCCTATAATATTTATTTATTATTTATTTATTTATTTTATCCCAACCCCTCTCCACTTCCGTCTGTTTCTTTTTAAACTGGAATAGATGTCAAGAAAAAAAAACCGGACAAGTGCGAGTCGGACTCGCCCACCGAGGTTTCCGTACTTTTTAGTATTTGTTGTTATAGCGGCAACAGAAATAAAATTCAAAATTCAAAATTCAAAAATTTATTCTGCAAGTAGGCCTCAAGGGCTCTTTTACAAGTCAATACAACATTTATAGTAACATCATATAGTGACATGAAAAATACATAACAACATTTTATAAATACAACAGCCAATACCTGGGTAAACATTACATTATAATAATCTTAAAATAAATAATTACTACAATACAATAGAGATGTATAGTCTCTATGGTTAAAAACACATTAAATCTGGAGATGTAAAAGGTCCCCAATGTCAGAGTACTAATACTAATAAAATTTGGAGGTGTAAAGTCTCTCCAAGTATCAAAATAAAATTTATACTAAATAAATAAACCGCGTCTGGACTGTTAAACTAGCAGTCTCATAAACTAATGCTACATTCTGTACATAACTAGTATGTACCAAGTCAAGTATATTATACAATATGACAGAGACGTATAGTCTCCACGGTTAATACATTAAGTTTGGAGATGTATAAGGTCCCCACGGTCTGAGAAAAATAACAATACACAATAATAAGATTTGGAGGTGTAAAGGTTCTCCAAATGTCAAAGAATTAAAAAAATAAAAAATTGTATGAAATACATATTTCACGTCAAGAGACTGTTAAGCTAACTATCTTAAAACTAGTTCTACAGAATACATAACTACTATGTATTTAATATGTCAATGTCATCATCAAAATAACTAAAACATAACAAACATTAATACATAAGGTTGAACAGCTAGAAACAACCTCAGCCTCTCCGGGACACTGCACGCAAAACTATTACAGCTTTTGAGACTGGAAATACTGGAAAGACTGGAATACATCATCTGGGAAAATTTCAACTATCTAATTATCATGTTTCATGAGGAGTGTTAGTAATAGGGACCCGTTCTACCCTTTGGGTACGGAACCCTAAAAACTGATCAATCCAGCGACGGAGGCTGGATTCGAACCAGCGTTACGCGGCTATTGGCCTCGACTTCTAGTGTAAGGCCTGAGTGGACGCTCGAGTTGAGCGTGCAGCGGGGCGGGGCGTGCGGCGTGCAAATTAAACAAATGCAAACGTATAGGAGCGGCCTTAGTGTGTAGGGATCGGTGTAAGGTTCATATATATATTGGGAATTTTCCATTTTTTATAAAAAAAAAAATGCTTTTAGTTAGTAGGGTTAGTGTTTTTCATAACTATTCCAAATTGCAAATAGATAGCTTAAGTGGTTCTCGAGATGTACGAGGTAAACATATGTCAGTTCAAGCGTTTTATTGTAACTAACTTAACCTATTGTCTTATGCCCGGGACCATAAAAGAAAAAAAAACTATATTTTTTTACATCAAGTTGGGAACTTAATAACTCTTAATTTCTCGGTATTACTGAAAACATCAAAAACATAATTCACATTTTAAAAGTTTTTTATTTTAATTTTGAGTAGTTTTTAAGATTTCATTCAATAAACAATTTTACTCTATTTTTATGAATAGTTTATACTTTCCTTTATATATTATTGCTCCACAGTCTTTAATTCTGGCAGGGTTGCCATGTAGGGATCGGTGTAAGGTTCGTATAAGAGCTGAACAGGAGTTTTTCATTGTAAGTAACTTAACCTAATCTCTTATTCCCCATACAAGTGCACGCTGCTCAAATTGCTTGTGAACCCGACGCTACGCTGCACGCCCCGCCGAACGCTCCGCTTCAAGCGTCTACTCAGGCCCTACACCTAGGCTACCCTGGCACTGTTCTTTATTAGTCATCTATTTCAGTTCATAATTTATATAAAGCAGTTCTTAATTTATAGGAAGTTGTCTTTCTCTGTACTTAACTAAAAGACAAACTAGAATTATAGTTTCAAATCAGACATTTCTGCGAACATTTTGTATTAGAAGGGATTACATAGACCGAAGTAAACAAAGAACGATCCTGTGACAATAGAGCGCTCCCACACGAACCAAATTAAAGGCATTTATCTAACAACGCAAATTCCGTACAACATAATATTACGTTTGGCGAGAATTACAGATCACTTACTCACTATACCTCTTGCATCGAATGATCATCCTTATAACAGTGCCTTCAAGTCTCTTTTGGTTGGACTTAATCTGAAAAATAACAAGATTTAATAGCTATGCTTTACCATATCTTTATTAATTGAATGTTACATTAGACTTAAATCGACCGGGATATGAACCAGGATATCGGGAGCTCATAAACAATATAAAGGTAATCACGGTTAATATCGCGGTCGATTTAAGTCAGGTGAAACTAACCGTGAATCATTCAAAACTGTTACATTTCTAAATAAATTGATGCGTTTAACTTCAAAAAAATGCCTACAAACATTTTATGTGAATGCTACTTCGTATAAAAATGAAATATAATAGGGACTATCATACGTTGCGAGTGGTACGTAGCCAGTGTTGTCACATACAATTTTGCCGAAGTGGTAGAACAGGGTGCAAAAATAGGTAGAAATGGGTGGTTTTAAAACGAAAAACAGGTAGATGTACCACTCAATAGCAAGTACGTTTTTATGATTAAAATGTGTATAGAAATTTTCAAATTATTTATGAGTATTTAATATTGTGATGTTAGTACACGTGTTTATTAAAGAAATCGAAACAAAAATGAGGATTGCCATTGCTTGTAGGTAATGAATCTGCTTGTATAATCTGTTTCTTTGGCAAGTTTTCATTACATCGAATCTAAATTCGGTAGAAATTAAGTAATGTTCCGTTACATGTATTGAGAATTACTTACAATTGTACCATTTTGAAAAATAGATAGGTTTCAGGCCGAGGGAGGTAGATAGGTAGAACGCAGGCAAAATAGGTAGATCTACCCAAAAGTTGGTAGATGTGGCAACACTGTACGTAGCCAACGTGCCAATCGTTTACGCTTCCTTAGCGCGTTCGCTAACCGCAACTGTCACTGTCGCACTAATATGGAAATGTGAGCGTTTCGTTGTCGTAGCGCAAGCGATTGTCACCTTGGCTAGGTACCCTCATCAAACATATCGTTGACTATTGAACGCGGGAACGTTACTAGTATTTTGGGAACGTTTGTGCCAGGTATTTACCGGATAAGTACCAACGGCAGCGCTCCACGTATGTTTCATCGGGGCCAATTCTTACAAACCACTCTTTCTTACTTAATTACCCTTGTAAACCAGTACCTTATGGTATATATTACATTAGTTCACTACATAGAGGTACAATAAGTATAGAGATGCGCTTATGGAACTTTCAGTAGGAGTACCAGAGAAAGCGCTATGATTGTTTGTCCTTGTCACAGATTCATTTTTTTTATTCCCACCGTAAATTTTAGTATGGCTTATGGTGGGCAACAAATAACCCGACCAAATTACGTAGGTTGTTTTTGATATGTTGTCAGGAATGTTAAAACGCGTTTTTAATTTGGCGCATTTCGTATGTTCCTTACGGGCACACGCGTATAGCACATCTAGTTGATCCTACATCTATGGTTCACTACGAATCAAAGTTTCATTTGAGTCGTCAAGATTCTAAACGGTGGCTACATTTGATTTGAGTGCTTTACTAACATTTGAGTCAAATCCCAATATGCGTTGACCATGAGTTTTAGCCCTTTATAAGACGTAGTCTACGGGAGATATTCTACGTAAATTAACAAGGTAGTAATGTCGTAAGGCAACTATACGACTTACGGATAATGACGTCGAAACGTGACGTGCCGTGACGTAAACACGTCGCGGGCGTGACGGCTGTGCGCGGTCGGGATGGTGTATTGCTACAGGCATTTTCATTTATATAACATTATGCTACACTTTGTTTGGGTTATAGGTATATCGATATAGATATTGCAGGCCATTTAATGATATAGTACATTGTGAAGTAATGGCGGCGGGGCGGCCTTCGGGTTCGAGCTTAATTAATACTTGTTTGTAGGTAATTCATGTACCGCCCGTGGCACATACAATATTTTTTTTGACACTAGTGAGGAAAAAACTAAATTTAAAGCGAAATAATACTTAAATACGGTGACATTTCAAACATTCATATTTGTCATTGTTGACAGGTTAAGCATCGAAGGCATAGATCCATCCGGTATTTAGCCATGATTGAAAATTGTGTAAAAATATTATAAAATGCTAATTAAATTGAATATTTTTAAGCATACAATAAAAATAATCACGTAAAATATACGTTTAAAAGTAAAACTGATTTATACCTCCTTGCGAAGAAATTGAGTGAATGATATAAAATACCATTATGCCCAATATGCGCATGGGGAAATTAAAAAAAAAAAACAATTACGCCCGTGAGCATAATTAAGCTCATTCCATCTCAGTATGCTGGTATACAATAACACTGTTTACGAGCAAGTATGATGAAATGATTATTAACACTGCAATATAAGAATATAGCTTCTGTCTGCAACTTCTTCTGATCTCAATGATGTTTTAATTAATTAATTATCCATATCAATTTACTACACAACAAAGTTCAAATTATATTTTTTCTTTTGCATACAGCATAACCAAGGTTTGAACTCACGATTTTTGACCACCGCACATATGAAAGGTTAATCATTGAACATATCATCCGCTTCTAAATTGATCCACACATTTTAGCAATTGCAACGCAAGTTCGCGGCACTACAGATACCTCGCATACTCATAAAACAGGGAACACGTATACTATGAACGTCTCTGTTACAAATTAGAAGGAGTTGCTAACTTCGTTGTGTGCATACGTGGGGATGAAACAAAACACTATTGCTTTATATATAAATATATATGTAGGTATATTCTCTGTCTCTCTTATACGTTACGAGTACTTCTTTTGATGAACGTGAGAAACTGCAAACAGTAGCGGGAACTTTTTTGTGCTTATTTTTTTGTTAATTCAAGAAAGAAACAGTGAATATTTTCTAAACGCGTTAATTTGCTGATATACACGGTGCTCACGAGGAACCCGAAAGATTTTAACTACGTACTTCTGAGGCCAAAAGAAGGAAAAAATGTTATATGAGTTTCAGTAAATTTTGCCAAAAAAAATGATTTTTTTTCTTCAAATTTTGAACATATTTGTACATAAAAAGTTAATGTTATGGTAAAACTGGCACTGAAAATAATTTAGTACGATTTTTTTTGTAAAAACTAGGTCTTGCAAAGGTTACTTGTCACTTTTTGACATCTATCAATAAGGATATTTAGAACGCCCCATAATGGCATCATCGCGATCAAAAAGGCGTTTTGCACTAAGTTACGATGAGAAGATATTTTTTTTACACTGGTATTAACTCTGAAACTAGGTGAAAAACAGAAAAGTTTATATGACATTTTAGTCTCTAAAATGTGATCAGTAACTGTCAAAATCTTTCGGTTTCCTCATGTAGCACCGTGTATAACATAAATTAAGAACGTTTTTGTTTTACAAGATTCAAACCCCGGACCTCCGTCGTAGGCAGCTTCCGACGCCGACGAGGCGATAACGCCATAAAAAAACTTATACAGGTCAAACAATAGAATGATTCTCATTTCTCTGCGCTAACTTATCCTTACGTAACGCAAGTTAAACTAAAACTATTTCGCAAACTACTTAAAAAATCATCAGAGAAGGCGGAAACAGGGCAAGTAAAAAGTTTCTTCTTATAATGGTTCGCTGGAGATAGTACGATAGTTTAATTTTTTCGAGTTAGCTACCGAGAGACAAATTTTTGAGGTTATGTGTGCTGTTTGCATGTAGGATTGTCATACCGCAGCATTTCTCCTGATCCTGACATGTCAGGGTTTTAGGCACTTTGTCAGGATTGCGGGGGAATTTGAGTGTAAGGGTTTTTAGAAATCTTAACTGGCTAAGTAGCTACTATAAGTACTTGCCCTAAAACTAAGTGGCAAGTCAGAGGGCCTATCCTGACATTTTCTGGACGGCATTATCTCCAGAAATGAATGAGTGGGCTACTATTTATTTGCACTAGTCACGCTCCAAAGCCCGTGCAAGTGCGAAAGGGTCTACCGCGAACCACGTTCGACGTGTTGCATCTCTGTCACACTTACGTACTAATTCACAAGTGCGACAGAGAGGCAACACGTCGAACGTGGTTCGCGGTAGGCCCTCAGGTCATAATTATCGGAATCGTGCTATCCCTTTCGCACTTGCACGGGCTTTGGAGCGTGACTAGTGCAAATAAATAGTATTACACATAAAAGTACTTTTATTGCGCTACTTAGTGCTGCAGCAAACATAAAAGTTTCGAGTTGAGCAGTAGAGGAAAGGGAAGGTTATGCTCTAGCTGCAGCATATAATGGCGAATAAGGGGCTAGTATCCCACTCATTCATTTTTAGGGTTCCGTACCCAAAGGGTAAAACGGGACCCTATTACTAAGACTCCGCTGTCCGTCCGTCCGTCCGTCTGTCACCAGGCTGTATCTCATGAACCGTGATAGCAGTTGAAATTTTCACAGATGATGTATTTCTGTTACCGCTATAACAACAAATACTCAAAAGTACGGAACCCTCGGTGGGTGTGTCCGACTCGCACTTGTCCGGTTTTTTAATACAGTTACTGGAGCTCTAACGTTTGTCTATAAGTAAAATTATAAGTTCCAATATAAATTATAAAACCTTACCCCCTTATTCATAAACGTGTACTAAAGTTACGATGCCGCTGATCATCATTTGTCCCTTTCCATCATACCAATATGTCGGAAAGGGGCAAACGATGATCAGCGGCATCGTAACTTTAGTACACGTTTATGAATAAAGGGGTTAGTAGTTTTCGTTAATTTGCGTGTTTTATAATTACTGTTGTTAATTATAGTACTTAAAGACCCACACATACACTCTTCTAAACCTTCAACTGCCAAGTTTGCCGATAAACTTAGCCCGCGATACTTAAACACATAATTACTTCTCTCACGCCATTGCAGGTGCTCTTCCAAACACTCGACACAATTTAGTTAATCGACCACTTCTCCATAATAAATAAATAATAATAAATAAATATTATAGGACATTATTACACAAATTGACTAAGTCCCACAGTAAGCTCAATAAGGCTTGTGTTGAGGGTACTTAGACAACGATATATAGAATATATAAATATTTATAAATACTTAAATACATAGAAAACACCCATGACTCAGGAACAAATATCCATGCTCATCACACGAATAAATGCCCTTACCAGGATTTGAACCCGGGACCATCGGCTTCGTAGGCAGGGTCACTACCCACTAGGCCAAACTGGTCGCTCCATATGAACTTAGTCCCTATTTTCCTCTTTGGATATTTTCATTATGGAAAATGGCGCGCGAGTGATAACATCACGTGAGATTTGTTTATTAAATATTCTGATTTGTGTTTTTTTTGTACCCGTTTACACTACTATCAGTCCAATTCGAGTTTTACTCATTAGATCTGTTTCCAATATTCAATTCAATTCAATTCAATTCAATTCAAATATACTTTATTCATGTAGGCCTAGCAACAAGCACTTATGAATAGTAAGACAGTATTACATATAATTATCTTAATCTAATTATCAGAGCAATTTATTGATGTTGTAAATATTATTCCATACATAATACTAATGAATATAATTCATAGATCAAATTTAATACTAAAACTTTCACAAAATACAGTCATACAAAAAAAAATGTATAAAAAATACTAGTCTAGATTGTTTCTAGAATAAATTCTAAATGTCAAACAAATATAATAAAAACAACAAAGGAAATACATGCATTGGAATATCCATTTCATCATCATTATTCAAATATAATAAATAATTAATCATTTCGAATCACAATTAATCCCACGTTGTTTTATCATTCATGTAGTCTTGTGTGGTATAATAAGCTTTAGAAATAAGTTTACGCTTTACATGATTCTTAAATTTATTAATTGGTAACTCAGTAATATGGTTTGGAAGTTTATTATAAAATCTCACACAATTACCCATGAATGATTTTTTAATTTTATGGAGCCGAGTGAAGGGCACGGCGAGCTTATGTTTATTTCTAGTATTAATATTATGAATGTCACAATTTTTCTTAAAATCGGCAATATTTTTATGCACATACAGAATATTCTCATAAATGTATTGACAGTGCACTGTCATGATGTCAATTTCCTTAAATTTATCTCTCAGTGAGTCTCTATGGTTCATTTTATATATTGCTCGAATAGCCCTCTTCTGCAGAACAAAAATGGTATTTATCTCTGAAGCACCACCCCACAGTAAAATACCATATGACATAATGCTATGGAAGTAACAAAAATATACTAATCGAGCTGTTTTGACATCAGTTAACTGACGGATTTTGCTTACTGCAAAAGCTGCAGAACTCAGTCTATTCGAAAGAGTAGCAATATGGGGACCCCACTGGAGTTTAGAATCTAAAGTTATACCAAGAAAAACTGTACTATCAACTAATTCCAATTCCTCATCCTTCACAATGACACTTGTTTGTACATGCCTTACATTACTAGTGACAAACTTAATACATTTAGTCTTATTCTCATTTAATAATAAATTATTAACATTGAACCAATTTACTACTTTAGAAATAGCATCGTTTACATCATTGTTAGCTTGTTGCTGTCGTTTGACTTTGAAAATAAGTGAAGTGTCGTCTGCAAACAATACTATATCATGGTGGGTCTTTACAAGGAATGGCAAGTCATTTATGTAGATAAGGAACAGGAAAGGTCCCAATATTGACCCCTGTGGTACACCCATAGAGACCAATGACCCCGGTGATCGCTGTCCATTCACATCGACCCTTTGTATTCTACCATTTAAGTAGGACTTAAGTAAATCCAGTGCCGCTCCTCTAACTCCACAATAGTGTAGTTTCCTGATTAATGTTTCATGACAAACGCAGTCGAAGGCCTTAGACAAATCACAGAAGATACCTATAGCATCTCGTGACTCCTCCCAGGCATCGAAGATGTGCTTAATTAGCTCAACACCAGCATCGGTTGTCGAGCGACCCCGTGTAAAACCAAACTGCTTATTATGCATTAAATTATTGACGTTAAAATGTCGTACTAATTGAGAAAGAATTAATTTTTCAAAAATCTTACTGAACGTTGGTAGCACAGATATCGGTCTAAAGTTAGTGGGGTCAGAGTTGCTACCCGATTTAAATAAAGGAGTTATTTTACTATGTTTCATTAAATCAGGAAACTCGCCGCAATCAACACTGTTGTTAAATATAATTACTAAGTCAGGCGCTATAATTTCTACTAAGGATTTGACAGCATGGACAGAGACTCCCCAGAGGTCATTCGTTTTTTTGACATTAACCGAATTAAACGCCTTTACTACATCGGAGGTACAAACACGTTCAAAATGAAAATCTCCACAACACTCTGGAGCGTTATCTTTTAATAGAGTAACAGCAGATGAGGGTGATGAATTTAAATCCTTAGTTGTGAAAACTGGTACGTCAGTGAAAAAAATTTCAAATTCTGTAGCTACTTCTAAATTGGAATCTATAATTTTGTTATCAATATTTAGTTTAAAATCATTCACTCTGTGTTTCGAGCGACCAGTCTCCACATTGATTACTTTCCAGGTTGCTTTAATAATAGGATAATATAACAATATGATACGTCACTTTTGACACTGACAGACCAGTATCACATTGGAAACAGATGGAATTAAACCTAGAATTGGCCTGTAAAGGTATTAATTTATAAACTAAAATAGATGTGATATACACTCGCGGGCAAATAATACGGGTCAGTAC
The DNA here is from genome assembly GCF_033807575.1 of Cydia pomonella. Classification (NCBI taxonomy): domain Eukaryota; kingdom Metazoa; phylum Arthropoda; class Insecta; order Lepidoptera; family Tortricidae; genus Cydia; species Cydia pomonella. The sequence continues at coordinate 16,164,303 of NC_084721.1, read as the reverse complement.
GAAAAACTAGAATATCTCCTAAAATAATAAAGCTAGGAGCGTGAATTAAATTGTATATTATAGATAAACTGATAGTTAACAAAACAACATCAAAAGTTAGAAATGATATTCAGTTGTTTATTTAAATTACATAGTAAACACGATATTAATTAATTATAGGTAAAAATCACACACCAAAACACACACAAAACAAAAAATATTAAATAAAAAACATATTAATACCTTCTTCGTATTGCCTCCTCGGGCTCTTCTTACAGCTTCTAAACGATTGGTTATACTATTTATTAAGTTTCTTATGCGTTCTTGTGGGATATTAGCCCATTCTTCCACTAACGCCTGTTTAGGTCTCTAAGAGTAGCTGGGGCGGGGTTTTGATTTCTTACACGCCTCCCGAGCTCGTCCCATACGGGCCAGTTCATAGGGTTGATGCCAACCTCCTCAAAATAATCTTCTACAATCTGAGCTGTGTGTGGCCTGCAGTGCCGGATTAACCATTAAGCAAAATAAGCACTTGCTTAGGGCACCACGTCTAGGGGGGCACCAAAATCGTAGGAAAAAAAAACGCACAGGCTGCATCAGCATCGCAGTCGTAGTGTAGTACTTATGTACACGAAACTTTTTGGTATGTGTCTACCATACCACCTAATCTACCATCTAATAACGAAGGGTCGTAAGAGAGTGAGGACACGTAAGCACATCTCCAATAGGCAGCTGCCAAAGGCTGAGCAGTAGGAGAACCGTGATTACATAGGTTCGATTTCAAGCCACTCTTTTGCAGTTCGGCGTTAAGTCTTATGCGACGCTAGGCCTTCTACTTTATGCAAACTGCCTCACTTTCACTTGGCTATGGATCCAAATCCAAGTCCTCTCTCGCAGCTGGGCTTTCTGCTTTGCTCACACCTCGCTGTTGGTTGTATTGTATGATAACGCGCCGCGATCGGACGCTCCGGACGTCCAGCCATTCTTACCTCGTCATTGGTCAAATTCAAGCCTGGCTTTCTTCCAGCTCGACCTTTGGCCTATCCGTAAGCGCCGATCGAACGCTCCGCGCGTTCAGCCTTATGGAAAGCTCAGCCTTTGCTTTTAAAAACACTAATTTAAAGTTTCATGATTCAGGCCAATCAAATTAGATCGAAAAATAATAATAAATAATAATTAATTCCCAGCAAGCTGGAAATTGTTTTAATACTTTCATTTGGTCTTAAATGCGTGTAATCCGAGTTTGCTCCATCCCAAGAGGTGTGCATACCTTTTGGGATACTTAGGAGATATTTTTTTCCTTTGGATTGCCAAACCATAGCACTTGGTGGCACTGGTAAGGCGTATTCGGATTATTACATGATTTTACCAAAAATAAAATGTCGATCTTTTTTTTACAATTTACTACGAATATATATTAAGGTATCTTCAATCAATCAATAAATTTTATTGCAAGAACATAGTTAAATTACATTTCGGATCCTCAGATATCAATTTTAGTCATAATTAGAACATTTTTTCCAACGGACGTACCGTTTTCGAATTACACGAAAAAAACTGAAAAAGAGGAAACATTTACCAGCACACCTCCTGGGATGGAGCAAACTCGGATTACTCGCATTTTAGGACCAAATTCGAAAAAATCTAATTTTATTGGCCTAGGTAATTGTGACACATTATTATTTAAGAAAACGGGACTTAATCGCGTTTGATTAAGTTCCAAATTAACCTCCAACGTCAAGATAATGATGTCGACTTTACCCAGTCTTCTTCGAGACCACGCCGTCCTTGAAACGTCAGGTCAGGTCAATAATTTTCTATTTAAGACATGGCTAAGCCCCTACTGAAGGCCTTTGCCCTCACATGAATGAGCTTCGCAGGAAAGCTCTAGAGGTTGCAAAACCCTGTGCGGAGTACGGCCTGTCTTATGTCTTCGCTTACACTTCGATATTGGTTGGCTTGGCTTCCGGCCTTATGCGAAACACGGTCTTCGAATTTGCTTACATTTGACCTTACCTACTGTTACATTACTGCTGCAGTACTGTCAATTTCCGTGATAAAATGATGTGACGGATTGAAAGTCTATTCTCAGCAGTAATGCGGCAATAAACGTCACTCAATTTACTAAGAAAATTCAATTTAATCTTGATGAGGGGGCACCATGGTCTAGAAATGCTTAGGGCATCAAAATGTCTTAATCCGGCACTGGTGGCCTGGCGTTTATTAAATATGGGCCGACATGCTAAGAATCTCTTCCACATATCTGGGACTAGTTAACGTTCCATTTTCTATCAAAACTAATTCCATGCGACTCTCTCTCTCAAGAAATTACAGCCCTAACCATAACAGACCCACCCACCGCTGAAGGCAACTTTTTCTTCAAAACACGCTGGAATAAAACGTTCACCTGGCCGTCTGTAAACTCTTCGCCGCCCATCATGTGCACAGAACATAAATCTGGATTCATCAGAAAATAATGGGCAACCATTCTTCGTCACCCCATCGCCTGTGTTCGCGTACGTAAAATTTCCTTGTTGGTCGAAGTCCTCTGTCAAGTTTTGGGCCATTTGTCGGTCTATGCGGGGTCAAATTAGCTTCACGAAGCCGCCGCCTTACAGTCCACTCCCTGATGTTATCTCTTCGGGTCTCCCGGGGTTGGTTTTTTACTTCAACTGCAGTGAGATGCCGATTTCAGAGCATGCTTGTAACAATAAATCGATCTTCTCTAGCCGTAGTACATCTCGGCTTGCCGGTTCCTGGTCTTCGAAGGTTCCTGCCAGTTTCTAGGAAACATTGGAGGACTGACTGCACCGTAGATAGTGAAATGCCTGTTCTTCTTGCTGTATATCTCTGAATTCTGCCTTCTTGTAACAAAGTGATGATACGTGTACATTCATCTTGTGTTAGCGACATGGTAGTAATTCAATAATGACCATCAAAGACAACAATAACTGCCTTTTATCATTTTGCTTTGACAGATTGAAAACAAAAGTGAGAAAACAAGCAAAAGTGAAATAATCTCAATTTGAATTTAGTAGCAAATTCGACTTTTTTTTTAATAAAACTTTTTCCAGATTTCTTGTAGAACATTATTGAAGGTTCAATTCAATTCGATATTAAATTCTCTATAATAAATAAATAAATAAAAAATAATAATAAATAAATAAATATTATAGGACATTATTACACAAATTGATTAAGTCCCACAGTAAGCTCAATAAGGCTTGTGTTGAGGGTACTTAGACAACGATATATATAATATATAAATATTTATAAATACTTAAATACATAGAAAACACCCATGACTCAGGAACAAATATCCATGCTCATCACACGAATAAATGCCCTTTCCAGGATTTGAACCCGGGACCATCAGCTTCGTAGGCAGGGTCACTACCCACTAGGCCAAACCGGTCGTCAAAAATCAAAAATACAAAGTTAGTTTCCTGCACATACCGCAATTAATTTGAAAAATATAAGGGTTTTTGTCACTGACCCGTATTATTTGCCCGCGAGTGTATTAAAGAAAGCTATTAGCACGAGGAATTCTATACATTGTCGCGCCTGCTCCTATCTCTGTCACACGCCCATAATTATACTCTTGTCCCACTTGCAAAGTGTCATTGACCACCGGCATCACATCATGGGCGGGGTAGCAATATAATTACGCGCGTGCGATAGACAGAGGTACAGGCGGGTTAATGTACGAAAATCCTCATGTTAAGCGTCCTTTCTTTAAAGAAAAAGTGCCACAATAGGGCATCTTCTTTAGTATATGATATATATTCCATTTTATAAATGACGTAAAGTTCAGGTTACTTTGGTTGACTTGAAAACACGACTCGTTTCTCGCAACCAATCACAAACGCGTGGTTATTCTGTTCGTTGTCGGTTTTACGACTAAACCATTCTGTCACTGTCAGGGAGCATTTAACTATTAAGTATATATATTTATGGATCTATATTACTGCAGTTATATTAGTGTTTAGTTAAAGAACAAGGAAATGATTGCGATCTTACAGGCAACTTCAAATAGAAATGACGGACAAAGTGTCCAAATATGTGACCGCAGCCAGCAAAACGTCCCACTTTGTCGCTTGCCATAAGGACGAGATTTGCTTGTATCTTTATACAAATAACGTCGAACAAGGCGTCTTCATGGCAAGCAACAAATTGTGATATTTTGCCAGCCGGAATCACATGTATCACTATAAAAGTCAACCTTTTCCAGTTGACAATAATTAAGAATTAAAAAAAACCATAGTAGGTATTATATTTGACCTTGTGTACTGTTGCAACGTTTTCTTGCAACGTGACTGTATGTTTTTACTGCTGTGGCGCAGCGACCCGAAGTGAATCTTGGCCTCCGACACCAAAAACTGCCATGCTTCTTTGCCCAAAGCCTCTTCTGTCCAGTCGACGGCGCCGAGTTCGCTAAGGTCTTTTGCATGTTTTTTTTAGTTTTTAAATAAATAAATAAATATTATAGGACATTATTACACAAATTGACTAAGTCCCACAGTAAGCTCTATAAGGCTTGTGTTGAGGGTACTTAGACAACGATATATATAATATATAAATATTTATAAATACTTAAATACATAGAAAACACCCATGACTCAGGAACAAATATCCATGCTCATCACACGAATAAATGCCCTTACCAGGATTTGAACCCGGGACCATCGGCTTCGTAGGCAGGGTCACTACCCACTAGGCCAAACTGGTCGTCGCATTCATTTCATTTCGTCTCTCCAGCGGTACCTAGAGCGTCCAGACATACCTACTTTATTTCATTTAACTTTTTTTACTCTTTGGTCCAAATGGTGATCATATGTACCAGAATAAAATCTACACACACTACAAATTGTACTTTACGGTAACAAATTTCGTACAAAATACATCGACGTAAAACGTTATTGTTACGTCATCCGCACTAAAAGTCCGAGCCGTGTCCGTAACTATCAAAGACATTGCGCCCGCGTCGAGGTCGGCCAGACAACATGGACATCAAACACAATAATTATATTAAACAATATCACGCAACATTATTTCTCTCATAAATATGTACAAGAATTTATCTTATGTACAAGATAAAATAATTAGGGTACCGCAGGGGCAGATTTCTTATCTGTCTGACCCTTCGTAAATTGTTCTCAAGGTCGTTCACCCGTAATATTGTGAGTTGAAAGGTTGACGTTCACTTATCAGATGTTCTCGTTTCTAAATAAATTCGCAAATTGACGAGATCGATGTAGCAATAATGTCAAATATCTACTGATAACAGAATTGTCACTTGTCATAATACGGATGTTGACTCATGTTGAATTATAATAAAATATTGTTAAAAGTAGATAGAAAATTAGCATTTCATCATTATCAATTTAAAATGTAGAAATACGTTAATTAATATGTTTAATGATAATATCATGCAATTTCGAAATTTTAAGTTTATTTTTAGTTTTATGGGGGTAGACTTGGTTGCAAAAATTATGCCTAGCGTAGTAGACGGTGACCAGAAGGCTAATTCAAACTTACATTTTGATATTATAATTATGTTTAAATGAATCATTTTATTATCATTCACTCGTACAGTCAGCATCAAAAGTAGCGGATCAAATAACGCTTCATAAATATCTACCATTCTGTAACAGCCTAACAAAAAGTGATGTATTTAATATAGAATAACTAAGACTGTAAAAGATATATTATTGAACGCGAATTTTAGAAATTTATCTACATCTGGAAAAGTTATATATCAGAATATCAGATACTTTTGGCGCGTTGTTTCATCCGCTACTTTTGATGCTGACTGTACACGCTCGCGCCAATACTTATACGAATAAGTACGAGCGATGTGCGAAACTGCACGATGATATCATTTATACATCAAAATGGAAGCTTGAATTGGCATATGTACAGAGTACAGAGACAGCAGTTGCTCAACTACTCCTTAATACATTCGCTGCATATGTCGTCAAGCTCACGTTAGACGTTAACTAATGAGATGACGATAACCCATTGCTGGAGTCTTCTTTATTACCTACATATAACATGAGTTTCACATGACTATCCACCTGTTTTCTTGAGCTTAATAGTCGCCTCTAAACCTCCCCTTATAGCGACCTCATTCCTCACACAAAGTTTACCTTAAGTTTATATTACCCATCAACGATTTCCTCGGATCACTGTTTACTCTAAATACTGATATACGTTGGTTACAATTTTCAAGAGACACATTTATTCTAATAACACCATAAGAAAGTCCTTTATTGATCAAGAAGCAAATTTACTATCACTCCCTGAAGTTGTCTAATAGCGCCATCTAACCTAGGATGCTGGCAACTATTAGCCGGTTCGCTATATTCGCGACAGCACACATTATCTTAATTTACTATCTCCCTTGAAATCGCTGTAGAAATTATTTAACTCAAATAGGTTGTGTAGGTACATATACACATTTTCATATACATATATTATATTTATACATTACTTAAACGTATATAACTACACACCTAAGTCAATATCGATAAACCGTAATGACTATCGATACTATCGACCTCACCTGAAAAAACTGGTCTTGTAGCTAGGCCCGGCGTCCGCGCAGCAGAGGTCATTTGACAGTCATTGCCATGATACGACGCGGAACGCATGTCTCCTTTGCTGCGACTTTATTGCCTTTCTCTTCCCGCTTGTTTACTTTACCTATTTCTATCTTCTGAACTGTTCTACTTCTGCTTTAAAACTGTGCCTGTGTGTTCTACCCTTCTATGCCTTCTGTATTGCTTGTGTATGCATTACCCGTGTACTTTAATGAAACTATATATACCACTTGAACTGTAAGTCTGGCTTTATTATTTACGAGATCCCAGTAGATAGGTAGTATACAACCCAGCAAGTGGCAAATAATATGTAGTATCGCTGCTATTTTGTCACGCATGTCGGGTGTATTTATTTACGTCGTGTGTATGATGTAATTAGAAAACATCTTTCGCGTTGTTGAGTTGAGAGAATTGCGTGGTTGACAATTGACATGTGTGCGTTGAGGTTTATCGCTTAGTCTGTCACGTAAGGTCCATAATTACTCAATTTAGGTTGGTATTTTGTTTTAGCCATCTTTGTGTATAGCAGATTTGATTTACTGACGTAAATTGTATAATTATTATTATGGATAAAATTACAAACAACAAAAAACGAAGTACCTACCTTTTTAGGGTTTCGCAGTCACCTAGAAACCCTTATAATTTCACCATGGCCGTCTGTCCGTCCGCGGCTTTACTTCGTGGTCTTTCATACATTAACCATACATGGCAATAGAACTGTAAAATTAAAACCATAAAAACATTTTTTAGGGTATGGGAGGTCCATAAAAATTTTTTTGTTTTGATTTTTTTGCTTTGTCCCAATAGTGTGGAGTATTATTGTTAGATAGGGCTTTTAAACCGAATTATTATTATAGTTAATATTTTCGGAAATAATAATCGCTAAGTATAAATTTATTTGATAGCGAAACGTGACGTACGTGTTTTCGTTAAGTCTCATTTTGTATGGGATTTTGAGTTTCCAAAACGTCCCGCTTGGCGCGCTGTTTCTAAATCCCGTATAAAATGAAACTTAACGCAAACGCGTTACGTCACCTCACGCTATCGAATAAATTTACAATAGGGGTTCTCAAAGAAAAAAAAAAACGTGCCTCCCCCTTTTACTTTTGAACCATGGGTCCAAGAAATATGAAAAAAAAACGTGAAACGTAATAAATGCTATCAATGAAAGCGAATATGATCGGTTAAGTCTTTTTTAAGTTATTTCAAAAAATATTATCTGAATAAAAATACTTACCAAACGCTGCGAAGGTACTCCCTTACCCCCTTATTCATAAACGTGTACTAAAGTTACGATGCCGCTGATCATCGTTTGTCCCTTTCCGACGTATTGGTATGATGGAAAGGGACAAACGATGATCAGCGGCATCGTAACTTTAGTACACGTTTATGAATAAGGGGGTTAGTCCTTTATGCTTGTAACAAAAATAGTTTATTATTCAAGTAGGCATATTAAAATGCGCTTATGAACGTCAAATAAAGATAATAAAAAGATAAAAGATAGAAGATAAGATAATAAATAATGTACAGTCAACCAATTTGATTCCTAGGCCACTATAGAACCATGCCATAATGACTTCTACGACAGTGCTTATTGCGCGCGTGTAAAGTATCTAGTAGTTAAAGCGACAAGGTTCTATAGTGGCCTAGGATTCAAATTGGTTGACTGTACATGATACTTAATAATAGCCCCCGTTTGGCTTGTTCTGACAAAATGGTAACTACGAAACCCGTACACGGAGTATAACCCGATATGCTCTTGGCCGATTTTATTAAATTTAGTAAGTACGTAGTATTACCCAAGTCTTTTGGGAAAAGCCCGAAATATAAATGAACTTTAATTTGTATTCGGCGTTTACCCGTGTACATCTAGACACCGACCATTGACGACCGGTTTGGCCTAGTGGGTAGTGACCCTGCCTACAAAGCTGAACGTCCCGGGTTCAAATCCTGGTAAGGGCATTTATTCGTGTGATGAGCATGGATATTTGTTCCTGAGTCATGGGTGTTTTCTATGTATTTAAGTATTTATAAATATTTATATATTATATATATCGTTGTCTAAGTGCCCTCAACACAAGCCTTATTGAGCTTACTGTGGGACTTAGTCAATTTGTGTAATAATGTCCTATAATATTTATTTATTATTTATTATTATTATTATTATCTAGGACTACCCAACGCTGGGAGGGTAATATCAGAAGTGATGATGCAACACCTTTTTTTTTAACGGTGTGGGAATGCTGTTACGCATCGTTCCCTTGACCCGAGGTGGGCCCATTTAGGGGGGAATGTGGGACTCACACCTCCCGGCTTTTTCCATTGAGAAAGAGGGGGAGGAGCCTACCCACTAAACCTACACCGGCGTTTCCCTCAATATGCCGTTTGGGGAAGCGTCATGGGATCGCGAACATTCTACCACGATGATGCAACGCCTAACGTTACCCAGTTAGTAACAGTTTTGAATGATTCACCAGTTTCACCACACTTAAATCGATGTTCGCGGGTAACTGGAGATAGCGGGTGAGTGTCAAAGTTGTGTAGACCGCGCTCGGTCTACCCTCATTCGTGCGCGTCGGCTGCATTCGCTTTCAACGTTACCACTGGTCGCGTCCACATGGTTTATAACCCGGTCGATTTAAGTGTAGTGATTACCCAGTCAGTGTTGGGTAGACCTAGTTGTGTACGGGTAAATGCCGAATACAGATTAATTAATCTTGTTTAAACTCTCGCACTTTAACCAATATGCTATACTAGTTATACTAGGGTGAACTTGAGTTTAATTAACATTCTAATATTACCTGTTTTATATACTCGTACATACATCAATGTAACGTTTATTTACTACTCAAGTGATTTTACTTATACCATAAAAATTTTACAACTGATAATCAAGAAACTTCTGTAATCCGCCAACGGCCGTTGTTGGGCCCGTCCGGGTTGGAGAGGTTCTACTTTACTTGACAGATGTCAACTGTCAATTTCATGCTCGTCAGTGTGGTAACAGTCAGGCACAATGCGAATACTGACTTACGGATAAAAGTCCCGATCACGAAAGGTCCTTTCTCCTCCCAACCGACACAAACGTACTTAAGGTTTTAATTTAATCATAAGTACTTTTAATACAGGCTTGATGAGCGGAAACATGTTTCTGCGTTACAAGAGGAAAGACAAACAGACATAACGAAAATAAACGGATTAAAACTTGGGGTGAAGTAATTGTGGGTTGCGTCAGATGCCGGTTTAATTTCACAAGGTTGCCCGGCTGTTCACATTGCGTCTACACAAAACCTTATCGTCATTAGCATTGTCCTGGCGTTTGGCCACGGCTCATAGGAGTACTAGTTTTTACGAAAGTGACTGCCATCTGACCATCCAACCCAGAGGGGAAACTAGGTTTTATTGGGAAAAGTCAGGTTTCCTCACGATGTTTTTCTTCATCGAAAAGCGACTGGTAAATATCAAATTATATTATTGTACATAAGTTCCCAAAAAACTCATTGGTACGAGACGCGGTTGGAACCCACGCCGCAACGCCCGCGACCGCCGGATTGAAAAGTCTCACCGCACGCTCTTACCGCTTGGCTACCAGCACTCTATCACAAAACCTGATTTTTATAAGGGTATGTCCAAGGTAGTGTGGCGTCAACCCAGACCTTGAAGTGGATGGCTGCACAACCCTGACGTTCCTGACTCCTTCGAGAAGATTGGTCTTATAATTGCCATAGGCCGAGATGCGTGGCAAAACCGACCAAGTGCGAGTTGAACTCGCACCCCAAGGTAACGGACGAACGAGCAATCCCTTATAGGGTTCCATTTTTTCCTTTTGAGCTACGGTGCCGCAGACAATCACAATGTGTTACATACTCGCTAGTCGCTGTTAAAGTTTCGTTTATAATATCAAGAAACTACAACAATAACTAATTTAACAACAACTTCGCAAAGTAAAAGATTAACTATAACATCATTCAACCATGAAACTAGTTTTATAAACAAACGTCAAACTTGTTCGATGTTTAGTCGCTACGTGAACAGCGAGCCTTACAAGCATCGGCAAAGTTTCCAAGTTGCAGCCTTTATGTAAAGAGTTACGAATAACGCCTCTATGTTACATTGAAAGTTTAAACACAATATAAGTTGGAGGTCTACAATTATTCTCGCCTAGTTTTTGTTTCCGGGGTTTAAAGCATTTTTTCTTAGTCTTACAATGAAACGTTAATAACTACTACGTATCCGTTGAAGCGGATGAGTGAAGATGATAGGTATGTAAAGGAATTTCATACAGCATTACACACCTAGGCCTGTAAAGCAACCTTCTTTTGTTTTTAAACGTCAAATTGTGACAACGTCTTGGCATTCAGCCATCAAATAGTAGTAGTTTCGTAATCTTTTTTTAACTGTGTAAACCTTTGAATAAAACAAAAAGACTACATTATTTTTCATTGCGAGTTTGAGAAAAGCACCATACAAATCTCGGCGAGAAACGGGGTTGCAGGCGAAGTAGATATAGACGGCCGAGCGCAGCGAGGGATACGCGCCTTTGTTTCCCGGCCTCTATAGTAATGTACTATTACGAATGGGTAATATCAAATATTTAAAAAATTAACATAGGACCGTTCATAATTCTATGTTTAACATGTGTGCACCAACGAACATGTGGAAACGCGATTTGTGTACAAACGAACTGGCCTGCTTCTTAGTGCCCGTAAGGCCCATTTTTACGACGCAATATATAAGTCAATGGGTTAATACACATTTTATACCTACTAGGCTTTGCGTCTTCCCTATAGATATCGTAAAGTTAATTAGCTTATTTTATCGCTGCACTCTTAGAACACCCTTAGAGGCAGGATATTTTTAGAGTTCCGTACCCAAAGGTTAACCCTATTACTAAAACTCCGCTGTCTGTTCGTCTGTCACCAGGCCGTATCTCATGAACCGTTATAACAAATACTACAAAGTACGGAACCATCGATAGGCAAGTTCAACTTGCACTTGTTTTTATAGTATCTATCTTGAAAGTCAAATAAATTAAAGGAAATCGTTTGGGTTTGGGCAAACGTTACGTGCACTCAAGACCTTTAATCGATTATTCCGTACGTAATATAAAGCGTCATAGTTTATATATATGTTTTAGTGTCCCCGAAGGATATAGCCTTCCTAGGAATTAGACCTAAGGCTTTCATCTCGCGTTCTCTAAACATATTACGTTGTCTTCCCACTTAGGTATAACGGGGAGTGCTCCGAGGAATTGTTCAAATTAATTCCTGCCGTTTCTTTCCGCCATAACCATACAATATTCCTATCTTCACTACTTAGATGGATGGTAGTCCTCATCTGTGCGTTTCTCCAGAAACTTCCTGCCTTACGTAGCTAAACTGTGGAATGAACTGTCGCCCGCGGTATTGCCCGACCAATACGACCTTCAAGAAAAGACCGAGACGAAAATTCTATCTTAAAGGGCGGCAACGGAGTTGCAAGCCTCTCTAGTGTTGCAAGTATGGGTAACGGTAAACTGCTCGTTTGCATCCTATGTCATAAAAATATATAGTCTAGATTACAATAATATCTTTGACGATGAAGTGTGCGAAATTATATGATAGAATGACTGACAGTAAGATTCTGTCAGATATTTTTGCACCCTTCGTTATTATATGATATAATTACAGCCAGCGTAGCCAACGTGCCAATCGTTAACGCTCCGTAGCGTAGCGTAGTCATCTCTCTCACACTCTTCCATGTTAGTGCGATAGTGACATTTGCGTTTCGTTAGCTACGAAGCGTTAACGATTGTGACGTTAGATACGCAGGTAACTTGTACAACAACGGAAACCCCACCTAAGTAATTCATTAACGTTCTAAACTGCGTACAACCAAAGACAGAAAACAAATGTAACGCGCAAAGTCCGCGCAATAAATATGAAACTCCAAGTTGTATCCAACGAGGGTAAGTTCGGGCAAGTTGTACCAACGTTAAGTTGTAGCCGCAAACTCGGCCGCAACCTTCTTGCAAGATTTACTCGGGAAGTTGCTGTCGCGCGCTGTTGCCGCTTTTTCGTCGGTTAATTGCCAGTTACTTGTTAAGGGTCTAACACGCCCTGTAGTTCGATTACTTTGCTGGAGCACGCAATGAACGTTAAACTTCTAGAGCCTTCCACGGAAAAGTAAATAACATTAAACTATTTTTTTTTTCATAAAGACACGTCTTCGAGCCATACTACCTTTTTTATAATAGAGTAAAAATTTAAAAATTATCTGCTTCAAATAACTCGAATTTTCGAAAAGTCGCCAGGTTCGAGTCTAGCCCGAAGGGAAATTTTTCCCTTAATATAAAAAGAAATATATCCATTGATTTGCAAAGCTCGTAATTTTCTTATAAATTATACGTAGTATTTTTTATTGAAGTACCTAACTTCAAATATACATATTACAATACATTTCCGTGGTCACGATGTAATTGTTTTTTTTTCTCAATGATGCAAATTTTAATGACAAATGCGTGTTTTCCCAGAGATAAGACCTGGCTACATAGATTTTTCTTCGAAATCATTCAAGCCGTTTCCAAGATCCCCGAAATACATAAATATATATATATGAATTGCTCCTTTAAAGATTTATATTCCCAACGTTAAATTGATACCTACTTTTAGCATTAGAAATCCAATCTTGCGTTCCAAAGTAGCCGACGACGTAGCCCTGACAGCCGCTAAGTTTTATTGGGACTGGGCTAGGCTAGACACATATGCCCTATGACACACGACTTGTATGCCAAGAAAACTACAGAGTGGACACTAAACATATGACGTATTTCGAAAATAATGGCCAAAGTTTTTCCTTGAGGACTCTTTGCCCGTGAGCGAGGTAAAAGCTAACAAATAATGAATAATTAAAAAAAATTGTGTTCTCGAATAATAATATATGTTTTTTTTTAAATTATAAACTGATCGCCGATTGGACCTAATTACACCTGATGGAAACTAAATACGGAGCCTAAGATGGAGTTCACCGGTTCAGTAGTAGCCTATTCACTCTTGCTTTAAAGAGACCGAGGTCATATTTATCAGGGAATACATATTCACTGTTGCTTAAAGAGACCGAGGTCATATTTATCAGGGAATACAGATTCACTCTTGCTTTAAAGAGACCGAGGTCATATTTATCAGGGAATACAGATTCACTCTTGCTTTAAAGAGACCGAGGTCATATTTATCAGGGAATACAGATTCACTCTTGCTTTAAAGAGACCGAGGTCATATTTAGGTATCAGATAATACAGATAGTGTGAGCGCATTCCATTCCTTAGCAGTCCACACCAAAAAAGTGGAGACAAATCGTTTTATGCGAACAAATGGATGCGGTTACCACGAACGGGTGCATTCGTTCCCTGCGCCTAGCCTTCCTAACTCGTGTCATCCCACTCATTTTAATCAGTATAAATAGTACTGCGACTTCAAAGACCTGGAGGACTTTTTTGACCTCTATAAATATGGCTTACATATTTTTTACCCTCAAATATCAGTAGGTTAAAGCTTGTAGCCGATTATTTTTTCTTTTTTCTTCTGTGTGAGTAAAATAATATTTTATACCTTCATAAATATACATTTTCTGTAATGTTACTTTCATGTGTTTGCATTCATAAAGTAACTAACATAATTTATTCTTTTAAGATCAAAGTTTTGTGTAGAAAAACTCACCAAATTTTTATGCCAAGAAACTATCCTTTACAAAATGCATTTGTAATGGAGAGCGATGTTTTTTCTTTAAATTACAAATACAAATATATTTTATAGCATACCGCACCAAAAGAAAAATAATTTAGAATAAAAAATGATTACCCCGTTACATTTTAGTTATAAAGAAACCATAAAATTATAAAACTAAAACAGAAATTAAACGTTAAAAGCAATTTTAGAAATATTATAGGTAGTACATTATCACACAAATTGAAAAAGTCCGACAGCAAGCTCAATAAGGCTTGTGTTGTGGGTACACAGACAGCGATACATATAAATACTTAAATACATAGAAAACACCTATGACTCAGGAACAAATATCCATGCTAATCACACAAATAAATGCCCTTACCAGGATTTGAACCCGGTACCATCGGCTTCATAGTCAGGATCACTACCTACTAGTCCAGACAGATACATACACTGAGAAAAAACCATTTAAAATAAATGAAATTGCATTAAGGTTTAATGCTTTCAACAGTTCCATATGAGCATATCGAACAAAACAGGAAATTTTATTATCCGAAAAGACAGTAAATTTTACTATTTTGAGTAGCTGTGAGAATGACTGTTCGTTTGTTATTATAATTTTTTTAATGCTTAGAAATATTCAAACAGTTAACTTCACTGTTTTATATTTAACTGTTTTTCAAACATTTGTTGATATTATATAAAGCAGATAATCTTAATACAAATCACTTTAGTATGGGCTTGATAGATCATATTTTTTTCAGGGTAAGTAAAAAAAAAATTGAAACATCTAATAACTAACATAATTTAGTGGAAACACACGAGCACTCACGATCATAACCGACTGCAGGAAATTCTTGTTAATGGATTCACCCGCACCAATGCATTGATTGCATTAGGACCGCCGAAAGGGCGTGCATCAAAGTTAACAGGATTCTGTGGCAGAGTGCGAATCCTGGTTTCAATTTTGGATGTCAATGTAATAAACTTTGATATCATTGGACTGAACTGGGTGACACTAAAATGTCACTAAAATCTATTTCTTTCTTTAATGCTATTTAGTTTCCAGTTTAGTTTTTGTACTTTCTTATTAGTTACTACTAATTGAAGGTTGTCAGTAATAGATCGCTCTTTAGCGATAAGGCCGCCTGTTTTTGTATTCCTTTATTATTCCTTCCTTGTTAATTTATTTTGAGGTTGTGTGCATTAAAGAGGATTTTTATTGTGTTGTAATAAAAGTTCGCAACGCTTTGAGAGCCTAACTCTTAAATTAATAAGTCGGCTAAAATTATTTGTTTGAGCATTTTCACAATAAAGGATTAAGCAATTTTTTTGTGACATTCCGTAGATTTCATTATCTACGCGTTATTTTTCGGTAAGCGTTTTTCTCCAACAGCAATTTCCTTTTTTTTAAGTTTTCCACGAATACTTCAGACTATCCTTCTGCATGCCTGATAAATCTAATGACAAAATAACAGTAAATTTAATTGATATGCAAAATTCAAAACTCAATCCTTATAAGTATAGCGGTACTTCTATATAGCGGCCAGGGAAGATTTATTTGGTGTTAAATAATAATCTATTTATATCTGACTACATCAATTTATATTGAACAATAGTAGTTTACTATACAATGGTTCAGGCGAGACTGGGGTCCCGTTGATCCGTTCCTACGGATATGGCTTAAATTTTGACTAATCAGCTCATATCGTGGACATGCGTACTTGGATTCCCGCTTGTTGTCAAGTCAACTATTATGGCTTTTGGCTAATCAGCTCATATCGTGGACATGCGTACTTGGATTCCCGCTTGGGGTCAAGTCAACTATTATATCGCAGAAAAATAATAGTACTGTTTACGGAATCATTATTTTCTATAGTTGGAGTAACATACTGGATCTAGATAATATGTGAGTGAATGTTTCTTCAGCAATATTGTCAAAATAGTATAATTGTGCTATCATTCGCCTCTGTGTCTAGCTTGCTCTAATACATTTACGAACGAAGACAATGAGAGATGACAAAATTACATTAAGTATTTTGATGTCGTAATATAAGCTCAAATTGGTCTCTATTTTTCATAACCCAATAGGCCTAAATAAACATTACCATTAATAAAGTTCTTAACCTATCATTATAAAACGCTATATCATGTTGATGTTGAAGTTAATATAATATTTAAAGAAAACTGACGTCGGAACGAGCCCAGAAAATGTTTTCATTTACTAAAATGAAACCATTATTTTCGGGCAATGAATTATTAAGAAATCCCAAGAAACGAACCCTTCAGAATTCCAAGTGTTAAATATTAATTTCTAATGATAACAAAGTAGAAATTTACTTTCAAGAAATGGAGTATTGGGTCTAACTGAATTGTTAAGCTATTTTGGGAAAGCTGTAATGTCTTAATGGGAGTGGAATATCATTATTTTACATAGATTAAGAGGGGGTTAACGCAAAAATCTAGTTTACACGTTTTAATTAGGAAAGAATGCCATGAATGAATTCATACGAAAACTAGACTTTACTTATAAATAAATAATTTTTTTTTTTTTTTATTGGCATTAAGGTAAGTACATTTTAGTGTTGAAGTCCCTGACTTCTGAGCTAGGTAAAAACCTGTGTTACAGAAGTCAGTGTCCTCTCCCAAACATAATAGTAACTATTAAGACATTAACCATTTTCATTTAAGACTTAAAGTAGATAATTAAGGCTTGTTTTAACTTGTAAGGGCATAGTTCAAGCAAAACCGAAGCGAAGCGATACTGTACTCCAGGAAAAAGACTGCTGATAAATCGTCAAGTCACACCCCATGTGGAGTATTGTTGTCACCTTTGGGCAGGAACACCTGGATGTCAGCATGGGCCCTTCAACTCAATACAAAGGCGTGCTGTACGAATAGTCGACGAAGCCGAACTCAAAAGCGTTTTTGAACTTAAGGACCTGCCACCTTGTGTGTGTTCTACCGCTTGTATAATGGGCTGTGCTCTGAAGAATTGTTTGGCATGATGCCAACGACTACTTTCTATTACCGTAACACCCACCGTCGGCAGGGGTTTCATTCTCACACCCTAGAAACTAAATAGTCGCGCACTGTGCGATTTAAGAGGAACTCTTTGCCGAGGTTTTCCCAGCCGAGGTTTTCCCAAGGTTTTCTACAGTATGAGGTTTTTCAATCTTACCTTCAAAGGTTACCGTTAAGTGGCTACACCAGCCAGAAGTGCTGCTGCAAGAACGCAGAGGGGTTGGTCATAAAAGAGAGGTAGGGACGGAGAGACTCTTCGAGCTTACTCAAATGCACGCGCTGGTACGATCCTGGCCGTTATTCAGAGACGTATACTGACCATAAAAGGTTTGATAGAAAGACATCACGAAACATGTAATTTTCATTTATTTTCAATTGTAAATCGTTATTCTGCATACTAACTATAACAGTATACTTTTAGTTTGAAATAGCTAGTGATATGGCTGAAGGAACTGCCGAGCAAATTTTTGTTTTGTATAATGAAAGAATTATATTTTTACAAACTTTTATTTCTGCAATTTATGTATCTATGTTTGTACGGGTCAAATCTTGCAAGTTAAATTTGACCCACTTTCCAGTTTCCGATGAAGATGAAAATTTGCATACATATGTGAGTCAGGTGACAATGTAACATTGTGGTACCATTGAGCGGATCATGATGATGGAGACAAGAGGTGGCCATGGGAAGTCTGTGATGAAACAACGCAATCTAATTGTATTTGCGGTTTTTAGAATTTTCTCGATGAGTACCTACTCATGCCTGTGGAAAGAAAAGTATAGTCAGCGATAAAAGTTGAAACCCAAAATGACATTTTTGCCAAAAACTTATTCTAACTTATAGATTGTAGTAATGTGACAGGAATTCTACGCACAAAATGGCAGAGCGTTGTATAGTAGTTAATAATCTTCATTAATTTACTCGCTTGCTTTTATCAAAAAGCATAGTAAAATATTCTCCACAAATTCCAGTTCTCGTGATCCAACATTTTCGTTTCCAATTTACTGGCTTGTTCATTGGCGGCGGCGCCTCGTTTTGCAGAAATCCGGTAACTCTCAGTGGTACAGTTGCAATCGGTTCGGAGAAAAGCATCCCTCATTCTGTACATGCGATTCTGCTTATCTACATAGCGAGTCGAGCAGTTGTACCAATGGTTAAATCCATGAATTTTTGAAGTTGTCGATCGATTCTACTTCCTGTGAGATTCAAACGTTTCTAAAAAACCTGCTATCTACAGTGTATATTTTTGATATAACTGCAAACTTAAACTAGACGTAGATTTTAGTGCTATAAAACAATTTTATCAGATTTTTTAGTTTAGTTTTAATTGCCAGAGCACAATTAATTTTTGAAAATATTTCGAGCTGCAATGTATTTCGTACATCTGGTCACTTGTGACAGTTGTGACGTCACGACATTAAATGCGATGTTTTGAGTCAAAACAAAGTAGTGATACATTGCTTGCTGAATTGTTTTGTATGGAAAAATAAAAATTGTCCACTTTATTACAAAACTTATGAAAGTGTGTTCATTAAAACCTAACCTAACCTAACCTAACTAACCTTTGATTATGCAAGTATCAAAAATATACGCTGTATTGTACCCCATACCTGGGCGACCGAGCTTTGCTCGGTTATAACTATTTATTGTAATATGGTGGTGTATAGGTGATAATCTTAACTACATTTTTTTACTAAATTAAACTTGTCTAGAACAATAAAAATTAAAAAATTATATATAAACTTGAACATATAAAAAAAAAAGTTAGTCACCGGGCGAGATTCGAACCCGTAACACTCGTTTAGCAGTCCGCGTCTTAACCGGCTGGATGAAATTGGTTTGATTACATTATTTGTCTTTTCTATTGAACTCCAATTTGGAACACACCACCACAACTAAAACCACACAAATTACTGCTTCATACCGAGCTGTATCCAATTCCCTTGCTTATACCAACTATCCGAATAATTTATTCAGTGGCTTGGCTGATATTTCGATCGTTAATCACAAGCAAATTACCATTGACATCTGATTATACTTAGTTATTAACAATCTTGAGCTCACGCTTAGACTGGTTTCTATGATTACCGCTCTGTACTTGTAAGCGAAGGCAGTATATACTCCTGCTTTATTCATGCTGTGGCCATCCTAATTATGAGCTTCAAATATCTGCCGCATAACAAAACGACGTAACTACAAAATGATTAAAATACGTATGTGATGTTTCAACTCTAAAAGGGTTTTGATACGTCGAACATTTAATATTCTAGTGGCGAATCAAAATTATTGCAGAAGAGAAACTTGATTTGTTTTAATTGCAAGTCATGAAAGTACTAAACGGGTATAGACTAGAAAAGAGTAAACTGAAACTGACTTTAGCTGCGAGACTACTGCATTTTAATTTATTTACATAATAATGAATTATACATTTATATAATAATGTTTTCAACTGTACTCTCAATGTGTATAGAAACTATGTTAATCAAATTTGGAATCGGAGAGTGACTGGAAATTGTCGGCTGCCAGCATATTGGCATTGCATAGAAATGTTACCTCGCTCTGCATTTTCTATCGCATGTATAACGGGGAGTGCTTCGAGGAATTGTTCGGATTAATCCCTGCCGTTTTCACCATCGTTCTATGCGACAACATATCCATATTTACCACTCACGTAGCTGGTTGGCAAGCCTCAACTTTGATTTTCTCCAGAAACTTCCTGCCCCGCACAGCTAACCTGTTGAATAAACTGTCGCCATGGTTATTACCGGACTGATACGACAAAACATGATACCTACATTATCAAATCAAATGGTTATAGACCCAGCGAGAGTGAAAGTCTCCGTTGCAGCCTGAACAAAAATGCTTCCAGCTGTCCGTCTGACCGGCTATTTTCCTGTATAGGTCCCATTTCTCAAGCAATTTTCATTCAATTTGGTAATTACGAAATATCATTTGATATTTACCACTAGCTTTTCGGTGAAGGAAAACACCTGCATACATCTGCGAAGAAATTCAAATGTGTATGTGAAGTCCCCAATCCGCATTGGGCTAGCGTGGGAACTATAGCCCGAGCTCTCTCGCGCATGAGAGGAGGCCTGTGCCCAGCAGTGGGACGTATATAGGCTGAATTATTATTATTATTGGTAATTAGATTCGACAATTATTTAGAACTAGTTTCTGCCCGCGACTTCGTCTGCGTAGAATTGGTATTTCCTTAGTCACATCCAGTATATTCACCTCCTTTTCACCCCCTTAAGGGATGATTTTCGGGATGAAAATGATTCTATGTACTTTCAGAAAACGCAAACTATTTCTGTACCAAATTTCATCTAAATTAATCCATGGGTTAAAGCTATTCTGAGACTATAATGATATAATGTTGTATTGTCCAAATATGAAGTGACTGTGATACAGTGAAGTGGACTGGTAGTACCTAAAGTAACAGTGCTTAGTAACAGTAAAGTGGACCTTAAAGTGCAGTATTTAAGTGCGGATTTACAACAGCCAGGTGCGAACGTTCCTATCATATGTATCGATTTATTTTCAAATATAAATACTTAATAAATATTACAGGGACATTATTACACACATTGACTTAGTCCCTCGGTAACCTAAGAAGACTTGTATTGTGGGTACTCAGACAACGATATATATAATATACAGATACTTAAATACATAGAAAACATCCATGACTCAGGAGAAAATATCTGTGCTCATCACGCAAATAAATGTCCTTACCCGGGACCATCGGTTTTATAACCAGGGTCACTACCCACTGGGCCAGACAGATTGTATATGAAGTAGAAATTCATTATCTGATGCTGTAGATAATTCTAGTATCCCATTTGCGGTTAATGCCAGATACCTAATTAATTTTCCTGTTTAGTGCGGTAATAGCTTCAGAGAATCACTAATCAATGATGCTACAAGTGCATTCAGCATAAATGGATTGCGGATGTCAGTCTTTGCCAAATTACAATCAATAATGACAAACTGGATGACTGACAGCGTAAATCAGCATTAAATTAATAGGGAGGGTATATTTGGGGGCGCTAGATTGGTTGTCAAATAGAAGATGGGATAACAAAATTTAGGGCGTCCGCTAGCTGGCGAAAAATAGTAAGAGCAACTGGTTGACGAAAAATAGTATGAGCAACTGGTTGATGAAAAATAGTATGAGAAACTGGTCCATGAATAATAGTATGAGCAACTAGTTGATGAAAAAACTGGTTGATGAAAAATAGTATGAGTACTGGTTGACAAAATATAGTAAGAGGAACTGGTTGGTGAAAAATAGTAAGAGCAACTGGTTGATGAAAAATAATAAGAGCAACTGGTTGACAAAACATAGTATGAGCAACTGGTTGATGAAAAATAGTATAACTGGTTGACAAAAAATATTATGAGCAACTGGTTGACGAAAAATAGTATGAGCAACTAGTTGACGAAAAATGGTATGAGCAACTAGCGCGGACGCGTGTGATGGAATTTACCTATACAATCAAAGTTACGCTTTCATTTAAAAACGATATGATGAAGTGACAGGAGTAGAAGGTAGGACCTACTCGTATATACTCTCCTGGCCGGTTTCGACCACAGCGACTGTTTCAGCTCCGTTGTGCAATACGTTCGTGTGCTTGCATGTGGCTCGTGTAGCCGATTTTATTTGCTAAGGCACGTGCACATGTCGAGCAAGAAAGCACAACCTTGACGTAATTATACGTAGTAGCCGCTGGTGGTTTTTATTTTTTTTATACTACGTCGGTGGCAAACAAGCATACGGCCTGCCTGATGGTAAGCAGTCTCCGTAGCCTATGTACGCCTGCAACTCCAGACGAGTTACATCCGCGTTGCCGAACCTAAACCCTCCCCTCGAGCTCTGGCAACCTTGCTCACCGTCGTCGTGGTGGTGCCGTTTGATATCGAGTTCCACAAGTCGACAGGATTCAAAATCATTGGTTTGCTTAGCGACGAACGATCTCTATTCAGGGCGGTGGGCCACCTACTTTTCCCACAGAAACGGGTCAATGTTGTTGATTTTCACAGAAGTACAACACACACGAGAACAGGAGTAAAATGTATACTTAATACAAAACTTTGATTGACGGGAATTTTATTTTCATTTCTGGTACAAGCTTTTATCGCTGACTGTACTTTTTTTCCACACGCAACTAATACTCATCGAGACAATACTAAAAACCCCAAATAAACAAAGGTTTGCGTTGTTTTATCAGAGTTCCCATGGCCACCCTCCTGTCTCCATCATCAGATCTGCTTGATGGTAACAAAATATTGCATTGTCGTCCTACTTACATATTATTGTAGTAGTGTATTTTTTTTTGCTTACAGAGCAAGTTAAATAAAAGCTTGTAATTAAATAGATTTTGTTGGTATTGGTTACCATATGGTAATTAATTAGCTTTGCTGAAAGATATCTTTACCGAGGCTGGCAATCAATAATGCCCTACTTGCCCTCGTAGCCTTATTAGCACTACAACTGACAGCATAAATTGATGGCTGCCTGTGTTTGGTGAAATACAACCGACACGGTGATTGGCTAGTTCAATGACAGGCTAAGTATACTTGGTCAACCAAATCTCGTCAGTAGCAAAAGGCGGCAAATTTGAAGAATCGCGGGCTAGCAACACTGTTTTCGAATAATTCTCTCATATTTAATGTTGCTATACCCTCTCAGGGTTCATGTTGAGACTGTACTGGGCTTTAAGCTATTAATAAGCACCAAATGTACACATGAAACGCAATAAAATATTTGACTTTGACTATATTTTAGCTGTGGAATGTGGATAATGAATGATAGGCATCATGTTTGTTTACATTCTGAATCGCTGCTATTTTAAAAGAAATTTCTGATGTCAACATTAAATACCAATATATGAAATGATCTTGTGCATGAATTTAAAATAAGTCAAGGTGCCTACAATATAAAATGACGCTCGTTGATCGAAAATATTTGAAAATTTTGAGGTTATGATAACTACATATTTTGGTTCGATGTACATTGCTGCTTTTCTTTATTATTTATTTTTTTATTTTATAATACACACCAACAGTACATAAACAAAGCTAGTAAAGTAACAAGTATAGTGGACACGTATAATATCTATGCACCAATAACAGATGTGCAACAACACTCAAACAGTTCGCAGCTTTTTACACTGCATTAATAACTACAACTTTACTATACATTAATAGATTAGGTGATTGAAACATGCATAGGAAAAAAAACTAATTACTTACTACTACTATAGTACTAATGTATTACCACAAGCATTTCAAGTTTGTTTGAACATTCTGCTCTTTAAATTTTGAATAGAATCACTAAATGTCTATTTCGAGGTTTTGTAGAAGTGATAGATTATTCCAAGTTACTTGCATTCTATGGAACGGAAGTGACTTGCCCAGTTTAGTCCTGGTAGAACCGGGGCGAAAAATAGTGCGACGACAAGACCGCGTGCTAGCCTTCGGTACTGTAAAGTTTAAACCTCCCAACAAGTAAGGTTCCGCGATTTTACCGTTTACCAACTTGTGTAACAAAGCGATGCCAGTCTGAGCGCAATACTGCCTTTTGAGTGTTGCCCTACTTCACTTTGCTGTACATTGCTGCTGACATACTTTGCTTGACAGACTATAGTTCATAATTATACCTCACACATCAAATGATGGTCCCTATGTCATTTCATTTTGATATGGAGTAGTTGTCACGTAAAACGTTTGTAGACGATTTTTACGTTTTTTTAAAGATAGTTTATTAGTTTATTTAGATATACATTTAAGATTAAAGTTATAAAAATAGGGTAACAACATATTTCTTTGATTATTTTTTATATTGAGCCAAACCAGAAGAAACTTAAAGGAACCTGGCATAAGGACCATCATTCAATGCTAGAGGTAGGTAGATCGGTGCCCTATTGATTTTCCGACAAACAATACGCCGATTTTCGATTCGCCGACAACGATTCGCAAAACGGGTTTTTTGGCCGAGTAACGATTGGCAGAATGTCATTATGCATAATAGTCGTTTGCACGAGTAGTCAATTCGCAGAACATTGATACGCATATTTACCTTCAATGTTTTCCACATTGTGAGGAAACCTGCATACATCTGCGAAGAAATTCAAAGGTGTATGTGAAGTCCCCAATCCGCATTGGGCTAGTGTGGGGACTAGCCCGAGCCCTCTCGTGCATGTGAGGAGGCCTGTGGCCAGCAGTGGGACGTATATAGGCTGAATAATTATTTTTATTTGAAATAACAGAGACAGCCTTAAATAATTCAATGTCTACGCCAACGTATTAAAACCGAAAAAATCTGAACCTTAAAAACAGATTCACGGAGCTTCTGAAAAGCTCAATTATGACGCTGGAGAAATAGTAATGAAGACGAAAATTTGCAAATTTCATTTAAGTCCTGGCCAACTTTACTCGTAGTTTTGTATATAAATGTTGGTTTTCAGTAGATGTGTGTCGTCTAGTAAGTGAATTAAATGAATGAATATCTTTATTTAGGGTTCCGTACCCAAAGGGTCAAACGGGACCCTTTTACTGAGACTCCGCTGTCCGTCCGTCCGTCCGTCTGTCACCAGGCTGTATCTCATGAACCATGATAGTTAGCCAGTTGAAATTTCTACAGATTATGTATTTCTGTTGCCGCTATAACAAAAAATACTAAAAATAGAATAAAATAAATATTTCTTTCCAATCTCGAGGTTATCCAATCACCGAAGTTAAGCAACGTCGGACGGGGTCAGTACTTGGATGGGTGACCGTTTTTATAGATAATGGTACGGAACCCTTCCTGTGCGAGTCCGACTCGCACTTGGCCGGTTTTTGAAGTGTACAGAAAGTGATACGTTTCTGCAATAGAGCATTTTACTTGTATTATATACGGGCGATTTTCCGAAACTCGATGACTTGCGCCTATTTTGCGTGATATGTTGGGAGTGGGCTAGTCCTGCTAGCCCAGCTCCTCGAGGAATCCTATCAAACCTTTAATGTTGAGTAGGACCTCGGGGAGGTCTCTCGGGGATCCGAGATGTTTAGCCCTGTATGGAGTCACTCCGCTGCATTCCAGCACCACGTGAGAATATGTTTCTTCTGTCTCCATGTCAGCATTTTACTTTCCATGTACGATT
The DNA here is from genome assembly GCF_033807575.1 of Cydia pomonella. Lineage (NCBI taxonomy): Eukaryota > Metazoa > Arthropoda > Insecta > Lepidoptera > Tortricidae > Cydia > Cydia pomonella. The sequence continues at coordinate 16,138,847 of NC_084721.1, read as the reverse complement.
TTTTTTTTCATTTTTTTTTTACTATAAGCAGTTCAAATTTGGTTTTAAATGGATTTGTTATACAATTTCTATTCTGATCTCCCCATCCCATAAACAACGATACTTTTACCTGAATGGTTAGTTGAAAGTACCCTCAAGAAATGCTATAAAAATTATAGGTACTTGGTGATGTTTTAAAAAACACATGTATTTTACTTTCCACGTATCCGAAATAAAAAGTAGAGTGTTCATGTTCAACTAGGGCGAAAGGTACTCGTATCATTTCATCCCTTGGTTAACAAACTGGGATTTGGGGAAACTCTACAGCTGTTAATCAGATATTTTTGACGCAAAAAAGTTGTATACGTGCTGTGGGTGGAGTAGGGTCATTAGATTCGTGCAGACCTCTTTTTACAAAATTCAAAGCCTTGACCTTGGCTAGCATTTATATATTTTTATTTATTTATTTATTTAGCACAGTATAATAACAACTGCTACATGATGTCAGGAAAAGTTTATAATAATATTCCTCTAGATTTAAGACTGCTACCAGATAATTTATTTCAACGGAAACTCCGACATTGGCTCATTGATAAATGTTTTTATAAATTAAATGATTTTTTAAATAATTGTTATACCTAGGTTAGAAGTTGACATTGTAAATTTGTATATTCTTTATGACTGTGATTTTATTTTATTTTAGTTGTAATGATATTAATTTTATTTTAATTCATTTAATTCATTTATTTCAAATTGTATATTTTAATTTGCATGCCACTAAAAATGGTGAATTGTGCTGATCCATATTATTTTAAGTCCATCACATTGTACCTGACCATGATTCTAGCAAATAAAAACTTTGAAACTTTGAAACAATCTACTATTGATTGAACTCAGTCTTTAACTCACCGATGATTTAACTCGCTCAATAACTCACCTTTCTCAGTGTTCCTTGCTCGCTCTTTCCCACTCATTATTCGAATAAGCCGAGCGTGACACCCCAATAGTCAGTATTATATTTCGCGCGTAGTAACTATTATGAAGTAAAATTATATAATAGTATTTTGTGCAACGGGTGCATAATAAGGGTTCTTAAAATTCTAGGGCCGAAGTTACAGAACGAAACGAAGTTAAATTTTGTAAAGATAGACCCGAGGATTTTAAGACCTAATTATGTGACCAGCACACGATAATTTTTCTAAGATATCAAACAACTAAAATAATAAATAAAATCAAAATAAATATTGGTTTGTATATCGTTTCTTTGCCTAGAAGAATAAAAAAAAACTTATATAATATTCCAAACTCTGCTTTTAGGTTCCTAACAGACAGGGGCGTGCTTCTTAAATATGGAGTGTTAGAATAGAAAAAGGAATTTAACTTTATACCTTATTAAATGCATAATCCTTTATTTTTGTTAGGCTACCATTTGGTAGACACCTACCGTCTCATCTATTTCATTCATCTTCTTCTTAGTCGTTTCACTCTTGACAGAGTGGTCGTGTTTATTATCGGATGGTGACGTGCTTCACAACACGCCATCATTCTTCTCTGTTGGCATTCTTCACATTTTGTATGTCAACCCATGCAGCTTTGACCTAGTCTGTCCATTTCATCGGTGGTTTTGTTCATGGCCTGGTACCATCCATTCTCCCCTGGACCGCCTATTTCATTACGTTATCCGTTTTCCAGCCTCAGGGGAACATTTTAAAATTACGCTAACAAATATTTATACCCTCTAAAACTATTAAATTAGGTTACTACACCGTACCCTCTCAAAATTAAGGATCTAAACCATCCTTAATTGGATTCGTAGGTATAATCCATATTACCAAGGGTACTGGTTAACGAGATAAGAACATGTTTCTCAACAAGCGAGCGAAGCGAAGTTCTTTCAACTTGGAATACACGGCTGACTCCCCAACCAGCCTCCCGTCAACAACGTCCCGGCATTTCGATGTTTTTAAACGGAACTATCAGATGATCGGTAGTTTTATAGGAAATGACTTAAGTATATTTGTTCTTATTTAAATGAAATTAAGTAAACGTGTACTTCATTCATTAAATTACGAGCAGGCTTACTCAAGGGGTTATGGAGCTAGAAGAGCCTAGGCTAGCCCAAAAGCTATTTGTGAGGGGTATCGTTATTCTGCTCAACTCCTTCGCTAGAACCTCTATTTTAGCAGAAGGATAACTTGGATTATTCAATTTCAAAGTCTTTCTGTTTTAAACAAGCCTGGACTTGCACTTCTAGCGGTCGCGATAATCTTCCATTTCGCTATAAATCGCTGGATAAAACAGGTTGAGAATGCAGGAATCCCCAAGGATTTTCAATATTTTTGCGAAAGTAGCACGCTCAGTCTTCCATATCACTCTAACCGTTACTTAATTATATGTGCGGCGCCCATGCACTGCTTTTTGTGTCTTGCCTTCAGAGTGAGGTACAATTCTGATACCTATTGATCATAAGAGCCTTTATGCTTTTAAAAACCGTGCTTCTTAGTTGTCTCTGGCCGCCGATGATGGCGCATGTCCCGTAGGACTTTTAATACAAAACGGGGGTCAATAATGGACACGGTTCGTCCACATTGATTATATTTAAAAAATAAATATTGATAAAAATTACAATATAAATTTGCATCTATGTCAGAATTATGTTTCTAATATGATCGTCAACATAATAAAAAATATGAAATAAAAACCTAATTCTCTCCCCCCTTAAGAATCGTCATGTATAAACAAAAACGTGTCAAATAATTAAATATGAATCAAATATAAATTTAAAATTGATGTCAATGTGAGCAATTAGGAATCGTTGTTAAAGTGTCAAATAAAAATAACATAAAAATATCACACGAGAAGATATTTTTCCCTTATTCATTAGTCTATAGTATATAAATCAATGTAATATATTTATATATAATGTTATATTATGTAATAGTATATCCATTTTGACCCAAGAACTAAGAATAATTATAAAGCTTATAATCGTATTAATACTTAACCAAGTGCCCTTTAAAGTAGCAAAGTACCTTCCCCCTTCCTGAAATTATTTAATAAATTCTCTTTAAACGTATTCGCACGTGAAAGAAACGTATAAGTTTTACTAGAAGCGCTTCAGAAGATGCTCTTTTGCAGCAAGTATATTATGGGAAAAAGTAAAGTACTTTAGGCATTTTTAATCGTATAAAAATATAAACATCATTAGGTTTTTATCATATTGCTTACATATAATTCCAAAAAAAAATAATCGAAAAAGTAAATATTTTAGTTTTACGTTCGCGCGTTAGTTTTACGTTTTACGAGCGCGATCTCCATATTTCTTCTCTGGATATTATAGAAAATTATTTTAGGTAAAGAACTTTGTTTTACTTTTTTCGATTTTTATATTATTATTATAATTTAACTTTAAAAAATTGGGATCAAAATTTCTTGTCCTTTGTTCTTATAAGTGCAGGTTTTTGTTACCTTGGTGTAACTTGGTAGGTTTTTGGTTGTTAATGTTGAATGTTGAACCTGAACGAGACCATAAATGCAATCTGAACACACGGTTGGCATTCTTTCATACTGCGATGATAACACAAAATAATAACAGCAAACACAATTTCAACAGATACGTTGGATGTAATAATTTACGGAGAAGGATCCAACCCACAAACAATACAATACAAATACACTTTATTGCACACCTCAATACAGAAACAGTACAAATAATACAACACATAAAGAAGAGGTAAACAACAGGCGGTCTTATCGCTGAAAAGCGATCTCTTCCAGACAACCTTTAGGTAGCGGAATTAAAAAAAAAAATGTTATGTCAGTAGGTGTTCCAGATGCAATAAAAGAAGTCTAGCACAGAATAAACACAAAACTTAACAATATATCATATACAAATATAAATATAAAGGTATATAAATACATATACATACATATATTAAAATATATATACATATACATATATAAACATTTGTCGATAAAATTTGAACTTACTTTTAACTCAATTCAAGCCAAATAAAAAAATAACGTGTGAGCGAGCCTGGTACAGAAAACCATATTGTACGTTTTTCGCAATTTTTCCTTTATCTGTGCTATAAGACGTTGCCTCGTACCAAATTTCAAGATTCTGAGTTCACGGGAAGTACCCTGTAGGTTTTGATTCCCTTGCGAGTGTCGAAAATTTGCGGAAATTTTCGGCATAAACGGCTGTATCTTTTGATTGCGTTTGCTTAGAAGTTTGATTTTTTCACAGCTCCAAGGGAAAGTAGACCTAAGTATTTGCTATAAATTCCAGCTTGATACCTCCACGCGTTCCTGAGAAAAAGGGCCTTGACAGACAGACAGACGGACAACAAAGTGATCCTATAAGGGTTCCGTTTTTTCCTTTCGAGGTACGGAACCCTAAAAATAGAGTTTAAAATGACTCCTTGTCTTATTAGATACAGTGCCAACAAAAGGATAAGAAAAGCTATTCATTTCAATTGCATTTTTTTTAATGTATCTTTTCACTATACTATTACACGTTGTATCACATCTAGCGACTCTACGTCCGCCACGGAATGTCAAGGCAAGCATAAGGTGCAATTTCCCCTGAATAATTCTAACAATTTGCCTCCCTGCCGACTTAAATTTAAGCCGTAATAAACGTCAGCGTAACTAAAGAAAAATGTGTTCCACGACACTTTATTACCGTCGCTGTTGAGCCCCGATTGTGTGACATGCAAGATTTTTGATGAACGGGGGTATTGTATGGAGATTAGGTACGGGTACTGGTTGTTTTGGGAGCTGTGGAGAGTTGATATACGGTATTACTGATGCGTAACTAGACTTAGACTTTTTAAGGTTTATGTAGTTCAGACTTTTGAAGAAAGATGATGTGAAAATACTATAATACCCTTTTAAAGGTCTTGAAGGATATTCTTTGTTGTTTGATATGCAAGATTTTGTAGAGAGATAAATCCCATCAAAAGTATATTGCCAAGTCCAGAGACTATACAAGATGGATTTTCTCTTTGGGTCAGTAAATCTTTATCCCACCAAAAACATTCTGTAAAAAACTAGGAAACTCTCGATGGAGCTGCTTGTTTATCTCTAAAAAGTAATGAAATCTAGACAAAGTCGTGCCAAGTCTAAGGTTCCTTACTGCGATTTCTTTATTATTATAGTTAATGTTGTGTGACTTGGCCGTTGAAGGGTACACAAGGGTACAAAACCAGCTGCTCCATGACACCATTGCACCAATCTGTCGCCAGAACCGCTACCCATTGACGATGGAAAATTGCCACTTGGGAAACGTTGATTCAATAACCAGTCAATTTAAGGCTTGATAAAACTGCGTATTTCAATAATACCTCTGCACGGGATCTGGTAGCTGCGTGAACCGAGTCAAAAAAAATCGAGCTTGTATGGCTTGCACTGTCAAAAAGTTATCAGAACCCTTAGTGTAAATTTATTCGATAGCGTGACGTGATGTACGCGTTTGCGTTAAATCTCATTTTGTATGGGATATAGAATCAGCGCGCCAAGCGGGACGTTTTGAAAACTCTAAATCCCATACAAAATGAAACTGCGCAAACGCGCACGTCACGTTTCGCTATCGTATAAATTTACACTAGGGGTACTGACCTTATCTAGAGCGAAGCTTATAACTCACGTCCTAACTCAAGCGATGCAGAGATGAAAATACGGACTACGTTTGTATGGAAAAGCAGCCGTCACTTTTCCTCTTAACACAACGCGATTGAAAGTAACAAACACTGTCATTATCACGCTATCACAAAAACAACTATGACCATCATATTCGTACAATTTGTACATAATTAGTAAGTCCATAGAGTTTACCTTTACCCACTTCAAAACATGTCCGATCAAACTCAATACGCCCAGAGGCATATATCGATTGGGTAAGGTAATGAAACTCCTATAAATAGCTATCAAAGTCAAAACAAACTTATTAGCCTCGCTTTCCATTGAATATGTAATCAATAATCATTTCCTATGATTTCCGATACTGGGAGATCAAATTAAAAATGAAATTAAGTCAGGGCCAAAGTTCCTTCAAAGTAAGGTAACAGTTTAGGAACACTGAAATACGCGAATAGTAGTCAAATCATACAGTAGGTTAAACCCCTTTTTAGGGTTCCGTAGCCAAATGGCATAAAACGGAACCCTTATAGTTTCGCCATGTCCGTCTGTCTGTCTGTCTGTCTGTCTGTCTGTCTGTCTGTCTGTCTGTCTGTCTGTCCGAAGCTTTGCTCCGTGGTCGTTAGTGCTAGAAAGCTGAAATTTGGCATGGATATATAAATCAATAAAGCCGACAAAGTCGTACAATAAAATATAAAATTTTTTTTTTTTTTAGGGTACCTCCCCTACACGTAAAGTGGGAGTGAATTTTTTTTTTCACTTCAACCCTAGAGTGTGGGGTATCGTTGGAAAGGTCTTTCGAAACTAATAGGGGTTTTCAAGAAACATTTTTTGATAAAGTGAATATATTCGGAGATAATCGCTCCAAAAGAAAAATAAAATGTGTCCCCCCCCCCTCTAACTTTTGAACCATAGGTCCAAAAAATATGAAAAAAATCGTGGAAGTAGAGCTTAAGAAAGACATTAAATGAAAACTATAGCATGATCAGTTTAGCTGTTTTTGAGTCATCGCAAAAAGTTTTCCCTTCATAGTAAAAAGACATTTTAATTAGGTACTGATTATGCAAATTTGCCTATTTGTTTAACTCAGGTGAAAGGTACCGTTTCATCCCTTGGTTAACAATTTACTATACTTTAAGCTCCAGTTTAGCTTATTGTGACAGAAGAGTAACTACGGAACCCTACACTGAGCGTGGCCCGACATGCTCTTGGCCGGTTTTTTTTTTTTATTACATAGGAGGATGGGCTAATTGGCCTGTTCGACCAATAAGGGCAAGCGGTATGTCACCGGATAATAGCTTATTCTAAGTTGTAAAACTTTTAAAAATTTCCACCCCCACTTAGGAAGGTGCCCTAAAAACTCTCCCCTACACGTAGGGAGGTACCCTAAAAAAAATTAATTTTTTTGATTTTATTCTACGACTTTGTCGGCTTTATTAATATATATATATATCCATGCCAAATTTCAGCTTTCTAGCACTAACTACCACGGAGCAAAGCCTCGGACAAACAGACAGACAGACGGACATGGCGAAACTATAAGGGTTCCTTGTTGACTACGGAACCCTAAAAAGGACAATTATTTCAACTGAAAAAAAGAACAGCGTTATTTTGTACTTGAATGTAAACAATATATGTAGGTAGTTACCGTATTAAATATTTATTCAAACGTGAGTCATATAGGTAATTGACGCGAAGGCGCAGCGTGCTTTTTTCCTGTGATAAATAATTCTAAAAGTAAGTTCAGGAAAACATTGTCAAAGACACGTGTTAGTAATTTATACTTGTTTGTTCCCATTATAAAAAAAACACAAACTCAATGAGGGGGAAGTGTGAGAGGGCGTAGTCAGAAAACCAGTCCAGAAAGACGACCGGTCTGGCCTAGTGGGTAGTGACACTAGTGACCCTGCCTATGAAGCCAATGGTCTTGAATTCGAATTCCGTTAAGGGTATTTATTTTTGTGTGAACACAGATGTGTGTTCCTGAGTCATGGGTGTTTTCTATGTATATAAGTATGTAGTACCTGGGCGACCGAGCTTTGCTCGGTTATAACTATTTATTGTAATATGGTGGTGTATAGGTGATAATCTTAACTACATTTTTTTACTAAATTAAACTTGTCTAAAACAATAAAAATTAAAAAATTATATATAAACTTGAACATATAAAAAAAAAAACAAAAGTTAGTCACCGGGCGAGATTCGAACCCGTAACACTCGTTTAGCAGTCCGCGTCTTAACCCGCTGGACCAGACGGACAGTGGCCGGCAACACGAAATTAGGGACCATATTCTGCGTCGAAAGAAAAACGCATGAAAACTCGAAGACTAATCTAGATAGATTGTATACCCCCAAAAACCCCCATATACCAAATTTCAGCGAAATCGTTAGAGCCATTTCCGAGATATCACAGAAATATATATATATATATACAAGAATTGCTCGTTTAAAGGTATAAGATTTATCTATATACGTATGTACACTGTCACTTAGTACCCGTGAAAGCTTTGCATATACTTAAGTTTGGGGCTCGGTCGATCTGTTTAAGATTGTCCCCAAATATTCATTTATTTATATTTATAATTAGAATGAAACAAAAGATATGGCACGCTGTGCGAAACATGCGACAGAAGATATAGCCATCGCGGGGTTTTTACTTTTTATCTCAATTACGATAAAAATATACCTCGGAGTAAAGGCCAACACCTATATGATACGACGTCATCTCACGTTGCGGCGTTGTATCGCAGGGCCAACACACATACTCACGATACGATGTCGTATCCACGACTACGGTATTGGTTTTCGTCGCTAGATACTCGTAGGTTTTCAATTTTATATAGGTACTTATAAAGTTAGTTTCGGACGCGGGTATATCCTTAAACCACGTCCAGTTAAAAAAGAGGTATGGGCACTGTTAATGTCATCTCGCTTTGTGTTGTAGGGCACAACATTACACAGCGGATATCATTCCAGATCTAGAGCAGAACCTCCACCTTACAGAAAATCGCAGCCATAGAAAAAACACTAGACCATACTCATAGTGTGTTGTGTTCCTGCCGGTGAGTAATAGGCATACACTGCGTCTGATTCGCACGCAGCAGGTTGCCAGAGCTCTACGAGGTTGCGGAGTGTTAGGGTCGGCAACGCGCATGTAACTCCTCTGGAGTTAGGATAGGCTACGGAGACTGCTTACCATCAGGCGGGCCGTATGCTTGTTTGACACCGACGTAGTATAAAAATATAGTCTTCCTATAAAAATGTGTTTTAGATTTGCCTAGCGCACTGTATTGTGTCAAGTATAAAAACTGTTCCATCACGACTAAATCTGTGGCATCACTAAGTTTGGAACTCTTCACGAAATTTATCGGAGACAAGTTTTAGATTTAAGACGGCTTAGACTTAATTTAGTGGAACGATATTCATTTTATCCCCACTTTATCAGCCCTCGATCTAAAGTACCTAATTTTTAGCAAAGATTTATTACGAAGCTTCATCTAAAAAAGGCATTTTACTGAAATTATAATTAGCTTAATAAATTATGTTTATATCTATGTGTACTTTCTAAGTTTTAGATTTATGAACAATATAAACAGTATCTTATATTTTTATCTTCTTAACTTATTTATTCTTTATCACTAATAGGTATTAAGAACTTTTTTTATTCTAAAATTAGCTTTAAATCTGCATTTCTGAGTAAATACCTAATTAATGTGAGAGTTTATTGCAAAAAGCTTATTTAATCACTGATATTTTGTTTTCGTTTATAAATTATATCTTAAGAAAAACTTTTTCTTTAAATACATAATCGTTAATGCAGTGTAAATACTAGTAATTAGTAGTGGTGGAAGCTAGATTCTTTTGAGTCTTACTTTGAAAAACTTGACTAGTTTTTACGCGACTCTGCGGTTAAAAAACTTCCGAGTCTTTTAAATCCCGAGTCGAGTCGTTTATTGAGTCTTTTAGTCGCAACTTAAAACATCTCGAGCCTTCGGATAAATATTTTGTTAAAAAATTTGTACGTTCATTTTTACATATTAATATGAACACTACGGAAAATATGCATTATTGAATCATGTGTACCTAATCCATAAATTTCATGAGGAGACAATGCGTTGTAGAAAACTTTTGTACATCATTTCAACTATCTTTAATGGACCCAAGTCTTTCCAAAAGACTCGGGTTTCGATAAGAACTCAAGTTTCGACTTAATGACTAGAGTCTGAAAAACTGAGTCATCTTTTAAGACTCTGTTTTAACAGAGGACACAAAAGGCTAGAGTCTAAACTAATACTTTTAAGTAACAAAAGTTGTACATACAAATATATATCAAATAAACAGAAGCACGTATAAAAAGCCTTCGTTATTTCAAAGAATTTTCACTTGAAAATTTCTCTCAAAAACATAATAAAAAAATAATCTTTGACATAATCATTATGAAGCCTTTGAACAAATCCCTTTCAGCTGTCATTTCATAGAAAAAGTCACAATTCACGCAGGTACCTCGTTATCTTGCATTCCCAATGCCTAACTGAACGCAGGCGAGTCCAACACTTGAGCGTCCACCGAATCCTTCACATTCAGAACCCCTAGTGTAAATTTAATCGATAGCGTGACACGTCTCATTTTGTATGAAAGCGCGCCAAACAGGACGTTAGGGAAACTGAAAATCCCATACAAAATGAGACTTAACGCAAACGCTTACGTCACGTTTCGCTGTCGAATAAATTACACTATTAGGGGTACAGTTCCGTAACAATTTTACTACTTATAACAATAACCTTCATTGATGTCAGTTTTTTAATAAGAAAGATTTGATATGATTTAACACTAAGATATTGTTATTTAAATTTTAGGATGTTATTTAATTTGATTTAATTTAATTCTATTTTAATTTAATTTAATTATTTTTGTAATGTGTAAATGTATAATGTATATGGAAATAATTTTCTGGAATAAAATTTCATTCATTCATTTCATTCGTTAACGAGAAAAATATAACACTGGGACTATCTCTTCACCAACGTGGACATGAGCGGAGATGAGACTTGGGTGAAAACCAATAGCATTGGTTTACGTAGTACCACAATGTTCTAACAGATGGCGTTAGGAAGCTAGCACGCAATTTGGTAGAAACCTACATCGCACTTACGGAGTTTCAAATGTCAGTTACTATAAATACAACTACTGACCAGCTCTCAGTGGACTTCGGTCCCCAGGCATAACACCCGCCTGGAGAGAGTACTCTTCATTACCCGTTCTTTACCATAAGCTTTTGAAATATTCTTTAAACAGTATAATTGCAGTAGTATTGCAGCGTGACTACTGCCGACTGCATTGCTGCCGCAAATGTCAAAGTTGCTGTTTCTGCCCCGATTTTTTAAATTTGCGGCAGCTGCTGGTTATGGAGAGTAGAGGAAAGCAGAATAATCTCTTATAGGAGAACTGTTTCTGAAGTGTCCAGCAGGTAGCTGTAAATAATAGTTCTAAATCTCTCCGGTGGCGCTAGGGTAGCACAAAGACATCTTCTTCTTCTCTCGTGTCGAGGTTCCCCTAAACAGGGGATGCCCAGAAAGCAGCGGTACTGACAGCCCGGACCGTGGCATTTCTCAGGTCAGATTGAGAGCACGAGTGCGGGCACGCGGGGCAATCCAGCAAGTGCGCCATGGTTTGTGGTGCAGTGTCGCAAGCACATTGGATAGAGTGGCCACGAAGCAGTCTCCATTCGACCATGCTCTGTTTACAACGGCCAACCTGAGACCTGAGCCTGTTCATCGCCTTCCAGATGGGCCATGGTTCTTTGTGGCCGGGTGGTAAATGCTCCGACACTGGCACATATATGTCTGGTGGTGGGCACCGCCTCCGCCAAAGCACATGACATGACATGAACTTAGACGTTATTGACGGTGTGAAGTGCGCTGTCAGTGGTTTGAATTTTATTATCAAAGTAAAAATTTGTTCGCGATGTATTGTGGCGCCACCTATTTAAGGTTTTTCGATTGACACTTCATACACATAGTTTGGTCTCCTTAACTATACCCTCCATACTGCTGGTTTAGTCTGAATCTGAACCTTAACTTTACTGCAATATCCCCGTAAAATCAGAAGCCATTGGAATAAAGCTGTCATCTTGACGGTTACAATTTCCGGTGCCTTTTGTTCGGCCCGTGAATCTTCTTTTATGACATTTATTAAATTATTTATTATTTTTATTGCTCCAAGAGGGTTGCTGGGGGTTCGGATGCAAAAGTTAGACTAACAAATCATGCTGAGTTACTAGGGGGTGGGAATAGTGTGGAATTGACGCCACATCTATCTCTCAATCAAACTAAAATAGTGGGGTGTAAAGTTGACGAAAAAAAATTTGCACCGATTAGACAATACTTTGTCTTTGCGTATACAAAAGAGAGAGCAGTTTCGGCAAACCACGTGCCATTGATATAGTGCGAGTAAATAGTTATGATACTTTATGTTTTTGGAATAATAAAGATTAGTTATTATATAAGTGAAGCCTTTTTCGACGCAGATCGTATTTATTTTTTCATGATTACCTCAGTTTTGCAATACAATCCCATGTTTGTATTGTTAAAACTATTTAGAACGCAATGAAGTACATATAATACTTATTTAAAGATCTAAAAATGAGCCATGTTGGTTTCTGGATCATTTTAAATCTTTCTAAGTTAGTGGTCAAAGAAATATTATTTGCACCTCGCTCGAAATGGCTTGACAATTCATTTTCAAAAGGGTAATAAAACCATTAACACCCCTTTTGCTTAAAGCGTACTTGAGCGATCTGCTCTTGATCCCACTTAATTTTCTACATTCTAATTTCTAACTTTAATCAAATTGTCCAACTTTTCAATTCATAGGCTGTTAAATTAAATAAAAGAATTGATCTAAAGAACCATGCTTCAGACACCAACGTGTTTAAATATTAGGTCAGTAAATAAGTATTATGTCTACTTCATTCCTTTCTATTAGAATTAGAATTAGGTTAGGTTATTTTATTGGAAAACTGAGATAATAACTTCAAAGTAAGTACGATCTGTGTTGGAAAAAGGTTTCAATTACATAATAAGGTATCTATATTAATAATACGAGTATAATTATTCCAGATATACGAAGTATCATAACTAGTTATTCTCACTATACGGATGGCAAGGGGTTTGCCGAGACTGTTCGCTCTTTTGTCGTTTAATATTCGTAAAAATAAAGATTTATGACTTATCGGTACAAATTATATTTTGTCAAGTATTACACTAAAAATAGAATTATAACGATTCAAATCAAGCACTTAAAACTTCCTCTATAAGCGTATAATTAAAACCGTTTTCAATTAGCCTCTTTAGATCGAATTTCTATTTTTAAACACCGAAAACTTCACACTCAATTTCACACCTTAGAAACTTAAAAATAAGGTTTCAAATCGGTGAGCTTCAGATGCTAAGGAGTTAGTTCCACTTCGTTCTAGTGCTTCGTACTGCCGTAAATTTTCCACTTAGTTCTAATAAATTACCCATGTTGCGCTTTTGCTGACGAGGAGTGCTGACGGGGACTTAGGTAGGTACTATTAAAGGATATTATATCGGAAGGCATGAAGAGGCAAAGTGGAATAAAAATATCGGAAAGTTAAGTATGTTAGCCATGAGCCGATTTTTATATGACGACCTGTCTGGCCTAGTGGGTAGTGACTTACTAGGGAAGTGATGGTTCGAATCCCGGTAAGGGCATTTATTTGTGTGATGAGCACAGATATTTGTTCCTGAGGCATGTATGTTTCCTATGTATATAAGTATTTATAAATATATACCCATTTGTGTATATATTATGTATATCGTTGTCTAAGTACCCACAGCACGAGCCTTATTGAGCTCACATTATGTAATAATGTCCTGTAATATTAATTTATATTTACCTATTTATTTATATTGAGGGCGATATTTTTCCTTAGGTTTGGATGGAATTTTTCTTCATCCTGGGTGAAATAAATACAAAAAACAGAAGTTGTTTAAAAAATATATATTGCAATTTTTCATAACTCAGTGGAAGATTTTTTCGGACTTACGGTGAATGAATGTACAGAAATCTGACAATAAATCGACAGCTAAATAAAGATCGGCTTTAACGTAGCGGCTTACGTGAGCGAATAACTCGCGAATGCGCGGTGCGGGGCGGCGCGGGTGAATCAATCCTTTGAAACTTATGGAAGTGTATGATCTCGTTGCGAACGCGAATGCCGTGGGCTGCCGCGCCGCGCTGCGCTGCGCCGCTTCGCGTTTGCGAGTTATTCGCTACGCAAGCCGCTGCGTTAAAACCGATCTTTATTTAGCTGTCCATTTTTTTGTCAGATTTCTGTACATTCATTCACCGTATGTCCGAAAAAATCTTCCACTGAGTTATGAAAAATTGCAACAATATTATCCTAAGGTATAAATAATATAGATTTGTATTAGAAAAACTGTCAAGTGCTTGTGTTAACTATAAACCACCGAACTTCAGAAATTAACATGACACACTACGTAATAAACAGTCGCGTTACATAGATAGTGACAGCGCAAACGCAAAATTATAAACTGAAATTAATGTAATTTGATTTATTGATTATTATACAAAGAAAAATTGACCAAGGCCTCCAGTAGGGGGCGCTGTAAGCCTTCAGTAAAAAATGCAAATACTTTGAAAAATTCGACCTATGCCGCCGTCGAGTAGCTCAAGCACCTGCCGCGATAGCAGAGGACGCTGGTTCTATGTCAGCCTGGTGCACTGAAGGCCTTGGTCACTTTTTCTTAGTATATGACATTTATTTCAATTCATTACAACTTAGTCGACCTATCGAAAATTGGCATTACATATGCTCCAACAGCGGGAACGAACGTGACACGTGACCTTACCTAAGCGCCGCATTATCGAATTAGTTTACGCCCTCTTCCTATCACGTGTCTGACGTATTGTGTCGTGATGCCAATGTATCGATTTCATACATTTAGGTACTAGGGTTAGAGTAAGTTTTTCACGCGCATCTGTCGCGTTCTAGTGTGACAGTCTCTATTCTGATGCGTCAGATACTATTTCGATTCCCGTCAAAAGCGCCGAGGTGCGGTAACGAAGTAGAATCTATGACACAACAGATCAGACTGGTATGCATGCTCTTTTGATATATTGTCAGCTTCAGAATCATCAGAAATCTAAAAATTTTGGGTGGCTTACGTTAGATAGATTATTCATAACTGTGAGGCAGTATGAAGTAAGAAGTAACTAAAAATATAGGTAGACAAAGCGAACACTTTGTTAAAATTATGATTACATATATTTTGCAAAATCATCTCAATCATAAAAGGTTAGTGTCATGCAATTCACCATACGTCAGATCTCATCAGATTACGTTACGTCATATGGGTATTGATCCGGTTTTAGGGTTATGTACGACTGAATTCTTCTACTTAAACCTAAACCTAAGTTAAATGATTTTTTTTTTCTATTTACTATTATCGTTTGGTTTCGATATGCAAATATCCTGGTCACGGCACCAAAAGAAACAAACATACTTAGGCAGATAATACAAAACATATATATTGGTTAGTTAAATTTTTGTGATTTTGTGGTTATGTATTTTCATTATTCGAGTCATTTTTAGAATCTAGTCACATTAAATTCATAAAATACCTTGCTAGTCTAGATATTTATTACTCACATATAGTGAATATAAAGTGCATACGACTCAACTCTTATAGTGAGTTTGATAAGTATAGTAAAACTGACTCGAGATCTTCATATATGAACTGATAAATTTAAAATCCTTAGCAACTGTGTGTATACTACGTCAGGCTCAGGTGTTAATACGGGTACTGAATTATTTACCGGTCGATATTCCTGCATACGTCCGCTCCGAGCCGCCTGCGTTAATTTACTGGCAGACTATCTAATTACCATGGTAATTACGATTCGTATACGTGATATCACACATCTGTTTCCATAGGCTTGGATTTCAAAGGCAATCGAAGTAATCCTATTCGTGGGATTTGCGTGTGATTACACTTTGAGTCCTTGGGAAACGGATATTGAATTGTGATTGTTTATTGTTTATTCATGCAACACACCAGCTTACAGTTCAGGCACCAAAGCGCTTACATGTTAAATAATAATATTGATTATTAGAATTATTTACAATATCCACAAATACTTAAACATTACAAACTAGGTACAATCACTCAAAAACATATATAAAGCTGTGGAGAAGGATCCTGGTGAGTCATAAAAGACATCAATATCAGGTCTTTGGATTGATAGTTCGTTTAGGAGTGAGAGTGCCCGATTGGTGGGAGCATTGTTGATGTGATAGGCAAGTTAAGGTGGATCATACGAGTCAATTGTGACTGTGTTTAGTAAAAGGTACAACTTTCTGATGATTGAATTGATTATATTTTCTGAGATATTCGCAATTTTGTGAAGTGGTTTTTTCCGATTTTTTTTTCTATAGATCAATTATTAACACCCTAGAAAACGTGAACATAAAATAATTACCCGTCAAAAACCTTTATTAAGTACTTTTGGAAGGGCGTTAACTTTAGGACGCTTTACAGGTGGTAAAACTCAAAGTGTTTTCATACTTTAGCAGCTCAGGCCGCGCGGGGGTGACGACATGAGACGCGCGGGGGGATCACAGGAGCAGCAGCAGTGTTGCTAACTTGGCATAAAATATGCCAGAACTGGCATATTTTCACTCGCTTTGGCATCAATATTTTCTATTCAGCATCTGGCATAATCTGGAAAGTTGTACCTGTCCAGATTCAAAGGCACAAGTTATAAACAAATTTTACAGGTCCATGGCGTATCTAAGTTATATTTTCATGGTTTAGCTCTTTTATTTTTATTCACCACGATATTTCTATCGTTAAATCGAAAACTTCTAAGTAGACGTAAGAATCTCAATCTAATTATCTTTTCGTGTTCTTATTGTTTTGTACTTAGGTATAATGAGTCTTCAAAGTATTACAATCCAATAACGTTCTTATTTAGAACCGCCAGCTAATAATATATTACATGTCTCAAATTATAATATCTCGTTAAGTACAAGGCTTCGCTTGAATTAGTAACATACAGCGAAGCCTACATTAGATTCCACGAATATAATTAAATATTTTCTAAAGCGAGATCCACACACATGTGAATTTATGATATTTTCATTTTAAGTGATTGTGTAGGTATTATGCGAAAATTTAACTGAATATATTCTTAGCCAATTAGTAACCGTAGCTGATTCTAAAGCTTAAAGGATTTCCAATGAAACTACAGCTACGGACTTTAATTGCTGAGCCATTTAGGGTTAACTTTAACAAAAAAAAGGATAGGTATTCTCCACAGAACTTGACAGCCGGCTATTCTTTTTGATATCGTAGATGATAGATATTATTCAGATATTTGTTTCAATCTAGTCTTCAGATGTAATGTATATTCTGCTTTGTTACAGGTATGTTCAAAACGTGCTGGCACTACGAAATAACCGCCGAAACCGATACTGTTGCCAACGCTTTGAGGGCTAAAGAGTCAGATTACCACGTCGTTAGAGGTACGCCTAAACTCGGGTTTCTGCCTTCCTAGTACACATTAAAGCTATATTCATGTATTTCACGTGTCTGCTATATAGCTGAAATAAAGGTTTTCTAAAGCCTCCGGATTAAAACCTTGTAATATAAACGAGTATTCAGTATCTATTAACCTGTATTAAAGAAGCTGTTGCTTATATAGTCGGCTCCCAGCATATTGCAGATCGTTTTGACTCCTTTGCGCTGCGTAGAGATGTAGCCTCGCAGATTTTCAGATATCCATAGATTATATCCTTAATATAACGAGAAGTGCTCTATGTATGACGGAGAGTGCTCCGAGGAATAGCTAGAATTAATCCTTGCTGCTTTGGCTGCTTCGGCCATCGCTCTACGCGGCAACATTTTAATTTTCACCATTTAGAAGCTTGGCAGTCCTCAACTATGCGTTTTTCCACAAACTTCCTGCCACACACAGCTAAATTGTGGCAACGAACTTACAACTCCTCTGGTGTTGTGGGTGTCCATGGGCGACGGTCATTGCTTACAATCAGAATCGATTGAGGCCAATTCGTCTGTTCGTTTACCTCCTATTTTTTTTTATTAGCCAATTTGTGTGTCCCACTGCTGGGCAAAGGCCTCCCCTCTAGCTTTCCAATCCTCCCTGTGCTGAGCAAGGTCCCGCCAGTCCCGCTGAAACGCATCCAAGTCGTCCCGCCATCTCTTTCTCGGTCTGCCTCTGCCACGACTACACCGGGGATGCCGCTAGTAGCTATTTTAGCCCATCTGTCATCATTCATCCGGCAGACATGTCCAGCCCAGTCCCACTTAAGCCTGGCGGTCTTCATCCCAACATCGACGACACGGATTTTGGAGCGAAGCTCTGTGTTTTTTTACCTCCTATATCATAAAAAAAATTACTCACGACTGATTCGAACAGACATTTTATTTTGACGCTATTATTTTGTCTGAAATCTAGTAGTTTTTTGCGAAGCCAATGCATCTTCTCAATCTAATTATTAACCGAAACTCGAAGACAGATTTCCACTAAAACGTCCACCAAAACAAAGTTGCACAACTTTCTCTAACTTTTTAATCCTGTCCATGATTGATGTTGAAAAAAACAATGCTTGTCTCTGGAAGCATCTATCACATGAGTGGACGTGCAGTGTACTAACATCAATTAAGAGGAAAAGGGACTACCGCTTCTCCATACAAACGTAGTCCCCATTTTCTTCTACATATTTCATACGAAGCGGCATTAGGTAGCTACAAACAGCAACACATTAAACTGTCCATTGGTAGACCTTATGCCTTATGTAATAAGGTCCACCGATGGACAGTTACTAGTGTGGGCGAAGGTAGGTACAATTAATATACACCAAATTGTGTAAAAGTATTTTGTACGACGTTAATACCCAGAGAGAAAAACGGGGTTATGTTCGTTCGCGTGAAGAATGCAGTAAAATTATCATTCCTAATTAGAAAGACAAGTATGCCTCCAACTGGTCATTGTGAACTTCACTTTCTACTGAAAAATTTCATTCCCCTGGCCGTACCTATTCGCAAATTCCCCGGAGATTCCGCTTTATTATAGGTTTAAGATTCTTTATTCTCACTAAGAATTTGACAATTCATTTAGATGAGAACTTAAAACTACACAAATACATTTATTTTGCATGAAATTTCTGGTTCTGATGCCGCGTTACTAGAATCTCAATTTTGGTGACTATGTAACCCGTACCAAGTTCCACCTACAACCAAAACTGTTAAGTTGAATCTCTTGGAAATTTGCGAATAGGTATTGCCAGGGGAATGAGATTGTTAAGGAATGACCCTTGATTGGTTACGGGCGTGGCTAGGCCGGCGGACAATAATGGTTTTACTGCATCCTTAACGCGAACGAACTATACGTTTGTATGGAAAGGCGGTCCCTCGTTGTCGTCGAGTTTTAACTGGCCATCGATGAACCTTATGTTATTGTAATAAAGCTTACAAATTGTCCGTTAACAGTGTAAAGGATGGTATTAATCATTTTTATTGAACGTCATTGATTGGTTGATGATGCTTCCATTATCGGACTTGATGAGGCGCGGCCAATTATGTCCGGAGTGTCTGGTTTGCGGGACGGTTTTTAAATTGAAATTCAAGCGGTTGATAGATGAGAGCTAGAATTTTGGAGGAGTCAATTAGTTGCCTTTGATTATAGGTTTTTCATTTTTTTTTATAAGCTGTTGGGAAACACATAGGCAAAGCACACGTAGTACAATTAGAACATACAGTCATGCGTTACGTTTGCACTTAACATGCGTTAAGTATAATTTACTACTGTAACAATCTACTTATTGTTATAACTATTTTATTTATTTTTAATCTATGCCATTTACCTTCGTAATGTACAATTACCACCGACCGGCTGGAGTCGGGCCGCTTCGGGGCACATTTTCTATGTCCCTATTTACATTAGGTATGTATGGCAGAAGCGATGGAGTCCGACCGGAGCCGTCCGCGTCTCCGAGGAGCCGACCGGCTTGCGGCCGTACAAATGTGAAACGCGCACCGACTGCGCCCGTTCGGTGGGAATCGTACTTAAGTCCCCGCGTACTTGTACAAGTACTAATTCGAGTTTTGAACTCGTAGAAATAAAAATACTTCTAAATTCAAAAACATATAAATTGCCCTGGGTCTTACGAGATTAGATTTCATTGAAGAGGATGACTTCTACCATCTACCAAGTAAATGAAAAATAAGTCATTTTAGTTGATTCATTTTGAATTATATTTTATACACTCAAGTTTCATCACAATAATTTATAATTAGCCTCCGCCTGTCATTTCATTCGCTTAGAAGTTTTTAAAATTTCCCCATTTTTAGCTGTAAAGGAGTGTATTTCAAAAATTGCTGAATTGTCGTAACACATTGGAATCAATTAACTTAAGACCAAATTATAGGTAACTACGTTCAGTTTTTTTAACACCCAATGGCATGACAGGTCATATCCATTACAAATTAATAATAATAATTCGCCGTCATTCGATAATAACTATGTCATTCAGATATAATAGTAGGTAACGGAAATGTTTCATATTAATATGAGTGAGGCCACACCGGTGCGTTGTGTTGCATCGCGTTGTTTCGTCGCAAGCGTCGTCGTAGCGTCAATCCTGCGTCGTTTTACGTATATTTTTAAGACATTGATGCGTTGCGACGACGCGTCGCAAATGGAATGCAACGCTCCAGTTTGTCCTCACTCTATGTGCTTCTGTTTATATTTATAGATGTAGCTGCCCACACAGACGACGGCACTTATCAGTGCATCCGTTCGTTTCTTGCCAACTTGAGTTATCCGTACGAGCGTTTTCTGTATATTTTATAATACATCTACGCGATGAGTAGCGTTGCAGGTGTTTGAACGTATCTTGTTACATTACGTATACGTACTAAAACTAACACATGAACTGTGTAAGTTTCATCATCATCATCATCATCATATCAGCCTTTTATCGCCCACTGCTGAGCATAGCCTAGCTTCTAGTACGCCACTTATCCCGGTCCCGAGGCAATCTCATCCAGAAGTGACCCGCAATCTTCCGAATGTCGTCCACCCAACGAGCCAACGGACGCCAGGCACTCCTTTCGTATGAAAGCGGTCGCCATTCCGAAAGCATTTTGGCCCACCTGCCATCACTCTGCCTGGCAACATGTCCCGCCCAGCTCCATTTTAATTTGGTAATGACGTGTCCGACGTCTTGCACCTTGGTGTGACGTCGGATCTCGACATTCCTCACTCGGTCTTGTAATGTATGTGAGAAGAGGTAGGTAAGAGAGACCGGGTATGGTTGTCTCAGAGGTTGGTTGTCATAGCGAACGAAAACGTTAATCTACCGGTCTCAAAAGATTGCAAGAGGCCTGCTTCTGTCTGCTGCCGTCCTATCACTAAAACCTATCAAAGCTGCATATTACCAGTTTTCGTTTGGATGAATATTCTAAGACAGGAAAAAATTCTCTATCGACTGGTCTTGGAATCATATTTTTATCATTTGTAGTTACGGAGATACAGACTCGACCTAACACGCTAACTGCATTATAATTTGATACTTCTCGATACTATAAAATCGCAAACCCACATTATTCTTCTATAAGTAATATAAAAGCGCTTAGCCAGTTGTTTATTTTAATTAATCTTTTACAACATACAAAGCTAAAACACATTTACTTGGAAAAACTTTATAAATTTCCATTAAAGCCATTTAACCCTATTATTATGTTTTATCACGTACACTTTTTTATAATAAATACTATACAAAAAAACAGTTACTACGCTTAAACATGGCTAACGTTCTTTAACTGTGTGTTTAAAAGACTTTTATTGCGATCCATATTACAAATACACCACTAAAACCTATTTAGTTTTCTTAACGGGTAATTATGTTTGAGAAAAGGAATAATAATACAACAGTTAAACATGGCCAACTAACAATGCTACGCTAAAACCCCGCTAAGTATAAAACATATTCCCTTAAATTTTATTACGTAGGACAGACGCAGTTTTTCAATGCGGCGCGCGCAGTAAGTTGTCTGTTTTCGTTGGTGAGTAATGGATGCATGTTTATGTCAAAAATGTCCGGTATGCGAATGTAAGTGTTAAATATCTCTTTATATTAAAGATTTAGGCACACTAAGATTAGATTTTAACTATCTTAGAATTTGTATTTTCCTACACATCTTTTAGACTACATAAATAAGTAATGAAATAAGGAATAATTTATAATTGTTATTTCTTTTATGCGTTATACGATTTTCAGAATACAGGCTTAGATTTAGCAGACCTAGAGAGAAGGGAATCTAAATAGGTACAGTTAAAAACAATGGCCAGTAGAGTATTAAAATCAACCCTGGCAGAACGCTTTGATTTATGTACCTATCACTATAACTTGAATTTCAGTGGATTTACCTTGAGACCGTAACGTGTAAGTCCAAATCAAAATGCTTTCTAAATTAGTGTTCGTGTTCATGGTGCAGATAGTCTATGTTAGATGAGTAAAAGAGCCTTGACGGTATGTTTAAAGTGATAGAAGAAGAAAATATAATTTGTTAGAGTTTATACAGTTATGAAATAAAACAGAAGACAACACGCTGCGCCGTTCTGTGCAAGAAAAATGAAGATCAAGAGGAATCCACCTTTATATGCTGTTGACGAGGGCGTCAACTAGTAAGTAGGGACTTAATAACTATGGAACTAGATATCTATCACAGGAGATACATTAAGAGAACGCAATATGCCTAGTAAGATGTCGAAGTCACTCGTGTTGAAAGCATTACCGAAATCCAAGAACGATAACACCCTGATATACCATATTTGCACGTATATACGCAGTAATTTTTACAAGAGCGGTGAAGTGCTGTGCCATGTGGGGTAATCGGGTTTGGTTTATATGGATTTGTGAGCGCATGTCTATTCAAAACAGTAACCTGTTGATGTACAAAAGACACTCAAGAACTTTAGAGAGGAAAGGAAGAAATGGAAATAAATAGAGCGGTAGTCTAAGAAGAAGGAGGAATTGGACTTTTTAGCAAAGGAATAAGTAATAGCGGTATCTTATTAAAGCGACGGGAAAATATAAGAAGAAATACATATGATGATATGATCAATAAGGTCAATTAGAGTTTTGGCTCAGATTGTCGACTCCAACGGCATTAGACGAGATGAACATTACGTCCTCTCTAAGGGCACTATCAGTGAATTGATCAAGGGAGGAAGAAGGATAGTCAGAAGTTGAGGTATTTGAAAAAAGTTAGGTTGATGCATTAGAAGGAAAGTTTAGGATATCCTACTTACCGAGAAAAATTTTCAGAAGAAAAGAAGTCCAGATTAAGGGAGTCGAGACCAAAGAAGTCATTAATTCACCTTTTTGATGGTTCCAACTCCAAGTAACTTAAGAAACTACCAAACTTTAGTTGGTCCCCAAATTCAACGAAATTATGAATTTGAAGCCTTTGATCATCTCCGCATATTGTACTGCAGTGATTCCGTAATGCATGACACTTAGCTTTATATTTATGCGAAAGATGTTAAAGGCAGATGCTAAAGTAGGTAACACATTTCTGTAAATTCGTTTTTTATCTTATGTGTATCCAACTAGTAAGTCCTCACCGATTACAGAGACAACTGCTCCAAATTCGGCATAATTACTACAGATTTCGATGCCTCTAAACCTAGTAAGTAGCATGTTGAGTTACCTTTTACCATCGTAAAACTCAGGAAGTCACAAATCCCATATAAAAAACTAGTAGGAATCTGAGAACTAATAGATTTTAGTGTGGTCATTTAGCCTTACTAGGTTTTTGAACTGGCAATCAAAGCGCGGGGGGCGCTTTTTCAAAAGTGGTCTTTATTAGGTACTGGGCCTTACATGGATCACCTGATACCTACCTTACAATGGTTAGTAATCTACGCCTACATCTAACAAATATTTGAGACTGACACAATTTTCGTTTTTACTCCTTCGCGTAAAATTGTACAAAGCTGAAGACTGATTTGTCAGTATTTTTTACGTTTTTAATATTATTTTTGAATGCAAATAAATACATATACGATACAGGTGTGATTTATTCATTTAACAATAAGTAACTCTATAAACTTAGTACTATAATGCTAATCAACGTGATTTTATTTAAAAAAAATGCAAATATTTTCACGACTTAACGACGACAGTGAGCATTCGTCATTTAACGGGGTTTTAGAATAGGAACGCATACAAATTACTTCAATATGTAGGGTCATTACATAGCTAATAAACGGTCACAATCCAATAACGTGTGTATTATAAATGTTTTCTAGGTAATATTTTAACAGATACAATATTATAAAATTATTCAGTACCTTTGCGGTTATTAAGCTATGTTTTGTTTATTACACAATTCACAATTACGATACTATAAACACGTAAATTGACTTTGGCCGTTATTTAGATATTTTTTATATATTATTCAATTCTAAAGAACGGCTAAAGTATACTTAACGGTGTTTTAGGAGTAATATCGTACATATTTTAGTAATTATTTGCAATACTAAAACACAAAATTGTGATTTTCTAATTAATAAAATAATATTTGAGAAAATGGTTTTCAAAAACAGTAAGCATAAATTTAGTTTTAATTTTTGCATAAAAGAAATCCCGAATAAATGTACACATTTTCTAGAGATATTGGTTTGAACGTTTTTTGCCCATATCTCAAAACTATAATTTGTGGGTTAGATAGGTTTTAGGGATAGGACGGCAGTCTGTACGTAATGAATGACTGGATGCACTTTTTCGTTCCTTTAGTGATTTATTATGGCCATTGGCGTAGCGTGCCTTGGCGGGGCCCCGTATAAAATTTTGTTTGGGGGCCCTTAGGAAGGGTAAAGATTTCTCACAAAAACGCACGTTGGGGGCCCCGTGGCCCGGGGGCCCCGTATAATTGATACGGCGGTAGTTACGCCCCTGATTATGGCCACTGTGACAACCAACCCCTGAGATAACCATACCACCTGGTCTCTCTACATTAGATACAGACTGTACATTGAAAATTTTATGCGGAGTAACTTGATGTGACCGAACAAACTCTCATCTGCGAAAACTTAAGATGGAGCTAACGCAAAACTTTAATTTTTCTACTGAATTTTTACATGTTATGATTACAAGCAAATTC
Organism: Cydia pomonella; assembly: GCF_033807575.1. Lineage (NCBI taxonomy): Eukaryota > Metazoa > Arthropoda > Insecta > Lepidoptera > Tortricidae > Cydia > Cydia pomonella. Next base: position 16,113,990 of record NC_084721.1, on the reverse strand, counting down.
CACGATGAACAAACGCATTTTACGGATTTGCAGGACCGAAGTGATCCCATAAGTGTTCCGTGAAACTGATCAATGACACCCTGCGAAATATAGTTTTTTTAAGATTATATAGTTAATTAATTGTTTGTTAACTGATTTTTGTTTTATTGTTTTAGAATAATGCCTCGATCATTTAAAAAAAACGATTAGTTTCCCGAGCATATCGGAACTACTATGAAAAAGTTTTAAACCTGTGACAAAAGAGGTTGAAGCCAGGCTGTCGGTACGCCAAACATCCGAACATCATTCGATTACATATGTTGTAAAGTTTGATAACTTTTTATTGATCAATAATTATGCTTCTAAACATAAATAAAATACACTGTTTTGAAATAAAGTAGATTTTTCTTAAACTATCCTTGTTCTTCTTTGTCAAAGTGCACAAAAATCTTTATAAATCCTAAACCTGTGAACGGACTTTTTTTTTAATGTTTTGAAGGTTTACTCTCTATAGGGGTTACTATCGAATTCCGTCGAAAAAAAGGGGGGTATCAAGGTAACCCCAAGTTCAGTTAAAGTTGATCACAACTTTTTTATTTTATTTCAAGCGATACATAAAAAATAAAAATTATATTATTAGTGAAATCGACGTAGGATCAAAAACCGATATTGTATTTTTTTATTTTTTTTTTAGATTCCATATTCGGGTAGATAATTACATATTAATTTTGAAATTAATTAAAGTACTCCAATCCACGGTACTCAGCTAATATAATATTTAAGTGTAAACTAACAAAATAGGGGCCGACAGACCTGTTTTTTTTTTCTATTTCAATTTCAATTCAAACATACGACGACATTAAAGAGATATATATATATATATAAAGATTAATTTTCAGTTGTATTCCGTAGATAATATTCAAATTTAAATAATTCGTATCCCAGAAAAAAGTAGCAAATAATAACCAATCAGCTAATGAGTTTGAATATCATTAATTATTAATACACGTTAGCGAAACTACGCTTCAATTAAGCGAAGTTAATAAAACGCTATTAAAAAGTGTTTATTTTGCTAATGAAGTATTTAAATTGAGCTCGGTTTTGCTTTTTACCGGTGGTTTCACCGTGCTGTGTAAATCTTCCGCCAGTTTATTTTAAAGGTTTTCCGCATTAATTTGTGAATTAAAAATCCGTTAAAGTAGTGTTTTTTCATACCTATGTTATAAAATCAAAACTTTTACCTTTTTTCTGCCTTTTAAGGTCACGGTCCGAGCGCCATCTTTTTTTTAATGGTGCAAGCAATGGTGGTTTCATATTTAAGAAACAGAGGGAAGTTTTCAAATATACTAAGCAGTTTTTTTGATATTTTTAATTTATAAAAATTTGTAAGAAATAGTTTTCAGAAAGCGACATTTGATGAAAAGGAACTGTTCATGAATTCAATGTCGAAAACAATAATACCTAATAACATACTTTTATGTGAAGTTCCTTTTTTGAAGGTTCCGTACCCAAAGAGTAAAACGGGACCCTATTATTAAGACTCCGCTGTCCGTCCGTCTGTCTGTCTGTCCGTCTCTCACCAGGCTGTATCTCATAAACCGTGTATCAACTGTATAGCTAACAGTTGAAATTTCCACAGCTGATTAGTATTTCTGTTGCCGCTATAAAAACAAATAATAAAAAGTACGGAACCCTCGTTGGGCAAATCCGACTCGTACTTGTCCAGTTTATAGGGTTCCGTACCAAAAAGGTACAAAAGGAACCCTTATGTTTCTATTAAGTTTGTTCTTATACCTATTTAAAATTGCCGTCTACCTACAAAAATGTACGAAAAATAAATATATCCCACGTACCAATGTCGAAGGCTTCCCCGTGCCCTAAAAACATCATCAATCCTGACACAAGTTCCCGAGTAGGTAATATAAACTTGCGGGGAGTTGCGAACGTATGTAAGTTACGTACCTTCAATTAGTAACACTGATAGTAACCGTATTCTGGAACGAAATTCAATTCCAATCGTATTTAAAATTTTGTGTAAGATTATAGTTTCATTTCTCCACTACCTAAAGCTTGTCTGGAAGAGATCGCTCTGTAGCGATAAGGTCGCCTGTTTTTTACCTCTATCTTCATGTATTATATGGGTTTCTATGTTACATTTGTTCTGAGGTTGTGCAATAAAGAGGATTTGTATGTATGTTGTATGTATGTATTAAATTCAGACCTTATTTTTAGTTTCCATTCTCTCTTCGTTAAATCCTGAAATACGCTAAATTTTAAAGTCAACCATCAAAATATAATGCATAAAGAGGGAATCGGTTTTGGGCAAGTTAATGATGATTAAGCTGAAGAACAAAAATTAAGCACAAATACATGGGTAAGTCAATTGTGTAAGTATCTGTTCTTGTTATTTAATCTTATCAGTCAGGAGATAACACTAGGACAGTTTGTTAGTATAATGTAATATGGATCGTGTCATTCACGAAGACGCGTGCCTTGATTGGTAATGTCATGTTGTTAAAGGTTAGATTCGACAAATCTGCGCGTCATCGTGGTTGACACGAACTATAACGCCCTTCCTGGATTTTAATATTATAAAAACATGGTTTGAAAAGTGACTCAAGTAAATGTAACAATGACAACAAGCGACGAGAAAAAGTTGATTCACTCAAATACATTTTCTATATCATTTGATATGGATCTATCGTAGAATGCTTAAGATAAAATGGACCGACAAAATTAGTAACGAAAGAGTCATGTTATTAATGAAGAAAAAGGTGGAAGTCGTAACAACTATTAACCTTTTGACCGCCAAAGACGTCATATGACGCGCGCGGCTACAGCCCAATATCAATCTTCATGCGTACCGACATGGTTCACGATTACGCGCCGCGTACGATAGGCGTGGCGTTCAAAAGGTTAAAGAAAGGACAGCTACATATTTCGGACATATATATAGAAACTCAAAATATGACTTATTAAAACTAATTATTGAAGGGAAGATTGAAGGGAAACGAGGACGTGGGAGAAGGAGAATATCATGGACAAGGAACATAAGAGACTGGTTGGACGTGGGCAGTAGCAGTACAGAGAAACTAATTCGCATGACTTCAGATAGAATGGTATATAGACATAAGGTCGCCAACCTCCGGGATGGAGAAGGCACTTAAAGAAGAAGAAGATATCATTTGATGCGTGAATATTTTAGAATAAGGAGCCCAAGAAGTAGATTAGAGGCGTGCTGCAGTTCCATTCCAATTCCTAATATGATTGAAAACTTCTGTAAGCAGGTTGAGATAATTAAGCGCGTATGTGGCGCCAGAGTAATATATACCTTACCAGTTGAAAGTACATACTTAGTTTTAGGCTACCCAAAGGTTGTCTGGAAGAGATCGCTTTTAGTGATAAAATCGTCTGTTGGTATCTAATCGTAAATTTATATTGAATTTTCTGTGTATTTTCTTAACTTTATGGTACCTACCCAATAATAAATAGTAGATTGTTAACCAACGGAATGGTGTCTTTCAACCGAGTTAAACACTCTACCTTTCATTTCGAATACGAATAAGTAAAATACATGTGCATTAAATACATGGATATAAGTATAAACTTCAGTAGTATTTCTTAAAGGTACTTTCAATTAACAATTTAGGTAAAAATATCGTTATTTATGTAATGGGGAGTGAATTATCAGAATGGAAATTGTACAAAAAATCCATTTAAAAACCACAATTTAATAACTTATCGTAAAAAAAAGAAAAAAGCGTACTTAAAACGTACAATGCTCTAGAGCAGAAACGTATCATTTTCTGCACGCTTTTTAGAACAATAACGACCTACTTACATAGCATGAGAAATGAAAATAATATATACTTAATTAATCGCCTTAAATATCATGTTTATTGACTCAATAAATTTATTTTAAATGCCACGTCAGAGAAAATGAATCATACAACCCGTCGTCCGTTACCATATCCTACTCATGAGTGCGATATTGAACTTAGAAATAGAAATGTGCGCTGAACGATTGTGCGACACATCGTCATTGCATTAAACTGTTGATCGAAAGAACCGCTTCGCGACGAACCTTTGTTGAAAAGATCGGGATCACGATAAACAACAGTTTATTCGTCGAACTGCTGCTGAATCGATTAATAATTTGTCACGCTAGTGTTATCTAAGCCTTTATCGCTAAATAGATCAGTCGAAATATAATTTGTCGCACTAGAGTTGTGTTGTGCAAGCATGTATCATGATATCCACTTTCCGAACAAACATATTAAATATATAAAAAACTGGTCACCCATGTATTAAAAATCGAAAAACGCTCGACATGTTTCACTCCGTACCGAGCAATGTTAGGAGCTTGTGTTGGCGGACTCCGCGCCTGATGACCGGCTTAAAATCGTGAATTACCCGTTTTTAATACAATTAATATATCTGTGTCTCACGCAAGTTTTATTATTGATATTTTCGAACAAACGTTCATCGCAAAACAATTCTGTCGAACAACAGCTTACCGCGATTCCACTCTTTCGAAGAAACGTTCGTCGCAGAGCCGGTCTGTCACACAATCGTTCATCGCACTTTTGTAATTAGCAGTTCAAAGTCGCACTTATGAAGATAAGGAGGTGATTGCTAATTTAGTGTTTCGGGACAATTTTACACAAATCGACTTCGCCCCAAACTAAGCAAAGATTGTACTATGGGTACTAGGCGACAATATAATAATAATAAAATTCTTTATTGTGCACTACTAAAGAAAAACTCATATTACAAACAAAGACAGGACTTAAATTAGTAGGTAACAACAGGCGGACTTATCGCTATAAAGCGATCTCTTCCAGACAACCTTCAGATAGCGAACCGGTGGCAAGAAATACATACATACGTATATAGATAAATACATATCATATACAGAGAAAACGCCCATGACTCAGGAACAAAATTAAATATCTGTGTACATCACACAAATAAATGCCCTTACCGGGATTCGAACCCGGGACCATCCACTTTACAGACAGGCTCATCCACTAGGCCAGACCGGTCGTCAAAATTGATCGGTTTTCCTTATATGCCTCGTGTTTTACAAGTTATATTTTGAGGGACGAGCTCCAAGCCAATTAAGAGTTAATGTAACTAGTCAGTTTCGCCTCCGGAGCGGAGTCCACTGATACTCAATTTCCTTACCGGATGCCAAAACAGGATCAAAGCATAGGAAATTGACAGTTAAAATTAAATTTAACTTACTCTTTTATGCTCAGTCAAAATTAAATAAAATTTACTTTACATGCTGAAGACTTCGATACTGGTGAAATACTCCTATATTTAGTATTTTTGACCAGTCTAGCCTAGTGGGTAAGTGACTTTGCCTTTGAAGCCGATGGTCTCGGATTTGAATCCATGCATTTATTTAACCCTTAGGCATTTATTTGTGTGATGAACACAGATATTTTTCTGAGTCATGAGTGTTTTATCTATACATAAGCATATGTATATAGTCGCCTAGTACCCATAGTACGAGCTTGCTTTATTTGAGTCAAAAAGAGCAAACAAGCATACATACCCGCCTGATGGTAAGCAGTTTCCGTAGCCTGAGTACGCCTGCATCTCCAGAGGAGTTACATACGCGTTGCTGACCCTAACCCCCCCCCCCCCCCCCCTCGTTGAGCTCGTTGTTGAGGCTAGGTCGGTTTGTGTAAGATTTCCCCCAAATTTATCTCTTTTAACGTCTCGTACTACCTATTTTCACTACGTGAAATCACCTAAATCTCAATCAATCAATTTTGATGAATTTCTGAGATAGCTCAAAAGCACCATCTGTGTAGAGGGCTACGTAACCGGGTAGAGACATATGTAAAACTTTAAACATATTGTGGTTTAAGAACTTTATTCTCATTAAGAATTTACAAAATTCACTTACATGAGAACACAATATTTTTATAAATACTTAATACTAACGTGCAGACAACGCATAATAACATTTCATTTATATTACTGTTAAACTATTCTTATACTTCTAATTAATGTGGGTAGAAATAGCCAGTTAACCGGCTCAGATAACTCAAGTCGCAAAAAAACATATTATAGTCAACTTCCACATGTATCCATGTATGTTGAGAACGTGGCTGCCGAGTAATGTCGCACTGCAATACTGCTGCAGTCCTCCTGCGACTGTATTGTACGCAAATGTCAAATTATCTAGTACAAATTTATGTATAAAATTACTTTTTTGACGTTTCTTACAGCAATGTAGCAGTATTACAGCCCGAAATTTCTGCCAACTGCTTTACTGCCGCAAATGACAAAATCGAAGATGCTGCCCGGATTTTTGACATTTGCAGCAGCAATGCAATGGGCAGTAATGCTGGTTCAGTCTGAATCCGAACAGAACCTTAAAGGATACGAAAATAAATCTTACTGTTCAGTAAGCATATGCTAAAGCGCTCATCACGTCTCCGAAGCGGGAACACCCCAACATGCGCTGAATTCGCCAATAACGTGCACCTCAGAAAAATCGAATAACTCCTGTTCGCCAATATTAAACGTAGAATAGTTTGAACGGGGTGCCGATGCGAAATGCATTTTATTCGACAGACGTGACAGTATGCGCGAAGTCTGGGAAGGTTCTTTGAATGCGTCAAAGAACACCCTTAACTTCTTTAAACAAAAAAGATTATACACAAACTGCGAACGTTCCAGAGAGCAGCTGAAAGGTCAATGATGGGTATAAAACTAATAGATCGCATAAGAAGCTCAGAAATAAGAAGAATTACGAAAATAACGGATATAGTCCATACAGTATGTCAACTCAAATGGAGATGGGCAGGACACATTGCTAGAGCAAACGATGGACGTTGGAGTGAACGCATCATACAATGGTATCCAAGAGACGCCAGAAAGAAAAGCACAAGAAGCAGTGGCCAGCAGAAGACGCGCTGGAAAGACGACATAATAAAACTGGCAGGCAAAACATGGCAAAGAACAGCTAGAAACCGACACAAATGGCGTGATATGGAGGAGGCCTTTGCCCAAAACTGGGCGTCCAAACGAACATAGCATGGATTAACGAAACAAATACCTATTAAAAATGTCTATAGATAGTATAAATTAATGAAGGTAGAAACTGTAAAACGTTTGGAATAAAGAGCTTAATAATAATAATAATAATAACTTCTTTAAATATCTACTTAGATAATTGAGCCATGGGTGTTTTCTTTGTATACCGGGTGTTTCCTGCAACACGGGCAATTACATAATTAAACCATATATTGTACTCCTCAAACCATATCATTTTTGACTCACAACATTAAAAAATTATAAAATCTATAGATATTATATTTTTTCATGCTATTTAAATATAAATTTTCAATGTACGCTGTCATCAGTGTGTTTGACGTTGCTTTTCACGCTTTAAACATAACAAAATTTTCAATACAGGTGTTTAGTAAATATACGATAAAATTCTTTTTATTTCTCACGCTCTGAAAGTGGGTCGTCCCTTCTATTCCTTCTTGCCCTGTCTTAGGGAGGCTTGTAGCAGGGATAGGAACCGGTTTTTTGCAAAAACATCGAAATAACCATATATTTCGGTTTATTTTATACTCAAAATGTAGGACTCAGTTGTGTTTTTAGATAACGACTTCGTATTATTAGATTGCCCGATTAGGAATGAAATAATTAACAAAGAACGAAAAAATACCGTTTTCGTTCCCATACAAAAAATACCGGTTTCCGATCCCTGGTTGTAGTATCGCTTGCAGACTTATCTGCATGATAACAAACAGTTTGGTATCACTGAACTATTATTACTTCGTATAGAACCAGTATTTTACGCCTTGAGTTGTTCTCGGCCGACAACAGACTATGGAAGCAGAGCGTGAATCTCCCGACCTAAAGGCGTAAGCGCCATGAATTTTTACGGCACTTAAGACGTTTTGGTCACAGTACAGATGTCAGATTGCGATTGCAACAATTTCTTTATGGCTTTTCTATATGAAGTAATAATAACTCAAAGCTTTTAGCTTGAAAACTAAACGTATCTACACACTCAATGTAACCAGCTCCATCCAAAATTACACAAACAGTATTCAGAAAAGCGATATACGAGTTAGAATTGTATCTATCATTTTTCATAGAAAAACTCACTGACCCTTCATTTCAATCTATTGAGAATTGTTTTTATTCACACACCAGCTTTAAAATTTCGGAGAATACCGTCTAAAAATACTAGTGAACCAGTACTCGTTTTAAAATACCGGGTATATCTGGTATTTTATGTAGCCAGGTGCACCGTCGCAAATTGCGACTGCCGATGACAGGTACGTCGATGTATTGGTGCTCGAATGCGAGTACCTTCGTTCCATTTGCATCTATAGTGTCTGGAATGACGTTGTTTACTCTTACGGTTCGAGCGTTTGATGCAATTGACTTCGTGAATGCTATATACATATTGAAAAACTTTAAATCGTTATCGACACAAAGGGAGTGAGTGAGTTTGAACTTCCTCAGCCCTAAATAACCTGTGACGAATTGTTACTTTTCCATATCATATCTCGGAAAACAGGATCTGGTTGGTTGGATCGAGTGTTATGGGCGTTTAAATAATAAATTGATTTTTTATTTCGTCTTTACATTTACTTCCTGGATTCCACGGGCATTAGTAAGAAACTTCAAAGGGCCGTCACAATATATCACTGCTTGGTCGACAGGCACTCAAAAGCCCGCACCACCCCAAATGATAATTATAATAACATTAATAGTAATAATTCAGGAGGCCGATTCTAAATTAATAATTTGTTATGGAACCTGTTTTGATACGACCTTGATGATAGTCTTCTCACGCACGACTTTCACTTCATTTTGCAAGCACCAATCAGCGGGAGCGATCTTCAAGGTCGTATAAGATCACTATTTAAACACATACGCCTCACGCCATTATTCTTCACTATTGGCGACATGTTTCAAACCCATCGGGGGCCTTAAATAAATATTTTAAAATATGTCTCAAGAAAATTGTTAAATCTGAATGTCTAGAGTCCGCTCCTGGTTAGAAAAAATGCTGGACTCATATGTTGGACGTTATCAAGTTGGGGGTTAAAATAAATAAATTAGGTAAAGATGTATTTTGATGATTATGTTGGTTATAATCGTCAAAAAACAATTGACGCAACAAATTGATAAATTGCACCGAAATACCCGATAACCTACATACAACTGATCAGAAAACGGATAAATAAACTGAAATTGATAATTATACTGATGGCCCGCTCGCGTGACTGACCAATCACGATTGGTACAATCAGGGCTGATAGAAAAAAATTATCCATTATGATGCATTTTATTGTTGGGCCGGAGATTAATAAAGAGGAGAAAACTTTTAAACTTATGTAATATGTGTGAGTATTTTATAAGTAAAATACCGTTCTATGAATCGTCATTTTGAAGATGTCCAATAAATGAACTAAACTATAAACGGCATATGACTGAGGTACTTACGTAAATAAATTAGAAATACGGTAAAGGTGATTTTTTTTCTTAGACTATGTGTGCTTTTATGTGTTTCAGAGATTATTTTCTACAGATATCATATATCAAACATTTCCTATTACTTAAACATTGATATTCAAATCACAGGCACAGCCTAAAAGGAGCTTAAAAATATGAAACATACTTCCTCCAAAGTTAGAAATGCATTGAAAATGATTTTGGAAATTCCATCCCGTATGATTAAAATTGGTTTAAAATTTTTGAATGATTTCGCAAACTTAGGCTGAGGTTAGAGCGTAGAGTCTTAGATATTATATATTATCTAAATAATAAGTATTTTCATCTAATACTCACAACACAAGCCTCCGAATTTCGTCTCGTACTAATGAGATTACTGGAATTACGGTACGGTATGTCGGTTGATATTTACCACTCGCTTTTCGGTAGAAGAAAACTATGTGAGAAAGGAATAATCCCAACTAGGTCAGATGGTGGTAAATTTTGTCAATTAGTTTTAGCGCCAATTCTAGTCAAGCAAACGCCTGGATACTTTATTGCCCGTATTTTCTTCGCTGTTTAGGACATGATAGTCGGCTTACTATTGCGCAATTCTATTAAAATTTTACCCCCAACTTTTGTTCTACAATTGCGAATTATCATATTATTTCTACTCAGAATCACGAGCTCTTAAAAATAATGTTCACAATTTTCTTAGTCCATTTGGTTACGTTTTCAATACAAGCAAAAATGTATAAAATTTTGGGCACACTTTTTTCCCCTATTAAAATTGAGCTCTCTCAATCTCGTGATTTTAAATTAAAATGCTAAAATTAAAATGCAAGTACAATTTTAAATAGAAATGGCTTATTATTAGATGCAGATGTAGTTAAAGCCGGTTGCAACTTAAAAGATACGAAGTTAAAATTGGACACAAACTCTCTAACACGCAATGCTCACAGTATAACAAAACAGATGTTAAACAATGGAAGGTCATAAATTTCTGTTCCTCTCTATAGCAGAATACGTACCTTTATCTGATGACATCGAGCTGATCTGATGATGGAGACCAAAATGGACCACATAAACTCTGTGGTAAAACATCAAGAGCTCAATGAGTATGTGTTTGCTAGAATTATTGTGATCTGAACCACAGCTTACAGTACAAATGATTGTTCAATCGCCCATAACGGTTTGTATCACTAGCAGTTCGCCCTGTACAAAGACCTTGCGACACATTATTTGGGCCATCTAACTCCTTGAACTCTGGGCCAATCCTTACCATGTTTAAATATGAAAATTATATTTGTATGATCTACTTTTTAGACC